>NC_084924.1:35386818-35994318 GCF_958298935.1 Phragmites australis | reverse complement strand
AGGCATTAAATCTTGCAAGATATTGAGAGTTGGGTTCAGTGATTGATTACTAGTGAGCTTCATTCAAACCTTTGAGCACTCGAGTTTGTCATCAAGCCGGTCGATTTTGCGTTCGTTACTCTTGGAGCTTTGAGCTCCTAGAAGGCTAGGCATCGCCCGCCAAGCACCAAAGCTTGTGGAGTGCCGTGGGACGTTTGTGAAGATTCATCCTTGCCTTCGCAATGGAAGAGGACTTTGAGTAAGTCCAGGTTTGATCTGCGTGGTCGCTTGGTGAGGAATAGAGTTGAAAGAGACCCGGCTCTTTGTGAGCACCTCAATGGAGACGTAGAAGTGGTCAATCATCGAGATCTCCCTCGGCCAAGATGACTGCCCAAAGAACTTCGTACGGCCAGGCCACTTTCCGATAGTGGTCAAGCCCACGATCAACAATTGCAGGGTAACCCAAGTGATTATTGATGCAGGGAGTTCCCTAAACTTCCTCTTTGCAGGTGCACTCGAAGCGATGCAGAACTCTTGATCTGCACTCAAGCTGGTAATGCAAACCTTCTTTGGCACAGTACTCAAATCTTCGTCCACTCCCATTGGCCATATATTACTCCACGTTACCTTCGAGAAGCATGACAACTAACGAACTGAAAATATTTTGTTCGATGTGGTTGACTTTGAGATGACATACAATGCCATCTTAGGAAGACCTACTCTTGCCAAGTTCATGGTAGCCATGCATTACTTTTATCAGTGCCTGAAAAGATTGGAACCCTAAGGGATCATCACTATCCGGGGTTGCCCCAAGGTAGGTCTCCGCTGCGAAAAGTGGAGTCTCGACATGGCAGCTCAACACTAACCAAGCAAAGAACCCAAGAGATCAAGGATCAAGGTGAACAAGAAGCCTTAATTGTGATCAAGACCACAACGCCTTGAGATGCAAACCCAGAAACCAAAGGGCTTGGTTCCACGACTAGATCAGAACCCATGTAACAATACCTATGCTACCCTCGAAATAACAGGGTCCCTGGTCATTGGCTTAATCTAGTATGCATCATTTCAGTTTAAGATATTAGGTCTAAAATAACTCGTGGATCATCAATAAGCTCTATAAGTTCCAATTGTAAGTACTAAGAGTACCTTCATAATAATAAAGATCATATTACCGACGAAGTTGCTTGAGTTCTTTTTCTGCCTCACTTATCTTTCTGTGCATCCTCATGCCGCTTCTCGGATCCATCACAAACACGCACGCAGGGTGGCAAAAAGCTTTTCTCGATCCAAAGGCAATATGATCTCTATTCTCTTTATTATGTTTTTTCTATTTAGACTACCTACCCGGGAAACTTCTCTGGACATACAGTCAGGGGCTTAACAAGTTCTTAGTACAGGAAACCAAAAATGATATATTGTGTACCCTCTAAAAGCCAATTCCGATGAGAAGGGAAGGATCGTTATGTTGAGAACTTGAGGTTGTGAAAATGCTCTTTATCGCGTCCCACTAGTGACTAGAGGCTATGACGCCTTCCACTGAAGCAGACTTAAGGTTGATCATAATAAGCGCTCTAACTAGTGATTAACATGTCCCAATCTAATCAAAGTAATAATTCAATAGGGAGATCACGATATACTGTCAAATGCATCCAGCACGAAGTACTCCCATCGAATGCAAAAATCGTTTAAATTCCTACAAGTTTAACAAAAGCTACCAAGTGTTTATTACAGACCGCATGGTAAAGAAAAAAATCTACAGCAAGGACCCAAGTCTAAAGTCCATTGTGTCCATGAAAGCCTTGGTTGGCCCGGTCAACTCCTCGATCTTCTGTGCCGAAGACTCATTTGAATCCTCCCGAAGCCATCCTAGAGAACATCGGGGTCAATGTTCGGGTAGTGGGCCGTCAAGATGGCCAATACAAAGGCGATTGCTTGTTTCACACTCTGCCTAACCTGGCCCGAGAGGTGCTCAACCACCTTCCCTTGGAGTCCCCCATACGCATTAGCGAGCTGGGTCGCTTAGGTGGCCAGTTCGGCTGCATCGTCATCACCGACAAGCTCCACCTGGTCCTGACTCCAGCAAGCGCCTTTTGGAAGGCGTTGAGGGCTGAGGCAAGTTGTTATCAGGCGACTGGCATTTGGGCCCCTTATCGGGCCATGGCTTCTTAGATTTCGGATAGTCGTCAAAGCATCGTGTTTAGAAAAACAAAGCAAAATGATGGCATATCAGAGTTATCGAAGGCTTACCCTTCACCTAATCCTCTAGTTCTATGCACGCCTTCTCCTTCTCGGCGATAGCCTGGGAAAGCTAATGGCACAGCGTGGTAGCCTCCTTCTTGAGTTCTGCTACTCAGGCAGTAGCCTTGTCAGTGTCGTTACGGGACTTGCTCAAGTGATGCACGAATAACTACAAAAATATCATGTCAATACCTATATTTCATTGATTAAACGACTAACCTGTGGGTAGATGCTTACCCCAAAAAAGGCATTAAAGACTAATTCTGAGTGGTAGCCCATCGTCGCTTCAACCATATCCCTCCATGCGGCATTCAGAGGAATCCCATACATCCCTTTCGTAAGTACGGCGATAGCCTTTGGGGCGACGATCTCCAATTCCTAGCTATCGACGATCTCTAATTCCTGGCTGTCGATGATCTCCAATTCCTCATTCGGAGGAGGTGACGACCAGAGCTTGAGGAGGTCAGTGTTGCAGGTGGAACTCCAAATATCCCGCAAAGAGAGATATTTGAATGATGTGCACCTGCTAACATAGGAAAGACATTCACAACAACAACGCATACCTAGATCATTTCCTAACCAGGGAAGGCTTCACTGGGATCACAATGGGCACCATCCTCTTGAACATCTTCTCGAGGTCGCCTCCTTCAATCCCCGATCCTAGCGGGACCAGGGGGAGCACCACCAGATGAACCCACAGCAACGATCTCCTTCCCGTGGTCCTAAACTGGGGCCTAAACACACTTGAAGTCAAACACTGTGGCTACAAATGCTCTTGTTAAATGCTCAACTTACCAGAGTCAGGACCGCAGCTTTGAGTTCCTGAGTCACGACTGAACCCCTGGTGTCCATCGCTAGAGTCGGATCCCTAGCTAACTGAGTTGGTGCCAGGTCTACAGGACCTGGGGGAGTTGAGGCGACCGACGTTGGTGCCCTAGAGTCAACCCCTAGTGAGTCAACCTTTGCAAAGAAGTCATCCCCCTCTAGCGCCTCACCACCAGCAAAGGATGAGGCCTACAACGTGGCGCCACCACCGCCGCTCCCGCTCGGACCTCTGCTCCCTGTGATTTGGACCTCATCCAAGTCCGCATCCTAGGCTTTTGTATTCTTGGCTTTCAAGTTGGGTTGCCCACACCTGGGGAGCTTTGTAGGTTTGCGATGGCCGTCACTATGGTTATAGCTACTCGGAAAGAAAAGAAAATAAAAAAAATAAGAAGGTTCGTGAGATTACCGATATGATCCTCTCTTGAGCATCAGCCTCCATCTCCACGATGGGGACCGAAACATCCGAGCGGCTAGAGGCGGGGATTACGTCAAATGGTCCTCTTGTCAGACACCTCTGGCGAAAGCACTACAGGAAGTGATAAGTAATGACAAATTTTGAGGACTAAGCCTGCAGCTTCTTTAAAATGGCTACTCAGGATCAATAAGTACCTGTCTCACCTTCTCTGGTTGGGTCCATCTCAGATGGGAATTGCCAAGCACCGATAATCCTCGATTTTAGAGGACTTAGATTGCACTTGATGAATTCCCTGGAGATGTCATACGCCATTAACTTCTTCTCCTTCAAATGTCGGATGTCTCTAATAGGACTTCGATGAAGGGTGGTCATCGTCGGCTCTTTCGTCCAAGCGAACCTCGGCAGTAGGGGAAGACCCTGGTAAAGAAGCCTCGGTGGGTCGGGTTGGCAGTACAATAATTTCTTGTGCCATCCTGACCAGGAGATCTTGGCGGCAAAATCGATGTACTCCACCATTTTTCCTTCCCAAAGATGGAATCTAGCACCTCTGGTGACCTTGCCCTAGAACCTCTTCAACAGGTAAAAATATATGAAGAGGTCAAGGGATGGGTGCAAACCTAGGAAGCCCTCGCAGAAATGTGTGAAGACAGTCCTCATGATAGAAACTAAGCACCTTAAGAAAAAAGCTGGAAGGAGGAAAGCGAATACCGCAACAAAATAAATCAAGAAAGATCAAAATCTCCGCTACAATGGTCCAACATTCAAACCTAGCCAGCAAATTTGATCCTCCCCGTCCTTTCATGAGGATGGGATGATATTTTTGGGCTAATCAGAAATACTACTTGGATGGAATACCTTCTCGAGGACTTGCTTGAGAACTTGAACGTATTCGGAACCCCGAATAGATGAACTAAGAGACACTGAGAACATGGTTAGATGTAACATCCTAATCGGAAACCCATGTCTTACTCGATGACATGGTCTATCAAAATGCATATCTTTGCTGACTAAGTGTTTGACCCGTCAAAGCAGCATTTCACGTACTGGAGAGAGGCTTGACGATGACCAATGGGTAGCTACCATACTCGGACACCACATGGTTTTCCATAATTCTCGGAGCATATCTCTACACCAAGAAGGGGATCCTTGAATGAATGAAAATTTCCTGTAGGAACCTAGGATATCTCGTAAACAAAGAAGTTTATCTCTGAGAACGGGAAGGAAGACTCCAGAGGACGTACAACGTCCCCCTATATATATAGAGCCTAAGGACCCTACAGAGAACAAATACAAAAAGTGAAGTTACAAACCAGAAGCACCACAAGCCGAGCAAGGAAGTTACCGACTAGAATAGATCTATCTAGGCTAGCCACACACCCCCTTTAACAAGCTCATATCAATACAAGACCAACATGATGTATGGTTATTATCCTAAGGGAGTCCTGAACCTATCTAAAAACTCCTCTGTGTGTTCCTTTGATTTCTCTACTCGAGACATCCCTCTTCTATTCTACAAATTCATAAGATCGGCAGTTCACCGATCGTCGACATCTTTATACATTGTTTGTATCAAAAACTGTCTAGATTTATGTAGAGACCACCTAAATGAATTCGGTTGATCCGTGAGTTGTACCATCACCACTTTATTAACCAAATACATCCAGTCCTCCAATTTATCTCCCACTAAAGCTCAGCGAAAAGAAATGTTTAAAGGGACTGATGAAAATACATTTGCTATTGTGGCATGTTTATGATGAACAATGTTATATATCCTAGGGTACTACTCTCTAAGTGTATATTACCCATCCATCTATCCTCCTAGAATCTGATTTAAGTGCCGTTCTGTATCCTAAAGTTTCCCATATTGAGAAAAATTAAATTTGACACTCATTAGCCCCGACCATAACTATGAGTCACATGTTTTTTCCTACTTGAGAAATAGTATTATTCCTAAGGTATTTGTTTTGTAATAATTGTTGCAACATCCCATTCTCATTGATTAATTGGAAAAGCCACTTGCTAAGCAAAAATTTATTTTACAGATTAAGATCAAGGATTCCCAAAACCCCTTGATCTTTAGGTCTACAAATTATGCTCCATTTGGCAAGCCTATATTTTTTCGTATTATCATCCCCTTGTCAGAAGAATATGGATTTGTAGTAATCTAACTTCTTCAGAATTATTTTAGGAGCTTCAAATAAAGATAATATAAACATCGACATACTACTACGGACATAATTAATGAGCACCAGTCTGCCCCCATACGATAGATGTGTCCTTTCCATGAACTTAATTTGTTTGTGAATCTATCTTCTACGAATTTCCAGTCTTTATTGCTTTTTTTATGGTGCATTGGGATTCTAAGATATCAGAAAGGATAATCTCCCATTTTACAACCAAATAATTGTGAGTATTGGTGTTCAAAGTCCTTTGCTGCTCCATAACAGAATAACTCACTCTTATGAAAATTGATTTTAAGGTCTGATAATTGTGCAAAAACATTAAGGAGAAGCTTCATATTCTTAGTCTTTTCAAAATCGTGATCCATAAAAAGTATAGTATCATATGTATATTGAAATATTGAAAGACCATCATGAATAAGATGAAGGACTACTCTGGTGACTTGACCATTTTCCTTCTCCCTGGCTATTAATATGGCAAGTATATCAACTACCAAATTAAATAGCAATGGTGAAAGTGGGTCACCTTGTCTCAAATCTTTTTTAGTTTAAAAGTATCTTCCCAAGTCATCATTTATCTTTATACCTACACTACCCTAGAGACAAACTGTTCTATCCATTTGCACGATTTTGGTTGAAAAATCATTTATTATAGAGGAATTTTGCTACAGGACACTGCTCGTATGTGGCCTTAGATGTTAGACACTCAATGTCCTACAATAAAGATATTTTTGTAATATGCAGTTCATACGTAGTGTCCTGTAACAAAGTTTTTTTCTTAATGTCACAACCAATATCACATAAGTGTAGTGTCTCGTAGCAAAATAGTCCTTCATTTATAAGAGTTTGTTTTAGGAACGACCATTTAACATTGTCGTATGCCTTTTCAAAATCAAATTTAAGAATGACTCTATTGAGCTTTTTTCTGATGCATTCACGTATAGTTTCATGAAGGATTACACCCCCTTCCATAATATATCGAGTTTGTATAAACGCAATTTGAGTTGGTCTAATAACGTTTTGTGCAACACCAGCAAGTCTATTAACGCCTACCTTGGTGAAGATTTTGAAACTAACGTTAAGTAAACAAATAGGTCTCTATATTGCTGGATTTGTGTTGCATCCAATTTCTTTGGCAACAAGGTTATAATTCCAAAGTTCAGACTGTACAGTGGTAGATTTTCTTTATGGAATTCATGGAAGAGAACTAAAGTTGTCTTTTTATGACTTCCTAGAAAATTTGATAGAATTTCTCAGGAAAATCATCAAGACCAAATCTTATTATGTTCTGTTTGAAAGATTACTATTTTTAGCTTGTTTTTTTAACATTTCTATAAGCAACTCATTCGATGTTTCACTTTTCATGAGTTAGTTTTACAGCTTTATTTTTCTGCAAGGAATTAGGACTGGGCTATTTGTCATGCATTGTACGGAGTAACTGCCTTGCCATACCCATGATTGAAATACCAGAAAGTGACACGAACTCGCTGAAATCCACATCCTATCTGCTTTCCAGACAAAAGACAAACTCCAATACAATTTATCAGGTTCATTATACAACAGAGATATAGACTACAGAGTACAGCGGTGATTTGCACTGACACCAAATTACTTCTCAATGTTCAGACAAGATCACAAGAAAGTTTCAGACGGACAACCGAGAGCACGAGGAGCTCACATCCTGCTCTTCCGGAGCGGACCCAGTTCCTTGGCCTTGGCCCTGAGCTCATGCTTCTTGATCTTGCCGGTGGCCGTCTTCGGCAGCGGCCCGAACACCACGGACTTGGGCACCCAGTAGCCGGGAAGCCTCTCGCGGCAGAACCTCATGATGTCGCGCGCCAGCGCCGCCACGTCGGAAAGGTCCACAGCGTCCTTGAGCGTCACGAACGCGCACGGCGACTCCCCCCACTGCTCGTCGGCCCGCGCAACCACCGATGCCTCCAGCACCGCCGGGTGCAGGTACACCACCTTCTCCACCTCCAGGCTGCTGATGTTCTCCCCGCCGGAGATGATGATGTCCTTGGCGCGGTCCTTCACCTCGATGTACCCGTCGGCGTGCCGGACGCCTAGGTCGCCAGAGTGGAACCACCCGTTCTCGAACGCCTCGGCGTTCGCCTTCGGGTTCTTCAGGTAGCCCTTCATGACGCCGTTCCCTCGCATGACAATCTCCCCCATCGTGGTGCCGTCGGCCGGGACGGGCACCATCGTCTTCGGGTCGACAATGTCCAGGCCCTCGAGGCCGACGTAGCGAATGCCCTGCCGTGCGTGGAGGCGGGCGCGCTCGTCGGCTGGCAGGCTGTCCCACTCTGGCTTCCAGGCGCACACCGTGGACGGCCCGTACGTCTCCGACAGGCCGTAGGTGTGGGTGATGCGGAAGCCGAGCTTTGACATAGCCGCGAGGACGGAGGGTGGCGGGGCAGCGCCGGCAGTCATGACATTGACGACGTGAGGCAGGGGGAGAATGGTGTCTGCCGGAGGGGCGTTGATGATGGTGTTGAGGACAACGGGAGCCCCACAGAAGTGAGTCACACCCTCGCTGCCTATCGCTGAGAAGATGGCCTTCGCTGAAACCTGTCACACAAAATGTACAGAAGATAAGAATTGGGCAATACGTTGCTGATTAGAGAAAGAAAGATCGATTAATCCAGCAGTGTTTCCTCTCTTCCACCCCGTCACACGTGACTAGTGGGTGTCTGGATGGATGGTGAATAATTTCATCTTTTTTATCTTGTGATTTTGTAAATTGTTTCCTTACACCAAACAGGCTTAAATCTTAAGGACTTTTCCTCGGTGATTCAAAAGACTTTATCCCTCTATCAATCTATATAAGACGTATTTTAGAATAAAAAATCTTCAGAAGTAGATTTTGGCCTACAATTTCTCTTATGATATATTGCCAAATGCTATAAAATTAACACCATATTAAAAGCACATTGAAATCTGAATCTATTGCTACAACTTTTATAAACTAATTATACATATAATTTGACTAATTGTCGGTGTCAACTTTTTTTTTTTGCAGGCAATGGCAGGAGTTCTGCCTAAATTAATTAAAAGAAGGGGAAAAGGTGTCTAATTACAGCTAGCGGACAACCTCGATGACTTTAAGGCCTACAATACAGAGGACACAAACAAAGCAGTAAAATGTTGGTCAAAATTTACAAAGTTTGACTTTCTCAAATAAAAATACGCCTTATATAAATGGACAAAGGGAGTACTAGAAAAACTTGCCATTAAAAGTCAGAACCAAAACAAGTGATTCAGGAAGGCTAAGCTTTGCTCAAATTGTACTGATCTGGATAATTCTACAGGTCAATAGCCAACATGGGAAGGAGCATATTCAAGTATGCTGTTTGCCAAACTTGCTTCCAGCAATGCATGGCAAAGTGAGTTCTTGTTACTACTTACTGGCATCTGGAAAAAAGTTCACTTTCCAATTGAGGGTACAAAGAAACTAATTGGTATGGTCCAACATCAAGCTGGTAATGCATTAGGCTCGTAGTCAGAAGTCAGGACATGAACATGGATCCAACTATATGTCAACTTAATGAACTTATTCATCTGTTTATGCCAAATTGTGTCACATGCAAGTCCATCAAGAACCTAATGTTTTTTTAAACACAAGAAGCTAATGTTTTCACAACATTTCTCCGATGAGCAAGTAATAAGTTTGCAATATGAAGAAAATCTGTCGCAAGATATCTATCAGTGAGAATTGAGAAAAAAAGATGAGCCATCAGCGTGCCTCCACAACAACAACAGCCTTTGTCCCAAGCAAATTAGGGTAGGCGTGCCTCCATAATAAAAATTCAAGATATCATGCTTATACCGGTAAAAATAACCATCATAATTCTAGCATGACATTGTACAAATGCAGGCATGCAGCACCTAGTAAGTATTAGCTTCATGCTAGGGTGTTCCCTTTTATATCATTATATATAACATTCACGTAACATCTTTTATCTTTAGATCGCATTGCTCTTCAAAACTGTAAAGAAACATCGATCAATAGCATCAAGTAATCGTTTCTTTGCTCGGGCGCTCAACCAGGTAACCTAACCATCAAGAACAAGTATCCACTTTGATTGCAGACTTGTTCGACTGAGTTGTGAAGTTTTTCGTATGTTCACACTGAGCTTCCTGGGAATCCATCTTCTCTACAAATGAACTGAGGATTCATAAAACATCATCTAAACTACAAATACAAACTACAAGTAGGCATTCGTTACTCAGGAATTCGGAGAGGTCAGATGAGATAGATGGGTGTGTTCAAAATCAAGGTCGGAGTAGTAGGCAAATACAATTTCTTTTGTTGCATTCGAGTGGCAGCCTCGACCCGAGCGGAAGTGCGATGTTCGGGATCGTAAATGCACATATTCGTACTTGATGGATGACTCTTTCACTTTTCACTGTTTGTATTAGTTTTATTTAAGTAAATCCATTGTTCGTATTCATCATGGTAATTTTATATTGTAATGGTGGTTGTTTATTGGAGGGAGGAGAGGAGGGGATGGCGACCATGGAGGTCGCCAGCGGCTAAGGTTTGGGCGCAAGGAGGTGGCAGTGTGAGAGAGATAAGGCGAGGGTCAGCTAGGCGTCAGGCGCCTGGACGGCAAGAAGAAGGGTTTTTCTTCTAAGTCTTACTTATCTCTTTATTGATGATTTGCCTCTCTTTAGACTAACTTGGCCCCTAAGTATTACAATTTGGAAAGTTCTGAAAAATCATAATCTACTTAACGGCCAAGAAACAACATGGACCCAGCTAATGCTACAGTACCCACGGTGTTGTTATACCCACGAATGGGCTTTTGGGCTACCCAGTCTTATTGGGCCATGGGCTATATCTTGACCCTTGACATCTCTCCCACATTCACTTGCAACTCGTCCTTGAGCTACTAATTGGGGAAAGCTCCGCATGTTGCAAGGTGGGGGCCATGGTTGAAACCTGAGGAAGCCCTATATTAAAAAACAAGAGCGTGATGAGGCAGAGCCGGAGATGGTTGATGAAGAACTCCATGCGCCTTGTGTTGATGATAATGTCGGTGGCCTAGTGTCAAAGGAGCACATAGATGATTGCATCGTCATTGATGTAGGTGAAGGAGGTAGACTCGACGATGAGTGTGATGAAAACGTGGGTCATGACGACGTCGTGTGTTGTGCTGGAGATGTTGAAATCCACGTACATCGTTGTTGTGCCCGTTGTTGAATTCCTATAGGACAGAGTTAAGATGTACCTTCTGGATATTGATATCTGTCATTCACTGAAAGTCCATCAAATGCTGGGAAGGGGAATTAGAGATCATGCACGCAACACACGATCCTCTTGGTTCCCATGGGAACGAGGCAAGCAAGTAGGCAATGAGGACCATCCCAAGAGCGGTGAATGACGGACAGGTGAAGGTTGGTGCGTTGTGTAACATCCGGATGACGGAGATTGGTGACACAATGGTTGTAGGCAGGGCCGCCAATGGAACAACGATCTCCAAATCATGTTGCGTGACGATGTCGATGTCCTTGTTGGAGATGGTGTGGACGGGAAGGGTGGACGTGTGTTTCTCCTGAACGCTGATGGCTGTTGGATGCAATGGAGGTCGAGTAACCGTGGTCGCCAGATTCATCGTGGTGGAGATGGAGGAGCTGGTGACAACCACATCATTCAGTCCACCAGGATCAATCGATCGTGCAATGGTATGGCCACCGATGTACGCAGGAATGTGGCAGATGACAACGAAGTAATCCTCGCAACTTGAAGTGGACGTTGGAGTAGCGATGACTGGCTTAGTGTTGACAAAGTCGTGGTTGCTGGAGGAACTGGTAGCTCCCATCGTAACATTGTAGACTGTTGCGACTGGACCTTGGAACACCATGCCATGGAGCGGGGCGTCATTGGCCTTGCTTGCAACAGCGTCTTGGCCTGGCCTGCAACAGTGTCTTGGCCTGCTGCAGCTGCTGCTGTCATGCAGTGTGGATCATCATTGATAAATTCGCGACCAACCACGATGAAGAATAGGTTGCAATCATGATTGTCGTTAAACTTCTTGTCGCACTGAGGGCAAAGGTTGAGACACCACCTCTCCATAATCTCCTTTCTAATGAGGATTGATCGGCCGCAATCTTGTGGGGTCAGCATTTGGAGATTCCTTAGGGCCTCCTGCCCTATGCGTGATCTCCAAGTCGGCCGCAAGTGGCAAACAAGAGTCTGTGGCTGCTGAAGTGCCATAAGCCTCGATGAGGGATGCCGTGACCGTGAACACCACAAAATCATGTGCAGCGACCATGTGTTCCTCCTGAACACTAGAGGCTACCATAATAATAGGTTCTTCGTTTTGCGTGATCTGACCATCTAGGGAGACATGGGTAGCACCGCCTGGCATCAAGATAGGGTGGAAGACTGGCGTAGAGGGAACGCTGATGTTTGACGTGTAGGCGATGTTGTAGGTGTGTTCATCTACCGGTGGTCGTCGAGAAGTGTTGGTCATGACCTCCGATGAAGCTGCTGATGATGGGACAATGGCATTTGGTAGGATGACGATTGTCGACGGTGAAGCAGTCTGCTGTAGATCATCCTTGTTGGTATAGGCATTTAAGGCTGGCGGTAGGCGCGGTAAGGGGAAAAAAGCTTAGTCGCCTCCTTCGGATCCCGAGGAATGTTGAGGACAGTGAACAACTCATCAACACATTGTCGGCATTCGTGACGAAATTCCTCAAATTGCCTACAAAGATCCCGTAATGAAGGCATAGGATCGGTGACGAGTGGAGCATGAAGATAGAAGGAAATCAAAGCGCCCTAGGTACTATTCACGAATAGAACAGAGACGTGGGTACTGTTCACATGAGTAACAGGCCCACGTTTGTCGTTGTCGAGGTTGATGCAATCCTTCGCGATCGCATCTACGTGCGTAGATCTTGAGTTGACTACAGGATCGATCCCTCCGACGAAATACATGACGTCAGAGTGGTCTTTGATACTAGATGTAATAGTGGTTGTTTATTGGAGGGAGGAGAGTAGGGGGATGGTGACCATGGAGGTCGCCGGCGGCTATGGTGGGTGGCGGCTAGGGTTTGGGCGCAAGGAGGCGGTGGCGTGAGAGAGAGAGAGAGAGAGAGAGAGGGCGAAGGTCGACCAGGCGCTTGGACGGCGAGAAGAAGGGTTTTCCTTCTAATTCTTACTTATTATCTTTATTGATGATTTGTTTCTCTTTATACAGAGAGGCTAAGTTGAGCACTAAGTAATCTATTACAATTTAGAAAGTTTAAAAACCATAATCTACTTAACGGCCCAGAAACGGCATGGACCTGGCCACCACTACAGTACCCGCGGGCCCATGAACAGTACCCACGAGTGGGCTTTTGGACTGGTGGTCTTATTAGACCATGGGCTAGATCTTGACCCATGACATGTATGTACGCCGATTTCATCGGGGTATTTGCATCAACCTAAGTAATATATTCTTGAAGTTCTGTAAATATACCTTCTATTCATGTAGATATCAAATTCAATGAAACATGAGATTCCATGAGTGCATCTGAATAAAGTTCACTATTTTAGTCTTCTGTAGAGTTTATGCTCCACATGCATTTGACAGTAAGAAGGTTAGCATACTCTTTTTAATAAAAGAAGAAGATATACCTGACGAAGACATACGCTTGTTCCACAGAGAGCAGCAAGCGTCCATGTATAGCACCAGCCGTTACAGTGGAACATAGGCAAAGTCCACAAGTAAACAGCGCCCTCATTCATTCCCCATATCAGAGCACCACTCAGTGACATTAGGTAAGCTCCCCTGTGATGCAATACCACGCCCTTTGGGCTAGAAGTTGTCCCCGAAGTATAACCTAAGGCAATACTCTTCCATTCATCCTGCGGTGGTTTCCAGGCAAACTCAGGATCACCACCTTCCAAGAAAGTCTCATACTCAATGGCTCCTTTCCTCAAAGCACTTTGGAGGGCTGCAGGATCACAGGTTTGGTCACCAATAACTATAAGAAGTGGATGTTTGAAAGCACCTTTCTTTTGATCTGCAATAATTCTCAAAGAATCCTCTGCCAGGGAGAAAAATTCCTGGTCAACCATCACAACTTCAGCCGATGAGTGATCCAAGAGAAATGCGACAGTGGCAGCATTTAGTCGAATGTTGATGCAGTTGACCACCGCTCCGGCCATGGGAACTCCAAAATGAGCTTCATAAATTGCTGGGACATTTGGAGCTATTACAGCTACCTAAACGATTCAGGAGAAAATACGAATCAATTAAAACATGATAAAATATACTCTGCCCGCAACCATCGGTAGTTTTATCTGGGAAAAAGTAGTAATTGACCAGAAAAGTAGCACACGAACGAACAATTTTGTATGCAAGATTATCCATGTGATCAATCTTTTGTATAACATAAGTTTACTTAAGTATCAGTGATCAAAAGATTTGGTGCAGACAAGGCAAACGGAGTAATGAGTACCAATAGTAATGCAACTGCTCAGTATCACATTCTGTGTTGCCAGATGATGATCTATTATTGAGCAGGATCTTCAATACATCTCTAGACAAAACTTTGCCACAACATTCACAAACAAGCACGGGTAATTCTTAAATGTAATAAGCAACAATTGCAAGCAAGGAACTTATTTCAATTGGGGGAATAAAGCTTCCTTTATCTAAAAAACAATTTCAAGCAAGGAGGATTGTTGAAAGAACAGATTCTTATGAAAAATTAGAAATTCTGACCATAGTCCAAATTTGTGAATGTATGCAGGTGATTATGATACAGCATTCCATATTTGCTTTGATAGCATAATGCTACAGCTATGGTAAATGGGTTAATGGGCTGCGGAGCAAGTCTGGGAGTCCTTTCCACTCATTGCCAAAAAGCTCTCGAGTATCGCATCATCATAGTTATACGGATAATAGCTTTCTTCATTAAATGTCAGGAAAGTTATTAATGGGAAAAGGACGGTTAAAAGAAGAGAAATCATTAGTTATTCATTAAGGTTAATTTGATTCAATGACCAGAGTTAGCGAAACTGATTGCAAAAGAGGGTAAATTGGCCACTTTAAGATTACCGTCTGGGAGGTCTGTTTGGTATCCCTGATCCAATTTGACTACCTCTACGGGATAGACCTCAACAGAAAACTGTTGAGTAACGGCAGGCTCAGAAACTCATGCGAGTGATGCGGGAACAACATGAGCTGCTGAATTTCTGAAGGCGTGGGTCAAAGTCGGGTCTTCAAAGTCTTGAAAAAAGAAAGAAAGAAATAATATCCATAATAAAGACGCTTACTATCTACTCTTGATTCAACACACTTCCATTGTAGTGTTCCTCCAAGACAAGGAAGAGCATTAGGCGAGCGAAGTGACTCCCCCAGTGCCAGAGAGTAAGAATAAGTAAGGAAAGTGACCGGGCGACTCCACCCACGGGTTGGACCACACCACAGGCAAAAATCCTTCCACGGCAAGAGAAGGGTGACGATCGGTTTCGGGTCAAATAGGAAGAACGTAAATCTTCCACCTCTGGAAAGCGCCTCTTGCTTCCTAGCCTCAAAGAGCACCCATTGTACGAAGCCTCTATCCGTTGTTTAGTCCCCGCCTGCCCTTCTTGCATCAGGCACTTGCCATCTATCTTCATTGTTCAACTCTTGGATGAAAAGATGAAAAACCCAGGGTAAGAAAATATCATGTTCGAAGATTTCACTCCCACCTAGACTTTGTTTTTGATGGTTCTTCTTTTATTAGTGTTCATTGGATTCCTCCGGAATGACTTCGTTAGGAAGTTCTAGATCTGGGCCAAGACAAACTGCGGTAGGTGATTTATTGAAACCCTAAAATTCGGAATATGGTAAAGTAGCTATACAATTTGGACTATTTGGGGTCTTAACAAAGCATATTCCTAATTATTTTTCTGCATTTTTCTGCCCAAGAAAATGAGTAGTGGCCTAATGGGCGCACTCTGGAATTCCTATTTCAGTTGGGTGGTTCCCATCAGCATCGAGAGAGGGCATCAGTTAATTTGCATAGAATGTATGGCGGTATTTCCGTCAGCATGTGCTCCATCAAATACTTTCATGCGCTTCCGTAACAAGAATGCGCAAGAAACATGAGAAGAAAGGACAAGCTAAGCTGTCAGGATGTACTCCTGCGGGGACTGAAGAAGCACACCATTCACCCACCCATCTACTGCCAACATGATAGGACCAGCCATCTGTTTACTGTTTTACTAGTAATGCAGGAATTGATAGCCTAGTTTAGCAACAAAACTACTGTTTTGCTAAGATTTTTTAGCATGGAAGAGGAAGAAACAGAAGAGAAAAAATAGAAGGAGAAAGAGAAAAAATAGGAGATGAAAGAGGAAAAAGAAGAAGTTGAGCCCTCCTAAAATTCGGCTTTGGATCCGTCACTGCTCATAGAATGCTGCTACAGCATAACCATTAATTTTCGATCTTCTTAAAATTACTAGTACAGTTTTACAGTTCAAGTTGTAAGTTTCCAATTTGTTTTTACCTTTTTCCTTTCTCTATCGCCACCTCAGAAGCCTGAACACCAATGAGACAACACCGTAGGGACACAGGGAGGAAGGGGAAGAGAGCCCGCACCGTGCTGCCGTGGCCGACGGATCGGCGCGCGAGAGAGGAGGCGAGGCGGCGGCACCGGCGGTAGGTGTCCGCCCAAGTGTAGCGCACGGGGCCGTGCACGACGGACGCCCTGCCCGGGTGGGTCAGCGCGGCGCGCTCGAGGAACCAGAGCGGCGTGAGCGCCGTGTAGTTGGCGTCGTTCCGCGGCAGCTCGTCGATGTCCCGCTCCACCGCCATCCCTCTCTTCTCCGCGAGCTGTGCTGCGGCTTTGACTTGGTACGGAGCTGGAGCCGTCAACCGTGGGGTGCGAGGGGAGCAGAGAGTCCGAACAAGTGGGGGCGCTTTGCTTGCATTTTATATGTCGTCTGGGCTGGTGGGTCGGGACGGGCCAGCGTGGCCCGCGAGGGGCTGATCGCGCGGTGCCGCGGTGGGGAGAGATGAGGAGCGGGTGGTGGGGATCTGCCGCGCAAGCCTCGTGGCGCGGGCTTTTGCGGGTTTTTTTAGCGGCGGCGCACGGCGCAGGAGGCGCGGGTGGGTGGGTGGCGTGCGTGGCCACCGCGTCCGTCGCGACCAGGCGATTGGGCGCCGTGGAAGGCAGGATTCTGCTGTATGTTTATCGGCTACCTGACTGGGTCCGGCCTCGGCTTGGCATCCCGTTTTGGGTGGCACGTCGATAGATTGTGTGATGTGATTGCCGCGGCGATCGCGATCGCGACTGCATGACTTGCATGACAGGATTAACTAAACAGTTGCTGAATTACATGGAGAAAGTGAGCTTTGTTATAATATAGCTCCACCTAATTCACTATTAGACCCTACACAGGCCTATAAGACACATTCGCGACTGCACGCTCCGCCTTAGCGGGACGAGCACGCCAATGCCATCGTTGCCACCGCCCTAGCCTTTGGTGAGACAGCCGGCCGTCTCTGCCTAGAGATGGGACTTGGTCAGGTCGAGCTGGCACGATACGGTTCCTTCATGCTTCGTGCTACCTTGTATCGAGTAGACTCAGCTCGTTTAGCCCGTCGGGCCGTACACAATTAGGTATCATCGAGGGTTTGATCCGACTATTATGATAAGCAAATAAGATTGTTACGCTCGATGAATGGAGACACGTATAAAATAATTGGTAACAATCAGCAAACAAGCTTCAATCTACAAATGAATATAATTAGTAACAATCAGCAAACAAGCTTCAATCTATTTGTAGATATACGTAAGACTCTCTCACCTCAATTAATCAATGCCATAATGAGAGGTTTAGATAAAATATTACGAGTCCAGTGACATGCTAACTGTCGCGCACTTGTATTAGTTTGATACATCGTCAATGATAATATGTTCTAATCACTAACCAATAACTATATGAGAATCAGGCTCATTTGTATCGGGCCAGGCATGACCTATTATTTAGATCAGGTCGTACCGTCTACCATATCAAGATACTAAACACAGCACGGCCCACATGTCCATACCATACTGATCTGACCTAATTCTTCCCCTGCCGTATCGTACCATGCATTGTGCCAAATCATCGTGTCTTGAACCGTCCTAATTCGGTCCAGCCCAAATCTCCCCTCTAATACGCCAAAGGTAGACCAACACCGATTCTTCTAAATGGGAAGTCTGGAACGGACCACTCAAAAATTTTGTGGATGGAGCCGATTCTTCGAACCCTGAAGGCTCAAGTAGTCAAACTTTTGATGCCGACCGAACTAGCCCATGCGTCCTAGTCAGATTAGCATTGACTTGCCGGTCACTTTTGCCCGACCTCTCGATGGAGCAAGAACTTCAGGGCGTCACGCTTGAGTGACTCGGGAGAAAAATCGTTGATACCAGCCAGTAACAACGCCTGAACAATTACCCCGGCGTTGAATAAATCGCGATTTGGAGAACCATCATCATCTCGCAACTGGCACAGCTATCAGCTGCTGCTGTCTTTCTGTAACTTTCACGAAATTGAACATAAAAAGACTTTCGCACGTGACCTATATCTCCAATTCCTGTATAAGCGTAGATTGGAGTCCCTCTGCTCATGCAAGCGACGGCTGATTAACAAAAGGTCATCACTTCGAAAAATATTTTTTTTCATTTTAAAAAAATAACAACAGATCGAGATGCATACTAAACATTATCAATCAAGCATCAAGCAGTTAAGCAATACAGCGATAACAAGGCAAGCTACCCCTTTTCTCGTATTATTAACTTGGACTTCACATACTATTTTTTCTCTGAGTTATCAGAAATGATTATACGAAGAAAGGTTGGACAGGGACATTGTAAATTTGGCATATACACTATGCATTCTTTTCTAAAGGATACAACTGCATGCAGCATCCAAACATAGTCCTTGGTTTACGATGCGGCCATGCCATCATCAGTCACTTTCCCCATGTAAATGTATCTCATCATGATAACACGAGAGCTCACATCCTGCTCTTCTTTATGGGGTCGATCTCCTTGCCTTGGCCCTAAGCTCATGCTTTTTTATCTTCTCCATGGCCGTCTTTGGCAATGGCCCAAAAATCACCAACTTGGGCACCCAGTATCATGGCACCCTCTCGCGGTAGAACCTCATGATGTTGTCCGCCAACGACACCTCATCGAAGCCATCGGTGGCTCCATCCCTTAGCATCACGAACGCGCACGGTGACTCCCCTTACTGCTTGTCAGCCCTGGCGATGATCGAGACCTCGAGTACCGCCGGGTGCATGCACAACACCTTCTCCACCTCCAGGCTGTTGATGTTCTCCCCTCCAGAGATGATGATGTCCTTTATTCGGTCCTTCACCTCAATGTACTCATCGGGGTGCTTCACGCCGAGGTTGCCAGAGTGGTACCAGCCGCCCATGAACACCTTGGCATTGACCTTTGGGTTCTTGAGGTACCCCTTCATGACGGTGTTGCCGTGCAGGACAATCTCCCCGTATGACTTGCCGTCTGCCGGCATGGGGGACATGTTCTTCAGGTCCACGATGTCGGGGCCTTCCAGCGCAATCTACCAGATGCTTTGTCAGAAATGCAGGCAGGATCGCTCCTCCAAAGGTACGTCTTCCACTTGGGACTCCACGCACATGATTGACATGTCATAGGTCTCTGACAGGCCGTAGGTATGCGTGACGCGAGCTGGGACGGCATCGGGGTGGCTTTGGCGGCCATGACATTGACGATGTTGGGGCGACAGGAACATCTCGCTTGCGGGAGCATTGATGAGATTGTTGACGATGACCAGTGCAGCACAAAAGTGTGTCACTTTTTGCTTCACAATGCCGGAGTATATAGCCCTCGTTTTCACCTGGAACGTGCAACATGGTGTTGGGAACTAGCGTCGTCGATAGAGTGGTGGGCCTTCGGACCTTGGAGGAATCTGAAAGCTAGAGGGAAACGTACACAAAGTGGAGAAGTCTTTGTTGGAATCAGTGTCACCGGTTATGTTAGTTATATTTACACCCTATTTATAGGCTGTACTCAACCATTTCTATTAAAATTTATGAAATTACCCCTCCAAATGCCACATGCTCGGCATATTTGAGGGTATTACGGTACTATCCTAAGTACATTTAAATTATTTATGATCTTACTCTTCATGGTCTTTGGTCGCTACTAATGGTCCTCCCTTTGACCATGCCTTCACCCTTTGCTCTGTCTTCGTGCTGGACTTGGGTCACCCTTCTTTTGGACCCTCGAAGGTCTCTGCTCGGCCGCACCTTTGGAGTCCCTTCAATCGACTCCCACACAGCGTCGAGCAAAGCCCTTCAGCTGAGCTTTGAAGGCCTAACAAAGGCTTCGCTCATCCTAGCTGTTGGAACCATTCCTTTGACTTGTTGAAGGGTTCCTGCAACACGATAGATCCACGGTAATTGTAAGTCTTGTTAGTTTGCGACATCCACGGAGGTCTTCGACCTAATGTCCAAAAAGGTCTGTGAGACCATTCCCCAACAACAACAACCCACAGGAAAGGTTCCTCCTCGATGGATCAAGCCCATGAATTAGATGGTATCACCGAACGTCGTCCCCTTTGGCCCGTCAAATGCCTCTTGCTATATGAGTTATATTTTGCTAATCAGCCCCCTTACTTACCCTAAGGGTCTAACTTTTCTATAAGTGACGGTTTTATTCTCACAAGACGGTTTGAATTTCGAAACGTTGGTTACTATTTGTTTGTCTTAACTGTCATTAATACGATGGCTCGATTTCCAACGTGTGCCTTCTCAACTGCTCTTGAGTTGGTGTTTTGACTAGTATATATAGACTACCCCCGCGGTTCATTTGTTTTTACCAAGCCACTGCGTTCAAGCCTACATGCTCATCTCTCTATTCTCTGCACAAAGCTATTTGCCATCCTTCGCACTTCAGACTAAAGCCAAGGTAGGTTGATTCGATGGCTCCAAAAAGCAAATCCAGTAAGTCGATGATCTATTGGATCGGGCGATCGAAGGTCGACAAAGGAGTCCTAGCCAGTATGAAGAAAGAATGTCTGATAAGTGATATTTCGAAGGTCAGACTTCCCAAGGACCAAGAGACTCCAATGCTGGAAGATGACGAAGCCCTTGTCTTCGTGGATTACTTTTGCGCTGGACTTTGCCTACCCTGTGATGAGATGGTGGTGAAGGTCCTCAAGGTGATTGAGATCTTTCTCCATTAGCTAACGTCGAACACCATTGTTTGGCTTAGCCTTTTCACCTGAGCGACAAGGTCAGAAGAAGCGAAGGCCTCAAACAGAGCTTTCATTGCCGCCCACTAGTTCCATCACTAGCCGAAGCCAGTTTTTATGGATGACATTCAGAGCGAAGCCCACTCGGCTACGTGAACTTCTCTTATCGAGTAGGGTTTGTTACACCTACCGTGTCCTACAAAAACAAATGACCGGAGGACTGGACACAGTGGTGATTCTACCATAAGGTAGATAAGAGGGACTATCTTATGTCTAAATGCCAAGATTACAAAGGTAATCGCGCCCTAGACGTGTAGCTGAAGACCTCCCAACGGGCAGCGTTTGAAGCCTTTACGAGGTGTGTGAAGCACTTGAGCACTCGCGAGCTCATCAAAGAGTTCCTTATTGTAGGGGTCTGGCCGCTGAGCGAAGGGTGGACCATTCCATCCTTCGGACCGAAGGGGTCAGAGGGACTTTGCTGGCCCCAGTTTGATTTCTGGGGAAAACCTAGTATCTTTCTTGGCCCAACTCCCATTAACCTTTGGTCTTCTACTATTTTCTTAAGTTTTTTGTACTTTGCAACAGCTGTGATGGTCGTCGAGGTGGAGGCCGAAGTCCGGCTTCTTCTAGGGAAACTCACCTTAGCTGAGGGCCAAGCTTGTACCGAACAGGCCCTCAGCCACCGACTCAACTGAATATTTGAGCTAAGGGGGCTCGCCTATGGAGATAGACCAAAGTTATATGGGTCCTTGGCGGGTCATGCTGAAAAGGGTCACCCTTCGAAAATCGGCACTGACGAGACCTTCACCACCTAAGCCCAGAGGAAGAGGAAGGGTGGAGACCTCCACTGCTAAGAAAAAGAAGGCAATTGCCTTGAAGAAAAGACCTCTCCAACTGGCCTTTAGCGATTCTGGGGGTGATGATGACCTCGGGGGCCCTGAAGCCATTCAAGTGGTGCCACTTCGACAATTGCCTTCGAAGGACACATCAGATGTGCCCGTCCCATCGCAAAAATGCTCTACAACTTCTACATGAATTAACTTGGCCCTCTCATGATTGATAGCGACGACGACGATAACGAGCTGCTGGACTAGCGAGTTGTTGCTAAAAAAGTGAAGGAGGAGAGGGAGACCGAGTTTGGGCTCGATGAGATGGTCAAAGGGGTAGAAAATACCGAAGAAGCTGGTGAGGAGTCGAACAGCTCATCCTCCAACTCGGAACCCAGCTCCTCCAAAAGTCATAGAGCTTTGGAGACCAGGGAGGAGGGGAACGCTTCGCCACCGCCAACCCATTACGGTGGCAAAGACCTTATGTCAACGGATGCCTCACGCAATGCTAGAGTTATTAAGGCCCAAGAACTGGGGCTGAGTTCGTTTGAACCGACGATTGGAGAGGTGAAGGACGCGAAGAACATCTTCGATAGCTTCATCCTCCCCAAACTTGAGATACAACAAGTGCATAAACCTGCTTCTGAACTCGTGAAAATCAACACCTAGTCAAAGCGTTACATGAGGCAAGGCAACTTGCTCAGGATGCGGTTCAAAGACGCGTTGAAGTTTTGGAGCCAAAGGTGCTGAGGGCTACTAAGATTATTGGCAAAACTCTTCAAGAACTAGGTGCTTCTGCCTCAACTCCAGCTTTCGACCACGGCGATCTCGATGGCCTTCTTGGTTGGACCACGAAATCGTCCGAAGCCCTTCGGCAAGCAGCTCACTTATATGGAAATTTTTGCACCATGATTTATGGCTAAAGTCTTATACAATCTTTGGAGATGACATGCTCTAACCACCACAAGGCACTCTAGAGCCCTTCATTCCGCTACCCACTGGACATGTCGACCGGGGCAGTGTCAAAGGCATCGAAGGCCACTGCCAAAGCTTTCACTAGCAACTAGTTGTGCCAACGCGGATGTGACCTCACCCTTCGAGAGGTGGAGAACAACCGATGAAGGGTAAGTACCTTTTTATTCTTGATGCATTAGCATGTTTTTTATTTTCTCACTTATTTCAGTCTGGCTTTTGTTGTAGGCTACCGTGAAGACCATGGATGCTTCAGCCACTACAAGAACCTCTGTCCCACCTACTTTGCCGCCCACCCCTTTGCAAAGATCTACTGAAGCATCTAATCAACCATCAAACAGTTAAGCAATACAATGACAACAAGGAAAGCTAGCCCCTTTTCTCGCATTATTAGCTTGGACTCCACATACTGTTTTTTTCTGTGAGTTATCGGAAATGATTATACGAAGAAAGATTGGACAGGGACAGTGCAAATTTGGCATATACAGTATGCATTCTTTTATAAAGGATACAACTGCATGCAACGTCGAAACATAGTCCTTGACTTCTTGTTTACGATGCGGCCATGGCATCATTAGTCATTTCCCCCATACAAATGTATCTCATCACGATAACACAAGAGCTCACATCCTGCTCTTCTTCATCGGGCTGAGCTCCTTGCCTTGGTCCTGAGCTCATGCTTCTTGATCTTCCCCGTGACCGTCTTCGGCAATGGCCTAAAGATCACCAACTTGGGCACCCAGTATCCTGACATCCTCTTGCGGTAGAACATCATGATGTCATCCGCCAGCGACGCCTCATCGGAGCCATCAGCAACTATGTTCCTTAGTGTCATGAATGCGCACGGTGACTCCCCCCACTGCTCGTCGGCCCTGGTCACGATCGAGACCTTGAGCACTGCCGGGTGCGTGCACAACACCTTCTCCACCTTCAAACTATTGATGTTCTCCCCTCCAAAGATGATGATGTCCTTCATCTGGTCCTTCACCTCAATGTACCCATCGCGGTGCTTCACGCTGAGGTCGCCTGTGTGGTACCAGCCGCCCATGAACGCCTCAACATTGGCCTTGGGGTTCTTGAGGTGCCCCTTAATGACGGTGTTGCCGCACAGGATGATCTCCCCATAGGACTTGTCGTCCGTCGGCATGAGGGACATAGTCTTCGGGTCCACAACATCGAGGCCTTCCAGCGCGATGTATTGGATGCCCTATTATTGAAGGATGAACTCCTCAAGCGGGGATCCAGAGGGACCCCCTTTGAGATTCAGCCGGGGGGATGATTCTGAATCTACCTCGTACGTGAATTAATGAGAGTAAATGAGATGCAGGCGGGATGGATGATCGGATGCTAGAGGAAATAAATGCTCAGGGGATTTTAGACAGGTTCGGGCCGCACGAAGCGTAATACCCTACTCCTGTGTGTATGCTATAAACGCTCTGGGAATGCCTCTCTGAGGATCTCTTGTGTTACAAGGATTTCTGTCTAAGTCTAGAGCTTCGCGTATCCTGTCTTCGTTAGCTTGTCCACGTCTGTTGAACTTCTTGAACTTGTCTTCTATCACTTCACTTGAACCCTCTTCTTCTCCGGGGTGCCCACCCCTTCTTATATCCCGTCGGGGTGGCCTGGCATGCCCAGAAAGGAGGGCGCGAGTCTCAAGGCACCATAAATGGAAAGCAACCATCATGGGCTGCAGCTTGATGTTACGAGGGGTTGAAAATACGTCCCCGTCCGGTCCTGTCGTCATCATGCCACTTTTCAACGAGTGCAGCAGGGGGCCCACCAGGTAGCCACCGAGCAGCCCCGCGTGCCTGCCCGGTCAAAGCAGGCCTAACACAGCAGGACGACAGGCGATATGACTCAAGCCCAGCGACGATATCCCAAGGCATGTCGGATGACGCGCGATGGGACCCGCCGCATTAAATGTCCCCACGCCTCTCTGCTAGGCAGTGGCAAGGACTGACAGCAGGCGTGGGAGGAGTGGTTGGAAGTGACAGGCCACGCTCCCTCTTAAATGCAGTATTGGGCCTCTCACCAGTTGACACCTCACCGCTGAGCCCTTGTGGGGTCCACCGGCAAGGGGCTTCTCAGGTCCTCGGGGAACTCTGGGTGCTCGGGGACTACTGTTCATAGCCCCGAGCACCCTCTCCTGGATATGCCTTTTCTCGGTCCTCAGGGAACTCGGGTACTCGGGGACCACTGTTCATTGCCCTGAGCGCCCTCTCCCGGAACTGGGTCTTCTCGGGTCCTCGGGGAACTCGAGTACTCGAGGACCACTGTTCATGGCCCCGAGCGCCCTCTCCTAGAACTTGTACTTCTCGGGTCCTTGGGGAACTCAGGTACTCAGGGACCACTGTTCATGACCCCGAGCGCCCTCTCCCGAAACTTGGTCTTCTCGGACCTCGGGGAGATAGTCCCCGAGGGAAGGCGCCACGTGGCATTCTGTTGTACTGGCCTCGGGACTCGGGGACTCCTGGTTCCCATGTCATCGACACCTGTCAACAGTGCAGGTGGGACCACTCGTCCAGCAGCAAGTCATCCCACTTGAGCCTTCACACGCATGGTCGCTAGGTCATAGGTCTCTAATAGGCTGTAGGTGTGCATGACGCGAAGGCCGCGGATGGACAACTTGGCGAGCAGGGACGACATCGGGGTGGCTCTAGCGATTGTGACATTGATGACATGGGGGCAGCAGGAACGCTCGCTTGCTAGAGCATTGCCGAGGTTGTTGAGGACGATCAGTGCAGCACAGAAGTGTGTCACTTTTTTGCTTCATAATGCTGGAGTATATAGCCCTTGTTTTCACCTACAACGTGCAACATGGTGTTGGGAACTAGCTTTGCTGATAGAGTGGTGGGCCTTCGGACCCTAGAGAAATTCGAAGGCTAGAGGCAAACGTACACAAAGTGGAGAAGTCTTTGTTAGAATTAATATCACCCGTCATGTCAGTTATAGTTACACCCTATTTATAGATCGTACTCAATCATTCATGTTACAGTTTACGAGATTACCCCTCCAAATGCCACATGCTCGGCATATTTGAGGGTATTATGGCACTTTCCTAAGTACATCTAGGTTATTTACGATCTTGTTCTTCATGGTCTTCTGCAGCTACCAATGATCCTCCCTTCGACCATGCCTTCGCCCTTTGCTCCGTCTTCGTGCAGAACCCAGGTCATCATTCGCTTGGACCTCTAAAGGTCTCCACTCAGCCGCACCTTCGGCGTCCCTTCGGGCGACTCCCTCATGGCGTCGAGCAAAGCCCTTTGGCTAAGCTCTGAAGGCCCAACGAAGGCTTCGCTCGTCCTGGCTATCGGAACCGTTCCTTCGGCACGGGGAGTACGAAGGGTTCCTACAACATAACAGATCCACGGTAACTTTAAATATGGTTAGTTTGAGGCATCCGCGGAGGTCTTCGACCTGATGTCCGAAGGAGCCTATGAGACCATTCCCCAACACATGTTTTAGAAATCAGAATTGGCAGAACTCATAGACATTGCATTGCTATTTTTCTTGTTCTTTCACCGAAAAAGTTGAGTATATGTTATTTGATTCCTAGATGGGTAGAGTGCACTCTGCATAATTTGAGAAGACATTTGGGACCAAAAATGTATTCCAGGACATATGGTTAACAAACCTGGCGAAGACATGCTTGTTCCACAAAACTCAGCCAGCGCCCAAGGTATAACACCAACCATTACAGTGGAACGTGGGCAAAGTCCACAAGTAAACAGCCCCTTCAGGCATCCCCCACACCATAGCGACACTGAGAGCCATTAGATAAGCGCCGCGGTGATGCTACACGACGCCTTTCGGGCTGGAAGTAGTTCCGGAAGTGTAGCCTAGGGCGATGCTCTGCCATTCATCCTTCAGTGGCTTCGACTTGAACCCCAGATCACCAGTTTTCAAGAATTCCTCATACTCAATAACTCCCTTTCCTAGAGCATATCGTAGAGACTTTGGATCACAAGTTGGATCACCAATAACTATCAGGATCGGAGGCCTGAAAGTCGATTTCTTCTCTGCAATGCACTTCAGGGATTCTTCAGCTAGGGTGAAGAATTCTTGGTCCACCATCACAACTTCTGCAACGGAATGGTCAAAGGAGGAACGCAATTGTTTCAGAATTTAACCGAATATTGACGCAGTTCACAACAGCTCCGGACATCGGAACACCAAAATGAGCTTCATATACTGCTGGGACATTCGGAGCTATTACAGCAACCTAAGGACACCAAAACAAATCAATTGATTACAATTCAAGCAAAAAATGTTTTAAGATAATCCAAAAATGTTTCCTTTTTAAAAAAGTCACTGAAATACTATAAGCACCCTAGGAACCACAATATTTATTTAGTAGCTAAATGGGTCAGCCAGTTAAAATGTGAAAATTGTATCTCAATGATTTTGCTGCAAGTATGCAATGACCACATTCGATGAACAAATATTCATTGGAAACGAAATACATAAATCATCATTCGACAAGTTTTTTTATTGCTGCACGGCTAGATGAGTCTTACCTCGTGCTTTCAACAGACTGATACAGAGAGTACAGAGTCATGGTCTCACGGACAAAGACAAGGATGATACGATCTTATCTTTTTTAGGGCAATAAACGTATCTTATTTTGACCAGAATCAGTAACCTGCCGTGTTTCGTTTTGATGAGCACAGCTACTAAACTAGTATCGGTTACAAGCATCTTCTAAAAGCAACGGGAGTAGTTTCCTAAATATGCGACCTTCTGAGGCCACATGCCCCACTGATTTGGACAGAACAATTCCACAGCATCTTAAGTAGGCAAACAATCTAGCTGGAGTGGTTAATCCTACTTAATGAGACATAGTATCATACTATCACTGGACTGCAGAGTTCTCCAAACCATGTTTCCATTTCATTCGAAAACAAAGGGTAACCACTTATCGCCTGTCAGTCTGTGCAAGACCAAGGAGATTAAACACAACCTGATCATAGCACAAGGGTGACATGCAACATGCCTGAATTGACTGCAGAATACAGCAAACAGAGAACCACAACAGGAACCAATGATTTTTTTCCTTGAAAAAAAAAAGGCAATGGTTTTTTTAACAAACTCGGAGTAAATAAACATGGGGTAACTACATAATTTTGTTAGAGTTTTCGATAAGACCACACGGGCTCTGAAGCTTACTCTTGTCGATCCACTGCAAACGTCGTCGGTGCTCCTGCTAGGTCGAGTGGGGTCCACGCAAAGTCATCCAGAAGGTCTGATGTGCAACACCGTCCACCGGGACCGATATCCACACGGCCACCTGGACCACACCCTCCATGCCCGGACACAATAGGTACACATTTTTCATACACATGACGGTTAGGGATATTCCTTTGTTATTGATGTATTAATTTCAAGCAAATACTAGGTGCACCTACATACGTCTCAACGCTGCCACCTAGACCATACCTAGTACCAACACCCTCACCACGTGCATGCCTCTCAGGTAATGGGTGACAATAAATTATCGTATTCAATATATTCAATAGTATATCTAATATATTACGCAGGTTACTACGGTGATGAAGTCGGGCCGTCTTCATCTGCACCTCGGCCGTTCGCACATCCACCGTTCGAAACTCCACCGTTCGCACCCTACTACAGCACTCACGTCTGACCATCTACTGCTGCACCTGCATACCATACATATACAACATTGCATTTTATACAAATACTTTCATTTGCACATTTAATGTATCTAATAAATTCATCTGTTCATAGGCCCCTCAAGTGGGTACACCTGGACGACAGCGGAACCTTCACAATAGTCATACCAGAGTCAGGAGGATGAGCCTGGGCCAGACCCCTCGTTCGACCTCGTGAGGGACTTCTTCGGGGCCACACTGGACTACGACATCACGCGCAGTCCCAACTACACAGTGCTCCACTTCAGACGCATTACACCCAGGAGGAGGCCTCGACACCTTTGATCCCTACTAGACCTACCAGGCAAGTTGGTCCATCGGACGCCTTGACCTACTCTAGGGGTCACGTGAGGGTGAACCAGCGGCAGCGGTTCCGGGACCATGATGGTAGGAACGGCTGACGGCAGCGGGGGAGACAGCAGTAGGATTGTACATTTGCTTTTGTAATTTATATGTTTGTTTCATGATGCATCTTCGATTCGCGAACTAGTCTTACATATTCGAACGTGTCTTTCTATGGTATACTTACCATGTCATAACTGCATTTCTTAATCAATGTGACCGCACGCTAGTTGTATTTCTTAATCCAACGTGACCACACGCTACTTTCTATCGTCCTCGACTTTGTATGAACCGTTCACGACAGAGCTAGAAAAGCATTTGTTACAAAGCTACTTATACACAAAGTGACCACACGACATCCCAGTCGGGAGTCTGGCTTTAGACACGAAGTGGCCACACAACTCAGAGTTAACCATGAAATGACAACACCTATGTCCCGACGAAAGTTGTAGACACAAAGTGACCACACGACTTAGCTTTAACCATAAAATGAGAACACCTCTATCCTGATATAATCTGTAGACACTAAGTGACCACACGACTCAACTTTAACCATGAAATGACAACACCTCTGTTCTGACGCAGGCTGTAGACAAGAAGTGACCACACGGGAGAGCTTTAACCATAAATTAAATGACAACGTATCTATCTTGACACAGGGAATCTCTGTCCAGCATCAATGCCATAACTTTTTCATTCTTTAACAAAGAATTCAATGCTCCAGCCCCCCACCAAGCCCATGCATTCAGTCCATGCACCAGCCCCCAGGCACCATAAATAACCCCACTATCATCCATGAATAGACCACTCATTCCTCAGCTCTCTCAACTACAATATATTCATTAGCTCCACCAAGCCCATCCAAGAAATATTGGAGGATTTTCATCCCCTAGGGGGTCGAACCACCGATGTGCTTCTGTGGCAACCTTTGTAGGCTTTGCGGGTCCCAAGACATCTCCTACACCTATGGCCTACGCTTCTTCATGTGTGCCAACTACCAATACGACAAGCCTCAACATGGACCATATGAGTACCCACCAGTATAGCGGTATAGATCAGTCATGTGGCACTTTTCACATCTTGTTCCCGATTTCACGCAGTGGATACTAATCTCATATCTTGTTTTATTTGTCTTGTCTCCTCCACCTATCTGTGATTTCATTGAATGGCTCGACATGGAGCAAAATAAAAACCAAAAGCGGTGGGTCGACATGAGCATGCGGTGGAGGAGAGAAGCGTACGCACGCCGGGAGTATGAGCAACAGCAGGAGGAACATGATTGAAGCGGCAGAAAGAGGAGCGCATGAGGAAGACAGCACAGGACCATACTGCGGCTCAAGCCCGCGAAGCTAAGAGGGCAAGGAAGCGGGAGAGGGCACGTCGCGCTAAGGCAGCTGGCCCCGATGCCCTGAAAAGGAAAAATATCTTAGATGCATTTAGTAGAGAGCATCCAATGTAACTCGCCATATTTTCACTCCCGACATATTAGGATTAGCAGTGGCACGCTATTAGGTTGGTCTTTAGGCATACCGTATATGCCACCATTTGTTGTCATCGTATCTTTATGGTTAGGGTCCCATGTAATGTTTGTCACCGTATGTCTCATGTAATGTTTGTCACCGTATGTAACCTTCATACCGGGTAATATACTAAGAGTGCTTCTCATCTATAATTGTTCAAAAAATTAGATTTTGTATCCTCCCAACAATACATCACTAAAAATTTACTCATACAATTTTGCATCAAATACATAAACAAATATCGACAAATTTACATCAATCCAAAATTTCCAAAAAATAACTACTCCGTGATACCGTTTTGGCCACTTTTTGAACGTTTCGATCCAAAATTTCCAAAATATAAACAACTAATAATTTTCATCGAATGCATGTACACTATTTTTTAATTAACATATACAAAAGTTAAATTAAAAAATAAATTTCCCCACCGCCCGTTGGGAGGACGGCTAGAGGCTACCATTGGGAGGGCAGGGGCTACCAACCCTCTCATAGGACGGTAAGGGGCTACCCGCCCTCTCATTAGGCGGTAAGGGGGCGACCAAGGGGGCAGGCCCTACCCGTCCTCTCAGAGAACGATAAGGCCCCACCCGCCCTTTGAGAGGGTGATAAAGGGTGGCAGTGACACCGTGACATCCTTACCGCTCTCTGAAAGGGCTGCGGTAGATGCATATTTATGCAAATCTTGCCATCAAAATATATTTATTTAAATATTTAATATAAAAAATAAAAAAACTCCATAAATAGACCCATATGGCCCAACGATACCAGGCCTAATCAACCGAATATTGTGTTCCTTTGCTCTCAACTTTTGAAACACCATCCAAATAGTAAAAAAAATCACAAAAAATGTTTTTTAATTTTGTGTTTATGTGAAACTTGCAAACAAGGGCCAAATTTTGTAATATTAATAAAAGATAAATATATTTCCAAAAAAAATCCGCTGTCAGCTGTCAGAAATGGATTTCTAGCCCGTGGAGGCCTGCTAGGCGCTAGCCCGGGACGTGTTCGTCCAGCCTCGCCAGTCACACCGCATGGCACTGGCACCAACCGCTTAGCCTTAGATTTTAACTCCTGGAAGGAGCACGGCGGAAATAGTATTCTAACCGTAACAAAATCCAACGCGAAATTTTGACTCCGTTTCTTCGAAGTCCTTGGCACCTTGTTCAGTCGTCGTAAAACCGTTTCTAGAAGATTTCAAGAGGGTATTTGAATATTCTTTTACTAATCTACTTAAATTTCACATAAAAAGTACTTTATTTTTTCGAGAACGCAAAAGCACTCAAATTCTGCGTCTGTCTCTTTCTGAATGCACACATGTTGCTCCGTTCGTAATCGCTGCACAGTCGGGGTAGATGCATGAGACTTAGATCATCCCAACCATACTCTCTTCCTGATTTTCTTTCCCGTTATTATTCTTTTTATTTTCTCTCATCTCCAACAGTTTCGATTCGAGGAGAATCGCGAAGGGAAAGAAAAGAGAATCCTGTCTTGGAGGGAATGACTATAGGAATCCTTTCGTGATGAGAATCGTGAAGGGAAACCGTTGGAGCGCTGAAGGGAGCGAAAATCCCTTCACGACGGGAATCTAAGTCGTGAAGGGAATTGGTTAGCCTTAGTCTTACATTCAGGCGCAAGCAAACCTTCTCCTGAAGCAACTGACGTGCGTGGCTGAATTAAGGCGCAAGTAAACTTAACATCTCCCTATTCATCAAAAAAAGTCTGAATCAATTTAGTTCCATTTAGGATTAGACAACCGAATGCAGAAGTTTCAAGAATAGGCAAAATGAAAACGAACAATGTCAGTGTCAGCAGTACTGTACCGGAGACGGCAACAAGCGAGGAGCAAGAAAGGCATTCTCCAGTGGGCCTTCACAGGAGCACAAGGCTTAGCCGTCCTACCATGATGACGAGCGGGCCCGAGTGGCTCTGTAATAGCGTGGTGGGTTCAGCCCGTGAGTGAGGCAGGAGAGATTGAGCGCTGGCCCGTTATAACCAGCGGCGATGAGCGGTAACAGGCAGGAAATGACTTATCCCTGAACCTGAACTTCTTCTTCCTCCTCACGGCAACGGCGATCTCCGCTGGCCGGAGAACAATCTATCCGGCTACCCACCTATATCTCTGCTTCCTCTGTCCTACCTATCCCATGTGCTAACAATCTGGTATCAAATACACCGATCCTGACGTACTGGAGACCCATGATCATTTCACCCGGTTCCAGCGAAAGCTTGGCGCCATGGACCTGAGCTTGCAGATCTTGCTGGATGAGATGAAGAACCTCAAGAAAACCGTCGAGACGCAAGTCGCGGAGGCCGATCTGAAGCATGAGGAGCGGTTCAAGCAATTGGACGAACATCTGAGCACCATAAGTCTTTGGAAGCCACAGTTCGACGCATGGAAGCCGCAGATCGACGCCACAGTGGGTGATTTGAAGCTGGAGGTCGCGGTGTTACACAAACACATCGATCAGGTGCTGCTCGAGCATGACTCTCCTTCACCGAGTCTGCTCGTCACCTCAGAGATGGCCGCGACTGCTTCACCTGCCGAGCAAACAGTCGTCGGCCTCGCTGGGCACCACAGTGACACACATCACCGGGAGCATGGGTTTGGGTGTGTCACCACTCTCTCTCATCTCTCGGTCAAGGGTACGCATGATTCCCTTCTTCATAAGCATGGTGGCGATGAATTGCATTCGGGCCTTCGCATGGGTAGTCATTCTTCGCATGTTCCGCCGATCACCTCACCATATCATCATAGCAAGATTCCCAAGATCCATTTCCCCCAATTTGACGGTAGCCATCCTAAGTTGTGGACATCTCGCTGTGAGGACTATTTTGAGCTTTACTCTGCCGATCCTTCAATTTGGATCAAAGTTGCTTCAATGTACTTTTCGGGTGCGGCTGCGAGGTGGCTCCAAGCACTGGAGCGCCGCATCCGGCATGTCTCTTGGAATGAATTTTGTGAGATGTTGCTTGAGAGATTTGGTAGAGATCAGCATGATATTCTTATTAGGCAACTCTTTCACATCAAGCAAGTAGGGTCAGTTTCCGAGTACATAGAGCAGTTTTTCGAATTGGTGGATTAATTAAATGCTTATGAATCGGTCACTGATCCACGCTATTATACCATGCGTTTCATTGATGGCCTTAAGGATGAAATCAAGTTAGTTGTATTAGTTTAGCGCCCCCAAGATCTAGATACTGCTTGTGTGCTTGCTTCGTTGCAGGAGATGTTGGAATCATCTCGTCAGAAGGGGTACAAGAAGTCTGAATATTATTCAGCAAGACCAAGCTCCAAGGGTGCTTATCCCTTACCACTACCTCCCTCTTCAAGTCAAGTGATAACCAAATTAGTGGGCCACACTGAGGATAGAAGAGGCATTGAGGTAGCAACATTTTCTTCAGTGGAAGAAAAGATGTCCACTCTGCGTGCATACCGCAAGGCTAAAGGTCTTTGTCACAGATGTGGAGAAAAATGGAACAGGGAGCATTGTTGTTCTCCAACTGTGCAGTTGCATGTATTGCAGGAACTTTGGGAATTATTATCAGATGAAGAGGACAATATCTCTGAGAAACAACCATCCTCACCACTAGAAGCTCAACTTTCCATGGATTTATCTAAAGCTGCGGTATCAGGTCAGGAAGCTCCTTGTACAATGAGACTTATGGGGTCTATACAACAATTTTCTTTATTGATTCTTGTTGATTCTGGTAGCTCACATTCATTTTTGAGTGCCAAGATAGCTTCAAATCTACAAGGTGTTTCAGTTGTCCCACAACCATTGAAAGTTAAGGTGGCTAATGGAGAAATTTTGACCTGTTCTGCTGAATTAGTTAAGACTAAGTGGTTTGTGCAGGAATACCAATTTCAGTCCACACTCAAAATTCTACCATTGCACAGTTATGATTTAACCTTGGGAATGGATTGGCTTGAAAATCATTCTCCTATGAAGGTGCATTGGTCTGACAAATGGATGTCCATTCCATACAAAGGCTCAACTATTCTATTACAAGAAATTTTATTTGTACTGCCTGAAGTAACTATGATTGAGTTTCTTCACATCACTGAGGAAGTACGCAACCAAGACAACTCATCAATACCCCCTTTAGTCCACCAATTACTTCAAGAGTTTGCTTCTGTATTTGCAGCACCTTCTGAACTTCCACCTCCTACATCATGTGATCATCGCATCCCTTTAATTCCAGGGGCAAGACCAATCAATATCCGACCATATCGATATTCTCCAGCTTTGAAGGATGAAATTGAACGCCAAGTTGCTAAAATGCTGCAAACTGGTATCATTCAACCGAGTTCAAGTGCCTTTTCTTCTCCTGTCTTGCTTGTCAAAAAGAAAGATGGTTCTTGGCGCTTTTTTGTTGATTATAGACACTTAAATGCATTGACAGTCAAAGGAAAATTTCCTTTACCTGTGATAGATGAATTCATGGATGAATTGGCATCAGCTAGTTGGTTTTCTAAACTAGACCTTAGAGCTGGTTATCATCAGATTAGGCTAGCACTTGGAGAAGAGCATAAAACTGCATTTCAGACCCATTCCGGGCATTTTGAGTTTAGGGTCGTGTCATTTGGGTTTACTGGTGCTCCTAAGACATTCCAAGGTGCAATGAACAAAACCTTACAGCCTCTGTTAAAGAAGTGTGTTTTAGTGTTTTTTGATGACATCCTCATCTACAGCAAAACCTTAGAGGAACATTTACAACACTTGAGGCAAGTCTTGCAACTTCTGTTAAATGATCAGTGGCAAGTCAAATATTCTAAGTGTTCATTTGCTCAGAGAGAGATTTTTTATTTGGGGCATGTTATATCTCAGCCAGGAGTCACCATCAATCCTGCCAAAATTAAGGCCATAAAGGATTGGGCTCGTCCTACTAATATCAAACAATTGAGAAGCTTCTTAGGGCTAGCTGGCTATTATAGAAAATTTGTGAAGCATTTTGCCATAATTAGCAAGCCTATGACTGAGCTTTTGAAAAAGCATTATATTTTTTATTGGACTTCTTGCCATGATACAGCATTTGTGACACTTAAGCAGGCTTTGATAGCTGCACCAATGCTGGCTCTTCGTGATTTTACTCAGCAGTTCCAGGTGGAGACAGATGCAAGTGATCAAGACGTGGGTGCAGTACTTCTTCAAGCTGGTCATCCGCTTGCTTTTATTAGTAAGGCCCTTGGCCCTAAAATTGTTGGTCTGTCAACTTATGAGAAGGAATACTTAGCCATATTGGTAGCCATTGAACAGTGGAGATCTTATTTGCAACTAGCTGAATTTGTGATATACACTAACCACAAGAGCCTTACCTATTTGGATGACCAGAGGTTGCATAGTCATTGGTAGCATAAAGTCTTTACTAAATTGATTGGATTGCAGTATAAAATAGTGTACAAGAAAGGTACTAAAAATAGAGTGGATGATGCCCTTTCAAGGCATCATAATCCTCCTGCTCAGCTATTGGCTTTATCCTCCAGCACTCCCCTTCGGTTAGAATCAGTCAGAGCAGGGTATCAAGCTGACCCCAAAGCACAACAGAGGATCTCTGCCTTAGCTCTGGACTCGCAAGCAGTATCCAATTTTGTTTACAAAGATGGTATTCTCAGATACAAGAATAAGATTTGGATTAGCAATAATCCGTCCTTGCAATTACAAGTGATTTCTGCTGTTCACTCTTCTGCAGTTGGGAGGCACTCAGGATTTCCTGTAACCTATAGAAGATTGAAACAGCTGTTTGCTTGGCAAGGAATGAAATCTACTACTCAAGCATTTGTGCAATCTTGTCTGACCTGTCAGGAAGCTAAACCAGATAGGACTAAATCACATGGACTGTTAGCTCCAAAACCTATTCCACACGGTGCATGTCATTTAATATCAATGGACTTTATTGAAAGGTTGCCACTTTCAGGTACTGCTAATTGTATTATGGTGGTCATTGACAAGTTCTCTAAATATGGTCATTTCATTCCTTTATCACATCCATTCATGACTGTTAAAGTAGCCCAATTGTTTGTGGACCATGTTTACAAATTGCAAGGGTTGCCTCTTTCCATCATTTCTGATAGAGATCCCATTTTTACAAGTAAGTTTTGGCAACAATTGTTCAGCTTAACTGATGTGCAACTCAGGATGAGCTCAGCCTACCATCCTCAGTCTGATGGTCAGACAGAGAGGGTTAACCAGTGTGTTGAAACCTTCTTGAGGTGTTTTGTCCATACTTGTCCCAAACAATGGATTAAATGGCTTCCTCTCTCGGAGTTTTGGTACAACACCAATTATCATTCTGCTCTGAAGCTTTCTCCCTTTGAGATTTTATATGGCCATCAGCCGAGGCAAATGGGTCTTAAATCCAATTCTGCAGCACCTGTTTCAGATGTACATCTATGGCTCAATGAATGAAAACTGACGCAATTTATAATTCTTCAGCACCTTTCTCGGGCCCAAACTAGAATGAAATCCCAAGCTGACAAACACAGATTAGAGAGGTCATTTGCTGTGGGTGATGAAGTTTTCCTTAAAATTCAGCCTTATGTGCAGTCTTCTTTAGCTCCTCGCTCTTGTCAGAAGCTAGCCTTCAAATATTTTGGACCTTCTCGTATTGTCGATCGGATTGGGGAGGTGGCATACAAGCTTGAGTTACCAGTTAGTTCATCTATCCATCCGGTATTTCATATTTCCCAACTGAAGAAATCCATCAGCAACCATCAGGTAATATCCTCTCTTCCTGATAGTGGTGTCCAGTTTCAAGTACCTGAAGCAGTGCTGCAGAGGCGTGTGGTGCATCGGAGCGATGAGTCAATCTCTCAAGTGCTGGTAAAATGGACTCAGATGCCGCAAGAGCTGTCGACTCGGGAAGACACTGAAGCTCTCCAGTAAGCCTTCCCTGTTGCACCTGCTTGGGGGCAAGCAGGATCTCAGGACCAGGGGAATGTCAGCAGTACTGTATCGGAGACAGCAACAAGCAAGGAGCAAGAAAGGCATTCTCCAGTGGGCCTTCATAGGAGCATAAGGCTCATGCATCCTAACATGATGACGAGCGGGCCCGAGTGGCTCTGTAATAGCGTGGTGGGTTCAGCTGATGAGTGAGACGGGAGAGATTGAGCGCTGGCACGTTATAACCAGCGGCGATGAGCAGTATCAGGCAGAAAATGACTTATCCCTGAACCTGAACTTCTTCTTCCTCCTTACGGCAACAGTGATCTTCGCCGGTCGGAGAACAATCTATCCGGCTACCCACCTATATCTCTGCTTCCTCTGTCCTACCTATCCCATGTGCTAACAGACAGTGGGAACATGGAGACTCATTTGGAGGCCTTTCCTCATTATATGACGCAGCCCTCGATGAAACATCTAATCTAACCCTATAATTACATGGCAAATTTCGGTTTGTGCTGTCTCAGGCTCTCAGCTCATCACATCATGCCATCGTACATGCATTTGACGGGCTACATGATCACAGCAAAAGCATTCGTTGAGACAAAGAAAGGAAAAGAAAAGAAAATGAGAGGTTGAAAATGAAGACGATAAGATTGCGAGTCAAAGAAGCCTACTGGGCTCATGGATCAGAGATGATCAGAACAGCCAATGGGGCACCTTCTTGGGCGCCACGCGCTCCTCGATGGTCCGCAGGCTCGGCTTCCACCCCCTGATCGACAGCTCCCGGCTCAGGAACTCCGGCCGGTGCTCCTCGAGCCCGTCTGGCCTCGCCGCCTCCTCCTCCTCGGTCTTCGTGGCCTCCTCGCACTGCGCTGGCCCATCGGCGTCAGCCTTGCGGTTCTTCCTGGACGACAGCTTCCTCCTCAGCCCGCCCGGCATCGACCTGGACCGTGCCAGCGACCGGGCCGCCATCAGCGCGCGCCGCGCCTCCTCGGCCGACACCTTCCCCCGGGTGGCCGGCAGCAGGACGTACACCCCGCCGGCGCCCAGCACGTGGTCGGCCGGCAGCGGCGCGACCTTGACGCCCTCGCCCTGATGCTGCTGCCCCTGCTCCTTGACGACGCGCGCGTCGACGACGAAGTGTCGCGGGTGGTCCATCATGAGCTCAGCCACAGACACGGGCTCCCTGAGCGCCCGCACGCTCCCGTCCGCCGTCACCACCTTCCCGCCGCCGCTCGCGCCCACGGCCGCGTCCCCCGACACCAGGTTGCCCATTAGGCGGCAATGGGTTAAGCACGCACGCACGCACGCAGGCAGCTGGGCTAGCTAGGTGCCAATGGCGCGCCAGGGGCAAGGGTGGCCGGGTCGGGTATTAAAGCGGTGGGCGGGAGCAAAGATTTTCTCGCGATTTCCCCGGTCGCAGGGCGGAAAATTACAGGTAGCAAGTGATTAGGAAAAGTCTCGAGGGGTTTAGTTGGTGTGGAACGGATGGATTCGGCAAGAGATGGCGGGTTCGGTTTGAACGGAGCTGCTCCCGCCGTGAGGTCGTTGCCGCGTTGACTCCCCTCCACACGCTGCACACCACCGTCACGGCCCTGTGGGCTGTGGCTCCAGCTCTCTCCGTGCCCTCTGCTGCCGTTCCGTTCTGAACGCATTCAACTCGCAGAGAAATCCATCGCTGACTAAGACCACATCAATTCAACAAGGCCTAAGTTTCTGATGGAATTTTCCAAACTTCCCCGGAAGATTCATGGACGTAGGCAGCCGGGAGTACACGTGAGGCTGGTTTCCAAGCGTAACAGGCGGGGTGATAGAGGCATAGCACAGAGCAGAGCAAAAAGAATTGGAAAAGATGAAACAAAATTACGGGAGAAATAGCTGCCGGATTGGGCAGTTGGTTAAAGAATGTGAGCTTGATTTGGTTGGCAACTGGTAGTGAGTTCGGTCGAGCTGGATGCAAGCGTACTTTTTGTCTCAGCGACGGTGACGTGCGACCACTTTGCCGTTGGGGCTCCACCCTTCTCTTGTTTTCTTTCATTCAGCTATGAGCTGGGTACTACTACTTCAGTTCCTTATGAAATTGCTTGCAGGAGAATCGAAGTTTCCGCTGTTGTTTTTCATAAGGGTGTATTAGTTGACGATTACAATAATTTTGTGTCCGCGTTTTGCAGATATTTGTGCGCGTGCTCTCATGATTGGTGTTTGACAATTAAAATGAGCAGGACATAGCTGGGGCAGCTAAGCTGGTTTGATAGGCTGTCTCACTGTTGTGTGGTTTTGTAAATGAATTTGTGGCATGTCTCTTATACACACACACACATACATACATACATACATACATGTACATGTATGTATGTATGTATGTATGCATGTGGCATGCCCTGTGTTCATGAGATTTTGCAATTTTCAATGTATTTCCGACCATTCCGAGGAAAGAAGAATAAGAAATGATATTAAGGCGAAACGCATTGTGAAAAGAAAAATGTCGGCCAATATTGGACAAATTTTGCAGTCGTGTGGGCAAAATTTGGTAAATGATGGTCCCATCGTGATGGTGGGCTTAATCGTGACATCCATGCCGAATTGCCATGCTTGTACTTTTTATTCGAGAAATACGTTAAGACGCCTATAAAGATATGATGGATCATATGCTCAAACTATTGAAAGCCCAGAGCCGACTGGTCGGGGTTGCCCCGTCCTCATCATCGTCGTTGCATCTGGATTTGTGTTCCCCAAGCTCCTTACCAATGATGCATTGCACGACGTTACATTCGGTTAGGTTGTGGGCATCAGTACAGTAGATCGGGCAGTAGCCTCTGCCTTTCTTCCGGTCCTTCTTCTCGAAGCGTCGGCGTGGTTGGCTGGTTTGCTCGACACCCATGACATCGAGCAGTCCAGCCTTGCGTTTTTTCTTGTTTTCCTTCTGGTCGACCCCTTTGGAAGAAGCGGACTGGTCGGAAGTTGACTGCAGCTTCACACAGATCTGGACTTCCTTGGTGGCCAGCTTTTTGACCATCTTCTGGTCTTTGAACCCCCTCTGAAACGCTATGATCATGAATTCGCCCGTGATCATTGGAATGGTATTCCGGCATTCGGTGAAACACCGGATGTAATCTTGCAACAACTCACCATGCTGCTGCCTGACCTGATACAAGTCATCCTTGACCCCTGGTCGGGCGTATGTCCCCTGAAAGTTGATGACGAACTGGTCACATAAGTCTTCTCAGGACCAAACCGACCCGCGGGGGAGGTTCATCAGCCAGGACCGTGGTGAACCGACCAGGGCGATCGGGAAATAGTTTGCCATGACCTTTCTGTCGCCTCCCACGATCTGCACCATGGTGGTGTAGATCTACAGAAACTCCTCCAGGTCGGTCGAGCCATCGTATTTTTCAGCTAGGACCGACTGGAACTTGTCCGGCTAGCGCACCTCTCACAGCCGGGTAGAGAAATCATTGCACCCCGTCTCGTAACAGGAGCTACTCATCGTTGGGCCGCTACACGTGCTCTGGGAGAGAGCCGATGGTCTCTCAGCCCTGGTGAAGGGAAGGAGGAATCCAACACCTCCCGTGAGAAGAAGGTGAGTGACAAGGCTGCTTGCCCTTTTCTTGCTCTCACCGGACGTGGTCCTCCTGTTTCCGGATGGTCCTATGGTCACAGATTAAGTTGTGGAGGTCGCGGTGGAGAAGTGAGTCACGCAGGTCAACGAGTGGACTATCCCGGCGCGGTGGAGGTCTCTTCCACTACGTGAAAAACAAACAAAAGAGAGATAACAATAGTAATGGATCATCGTGACCCATCACTAAAGACACATTAGTGACGGGTCCTACTATGACCCGCAACTAATGTACCATCTTACCGGGACTCAACGTAGACCTATCATTAATGAGTGGTCATTAGTGACGGGTTATAACATGATCTGTCACTGATAATAATAGTAACATGTCATCCTAGGTCAGTCATTAGTGATGGGTCAAGTTGTGACCAATCACTAATGATCAACTTATAAGTAATGGGATATCTTAGGCTAGTCATTAGTGATGGGTTAAGTTGTGACACATTATTAATGATCAACTTATCAGTGACGGGTCGTCCTAGATCAGTCATTAGTGATGAGTTAAGTTATGATCTGTCACTAATGACCAACTAATCAGTGATGGGTTATCCTATGCTAGTCATTAGTGACAGATCAGGTTGTGACCCGTGACTAATGACCAACTCCAGTCACTAAGTATTCACAAATATTTTTTATTTTCTCTTATTTTTTATTACTTCAGCAACACTAGAATAAGAATCATTGTATATTTCTGCTCAAGTTTTATGTAAGGGGTGCGGCTATGGATACAAATGTGCGTTTTAAAATGGTTTAGAAACTTCAGGGGGCGAGAATTTAATCTTCCAGGCCGAATTTGGCCTCAAATTTTTTTTTGAACCTGACATAGTCATATTCGAGGAGAAATAGATATAACTTTTTTTTAGATGTCCGTGGAGTATAAAAACATCAAAATCAAAGTCCATATACAAAAGTTATGCCTATTTTACCAAATGTTAGAAAAAATAAGAGAAAAAAATAAGAGTTCGTATGCAAAATTCATTAGTGACGGATAAATATTACGACCCATCACTAATATTCAGTCATTAGTAATGGGTTATGGTACCCGTTACTAATGATGTTAGACAAAGAAGATTAAAAGAACAAAATATATAGTTTCCATCATAACTACATGATAGGTGAGATGGTAAGGGGTCTACGCACGCGATGTGAAGGTTGCGGGTTCAATTCCCATGGAACACAGACTAAAAACACAATATGAAAAATAACATGGCTTGTGGGGCACATGCGATGGGCCTTGCTAGGGATGGTTCGGGTGATTTTTTTTTTTGACTTTTGTGTCAAAAAATACGAAAAAGTTCATCAGTCATTAGTGACGGCTCAAAATTATGACCCGTCACTAATGTTCAGTCATTAGTGATGGGTTATGGTTATGACCCGTCACTAATAAAGGTCATTAGTGATGTGTCACGGTTACGACCCGTCACTAATTACCTCTCATTAGTAATGCGTTCGGAGTAATGGATGCGGAACCCGTCACTAATTATGGTTATCGCCCGTCACTAAAGGTATTTTTTCATGTAGTGCTCGTACTCCCTGCCACTGAGGGAGCATGGGGTTCCTCCTGCCGCGGAGCCCACTTCGAACTCTACTGGCCACCATCTCGATCATCCCTTTCAGCAGATGGGGTGGTGGCTGCCATGGTCTGGCGCCTGGCCATCTCTACCAAGAGGGCAAGATTGTGCAACCATGGTGTTACCGTGGCCCCTCCGATACCACCACCGGCGGGTGGCTAAGAAGTACTTGCGTAGTATGCAAGTTCTACATTGGGGTCATGGCCTCGTAGTTGAGCTGCTAACCATAGAGTGGTGAGACATCATGAGCCCAGTGCTTGCATTTCGTGTGCAGTGTGACAACCTTGAATACACTGCTGCCAAGGTCTCTACCTCATCTGGGTGTTCCTCCAAGTGGTTTTGTTGTTGTTGGGGAAATATAAGACCATCTCCATGTCTGGCGTCGGACTGGTTTCTCTCTTGTCCTATGCCCTGGGGCTCACCTTTGGTTCCCACGGCATGAGCGTCATTGTTGCCCCCCGCTGCATGGGCCACCATGCAAACTTCATGTTCGGTCTCAGAGTCTTGGGATTCCAGCTCAGTGTCTGATGCTTGGAGCACACCGGACTCGTCTAGGCCGTACCCCATGAAGAAAACTTCGTGACAACCAGGGTCCTTGGAATGGGACTCTGTAGCTGTCATGGATCCGGATGTGGGTAGCCCAACCATAGCCTCCAAATTTGAAAAAAAAAACACAAAAAATGTGCCCCTACCTGGCACACCAACTGTCGAGGGATGATCCCTTATAATGAATCTAGGGTACACTGGATGATGGGTACGTTGAGTTACGTTTCTGGTGGGTGTATATCGAACTGGACCTAAGACCACAAGGATTTATATAGGTTCAAGACTTTCGTAGGATAATAGCCTTATGTCATGTGTATTATCTTATAAGTGGGTGAACTTGTTACAAAGTGTGTTCTCTTATCCTACAAGCAGGGTCTTCACCCCTTTATATACTAGGGAAAATATGTTCATACAAATGGGTCGTGCCAAAATAGGTGGCAGATCTACGCGTGATGAAGCCTAGCTGTCCTAACTCATCATGATGGTGGGAAAGCATGCCCACCCTACTCTGGTCATCATGCATGCCCTATACCATCACTGAATGTCGTCACGCTCACCTGTCAGACATCCCGTGGCTTTAAATATTATGGGATGGGTCACTACAATGCCATGCCACCCCACAACCATGCCTCACCAAATTCGAGCACCTAGTGAAGAAAAATATTTGAATAGGTAGGATTAAATGAGACTTGACTAGTTATGTGAGTACCTGCCCTGTGACCAACAAGGGTTGGTAGCAGGATTTTTCTTTGTGACTAGGGGCTGGTCACACGAGTCTCGCCCTAGTCATACGATGAGGCCATGGTCTTGACAATACCTACTGCCGGTTGACATTTGGCAGTGCAGGACCCGTCTCGTGGGGCACCCCCTTATCTATTACACTGTCAGTTGTGTAGTCCATGTGAAGGCGGTGCAACCGAACCTGAAGAAGCTAGAGGACTAGAGCTCGACAATGGTATTTCTCAGCTATGAGGCTGGATCTAAGGCCTAAAGGGTGTATGACCTGGTTGGTGATCATGTCCATGTGACACGTGATGTCATCTTCGATGAATCGTCATGTTGGGATTATATCAAGGATGGTGAGGGGATTAGCGATACTGGTGAACCCTTTTGCGTTGAGCTCACCTTTGTCCTGTTGGGTGGAAATTTGAGAATAGCGCCCACTACAGTGAGCACTCCATGTGGCACGAGCACAGTGGAGCCACATACATCAGTGCCAGCAAGCTCGGTGACCAGCACCATGGATTTTGCCTCGTCACCTTCGCTGGACATGGAGCATGATGATGCTCCTTTGCGCTTCCGCCGTGTTGACAACCTCATCGGCCCAGCAACACCACCCGGACTAGTGTCCCGAGATCTCGGGTTCGATGGACTCTTGTTGTCAGCTATGCTTGAGGAATTGGCATCAATCGAGGGCAATTGAACATGAGATCTTGTTGATCTATCGACTGATCGTCGTACCATTGGCCTCAAGTGTTATACAAGATCAAGAGAGACGAGCTGGGCAATGTCGTTCGACACAAAGCACGCTGGTCGTGAAGGGTTATGCTCAGCGGCAAGGCATCAATTTCGAAGAAACATTCGTGCCAGTGGCAAGGCTTGATTTTGTTTGAGTGTTGATCGCTGTTGCAGTGCAACGCAAGTGGTGAGTGCACCACATAGATGTGAAGACGACGTTCCTCAACAGAGATTTGCAGAAGGAAATATATGTCGAGCAACCACTGGGGTTCATCGATGAAGAGCATCCATGCCATGTTATGATGCTATAGAATGCTTAGTATGGACTTCGGCAAGCCCCTCGAGCATGGAATTCCGAGCTCAATGCAAGTCTGCACACCCTTAGTTTTCAGAAGAGCAGTACTAAACATGCTCTCTACACGCGTGACAATGATGGATCCCGATTAATCGTTGGTGTGTGCGCGAACGATTTGATCATCATAGGATCAGATGAAGGCATCATCAGTTGGTTTAAGGTAGAGATGATGAAGATCTTCAGGATGAGTGACTTGGGTATGCTCTCACACTACCTGGGTATTGAAATACGACAAGGGTATGAAGGAACAACACTCTGTCAAGCAAGCTATGCGAAGAAATTGATCAAGAGAGATGGATTGGCAGGATACAATCTGTGCCAAACTCCAATGGAGGCTCGAATGAAGTTGTCCAATACATGTTCTAGTGAAAAGGTGGACAGAACTCACTATCGAAGTCTGATCGGTGGTCTGAGGTACTTGGTACATACTCGGTCGAACATCAAGTTTGTGGTGGGTATGTGAGTCGGTTCATGGAAGATCCAGGAAAGGAGCACCTTCTGCTACGCTATATTGTTGGTACAATCAACTATGGCATCGGGTATTCAGAAGGAGACCCTGACATTTCTTGTCTGACGGGGTACAGTGATTTGAATTTAGCTGGGGATGATGATGGTCGAAAAAGTACTTCAAGCATCATCTTCTTCCTTGGAGATAATCCTGTCTCATGGCAGTCACAGAAGCAGCATGTGGTGGCATTGTCATCTTGTGACGCGGAGTACATAGTTGTTGTAGCTGTTGCTTGTCATGGAGTTTGGCTCACCGACTGCTAGAGGAAGTACTTAGTGAAACACAAAGTACACCAAAGATCAGGGTTGATAACAAGTCGGCAATCGCACTGAGCAAGAATCTTGTCATTAATGATCGAAGTAAGCACATTGATACAAAGTATCATTTCATCAAAAGTTGTGTTGATTAAGGAAAGGTCAACCTGGATTTCACCAGTTTAGATGAGTAGCTCACCGACATGCTCACCAAGCCACTGGGTCATGTCAGATTTCAGAATCAGCGTAGAAGAATCAATGTTGTTGAGCTCAAATAAAAGATGCAAGTATTTGGGGGGGGGGGGGGGTTGACAATGTGAGGAATGGTGACGTCCTAAGAAGGGGGGTGAATTAGGACACTTAAAAACTAATAGCTCATAAAACTTTATAAGATAAACCTATCTCAATTTCAATCTAAATATACTTTAGGTTTATCTAGTGTGTCTACTCTACCACTCAAAAGGATTGCAACCTACTCTAGCAAGGGTAAGTTGCAAGTACATAAATGTGGAAATGTAAATAAGGTAAAGAGACAAACTTGTCATAAGGAATTTTTATCCCGTGGTATTGGTGGCACACAAGTCACCTCTAGTCCACGTTGGAGATCCACAAGGTATATGCTCTCGGTCTCCAAGTCTCTTCCAGTCACGAATCTTGAGCTACCAAGTCACCAAGATAAGGCCTCAAGCACGATAAGCCACCAAGGCTAGGTCTCACCATTAACCCCTCTTCCAATCACTTGTACGCCGTTTTCACTTTGAAGCTTTAGTCACAAAGACAAGGACCTCCACATCCCCACACAGTCTTCTTGTCGTTGCTTCACACTAAATCAAAGGGTCAATAAGTTACTGGTGAGTCACAAAGACTCCAAGGTGCCGGCATAGCTCTCAGTACATGGTTAGATCACTCCTTGATCCATTCTCTAGATTACAGCACTTAGCAACACTTCTCTCTAGACCTATAAGCACTAATCACTCTCTAATATTATGCTTAATCACCTTGGATAATCACTTTTAGCACTTTGATGGTTTGAATATCTTCTCAAGTGTATATGAACTTCTCTGGACTTCAGCACCTACAAAGGACTGAGTGGAGGGATATTTGTAGCCTTAACCCTATGGACTAGCCGTTGCCCCAACGGCTTAAATTCGCTGTATATGCCGGATGATCTAGTGTAGACACCATAGTACTCACCAGACCATTCGGCGTATACATCTTTCAAAACTAGCCGTTGGAACTCCACTCAAAGCTTCTATTAACACCGGATGTTCTGGCGTGTTCACTAGCTTCATCGTCAGACCTTTCATTGTGTTCAACTGAGCCATCCCACGCCTTCCTCAGTTCAAAATATTCTAGCGTTGCTTTGCTTCATCGTCGGACCTTCCGGCATGTTAAACTACACTAAACTGGATTTTGACATCTTCTCTTCAACAAATGCTCTGATGTATACTCCATCATGCACACTTCAATCGTCGAACCTTCTAGTGTGTAGTCCTTCGGTCTTCCCACTGTTGCAATCATCTTTGCAACAATTGTTCCAGTGTATACTCCGTCGTGCCCACTACCGATCGTCAGACCTTTCAGTGTGTACCATCCTTGAGCTTCAACTAAAAAATGTTCTAGCGTTCATATCTCCACAACGCCGGATCATCTGGTGTGTAAAAACACCTGGCAAGAAAATACTCTGGTGTGCACAACTCCTCTGTGCCTGACCTTCCAGTGTAGTCATTTTCCTAGGACTTCTCCAATTTAACCAAACTTTGTCTCGGATGTGGTGACTTCTTAATATATTGCATCCATGAGACCTACTAATATATATTATTGAAAAACATGTTAGTCTCATTTCCTATATTATCATTAATCACCGAAATCACAATCATGGCCTAATAAGGCTATTTTCGCTACAATCTTCCCATTTCTGGTGATTGATGACAACACAACCGAAGCAAGTGACAAGTAATACATGATACCAATTGTAAATAGCACAAAGTCTTACCACATTGCTTGTATACATGTTCTTACCACTTTGTCCCCTTTTGTTGTGGCTCCCCCTTTCTTCAACGCCACCATCTCCCTCAATCGATCTATGTAAGAGCTTCTCCCGCTTTGTCAACCTTCATGTATTTTACAGTTGCTTTGGTCATCATAATTCTCCTTTTTTTGTCAACATCTCTCAAAAAAGCTATAAACACATGTTGAACTCAAGAAAAAAAAAATTAGAACACATGGGAGAGCTTCATTAACTATGATCCAATAAAGTGATACCACTTGTAGGGATTTAATTTAACAGATACGTGAATATCAATTTAGATGAAAGCACATGGATCACAATTCATGAAACTCACATAATATAGTCTAAACTCTTTCTATATGTATGCATACATATGATGAGAAAGAAACATATGCACAACTAGACAATAAGTAGAGGTACGAAGTTTAAGCCATATCATACATTGAGGTAGCTTAAATGTAGAAATGAATTGATAATTATATCGATTGAAGCCTTTAAGTATTGCATACCTCCGTTGATTTGTCGATTGCTCCATGAGACTACAAAAGATATCACTTGAAATACATGTTAGTCTCAAAATTACAGTATATAGGATATACTCCCCTAAATATGTGTAGATAAGTGTTGAATACTTATAAGATATATGTACTTGTTATTGATAATAATAGGGAGAGTACCCTATAGATTGAACTTATGTCACATAAGTAATACCAATTGTAAAACTAGTATCATGTAAATAACCTACAACTAATAAACCATGTAGGTTGCTCATAAGAAAGAGAGAAACACAAGCAACCTACCACATGAAACATCTATACTAGGCATTGCAATAATTTGAAATAAGCATGTGTAATCATAGACAAGGCAAAAGTACTCATTAATTGAAAGGATTTTGCATCTAGTATCATTACCTCTTTTACCTTTGGATGAGAATTTGGGTATAAGATGATTATGATCTTCATCAATACACCCAATCTTGCACATATGATATCTTTGCTTGAATCTTCACTTCATCTTATGAGCTAAGTCTCCAAATTCTTATAGTCGTCTTGGGCTTCAAGTCTTCTTTGAAACCTAAACCGATTGGAGCTCCTGCATGTTGGTGATGACTTTCTTGGACACCCAAATATGTTGGTTCCATCTCCGGTCCTTTATCCTAACTATGTGTGCAACCACCTTACCATTGTACTTCTTCTTGAGGTTGTTAGGCTTTATCCTAACTATGTGTGATTACTCTTGGTCTTGATCTAGTAGTTAGGCTTGGTGTAGAGGTTGGATATCTTGTTGGAGCAATTCTTCATCTTCTTCTTCTTCTCCTTGATATCCTTCTTGATTTACTTGCATTGAAAGGACTTTTGGCATTCTTGATGGTATTTGAAGCCTGTCACGGTTGACCCCTCAACAAGCTTATTAACCATGATAGCACGATTATCTTGAGAAGGTTGGACATATTCTTTGCCCTTTAATCTCGTCAAGTCCTTCTTGAGCTTCTCCACTTCTTGCTTGAGCTCATCATTCTTTTGTGCAATGAGTTCATTAGATAGTTCTACAATAATATTCTCAATGCATGTCTCATTGCAAAGGGATGAGCTAGAGAAATCAATCAAATCAATACAAAAAAATGGAAGCATCTATCTTAGGTTTGAAAATAAAGAAAGATGTAGATTGCTTCAAAGGGGTCTTAGTTTAAGATTCAATATACTCAAATTTAGCCTTAAGCTCTTCATGCTCCTTATTTAGCAAATTAAATTTTCTCAATAAATGTTCATAATTAGAAACAAATGTAGCATGAATATCATTAAGTGCATTAAATTTCTAGAGCTCTTTTGATTATTTCTTTAAGGCCCCATGTTGCTCATAGATCAATTTAAGAAGTTCTTCATGAGAGGGGGATTCCTCATCAGATTCATCATCACTTACATTGATATCCATACCTTTGGCTATAAGGCACTTGTGAGATGACTTGCGTGATGACTTGTGTGATGATGACCTTCGGAAAATGCTTTTCTTGGAGGAGTGGATGGTGAGACTTTCATCAATTGAGCTTGACTCTTTATTTTCGTTCACCCATCTTCCTATGCTTGCGAATTTTTTGGCTCTTCCTCTTGTCTCCCTCTTGTTCTTAGTTTTCTTTTCCTTCTTGATATGATCAATTGTGTTGACCAAGTCTTCAATGGAGATTGGATGATTAATCTTGGCATTGATCCTCTTCATATTCTTCTCTAATTTTGAGAAGAGCTTGGCGATCTTGGGATCAATTTCTTCATAACTTGATGTGCTTTGATGATCCTCTTCATTGCTCTCTTCATCTTGATCACCATCATCTTCGCTTCAGTTTGTCTCTTGCTCTTGTCTCCTCATCCTTGTCTTCATGTGTTAGCATTGAGCTTGCTTGCTTGTGAGAGTAAGATTCTTGGTATCAAATGAGAAAGAAGCTTCCACACCTATGTTTATGGTTATCTCATGGGCGGTGGTACTGCCGATTACTTAGTTTGGAGTCATCTTTTTGATGTTGCCCTTGTTATAGATGATGGAGACGATCAACTTGTACTGTGGAAGAAGAGCTTGAAATATTCTTCTCACCACTTGATCATCTTTAATTTGCATCAAACATAGCCCATTAATCTCATTGATAATAATATTCAAATAAGAATACATATCATTAGTATTTTCATGAGATAGTTGTTTGATATCAATGAGCTTAGTAACTAACACATGATTTTTTTTCATTGTGCACATCATTTATGTCTTCATGTATTTCAATGAGACTATTCAAAATATCATGTGTATTGGTGAAAGAATAAACTCTATTGAATGCATCGGGGTATAGAGATGATAAAAGGATACTCTTCAACATTGCATTGGATTGTCTCTCTTTGTTGGTGATACATAGCCTCATCCCCACCTCAGTGACTCTCCAAACATCTAAATCTTTGGCCATCAAAAAATAGGTCATTAGAATTTTTCAACAGGGAAAAATTATGTCATCGAAAAGTGGAGCATTATGGGTATCCATCTCAACCCCGGACATCATAACTCTAGGCGGTTAAACCTATCAAGAGAATGAGGCTCTAATACCAATTGTGATGAACAATGACGTCCTAAAAGGGGGGGTGAATTATGATACTTAAAATCTAATGGTTCCAGAAACTTCACAAGATAAACTTATATCAATTTCTATCTAAATATGCTCTAGATTTATCTAGTGTGTCTACTCTACCGCTCAAGAGGATTGCAACCTACTATAGCAAGGGTAAATTGCAAGAATGTAAATAATAAAATGAAATAAGATAGAAAGATAAACTCGGCACAATGGATCTTTATCCTATGGTATCAGTGGCACACAAGTCATCCCTAGTTCACGTTGGAGCTCTACAAATGATATGCTCCGGTCGGCAAGTCTCTTCCGGTCACGATTTTTGAGCTAACAAGCCACAAAGACAAGGCCTCAAGCACACCAAGGAGAGGTCTCACCACTAACCTCTCTTCCGGTCAACTTGTACGCCGTCTTTACCTCAGAGCTTCCGGTCAACTTGTACGTCTTTACTTCGGAGCTTCAGCCATAAAGACAAGGGCATCTGTGCCCCTGCACAATCTTCTTATCGCCGCTCCACACCAAGTCAGAGGGTCAACAAATTACCGGCGAGTCACAAAGACTACAAGGCATTGGCGTACCTCTCGGTACACGGCTGGATCACTCCTTAATCTACTCTTTAGGTTGCAGCACTTAGCAACACTTCTCTCTAGACCTATAAGCACTAATTATTCTCTAATCTTATGCTTAATCACCTTAGATGATCACTTTTAGCACTTTGATGGTTTGGATGTCTTCTTAAATGTATATGAGTTTCTTTTGACTTCAGCACCTTCAAATAACTGAGTGGATGGATATTTATAGTCTCAGCCCCGTGGACTAGCCATTGCCCTAACGGCTCAAATTCTCTATATATGTCAGATGATCTAGTGTAGACAACATAGTACTTACCGGACCATCCGACGTGCACATCTTCCAAAATTAGCCGTTGGAACTCCACTTAGAGCTTTTGTGAACACCGGATGTTCCGACGTGTTCACCAGCTCTATCGTTAGACCTTCCAGCGTGTTCAACTGAGTCATCCCGCGCCTTCCTCAGTGCAAAATACTGTGGCGTTGCTTTGCTTTATCGCCGAACTTTTCGGAGTGTTAAACTATACCAAACCGGACTTTGACATCTTCTCTACAACAACTGCTCCGACGTATACTCCAGTGTGCACACTTCAATCGTCGGACCTTCCGACGTGTAGTCCTTCGGTCTTCCTACTGTTGCAATCCTCCCTGCAATAATTGCTCCAGCGTATACTCTGGTGTGCTCACTACCAATTGCCAGACCTTCCAGCATGTATCATTCTTGAGCTTCAACTCAGAAATATTCCGACGTTCATATCTCCACAACGCTGGATCATCTGGTGTGTAAAAACACCTGGCAAAAAAAATACTCTGGTGTTCACAACTTCTCTGTGCCAGACCTTTCAGTGTAGTCATTTTTCCTGAGGCTTGTGCAATTTAACTAAACTTTATCCCGACTTCGGTAATTTCTTAATATATTGTATCCATAAGACCTACTAATATATATTCTTAATAAATATTTTAGTCTCATTAATTATATTATTATTAATTTTCTAAATCACAATCATAAATTAATAAAGCTATTTTCGGTAGGGTCCAATGCTTGCCATACTCTCCATTTCTACCGAGTCTATAGCATGTTAGTTTCAGTTAGTTCAGTAGCGTCAGCTAGTGTCAGTAGTTCGAGTCCTTTTGTTTCAGCAGTCATAAGTGGCACGATCGGATTGGGGGAGGTCATGGCGTGCATATCGGCCAATTTAGCCACTACTTTGTTTCTCTATTTAAGTGAATGAACAATCAAGAAAACGCTGCGCTGTTTGCAGCACCAAACTCTGAAGATTTCCACTTCTGTTCGTTACTGTCGCCTTTGTTGACAACAGCCTGACGTTCGTCAGGTTTCCAGACTCCGAGCTATTGCGAGCGCCGAGTGTTCTTCGGTGAGATTTGAGCTATCCAGCTAATCAATTCCCAACACTCCACAATACGCCAATTTATAATTCTTCTAACTGGCCTTCTACAATGGTGTGTAATTTTTCTTTTAGCAAAATTCTACATTGCTGTATAATGGTTTACTGCTACAACAAGTCACTGAATGATTAGTAATGCTCTTCAGGTCTCCATAACAAAAACATTATCGACATATATCTTGAAGGAGTTGATATCATTAGCACATGCCCTTGACCCAAATGGGAAGGAATAACTGTTACTACTGTCCACAATGGGAAGGAAACAATTGGCCTCACAGATTTGACATGCTGCCTCCCAGAATCTCATGTCTCCGCATGACCCCCATCGAAGCCAAAGAAAGACAGGATTGCGTGCGAGTTGAGCGGACCCTGGCCAAATCGCTGCCGTAGTGACGGTCGATGGCTTCGGTTGATCGGAGAGGGATGTGTACCGGCCAACCCCAAGTACGAAGCTTCGGTTCGCCGTGAGGCACACCAAAATGGCAAAATCCATTCCAAGGCTTGTCTTCTCCTGGGACCAGCTGCAGCAGCTTCTAATCTAACTAGGCGGATTAACGCACTTATGTCACGCCCTTTTTTTTCACAGAACATGAAAAAAAAAACAAATTTATGATATCTCAATATTTACTAATAAATTTATCAATATTTAACACATTCACTTAATTATAGAGAAAACAGTAGTACTTTCATGTATGCATATAATTTTAGCATGTAGACAACAGTAATACGAAACTAATAAAATTTGTTTCATATTTTTTGAGTTTTATATATTTTTCTTTGTATTTTAGATATTTTAGTCGATTTATCAATATAACTAATATTCCTGTTGACATGTTTTTGGAATTTTCCAAAAATAAAATTATATTACATGTGTAAATATATATATATATATATATATATACGTATATACATATATATGTATACGTATATATATATATGTACGTATGCGTATATATATGTATATCTATACATACACATATTTAGAGTACACTGCTACAGTAGCTACAGTGCCCGAACCCATGGGAACGCTCCAAATCTTGGAGCGATAATATATGTTATAGATTATACCCCATAGACCTGTCGTTGCCAATTTTCAAATCGGACCAACCCAAGTACCCAACCCAACCCCTGGTTGGTCTGAAACCAATATAAGTCCCTCTCTCTGCCCTCTTGATCAGTTCGAAAAGGACTGTTCGCTTGCTGCTCAAACGATTCTGTTGTGTCGCATGCATTAGTTGGGGCGTCAAGTGAAGATGCTATACAAATCTGATGGAAATTTGCGTACCTTGTTCTAAGAGCGACAAGGCTGCATCCTTATTCTAGCGTTGGTTCCAACCATACCAAGTACCACGGCGTAGTTGGTTACATCGTTATTGTTTTATGCATGTTTGTTATTCATTTTGTGAAGCTGTGGGTCAAAACGGCTCTGTTTGATTAAGCAGAGTACGCAGAACATTGATCTCAGAGTGGTTGTGGTTGAGTGGTTCGATGTGCTCTGAACTAGATAAGAGTCACTGTTTGGAATGTTTCAAGCTCTGCTTGGAGAATGGAGAGCTTCAGCTTAAAGCTATCATGCAGGTGTTAGTGAAATGTTACGTCTACGCCTAATAAATTTGTACGTGTACCTGCTGCAAAATAAATATGCAAAATTGAGCATTCAAAAAAAATAAAGACCCATTCAAGCATTACCATCATGAGATTGAGAATTGACCCAAGAGTTCGCATCCATGGAGCAGTCGCCGACACTTCGATCGCAACATTCACCGACGCTGCAGATATTCAGAGTTCAGAAACGCTCATTTGCCCAAAAGTAAGTGGCATTCCAAACATCAAAGCATTGAAAACGATTTGAGCGTTGTTACGTCTGTCTGTCATGGTTCCTAGCTGCCTCACCCATCGGTAGTACTTTGAAGGCTTTCAGGAAAAATGTTTCTTTTTTGCGGGGAAACAGGAAGTAAGGCAAGTCATCCCGACGGTTCACCAGCGGCTAAAATAAAAAATAGACAACATACGCTGTTGTATTTACGAAAATAGATAATATATCGACGTATTTGTAAATCTAGCACCCGTATTCGGCACCTTAAAATCCGAAAACTCAATTTCGGTATCTCAAACTCCGAAAATACGTCGGGCCCACTGATTTCGACATCTAAAATACCGAATATGATACTATTCACCATATTCGATACCTCAAATACCAAAAACGCTCTGTATTCGAGACACCTCACTCGCCGAATACGGCTCTGCCGTGCGCGCTACATAGAAGCTAGCAAGCTACAGTAGAAGGAAGAAAGTGTCCTAAAATTCATATTTTTTATTTAACTCATGATTTTATTTGGGAGTATAAAAATAATCTAAAAATTCTAACCGTTTGCTCAATCCGTTTTAATTGATTTGATCCAAAAAAACATGAGCCAATATTTAATTAAAATTCTCTAAATAAGTCAACTTTTATAAATTCTAGCAATTTTTAATGCCTCAAATAAATTCTCAAAAATCTAGAAAAAATCACTAATATTCTTCTAATGTGATGTACTAATTTATAAAAATGTTTCCAATCCTATATTATTTGGTGAAAAAATGAGTTCCTTTGTAATGATCCATTTATATGCATTTTTATCATTTCATGTCATCTTCTCTTTTTAATTCAATTTAAATAAAAATAAACGTATACATTCTCTTTTAATTCATTTCATGTGACATTCTTTTTTTAATTCATTTCATTTCATGTACTAATATTTTATCATTTCAAGCTCATCCAGCACATTTGACGATGAGATGTGCTAATATACTCTCTGTTTGACATCCTCATTTATATGCATTCTTATCATTTCATGTGATATTCTCTTTTTAATTCAATTTGAATAAAAATAAATGTATATATTCTCTTTTAATTCATTTCATGTGATATTCTCTTTTATCATTTCAAGCTCACCCAGCACATTTGACGATGAGATGTGTTAATATTCTTCTCATGTGATGCAATCAACATGAACATATTGAGATTGTTTTTTCATGCACCTTTGTTGTCTGCACTAAGGAAGCAAAATATGCCCAACCAAACCTTGTCACTCCTCGGTAGATCGAAACACCTTCGCAAGTGCGCAACATACTCTTACCTTGTCATGCTTTTCATCTCCTCAGCCGTGTATCTTCACACCACTCCAGCCATGACAACAAGGGCGGTCATCCTCCACAAAAGAGAATATCACATGAAATGAATTAAAATAGAATGTATGCGTTTATTTTTATTCAAATTGAATTAAAAAGAGAATATTATATGAAATGATAAGAATGCATATAAATGGATCATTATGAAGGAACTCATTTTTTCACCAAATAACATAGGGTTGGAAATATTTTTATAAATTAGTACATCACATTAGAAGAATATTAGTGATTTTTTCTAGATTTTTGAGAATTTATTTGAGGCATTAAAAATTGCTAGAATTTATAAAAATTAGCTTATTTAGAGAATTTTAATTAAATATTGGCTTATGCTTTTTGGATCAAACCAATTAAAACGCTCGCTAGTGACCTCATGAAAACGTTTAGAATTTTTAGACTATTTTTATACTCCCAAATAAAATCGTGAGTTAAATAAAAAACATGAATTTTTAACTACTTTCTTCCTTCTACTGTAGCTTGCTAGCTTCTCTGGAGCGCGCACGGCAGAGCCGTATTCGGCACCTTAGTTATCGAATACAGAGTGTTTTTGGTATTTGATGTGTTGAATACGGTGAACAGTGCCGTATTCGGCACTCCAGTTGTTAAAATCAGTGGGCCCGACGTATTTTCGGAGTTTGAGGTACCGAAATTGAGTTTTTGGATTTTAAGGTGCCGAATACAGGTGCTAGATTTACAAATACGTCGATATATTGTCTATTTTCGCAAATACGTCAGCGTATGTTGTCTATTTTTGTATTTTTTTTTTCCTTCACCAGCTGAAAAGAGTTCTTTTTCACACGCTACAATAATCCAAAATACAACTCCGTACTTTTTAGACGGCAACTCAGCAACATACTACTCCGTACTTTTTAGAGGAACACTTAATCTTGTTCATACTCTAGACTGCAACAACTAATAATACCCTTGTTACCCATGGTCAACACCATTCAGTCTAACGTAACAAGCATGTGGTACATACAAATCGCACGTACAGCATGGCCACCAAGAACAACTTTGAAACGCCAAATTTGTGATCTTATACAGTTTCTGTACTGCCTAGGATTTGTTAGTCCGGAGCCCAATTTCCACCCAGCTAAAATTTACTCGTTAGCTCTTGAGTAAAGAGTTTTTTATTTTTATATTTTTTCTATTAAATATTTAAATAAATAGACTTCTGATGATAAAATTTATAGAAATAGGTGTCTATCAAGGGCTACAGCCCTTCAAAGGGCGATAAGGATAGCTCTGATGGCAGTGTCACCCCTTACCGCCCTTTCAGAGGGTAGGTAGGGCCCCTGTCACCCTAACAGCCCTCTCAGAGGGTGGGTAGGGAGTAACCACCCTCTTAGAGGGCGGGTAGGCTTACCGCCCTATGACAGGGCAGGTAGCCCCTACCCAACTTTGGTGATTTTTTTTAATTTAATATTTGTATAGCTTAATCTGAAAAGTAGTGCACATTCGTTCAGTGAAAAATATTTGAAATTGATATGTTAGAAATTTCGGATCGAAACGGTCAAAAAGTGGCCAATACGGCATCATGAAGTAGTGATATTTTGGAAATTTTGAATCGGTGTAAATTTGTCGATATTTGTTTATGTATTTGATGCAAAATTGTATCAATAATTTTTTAGTGGCGTATTGTTGGGAGAATACAAAATCTAATTTTATGAACAATTATAGATGTGAAGCACTCTTAGCATATTACCCGGCACGGAGGTTACAAATAGCGTCAAACATTACATGGGACATATGGTGGCAAATATTATATGGGACCCTAACCATAAAAACACGACGACAAAAAATGGTGGTATGTACGGTATGCCTAAAGATCTACCTAATAGTGTGCTGCTGCTAATCCTAACCTGCCTTAGAGAGTGAAAATATGCCGGGTTACATTAGATGCTCTCTACTGAGTGCACTTAGGATATTTCTCCTTTCTCATGGCATCGGGGCCAGCCGCCTTAGCGCGATGGGCCCTCTCTCGCTTTCTTGCCCTCTCAGCTTCGCGAGCTTGAGCTGCGGTATGGTCCTACGCTGCCTTCCTCATACGCTCATCTTCCTGCCACTTTAACCGTAGTTCCTCCTACTGTTGCTCGTACTTCTAGCGTGCGTACGCTTCCCTCCTCCACCGCTTGCTCATGTCGACCCATCACTTCTGGTCTTCATTTTGCTCAATGTTGAGCCATTTAATGAAGTCACAGATAAGTGGAGGAGACTGGATAAATAAAACAAGATGTGAGATTAGTAAAACAGTGTGTGAAATCGGGAACAAGATGTGGAAAGTGCCACATGACTGATCAATGTCGATATATCGGTGGGTACTCATACGGTCTATACTGAGGCTTGTCATATTGGTAGTTGACACATATGAAGAAGCGTATGCCATATATGTAGGAGATGTCCTGGGACTCGCAAAGCCTACAAAAGTTGCCATAGAAGCACATCGGTGGTTCGACCCCTTGGGGGATGAAAATCCCCCAATATTTCTTAGGTGGGTTTGGTAAAGCTGAGGAAGATATTGCAGTTGAGAGAGTTGAGAAATGAGTGGTGTATCCATGGATGAAGGTAGGGTTATTTATGGTGGTTGAGGACAGGTGCATGGACTAAGTGCATGGGCTTGGCGGGGGGCTGGAGCATTGGATTCCCTGTTCAAGAATGGAAATGTTGTGGCATTGATGCTGGGTAGAGATTTCATGTATCAAGATACATGTGTTGTCATTTAATTTATGGTTAAAGCTCTCCCGTGTGGTCACTTCTTGTCCAGCCTGCGTCAGGACAGAGGTGTTGCCATTTCATAGTTAAAGTTGAGTCGTGTGGTCACTTCATGTCTACAAATTACGTCAGGACAGAGGTGTTGTCATTTCATAGTTAAAGCTGAGTCGTGTGGTCACTTCGTGTCTAAAGTTAGACTCCCGATAGAGGTGTCGAGTGATCACTTCGTATATAAGTAGCTTTGTAAAAAATGCTTTTCTAGCTCTGTCGTGAACGGTTCATACAAAGCTGAGGACGATAGAGAGTAGCGTGTGGTCGCGTTGAATTAAGAAATGCAACTAGCGTGCGATCACGTTGGAATAAGAAATACAGTTATGACATGGTAAGTAGACCATAGAGAGTAGACACATCTGAATATGTAAGAATAGTTCGCTAATCGGAGATGCATCATGAAACAGACATGTAAGTTACAAAAGCAAATGTACAATCTTATTGTTGTCTACCCCGCTGCCATCGGCCGGTCCCACCATCATGGTCCCGGAGCCACTGCCGCTGGTTCGCCCTCACGTGCCACCTAGAGTAGGTTAGGGCGTCGGGTGGACCAACCTGCCTGGTAGGCCTAGTAGGGATCAAAGGTGTCGAGGCCTCCTCCTAGGTGTGCTGTGTCCGAAGTGGAGCACGGGGAAACTGGGACTGTGTGATGACATCGTAGTCCGATGTGGCCCCGAAGAAGTCCCTCACAAGGTCGAACGGGGGGGGGGGTGGGTCTAGCCCAGGCTCATCCTCCTGACTCGGGTATGATGACTGCGAAGGTTCCGCCATCGTCTATGTGTACTGACTTGAGGGGCCTACGAATAGATGAATTTATTAGATATGAAAAATTTCCAAATGAAAGTATTTGTATAAAATATAATATTGTACATGTATGGTTTGTAGGTACAACAGTAGATGTTCAGGCGTAGTAGGCGGCGAACGGTGGAGGTGCGACCGGTCGAGGTGCACTTGAAGACGGCTCGACTTCATCACCATAGTAACCTGTGGAATATATTAGATATACTATTGAATATATTGAATACGGCAATGTAGTGTCACCCATTACCTGAGAGCCTACAAGCGGTGAGTGTGTCGGCACTGGGCTTGGTCTAGGTGGCAGCATCGAAACGTGTGTAGGTGCACCTAATATTTGTTTGAAATTAATGCATCAGTAACAAAATAATCTCTCTAAACGTCGTGCGTATAAAATATTCGTACCTATTGTGTCCAGGCATGTAGGGTGTGGTCCAGGTGGCCGTGTAGGTGCCAGTCCCGGTGGACAGCGTTGCACATCAGACCTCCTGGACGACTCTACATGTACCCCACTCGACCTGGTAGGAGCACCGGCAACATCTGCGGTGGATTAGCAAGATGTAAGCTTCAGGGCCCGCACAGTCTTGTCGAAAACCCGATTGACAAACCCCGCTACATCCGCCGCACTTAGCTACACCCCTTGCTTGAGGCGGTCCATGATTCCAGCCGCGTCCCTATGGATACCATAAATGATATCGGCCTATTGAAACAAACAAGAAATAAGATTTTTAGTTTATAGTCGTTCTTATGGGATTATATGATAAATTAATGAGATGTTAATTACACATACCGCTAATGCAGCGTATTCGTCCTAATGGCCCGGGTAGACCTCCGTAGTCAACACGATGTGTTGCTGGATAGTCTCTGGGGTATAGGTGATCCGTGTACGTGTACACGGGATGTACCACCGTAGGTACTCCTCGAAGCTCGGCTCATCGAAAGGATGAGCCTCCTCCACGACATCCTCAAGGGCATGGGACCATGCTGAGATGTACGACGCCAAGCGACCTGCCCAGAGGTTGCCATCCGGATGTCCCTTTCGAGTATACCTACAAGTCAACCACGTTAAACAGACTGTTAATGAGACAAATGCTATGGATTATTTACTTCATTTTAGTTACCGATGGACGTGGCCTAGAACCGTGCAAACGTTGATGAGGGGGAAAGCCTGGAAGCGTCCGAACTGCCTCATGACGTGGTGGGGTGAGTACTCCTCGACGTAGATGTCGAAGACGAGCGGCTTCTTTGTAAGCCAATACTCCTTGTCGCGGCTACACAACAGAGACAGACTGAAAGGCGCACAGGCTTGGATGAACAAGTAGCTATAGGGGGTCCAAACCATGTCGTCTGGACGAAGACAGTCGAACTGCGACCTAAAAAACTCATACACGCTATGGGCCTGCTCATGCGTCCAGTGCGGCTGTGGAGAAACATAATAAGAATTCAAAACTAAAACATGTGACAAGTAAAGCATTAATATATTGTGTATTTACCTGGTATCGACACCAGAGTGAGGCCATGGTGGGCCCGTCCTCCTCGGGCTCGCCGTACCATTCCTCAGGGTACGGGGACTGGTCCACAAGAGGCCGGCCTATCATGAACCGCTCGTAAGACCACAATTGCAGCAGTAGTGGGCACCCAACAAATGTAGCTAGTGGCTCATTCTTCATGCACGCATCGCACAAGGCCCGATACGTCGCAGCAAGGATAGCAGAGGCCCAGATCAACTGTGGGACATCATCAGGCTCCGTATCTACTATCCACCTCGCGTACGGAACAAGGATCCTCGACACCAGGTGGCCTTGGCTGCTGGTGAACATAACCCAACCAAACAACCAAAGCAGCTAGGTCTCCAAGTGCCTCGAGACCGAGTACAAACCAGCCTCCGAGTACATATATGCAGGCTACAAGTAATGCAAATGATGATGAGTAAAATATCTTAAAAATCGTAAAGTAATTGAGAAGATAAATTGGAAGATACCTGAAACTGTAGGATCCACTTCTTCATGGGCCCTCGCAGATCCGACAGGAACTCGGGCACGTAGGCGGGTGCGTCATCAGTCCGCTGAATAGGGGTGAACTGCTGATGCATGACGTTCATCTAGTCTGCATCCATCTCGATGACTCCAACAGCAGCTCTGGTTCAAGGTAAGTGAATGTGGGTCATGCAATAAATAAATAAATTGGCACATACATAGCTAATTACCGACATACCGATGCTTCCAACGATCGTCGATCGTAAGTAGCTCCTTAGGGCCACGTGGTTAGAAAACCCCTAACTCCGTCTGGTGAACGGCAGACAAGAAGCTGCAGTGCTTCTTGTCCACTGCAGGGTCAAAAAGCTCGAGGTTGGTGGGTGCGCTATATCTACATTGAAACCAAATATACATAAATATATTACAACATGTAGACAAGAATAATATATATTGAAACCAAATGTACATTGCAACTAAATACATGAATAATATAAACAGTCTGTTACATGACAATATAGACATAGTTACGTGAACATCATATAACATACACATGCACAAAGTTACATGAATATATTACAATATGTAGGTACACAATCAGGTACAAATGTAAGGTCTAAATGCAACATAGCTAACTAAGGCAAATACCTTACAAATATAACATCGAGACACGCTAAATACATTCACACTTAACTATCGTCATGCCCCCACCTACACAACAGGTACATTTTTCGGACAGTACTTATATGTGTGACCTGTTTCATTGCACTTGCTGCATCGCTTCACCCTTGGACCCGTCTTGGATTCATCCATATCGTTTCGAATCCGCCGAGTTTGTCCACATCCCGGTGTGTTCTTCATCCTTTCGAAGTCTGGCACATAGATTTGTGAGGGACCTGGATTATTTGTAAATGTATCAAAAATGTTGTAGCAATATAGCTCATGGTTCCATATGTTTAGTATCTGATCCTTCATAAAGTACTTAGAAACATATTGCCCGGGAACTATATTGTGCTCCCCACATGTAGCTATGACGTGTGTATACGGTCTATGTAGCAATTGTGGCTTCTGACACGTACAGATGCATGTTCCAATCCCAAGCACGCACTCTTGCACATGTCGCTCACGTTTGCCACCCTACGACTCTTATCACGGCACAGGACACTAAACATGTGCTCCGCAGTTCCCTCCTGATTGGCACGGTGCATATGTGCTTTCTTTGTGGCCTTCTCCATGTACTCACATAGCAGTTGCGTAGTGATCAATAAAATATCTGCATGTCCCATGCATAATATCTTTTACAATCCCAACAAATGGGAGGGACCACATATCCAGCATGGCCCAGTTGTAGACCTCAGCAAGATTAGTTGTCATTATCCCATACCTTGTCCCACCACTATCGTACATCAAAGCTCATTTTTCTTTTGGTTTATTTTGTATCCACTGCGAAAAGTTCCTGATAGCTGACCCTGACCTCTTTACTATCTGAGGAGTATCTATTGGGAGAAGTCCAAGAGCAATCGGTTCATCACATGTGGCTTCTAGCTCAGCTGTCTGCTTCATGGTTAGTTCTTCTAGTCTTGCCCATATGGCATTGAACTTTCTCTGCTGGTTTTGGCTGCACAATTTCTTGAAAAACTTCAACAAATCCTTGTTCTTAAATTGTCTGTAAAAGTTTGCACCCATATGCCTCATGCACCACCTGCTCTTCAAGTCGGGCCACTTTGCTGTAACACATCGTCGAACACTCCCATATTACATATCCAGCAATACCTGCAACAACCCCGCATGTCTATCATGAATCAAAAAATATTAGGCCGGTCCAGAACAATAGCATGCTTCACCCACTCAAGGAACCAATACCAGCTATCCCCGTTCTCACTCTACACAAAGGCAAACCCCAGTGGTAGGACTTGATTGTTCCTGTCGACCCCAATTGCAGACAATATCTGTCCTTTTATACTTCCCAGTGAGGAACGTCTCGTTCAAGCAAATGATGGGTCGACAATGCCTAAATGTTTTGATGGTTGCCGCAAATGCAAAAAAAGCATGCTGCAATACTCGCTTCCCGCTATACTTCACATCACTCGAAGGGTAATGCTTGATGTCATAGTAACTTCCAGAGTTTCTTACACATATTGTGGCTAATTGACGTGGTAGATTGTGATATGGATCTTCATATCTCCCAAACCTCATCTCAATAGCCTTCTGTTTCGCCCTCCATGCCTTGGCGTAATTTATTGTATACTGGAACATTTTCTCAATAGCACAAATTATTGATCGTGGCTCATACTTCAGGTTGTCCATAATCTCCCCGTACATAACATTGGCAACAAAAGCAGATGGCAGGTTCCAGTGGGAGAACTCTATTTTCTCAATGTGACAATTATGCTCCCTAACTATTGAGCAGTCCTAGTAGTCAACCTACTTCGCCCTGAATACGTGCACCCGCCAAGGACAATCAGGCACAAAACACTTGATGTCGTACTCCCTTTTACTCGACTTCACAACCTTGAACTACCTCCGAAGAGACAGCGACCAGAATTTAACTGCATCAATAATAGTCTCCTTACTATGGTACATAGTACCCTAGGACACCTCGTTCTCATGATATTCCCACGGTGTCCGATGAGTCTCACTGACCACTAGCTTCAACAATTCCTGATTCCTCCACTCTACAGGAACATGAGCATTTCCCTCCTCGTCAGATGAATCCTCATCGGCAATGGCTTCCTCTAGCTCTTGATCATCTATCTCCATCTCTTCAATTATGATAGGGATGTGCTCCCCCTCATCGGTTACACCCCTCGGTTGCATCTCACGCACATCCCCAACATCTTGCTTGTCCTCGACATTTGCCGGGTTTGATTCATCTACCACTATCTAACTTGTTCCCGCTACTGCTTCCGCAAACTTTATCTCTGTTGGATCCTTCTGTTACGCCTCAACTAACAAAACTAGAGGGAGACCACGGTCACATGATATATCAACATACTACCTCCAAGTAGATGTCGCATTGATCAGGATGAGCTCCACAAAGTACCCTTGATTAGCACGGCTTAGCACAGCTCTCAGCTTAAGATCATATTATTGGGGATCCAGTTGAAAATGGTGCATCAGCCACTTGCACATGACCACTATGGTCCTCTCATTGGTTCTACTAAGCCCCTTAACGACATGCTGAAACCCAGAGAGATCTACACTGCTAGGACCATAACTAATTTGACATTCACCATAATATATCTGAAAATATAATTTATCTGACATCCCTGGAAACATCCGAAAATATAACCAATGTTAATACCGGAAAACTATATTTCTGATTATCGAAACTCTAACAAAATTACCAACACCGATGATCACCTAACAATAAGTTTATTTAATATTGCCCCTAAGCAAACTAACCAAATTAAACTAATTAACCCTCTGTCTATTTAATAAAGTTTCCAATTAGCTATAATTATTACTTACATCATTATTCTGTAAAATCTAGATATTCGAAACTACCATACTCTAAATACTACTATGCATCTGATAGCTATCCTACCATGTCGTAATTAATATTTACAAAATACTACAAAATACATCATATTCTACATTTCTAAACCCTAGGTCGTATCTAATATCGCTATTGTTATACCGCTAAACCCTAGATCTAGTAGTACTTTAATTACTAATAAAAACATAAATATAAAAAAATTACTGAAAAACACGATCCAAAATCATAGATCGACAACAGTAGGACTTCGCTGCGCTGCATCTCTTTCCTCTCCTCTCCTCTTCCTCCTCTCCTCTCCTCTTCCTTTCTTTTTTTCCAGATTAAAATTAGTATTTTCATCAATTTTACAGTTTATACAGAGGAGAAGGGGACGGGATCGGTCCCTAACCGCTCCTTGAGAGGGCGGCAAGGGGGCTAAGAGGGCGGTAAGGGTGGCGGGTGCGGGGAGATCCCTACCTGCCCTTTGAGAGAGCGGTTAGGGCGACGAGGGCCCTACCCGCCCTCTAAGAAAACGGTAAGGGGTGGTAGTACCACTGTGACATCCTTACCGTTTATTTCTGCAAATCTTACCATTAAAAGTCTATTTATTTAAATATTTAATAGAAAAAATAAAAAAATAAAAAAACTCCTTAAGTAAAGGCTAGTATGAGCCTGCAAGCCCAAGAAGGATAGAACATTGAGCCCATTTATGCAGCTACACAACCAGCTTAAGTAGCACCAAGCTCTTGTACACTAGTAGTAGTAATATTTACACGTTGCTGGATACGAAGATAAGATACACGTCCTCCTTTGGCAGAATACATGTGAAATAAACAAGAGTAACTAACAAAAGATAGACAATAGGGAAGGCGAAATAGCGAGCAAGTTTGGCATCATCGCTGACCAGTCATGAAAAACTTCATTCGTGTTGTGATCTCACGATGAGAACGGGACAATTCGCGTTCCTGAGGCAGTAATCGCTGACACTTCCGAGCAGAGCCCTGCAAAACCAACGACCCGTCCCCACGTACGTAAGCGCCATTACGAAGTGCAAGCAAGCTATGCAAGTAATCAAGCAGGTGATCGATCTCACGGCGCGCGTATGTGTCCACGTGACAGGAATAGATCAATACGGAACGCTGAAGATTACCTCTTGAAGAAACCATAACCATGGCTCCTCATCACAAGAAGGTCGGCTCCGAGCTTCTCCGCCGTCTGGCAGATGACGCTCCTGGCGTCCCCGACCGCCACCTTCACCTCGACCTTCATCTCATGGTCACCCTCACCCATCTCCTGCAGCAAAACCACACTTCTCTCGATGGCCGGATCTAAACTTGGCTACTTGGCAGCTAGCTAGCTTTTGTCTATCCAGTCAAACACCTTGCTGAGCTGCTGTCTAGCGTGCAGAGCTTCTGCGCCTTCTCCACCACCGCGTCCGCCACCTCCGGCTGTAGCTGTGGATCGCGGCGGTCACCTCCCACGCGAACAGGTAGCCTACAGCGGCTTACAGCACGGAACGGAACTGTCAGCTCTCGTTGACAGAAACGGAGAAGGAGCAGAGAGAGTGTGCATGCACGTACCGGTGGCGTCGAGCACGGAGTAGGTGGGCGGGGCGGGGCGGGGTTTTCCTGACCGCGCCTGGGTTTGTGTCCTCGACTCCTCGCCGCACCGACGGATCCAAATCCTCTGCATTAAATCAGATTTAAGCAGAGAGTACTGTTTTGCACAGTAAAATGTGTCAGGTGCTACAGTACTCTACATTAATTAATTAGTTTTACTGTAACTACATTTCATCTCTATACTGTAAGAACTTTTGTACTGTAGCAGTCAATCCGAAGAGTTCACTTAGATCGGACGGCTGAGATTTCTCATCACTGTAGATTCTCTATAATAACTCCTTCACTGCAGAGGATCCCGATCGCGCGCCGACAGGATCTAGATTCTGGATTCTGTGTGTGCCTGTGTGCGTTTGGCTTGTTTAATCCGAGCCATGTTGTGCGGTCGAGGCCGGTGACCATTCGTTTCGACGCATATGTACAGCTCTCACGTCAGCCCAGATACGCTATGCTTGTCCTGCAGGTTGTACGAAACTATCGGACTTGCACAGCAAATGGCATCTCTTTAAGCTGCAGGCTGCAACGGTAAGGAATCATGCACTGAGCTGCATGCATCAACTACTTCTCACATCTTAGACATAGTAATAGGAGTTGACTGCTATTTTTTATTTAATTACATCTGTCAGGATTTAAACTTAAGACTTCTGAAGCTGCATGTATCAAACTGTTCATCTAAAAATCTAAACTAATAGAAAAATATAGATAACTTATTTATATTACAATAAATCCGACAACATGCGTGATGGTTGACGGCACTTGAGACGAGACGATCATGCAGCGATGATGCCACGCTGCAGCAATGTGGAAGTACCATCCGTGGAAGCTGTTCACAGTTCATGCTCATTTGGTCACCACAGCGTGGGCACAGCATCAACATTTTAATATGCAGTTTACAGCAATACAATAGTTAACACGGCATCTCTCTAATCTCAATTGAACGGCCCCAGCAGCAATGAACGTAATTAATCACCATCGTGGTGCCCAATCAAGCGCCACATTCCCAAACGAGCTCACCACACAGGAGGCACTTGCACTACAAACCGTCATGGCTGGCTACCTGCAATGGTCAACGATAGTGCCTTGCACGTAAACCATGAACGCGTAACAAAATCCGCCTCAAATTTACAACTCCACGAACACCACCAAGGGACGTACGCGACTCCGAGCTCCTGTTCCGAACGACCTATCCCCACATCCGTCCAGCCAGCAGCCATGTCGACGACCCCTCGCAGCCGATCGTTCCATCGCCGCACCCGGTGTAAGTGCGCCGGAGGCAACGGGGATCGCGCCACGACGTGCTGCTTCAACCCGCTGAGGTCCCTCTTCCGGTGCCCCGGTCACGGCCGAAGCAGCAGCCGGCGTCGGAGCCAGCGGACACCGTCCAGGGTCCGTGACGCGCCCGCGTTGGCTGGCGTCGCCCAGCAGCAAAGTCAGGAGGAGGAGCCGTCCTTCTTCGTGTACGCCATGCCGAACCAGGGTGGCGGTGGCGACGGCGCCAAACACAACAACAACAAGAAGCATAGAAAGCCGCACATCCCGTCCTTCGGCTCGTGCTTCCGCAGGAAGAAGAAGGAGCGGAAGGCCAAAGCCGCGGCGACTGTGAGCTCCCGGCGCCCGGCGCTCACGCCGGCGTCGTCGTTGCTGACGCATCCGCCACGCTCCCCGTCGCCGGAGAAGGCGCAAGCCGTGACCCCGTCCATGACGCAGCCACCTTCTCCTGCGCCTACCGAGAACGGCAGCATTAACTCGCCGGCGCCGCCAGGCCGGCAACCGGCCACACCGAGGCCGGGCAAGCAGTCGGCGGACTCGGAGCGGTCGCCGTTAGCGCCGCAGAGGCAGCTGCCGAAGCAGGTGGAGGGGCTGGAGATCGTCGAGGTCGCGACAGGCGAGAGACTGTCGACGCACGACCTCGAGCTCATCGAGATGGTTGGCAGCTCAACTGAAGGCTCTGCAGAGTCGTCAGTGAAGTCGTCACTGGAGTACGACAACGAGCCACCGGCGCCACCACCACCAACGCAACGGACAGTCATGGGGAGGGAGGCGGCTGTGAAGGCCACGGAGGTGCCGAGGTCGTGGCTTAACGGCAAATCGGTCGAGTCCCGGGCAGGGGAACGGTTCGCCGAGCCTCTTGTGGCGGTTGAGGCCGAGGAGCTGTGGGCGCACGACGTCGCGTGCAGCCGCGTCCACGCGGCCATGCTTGCCGAGACGGTAAGCACTTTGAGCTTAATTTGCAGAGTCTCAGACCCAATAGCTGCCAATAGTTTCGTGAATGGTGAATTGAGAAACACTTGGGCATGTGTGGAGGTGGATAATCACTCTAGAACTTGTAGGATTTAAGTCTTTTATAGGAGCTCCGATCCACGGTGATTCTTGGATTAGACGTGCTAAGAAAAAAGAAAAAATTTAGAAAATTTCATAATGAAGCAAAATATCAACTTTTAATTTTGTATATCCCGGCCAGTCATACCTATACTATGTACGACTTGGATTAATCACCAATGTTGCACACCGTTGCAATACACAGAGTCAAACTCGTGCAAATAAGGAGTACTCGGGCCGAGGCTACACCGTACTCTCCGACTGGGAAACCAAAAATTACAGCCATGCATGCATGAATGCACTTCAATGCTGAGTCAGGTAGTTTGTTCCCCAAAAAAAATCAATGCAAAGTCCGGCTAACTATCACATGCAAAAAAAGAAAAGGAAAGGAAAGGTAATTTGCAATATGGAAGAGAGACAAAATATCGTTAAGATGCTTACTATACAAAATATCATGTCGATAATAATAAGATGCTTGACGTTGTGAAATATTTGCTCTAGAGTATTACAATAGATGAAACATGCACAATGGAGCTACATTTTCTTGCCACGCAGAACGACAAACTAGGTGCTTATTCTGCTTTAATCCTAGATGAAAAGAAAAGGTATAAATCTCCACGTTGATAAAAAACAAAAAACAACAAGAACTATCCAAGCTAACCAGAAAGAAAAATATATGCACGTACCATACTGTTGAGCTTTCGTTTAACTAATGTTACGGCTCAAATGAATTTATAAACATAAAATAAATTGGATATGTAATTCTTGCAAATTCTAGAAACAGACCCCATGTCAAAAATGCAATAAATTGCATAACTATAAATCTTATTGGGGCACATCTTGCGAAATACTATTCCATGTCAACGATAGAAGACAAATCACGAAACAAAGACATGGATGCCAAGTCCAATAGAGTTGCGTTGGACATCAAAGCTGACGAGCATATTATAGGATCTGTTTGTTTCAGTTTTTGTTTCTGGATTATGTGCTCAAAAGCCAAAGCTATTAAACAGTATGATTCTGTAAGGCAATTCTTGGAATCCAAAGCTACATCTACCATTAAGTCACTTCTAATGTTTTGTTTCTTATGTAAGAAATTGAGGTTAAGAAATAAGCTTCCAATGCATGTTTTGTTTCTTATTTCTTAAGGTCTTCTAAAATAATTTATTGTCTTACAATCATCTAGGATTGCTCAAAGAACTATTTTCTTCCATAAAAAACAATTTTCATCTTTATTCTCTTTAAATAGCTTGCCACATCAACTTTTTACTTACATGGACATATAATTAATATCTAAGAAATCAACTATGTTAGAGCATTGAGAGAGGCCTTAGAGTCTATAATCTGGCCTAGAGATGCTTCCATGGACCGGGGATCAAAATCTCCATAAATTGTGAATTAGGAGAACTCTAAATAATATTTTCTAAATAATCTCAAATCCTCTTATTAATATTTAGAAAGAGAAACTTCACTAGAGCAAAGCTATAATAGATATAATTGAAATAGACACTCAATGTTAGATATTTCCTCTGTCTCAAAATAGATGACATTTTAGAATTAAGCATAAGTATTAAAGTAAAAGATAAAATGATCATCATACCCTCTTTTAATACCATTAATTGCATGAGAAATGAGAATTATATTGTGAAGTAAGTTACTTAACGTAGAGTTAAGACTAGAAAATTTGGGCTAAAGTTACCTCAAAATTGTAGAGTGTCATATATTTTGAACATTATGGAAGAGGCTAAACGCCATCTATTTTGAGACAAAGTGAGTACTATACTCAAATATCCAATGAACTTATAGCGATAAGTGCGATAGCTTCTCCATTGATTGTATCATATTTTCAATTAGAACAATACAATATGTTAGCTCAAATATTACAATTATAAGTTAAACAAAAAGTATGTATGTCTGGCTCATGCGAATGCATGGGTTGATGGACTAGTTTGTGCTAAATCCCAGGAATTTAGTTCTCAAAACACCCTACCCAAATAGGCCCTCAGTTGTCTCAGACTCCTAGATACCTAGGACATTAAAGCGCAAGGGGAGGAAAAGGAGACGAAGAAGTAGTTTATTTGTTCGCGCCTCCTATTTTGTAGTCATATGAAAATGACAGTTTTTAGTAGACGGCAAAATGGAGCATGCCTGCGTGGTTAGGGTTGAGGAAGGGGTTAGGGTTCGGGGTTCAGAGGTCTTCAGGCTTACAGGGATAGTCCGGTGGTGGTCAGACCGATAGTGGGTGGTGAGTTGGAGGGGAAGCAAAGACGCTGGCACCGATGCAGCAGGCTGTAGGTGGGCGATGGGTGGTAATAACGTCAGAGACAAAGGATGTGACGAAGGATGTAGGCAGGGTGAGGGAGTGAGATCCTCTATAACGCTGGAGAAGAAGAACCGACGTGGACGTCAAAGAAAGAAGAAATAAGAACATGATAAGATCAAGATACAATGGCCCATACTTACCACATAAAGTATAACACCTCCCATATTTGCCACCCTTGCAACCTCCAATCTGAAAACGGCCACATGAAAAAGCTGAACCAATTTTTTTACTGAAAAAGTCAAGTCAATCTGCCATTTAATTTCCCTAACATGAATGCCCGTAATCCTTGTGCCCGAAAAAAGAAACAACAGATGTGAAAACATAATCAAATGAACTGACCGAACTGCATACTGATATGTTGGTTGGTTGGATTGGGTTGGTTGATAACGTACGAGAGACCTAACGACGGTGGTAGTAGCAAGCTCCAGACGTGAGAACATGTCGATAATGGTCTCTAGTGGTGTGGCCAATTTGGCCACGACTGTGGGGCGGGTATCATATTTGTATCGACATTATTGAGCTTCTCCAACTTTTCTTCAATTAAAATAGAAATCTAAAGTCAAGTCACAATTATATTGTCTCTACGCGCTAACCGATAATAGGTCAAACTAGTATGATTCTCGGTCTCGTGTATAACAGCCATTTGTACTATCCTTATTTGGTACTTCAAACCATTGATACTATTTATATTTGGATACATATTAAGTCTTCACTGTATAAAACACGAATTTATTTTTACATCACACCTTCTTCTTACTCTTGTCCTAGCTAATAAAACCCCTAAAATTCAAATATTTTAACCATTTTTGTCATCTATTCTTGTTCTCCAGTCTCAATGCTTTGTTATCGGCTACGGATATGAGTCTATTTTACTAATAAAAATAAATAAATAAATTATGAGAGAAATTTTTGCCATCATTCTCTTTTCTCGAATCTCTTCTGAAATCAAACTGCGACATCGCTTCCGACGTATTCGTTCGAAAACACTGCTATGACACATCCACATCTCTATACCTTGAGTTTGTACTTGATTGCTGCGTCCAATATTTGTATTTTTATTGCAACACACATGCACTTAGATAGTACAAAAGTACTTAGGTGATTTGAAGTATCTCTATATCTAATTTTTCCTCAACCTTCTCTTCTCCGTCTCTAATGAGACTTCAAGCGGTTAGGGTTCAGAGATGGGCTTCTTTGGTGAACTCTGATGGGTTAGGAATTTGGGGATTCAAGGGTTGGGATTTCAAAATATCCTTGGGGGTTGGGATTTCAAAATATCCTTGGGCTTTAGAGGGTGTTGCAGGGGGAGGAGGCTAGACCAATGATGAAGACTATTTATTGACAGGGTGGCGAGATGGTGAGGGCACATTTAGCCGGGGTGGTGGAGGACAGCCGACGAGAAGGGTTGGGGTGGGGGTGTTAAAACGTGAGGGGTTAGTATGGAGGCTGCGACCGTGGATTCAATAATGGGAGACGTCAGGGATGTACACAGGAGGATAGGGCTGGGGCAAGCTCGCTGGCAGCGAGAGAGATCAATGAGAGGAAGGAGATTGGGGGGGGGGGGTGGAAGAAAAGATCGAGATAAGGAAGAAAGAGGTTGGTCATTGGATTGAGATAAGGTGTAGGATCTGATGGCTCAAAATTCGGGTAGATTGTGCCATAAATGAGTTTGCTATATTTTGCTCAAGGAAACTATTTGTCAGTTCCAGTTGCATCCAAACGGCTAGGGTGCAAATGGGTCGGATATTTTCTGACCAAATGATTGTGCGAAGCGGTTTGGATAGCATTTCAGAGTGAAAAACTAGATATCCAGGATTTTTCTTTTGATATCGGAATCGAAGTTAGATAGTTGAATCAGATATTAAATTCAAACGTAGGGAGACATATATCCGTCGGATATTCGAGAATAAAATTAAATATATCCGAAGAGTATTCGATGACTATACGAGTCTGTATTCCAAAACTTGTAACTTTTTCATAGGAAATCGGACAAAGATGATTCATATATAAAAATTATAACTCTCGAAGATATCTACAACTTTAAAGTTGAGATTTTTTTTATTTGAAGTTGTTAATATATTAAAATAATTAAAAGATAAGCAATATGCGCGTTCCGATTGCATTCCTGCAGGCCGGTATAGGACACACAAAAAAAAAACCCTAAAGCAAAACTCATCCCCACCCCCTCCACAGCACAATCGCCTAAACCCTCCACGGTTCCACTTACCACCCCGCCGCGCCGCCGCGTTAGAAGTCGAAACAGCAGTGCAACGACGCGTCGACGCCTATGGCCGTAACCTCCCAATCCCTAATCTTCCGGGCACCCGTCTCCGCCTCCGCCTCCCTCTCCTGCGGCCGCCTCGTTCCCCCCGCCCGCCGCGTCGCCGTCACCCTCCGGGGCCGTGGCGCCGCCTTCCCGGCCGTAGCGGCAGCCTCCGCCTCGATGGCGTCCTCGGAGAGCGAGGAGAAGGAGACCAAGCTGTGGGGCGGGAGGTTCGAGGAGGGCGTCACCGACGCCGTGGAGCGCTTCACGGAGTCCATCTCCTACGACTGGCAGCTCTACAAGTACGACATCATGGGCAGCAAGGCCCACGCCTCCATGCTCGCCGGTCAGGTATCTTATGCGCGCTCCACTGAATCACCTGCATCCTCGCTGTTAGTGGTAGTGGTTTGGTTGTGTGACCGCGTAGGTGTTCAACCAATTAGCTGCCCTATCTGGACGGAGATCCGGCGAAGCAATTTGGGGGTTTTGGTCTGGTCTGGGCTTAATCCGCTGCTATTACCACGCTCGCTATGTGTTCGAAATTGCTAGCTTTCTGTAGAGTTGCATTGAGGAGGATTAATCTGCCTGCGCTCAGGGGTTTACCAGTAGTGTTGTTCGTCATATTTTGGCGAAATGCTGGATCAAAGTGCACCTTAGGGTTTTTGCAGGATGTTACTTTACAACTAATGTTCACTATATTTGAGTAGGTGTGCTGAATCATTTGCAATGCAGGGTTTGATAACGGCTGGTGATAGGGACATCATTTTAGAGGGGCTCGATCAGATTGAGAGGCTGATTCAAGAAGGTAAGTTTGAGTGGAGAAAAGACCGGGAGGACGTTCATATGAACATTGAAGCTGCTCTGATTGAAAGGGTTGGTGAGCCGGCCAAGAAGCTGCATACCGCTAGGAGCCGCAATGACCAAATCGTGACAGATCTAAGACTATGGTCCCGTGATGCTATTGACAAGATTTTGATTCGTATCAAGCAGCTTCAGGTTTGCTCCTGAATTTACTCTGTGATGGGCATGGTGTGCTGCTATAATCATGTATACATTTCTTGGCTATCTATTACAGCTTTCTGGTTCGATACTCTTCAGCTTTAGGCTCTTTTAACACGACCATTCCAACAATTAAGAAAAGCTCGTTTGATTGAAATTTCGAAGCTTCTTTTCTATTGATCTATCCTGTAATGCGCATTTTGGGGCAGCAACTTTCGTACAGAACTTCTCCTGCTTAACCTTGCCTGATTCTTCATCTGAAAACTGATGCAAACGACTAGCTTGACATCTGCCAAGTCACAACTTCAAGAAAAGCTGATTGAGTACCTGATGGCTGATGTTGTGTATTCTCATAACTGCATGTGCGATTCCACTCTATCATTGCTAACACATGATTTCTTCTATTTTCCTATAACTGTGTTTCAGGGTGGAAGTTGTCCACTTTTCTAATATTAGAATAATTCTTAATGTTTCAGGTGTCTCTGGTTATGTTAGCTTCAAAATATGTTGATTTAATAGTCCCTGGTTATACTCATCTGCAAAGGGCACAGCCTGTTTTGCTGCCACATCTTCTCTTATCATATGTTGAACAGGTGATTTCCATTTCTTGCCTTTCTTGACACCTTGCATTATTAGTAATTTTATATTACTTTCTACCTTGGGAAGGCAAGGATTTCTAGTGTACGAATGTGCGTGATTCCCCAAGTTGCGCTTTGTGGTTATTGTGTAAACAAATCCTTAAATCACTTACCCACTCTGTACAGTGATTAAATTAGTGCACTCTTATCTTATCAAGGTAATTATAAAATGTGTTTAACGTTTAGGATTATTTGCTTGCATGGTATATCAGCTCTGTTTTTTTTTTATACTTTGAAAGTGAAAAATATGAGAAACTGTTGCACAGAAAAGAGAACATATTGTGTAGAAGCTGTCAGTTTGGTACCTTTGACTATTCTGTAGACATATCCCAATGCAGCACCAAAAGTTGAATATTTGCATACAGTGTTTCACATTATTTCAATTCCTTCCTTCACATGATTTAATACATACGCCTGAGACAAAAGTTTTGAACTTTGGAATATTAAGAAAGTGGACCATTTTAGGCGCCTTATCTTCTACAATTTGTCCTACAATCTATGACCTTCTGCACCAATAGCTGTATTCACCATTTTAGCTGGCATGCCAAACCTGCATGACTTCCGATGAAGCATTAATGTTACATAGCTTACAGTTTATACTGAAGCACTTGTGTGTCCCTGTGCAAGGGCGTACTAGTGCTCCAGATGCTTTACTTATAATCTTTTCAGAGAAACCATGGAACTTCTGATGAACTTGACCTTACTCTGATATGTACTATGCACAGTTGGAGCGTGATGCTGGACGGCTGGTCAACTGCAGGGAGCGAATGAATTTCTGCCCTCTTGGTGCTTGTGCTTTGGCCGGAACTGGACTTCCCATTGATAGGTTTAAAACTGCTAAAGATTTGAATTTTACGGCTCCGATGAAGAACAGGTATTGTCTATTGTCTTGATTTATTATTATCATTTCAAGGCTGTAAGCATTGCTTGATTTCTCTGCTATATCACTTGCTTGAACTGTGATCAAGCTAGAGTTATTTTGTCAAAAGGAATACCTAAAACTCTAGATACTCTACATCCGCTGAAATGAGTATCTATCATGACATGCAAGAACGTGTGAAATCCGTCAGGTGCTCAACATTATATGCCAGAGTACTTTGATGATTTGATCACACTGAAGTAAAGCTGAGTGAAAATGTCAGGCCTTATTACCTGGTCATATTTCTTGTCTGTACAAACACCTGAAATATTATACAGAAGCGTGAATTGTTTATTACTGGTTTCTATAGCTGGTATGTTGTTGTGAGCGTCTGTAACCTTCACTGGTACCACCACTAACCTAGAATTGTCGGTCATGCTCTTGTGAGTACTCACCAGTTAAGCTAGAAACACTGCTAAATCGTTCATTTTCACTTTTGATTAGTCCATCCTCACTTAAGCTGTCTTTTTTTTTTTGTCTACAGCATTGATGCAGTATCAGACCGTGACTTTGTATTGGAGTTCCTTGCTGCCAATTCAATTACTGCTGTTCATCTTTCCCGAATTGGTGAAGAATGGGTTTTATGGGCATCAGAGGAGTTTGGGTTCCTGACACCAAGTGACTCAGTTTCTACAGGAAGCAGCATTATGCCACAGAAGAAAAATCCGGATCCAATGGAGCTTGTTCGTGGGAAATCTGCTAGGGTTGTTGGAGATCTCATGACTGTCCTGACCCTCTGTAAAGGCCTTCCACAGGCCTACAACCGCGATCTTCAGGTGAGCCTGATTCTCGTAAGTATATCCATGCTTATATGAGTGCATATTCTCAAATTTTATTTCTGAGCAGGAAGACAAGGAACCGTTGTTTGATAGTGTGAAGGCCATATTAGGGATGCTTGAAGTATGCACGGAGTTTGCACAAAATATCTCTTTTAATTCGAAAAGAATACAAAGTTCCCTGCCTGCCGGTTATCTAGATGCAACAACGCTAGCGGATTATCTTGTGAAGAAGGTAAAATCATCCCTCTCATGACCATATTACTATGAGAAAATTCCTTACATGTCACTGAAAGTTCCTCACATACCATAGCTTTAGTGTTGACGTAACTCTGCACGGAGAGTTTTACATAGGCACATACCAGTTAGATAACAGCATTGGAACACGGTCATAGATCATATATTAGCAAACGGATACACAAACTAACACCATTTTGATTTTTATTAATGCTACATATACTTTAGTTGGATGGAAGGCTTATGTTTCTTTATTTTCGCTTTGCAGGGTGTTCCATTCAGAACTTCTCACGAGATAGTTGGAAGGTCTGTAGTTCTATGTGCCTCGAAGAACTGTCAACTAGCTGAACTTGACCTGGATGACCTAAAAGCTGTTCATCCTGTATTTGAGGGCGACGTCTACGAATATTTGGGAGTGGAAAACGCTGTAAACAAGTTCATATCGTATGGCTCCACTGGTTCAGAACAAGTAAAGAAGCAACTTGAGGATTGGCGTATCCAGCTCAGGATCAGTGCATGAAGATCTGTATGGACCAAGTAATAAGCTCGCAAATTGGTGCTTGCAGTTTTTGATGGTGTATCCAAATGTCGTGAACTTCCTTTTCTATGTATATTTCATTGTTCGAACATAAGAACGGGAATGATCGGTGCAATTATATTGAAATCCTTGAGTTTGTTCCTGACCCATTTTGCGCCTAGTTTTCGATGTCATGGGTCAGGACTCCATTCTGTGCTAAAAAGGATCCATCATCTAGCTAATCTGTGCCTTGGAAAGCTTCGATTATGATCGCAATCTTCCACCTGTATGTCTGTCGAGATTATTGGAGAAAAGGCGTAGCCTCCGCTATCTTAGCGTATCATAAAATCGCTTGGACAGAGCAGAACAAATAGTACAATGGTTTCTATTTGAATGGTAATCGTAAAAGTCAATTTGTATCAAAGCAGAACAAAGAATTTTTACCGTCCGTATGGACCTGATGCATATCCCACATTTTCTTCGAAGTGATAAAAGCAAGTAGTGTTCCCATACAAGAAAGTGAGATGCTATTTAATAGGCGCTTGTTCTTTTTTATGGTTTTCTGTCGACGAATCTTGATACGAAGGCTTAAGTTATTTCTTCAACCTCCTTACACACGGAGAGACGCAGCATTCACCTCGCGCTCTCCCGCCCGCTGATGCCATGCTAATCGATCCGATTTTAATGCCTTGCCACCGACACCGCCCCTCCGGTCTCCGATAGATCCCTTACCGTTGGATCCACCAATAGCACGCTAACTGGTCCGATTTCAACACCCCTACCACTGGCACAGCCCGCTACACCGGCGACATCATCTCCATCTCACCGCACCATTACACCGTCGTCCATCGCCGGTCCGGCTACCACCCCGTGCCTCCTCTAACCCGGTAGCCTCTTAAAGAATCGAAACCCTCCGTTGGAAGTAATAGCACTTTCAAATTTAATTTAATTTCTGATATAAAATGAATAAGAACGGATGTAGATAATTAATAACGACTATGTTTCAACTAGCTCCGACTAAATTCGACTAGCCTCGAATAGGATTCGACAAGTCTCAACATGCTTCTACTAGAGCATATCCTCGACAAGATATTCGACTAGGTACTTGACCAGGAGATGTACTCGACTAGGTACTCGAGTAGGATTTACATACGAACCCGATAGTGACGTGAGATGCAGACGGCCCCCGTGGTATCGATGCTCGATGTAGTAGATAATGATGAAGATGAAGTAGTCGATGTAGAGGCCACTGTGATGTCGATCCAATAGATGATGATAAAGAGTAGTCGAAGTAGATCACGATGATGTAGAGGAAGCAGAAAACCTATCAGAGAATGCTCTGCCCTCTCTTTTTCCTATGATTATGGAACTAAAGTCTGAGCGTTTCCCAAAAATCTTATTCGCCATCTCCTAGTGTAAGATCTCAAGGAAGTTCCGAAGACTTGCTCTCCCACTCGTCAGTGCATGCCAGCGTAGCGGGATGGAGTAGACTACGTGCGACAACGCAACAGAGAGAAATTAGCAAAACCCTATTGCGTGTTGTGTATCGCATCTCTCCTTTGTGTGGCGGCTGACAAATATATATAGATGAAGAGTCGTGCGGTTGAGACGCACCATGATCAGAGACGGTTATTTCGCCACGATCAGGGTCTTGACCAACGTGATTTCCATATATTTATCACTTTACCCATGTAGCAAAAAGAAAGAAACCACAAAAGGAGGTCGGACATGCACAAGCAATTGGACTTGATTTCGATGGACCATTTATGCAGGTGTCGTGCGCCCGCGCCCTCCGCCCACACCCCGGCCCTAGCCACGGTCTGGCGAGGCGAGCGAGCGCGCGCGTGTTCTTCTAGTCCTCTCATCCACACATGCTAAGTGGGTGGAGGAGAGAAACTCTTTTAGCGAGCGCGCACATGTGTTCTTCTAGTCCTCTCATCCACACATGCTAAGTGGGTGGAGGAGAGAAACTCTTTTAAGTTAGTTTTCATCCACTTCTATTAGCAAGGTGGGATTAAAGAATACACATCTTTGTCACATGGTTGAGCCTTTGAGATTTATTTGGAATTATACAAATATAATAGGCTAAGCCCATATATTCTAACAATCCACTACCATATCTCAAAGTCCCATGAATACTTGCCTTTTTTCTCAATACTGTTTGATATACCAATGTTTCAGTGAAGACTGTTAAGTTGAACATCCACCTAGAACATCAAGATATACTCATTCACAACTTGGACAATGGACAAAGTCTTGAATTGCAAGTCTTGTGCAAATAAGTTTTACTTGAAGTCATAACTGATACTAGGCTATCAGTAGGCTACCAAACGGGTGGAGCATATAAGTCATACTCCATGGTCTCTTCATGAGTTTATTAGAGATCACCCAAGTCTCATAGACTGCGACCAACAGTCAGGCTCATATAGGTGTGTTCTTTCAAGAATGCTCTGTAGACTAGCATCTTCGCTAATTAAAGTCAATAAAACATATTAAGGAGATAGCCAAACTGCCTTACAGATTTCAAGAGTCTTGCATCTTTACTCGAGTTTGTGTGGTACTCTCCTTCAGTTAACCAATAACTTGTTCTTTCTAAGTCCTAATTCACGGGATCTACGATCACATAGGCTAGGTTATACTGTATAACTCACATGGGTCTTATCCTATCTCTTTTGATGCATTATCTATCATATTTCGTGATAGTCCATTTGTAAATTGACCTACCAGATTTTTAGCCGTTTGGATATAATCCAATGCTGTCAACTCTAGAGTTTCTCAATTTCTGACAGATTTCAATCTTCTCTTTACATGTCTTAAGGATTTCATGTTATCCTTAGAATTGTTCACTTTGACAATAACCGTTTGATTATCACAGTTCATAAGGATAGCCGGTATCGGTTTTTCGATCACTGGCAAATCCATCAAGAGTTCACGCAGCCATTCTGCCTCAACAATGGTTGTGTCTAATGCTGCGAGTTCTGCTTCCATAGTCGACCTCGTTATGGTCTGTTTGCAAAACCTCCATAAAACAATAGCATCACCAAGAGTGAATACATATCCACTTGCAGTCTTTATCTCATCAATATCAGATATTGAATCACTATAACCCTCCAGTATAGATTGGTACTGTGAAGAACCATCCAAATAGTGTTTGAGCTAATCATTAGAGCAATCATTTTTCATAATCACGCCCACAATAATTAACCAGAATACCATTCCGGTAGTCCCAACATGTGTTTACTTCCAGGATCGGAACACACGCCTTTACAAAAAGCACATCATCACAAGACATAATAAAGAACGAGTAATTAAATTAAGTTATAAGTCTTTAAGTAGATTAAACTTTACAATAAAATACATAACTCGAACATTTGCTAGAGTAGCTACACAACGGAATAAGTTCATGACGACAAAAGATGGCAGTGCCATTTGCCCTAAGGTGCCACCCCAAAATAACAACACACGAGTAGAATGACACTACTGCAGCCTATCACCAGCATCAGCGGGCGTAAAGTAGCCAAAAACTAAATCTTTCTCACCTGAAAAGCAAGCAAAGTACGTGAGTACGAAGGTACTTAAAAAACTTAATCCATAATGGGCACTTATAAATAGATTGACTGCAAGTAGAATGCAATTTGGATAATTAGCAAGGACTTTGCCACAAGGTTAAGTGAATTTCATATGCAAGAGCAATTTTGACTCAAGTGTAAGCATCTACACCTAACCATAAATAACCTTCTATCCTGAGATCATTATCATACCATAATTATAACTTGAACCGTATCAAAACTTCAACGACATCACCATACATTTTCCAACATACCATCACAACCACAACCGAAACTCTACGGTTGATGCAAATGGACAGAAGCGTGCTCATAACCGAGAGTGCGGCAATTCGAATTGTTTTACACCCTGCAGGGGACACTCAATTACCCACATGACTTGAGGACCATACGGCTTGCGTGACCACATAGGTCCACACAAGGGGTACTCATGTCAACCTTTCCTAAATAAGCCATAACCGTTTGAACATGCGCCTCGACATGCGGGGTCATCTAGAATTACTCACAGAGCAAATTAGATACCCCATCCCAAGCCTATTATGCTGACAACACCCGAAACTAGCACGCTAAAAGATCACATCTACATAAGGTATTCGGCTCATCCGTCCCATATACGGATATGTGATAAGTACGGATAAGTGCTAAAGCCAACTGCAGCAACGGACAGTGCTTAATCTATTCAAGCGGGCCTATAACATCTGAGACTTCCTTCTCGAGTCATCTTTATTGCCCACCCAAATCTCGGCTCATCCTCACTAACTTACACCATCCTCCATCATTATTATCTTTGTGATATAAAGTAAGCCATAACCTTGCGAGCGATGACCGAACCACCGCTCGACTTCTATAGAGAACCTATACCATGCTAAACATAACACATTCTTTTTAAGTTAGACCATTATGTGACATGAACAACCCAGGTTACAAAGAATCAAGCGATAAACAATATCAAGAGAGGGTAATACAACAAATAGGATCTAACCCAAAACCCAACATAAGACTCATTGATATACAAATATACATAAATCATAACTTATCAATTGGCATAATATACGATCCAAAGTAATGATATGAAAATGCTTAGATACTTGCCTTATTGATCAGCTTCACAAGTAAGGGAAACAACTTCCGGATCACCCTCGATCATACCCGTGTTACCCTCCGGTCTTTCGTTCACTAAGAAGAACGCATGTAATGATGAGCATGAAAGAGATGCTATGAAAAAGTTATAAAATTTTAATAGGGATGTGGTACTAGGTAATTAACATAATGCAAAAAGAAACACTCGAATAGAAGCACATATGCTCATGGTATAAATGATTTATTTAAATCTGTCTGAAAAGGACCTTAGTTAAGCTAGCTATCAAGACTAAATGAGCTTCAATAATTTAAACAACACTCAAATTCCAAATTACATTTTTTTTCTAGATAGCACTAATCATAACATGAATTTTCCAAGTGGTTTCATACTTTCCGGACATGGTATTAATTAACGATGATTTAATTAAGCTAAAATGCATTTAACAAATTAATTAATTATAATAAAGTAATTAATGAGTTTCAACATTTTTAACGTGTAGCTCATACTCATATGAAGCTAACATAACTAGTTTAATGATTTTTGAAGTTCATATGAATTAACTATGAAATATACAAGCAATCAGCATAAAAAAGTCTAATGAACAGTACAATCCGAATACTCCGGGTAGAACTCGGACTCTTCAGGTTTTGGAGTCTCTGGGTGAACCTCCGGGTGGGGGTCCTTGGGTATTTTGAGCTAGGGTCGCCCGGAATCTCCGGGTTAGGCCGGAACCTCTGTGTTGGGCCGGATTGTCCAGGTTTTACTCCGAGGGAGGTGCTCGGTTAATTTTAAACCGAATTACCTGGAACCTTCGAGTGGTACCCAGATACTCCGGGTTCTGGCATACTTGAACTTCGCGGCGATTTTCCTCAGTCGATTCAACATGCATGTAACTACCTATCCCACCTAAACATGTATAAGCACTAATTTAGGGATTCTAAACTCAAAATGCTCACTAAACAATACTATTTTTAGGTAAACTCAACTGGGCTTACTCGGACTATTCGGGTTCCACCCGGACACTCCGGATTGTTCTAGAAAGCACTTCGCGAAGCAAAGTTTTAGATCGATTTGATTTGCATGTTAAAATCTAAACCGCATAAACATGCAATGGCACTAATACAATGGTTCTAAACCTAATTTACTAGCTCTACACACTCGATTCGCTAGCTATCTCATCCATTCTCCTCCCACCATATCCATTTCATCAAGAACGCAAGGTGTTTCGCACTACTCGATTTGCAGCTCTAAAACTCAAAATCTAACCAAGCAAAAACATGCATTCACAACAATAAAAACCTAGGAGAATCACCCAAAGACTTATGGATGTTGGTGGCCATCGGTTTGAGGAAGAATCGGAGGAAACAAGGCTTGGAGAAAAGATGAACAACTGCTGAAATTTCAGAAAAACAAGTGTGACGAAATTGCTTTGCAAATCCTTCAAATCTTCGTGCATGTGAGTGATTATTGGATGGATGGGAAGCTAGAGAGATGGTGAACACCAAGGCAACACATGCATACCTTGCTTTCAAGTGATTGAGGGAGATTTTGGGTGAAGGAGTGAGAGAGCTTGAGAGAGGGGAAGAGGGCAGCAGCCCTGCTGCTTGCTCGGGTGAGTGAGGGAGAGTGAGAGAGAGAGGGGTGCTGGTGTGCAGCCGAAGGGAAAAAGGAGGGGGTGGGCCAGCACAAGGTGGGCCCCACCTGCAAGTGAAAGAAGTTGTATACAGTTGCAAAGGAAATCCTAAGGGCATATGCACAACGACTAAAAACTAGATAAACCCATTTTAAATGCATTCACCGCCACCCTATGCGAGACTTAAACTAGTGAGAACTCCAATATCGGGTATATTTTTAACTCAAAGAAATTTTAAACAACCATTAGAATTAACAAACACTTATCAACGCTTAACAACTAAACATGATGCTTATGTTTCTTATGATGCATAAATATGCTTAAAGACATGATTAAGAAATTGGTACATGACAGGTACCTAGTATAGTAAAGTCCAAAATTCACAGTATCGAGCAAGTAGCGCATGACTCGACCAAGCACATGCCAATGATCATCACCCAGGTTAGAAGTAAACCGGCTCAATTTACTCACAACAAATGAGATGTCAGGCCTTGTAGCATTAGCTAGGTACATGAGTGATCCGATTATCTGAGAGTATCTCAGTTGATCCCTAATAATTCTTTTATTCTTTCGAAGTATTGAGCTAGGATCATAAGATGTTGGAGCGATCTTGCTCTCCATGTAGCCAAAGCGGCTTAAGATCTTTTCCACATAATGGGATTGTAAAAGTGTAATTCCATTCTCACATCTAATCAACTTAATGTTTCAGATCACATCAGCCTCTCTCAGATCTTTCATATTGAAATTTCTAGATATATATGATTTGAACTTATTAATCATATCAAGATTTGTTCCAAAAATCAAGATGTCATCAACATACATAAACAGAATAACTCTCTCACTCCCACCATGACAATAATACACACATCTATCAGCTTCATTAACAGCAAGGCATGCAGATGTTAATGTTCTATCGAACTTCTCATGCCATTGCTTAGGAGCTTGTTTGAGGCTATACAAAGATTTCAGCAACTTACATACCTTGTCCTCTAGACCTTCTACTACAAACCCATCAGGTTAATCGATATATATTTCCTCATCCAACTCTCTATTAAGGAAAGTTGTTTTAACATCTATATGATGAACGAGAAGACCATGTGAGGAAGCCAAGTATAGTAGTACTCTTATCGTGGTCAATCTAGCGATAGGTGAATAAGTATCAAACAAATATTCGCCTTCTTTTTGGATATAACACTTGGCCACAAGCCGAGCCTTATACTTTTCGATAGTACCATCAGACCTAAGCTTTTTCTTGAACACCCACTTACAACATACAGGTTTACAACCATAAGGTCGATCTGTAACTTCCCATGTCCCGTTGGCGAGAATGGAATTCATCTCGCTACGAACAACCTCCTTCTAGTAGTCTGTATTTGGATATGCATAAGCTTTTGAAATCGACTTGGGAGTGTCATCCATAATGTACACAATGAAATAATCACCAAAGAATTTTATTGTCCTTTGTCTCTTACTCCTTCTCAGAGCCTCGTTGTCATCCTTCTCAGGAACTAGCTCGAGTGGTTGCTCAGAATACTCGAGTGGTGTGATAGGTTCAGGAATTATTTCAGAGATTGGACTAGAAATGTTATGTATATCCTTCATATGAAATATGTTCTCAAAGAAGGTGGCATCTCTAGACTCTATAATTGTATCAATTAGCATGTCAGATACCTCAAATCTAACTACTAAAGACCTATAGGCAATGCTCTGATGAGCATATCCCAGAAAGACACAATTCATTGTCTTTGGCCCCAACTTGCACTATTTTTTATTGGTATATTGACTTTCGCAAAGCATCTCCAAGTGCGCAAACAAGAAAGTGATGATTTTCTCTCTTTCCATTCTTTATAATGGGGTTTTCTCCTTATTCTTAGTAGGAACTCTATTTAGAACAAGACCTCCTCCACCATGCCTTAGATAAACCCGCAATGTCTAACATGACATTAACCAAGTTAGTCAGAGTGTGGTTCTTTCTCTCGGCTAACTCGTATGATTGGGGCGAATAGGAAGGTGTTCTCTCATGAATAATTTCATGCCCTTACAGAATAAGTCAAAATCACTCGAGAAGTACTCTCCACCACGATCCGACCTAAGCCTTTTGATTTTCCTCCAATTAATTTTCAACTTCTGCCTTATAGATCTTAAATTAGTCTAGAGCCTCATCTTTAGATTTCAACAAATACATATAACAAAATCTAGATGCATCATCAATTAAAGTCATAAAATGTCTTTTTCCACTCTTCGTCAACACACCATTTATTTCACAAAGATTTGAATGTATGAGTTTTAGCGGTGCCAAATTTTCTCCTCAGCTATCTTGTGAGGCTTACGAGGTTGCTTAGATTGCACACAACTTTGGCACTTAGAACATTTAACAATGAAAAAAAATTGGAATTAAATTCAAGCTGGAATGCCAAGTCATACAACCAAAGTTTATATGATATAACCGTGAATATCAAACACTAGCCTTATCTCTATTAATATTGCCACAAATATGGTTCACAAAATTGATTGTAGAAATCAGAAAGAGAAAAACAGAACAAACCTTTGCACTCATAGCTTTTACCGATAAAAGTCCGTGCTTCAACAGAACTACTTTATTAGACTTGAGTACTATCTTAAACCCGTCTATATAGAGAAGGGGCCGCTAACTAGTTTTTGTTTATTGAAGGGATATGCTGCACGTTTCTCAGTTGTACGATCTTTCTCGAAGTAAACTTCAGATCTACCATGCCAATACCATGAATAGGAGCATGAGACCTATTTCCCATTAAGACAGAAAAAGAAGAGAACATTGAACTGTTAGCAGACACGTGAACATTAGCCCTGGTATCAATCCATCAATTGATAGACTGATTCACCGAAAGAACAGTAGGTAGATTATCATACTCACTAGTTCTATCCTTTAGTGTTGCCAATGGTCACGTTGACAGACTTGATATTCTTCCCTTGATTAACCTTTCTTCCTTTATGGTCTTAGCAATCTTTAGCCCAATGGCTAACCTCGTCGCACAGGAAACAAGGTTTATCATCTTTGTTTATCATCTTCTTTTTTGAGTTGGTGGTTTGTTTGACCTTGTTATTTTTCCCTTTATACTTATCATTAGAGGACGGTTGTACCACATTTACGCTAGACTATCTATCGCCTCCTTTGTTATGCACATCCTTAGCTCGAGCTTTCTCCTCAACATCAAGAGACGTGATCAGACTCTCAATAGAGATCTTGTGTCTCTTGTGTTTTAGAGCAATGGTAAAATTTCTTCACGAGCGAGGCAATTTGGAAATGATGCCGCCAGCCACAAACTTATCAGGTAAGGTACACTTTAGGAGCTCAAGTTCTTTTACAATGCACTGAATCTCATGATCCTGCTCGACTGCCGATCGATTATCAACCATCTTGTAGTTATGATATTACTTCATGATATACAGTTTACTGTTTGCATTTGACGCACCAAATTTTGCATTCAGTGCGTCCTACAACTCATTTACGTCCTTTATGTGCATGTATACATCGCAGAGACGATCAACAAGAGCGCTAAGAATACATCATATAAAGAGTTGTAAGTTTCCTCGAACTTCTTCTCCTTATTAGAGGAAAGAGTTCCTTCAGACATGCCAGATACAACCCAGTAGCAGTTCATAGCCGAAGCCACATAGTGGCTTTGATCTGCCATCTCTTAAAGTGCACACCAGTAAACTTGTCCGATCTCAGTGCATCAACAAAACCAGCCATTGTTAAATCAAAGTGCCTACAATAAGATTTTTGAATTATTAGAAGCAATATCACTTTTAGATTTAATTTAATTTAATTCTTGATATAAAATGAACAATAACGAATGCAAATAATCAATAACGACCGTGTTCTGACTAACTCCGACTAGCCTCGAGTAGGATTCGACAAGTCTCAACACGCTTTGCCTAGAGCATATCCTTGATAAGATATTCGACTAGGTACTCGACCAACAGATATACTCGACTAGGTACTCGAGTAGGATTTACATACGTACCTGATAGCGATGTGAGATGCAGACGCTCCCGTGGTGTCGATGTTCGATGCAGTAGATGATGATGAAGATGAAGTAGTCAATGCAGAGGCCACCATGATGTCGATCTAGTAGGCAATGACAAATACGAAGTAGTCGAAGTAGATCGCGATAATGTAGAGGAAACAGATAGTGAGCAGTCGCGACGAGAGCTTCTCAAAAACCTTATTCGCCCTCTCCTGGTGTAGGATCCCAAGGTCTACGGGTTCTGGAGACCTGCTCTCTCGTCCGTCGGTGCACGCTGGCTTAGCGGGATGGGGGTAGACTACGTGCGACGACGCAACAGAGAGAAATTGGTAAAACTCTAATTGCATGTGGTGTCCCGCATCTCTTCTTCGTGTGGCGACTGGTAGATATATATAGAGGGAGAGTTACGCAGGTGAGACGCATCACGATCGGGGATGGTTACATCGCCACGATCAAAGTCTTGACCAAAATGATTTTTATATATTTATTCGTTTGCCCACGTAGAAAAAGACAGAAACTGTAAAAAGAAGCCGAACTTGCGCAAGTAACTGGGCCCGATTTTAGCGGATCATTCACGTATTTGTCATGCGCACGCCCTTCACCCTCGCCGCGGCCCCGACCCCACGAGACGAACAAGCGTGCATGTGTTCTTCTAATACTTTCATTCACACACGCTAAATGAAAGAGAGAAATTTTTTAAATTGATCTCTATCCACTTTTATTAACAAAATAAGAGTAAAAAATACAAATCTCTATCACATAATTAGATCTTTAAAATTTATTTAAAAATATAAAAATATAATAGACTAAGTTCATACATTCTAACACCCTCGACTAAAGCAATCCTAGATTTCTAGGAAGTGTGTACAACAAATATTTGTTGTTGGTGTGTTGGAAGTAGCAAAACCGGCCAGCACACAGTTTGCCAGATCTCATGAACCAGGGGGGCGGGGGCCGCGCACGCTCTAGAAGAGTGCCACGATTTACAGCCCGCTACGGCACGTGTCCGTGGAGTGGGCGTACGTGTCACCTCCAGTTCTTCCCCAGAGGCCAGGACCAGTACGGAGGTGACCTGTTCTGTACTGACTGGTGCTGCCTCGGCCCTCCAGAGTTTACCGCCTCGGCCTTCTCTGCAGCGCCTGGCGTTTATCTACACACCTGTAGAGGTGTTAGCGCCTACCATCTTGTTGGGCACTTTGCAACAGCTGAACAGCGGAGGAGAACAGAGGAGCGAGGAAGATGAGCAGCGTGGAGACGCAGGCCCGGGCGTTCGTGGACGAGGTGCGCTGCGGCCTGGAGAAGAACTGGATGCTGGATCTCGGCCACCCCCTCCTCAACCGCATCGCCGAGAGCTTCGTCAAGGCTGCCGGGGTACGCACGCATCACGCTACTCGCTCTGTGCAGACACTTCCACTTCGATCAGTATCTCTTTGCTTCCAAGCCTCCCCGGCGCTGTGCCCGTGTGAGGTGAGCCGTTTTAACCAACTCGATTCCACTGCTTCTCCCGAATCCTGCAGATCGGCGCGGTCCAGGCGGCCGCGAGGGAATCATACTTCATGGCAATCGACGGTAACAAACCCTTCTTGTTGGTGCTGCTGCTTGTAGAACAAGCTCACGAAACGGGTGCTCTGTTTCGTTCTGTGACTGACTGCAGGCGAGGGAGGATCGGTGTCCGGCACCACCGGCTCAAGGAAACGGTCGTTCCCGGAACTTAATGGTAACGACTCTGATTTTTCAGCCGGTTATTAGTTTGCTGCTTAACAATGTAACCCTGTGGAAATGAGAGCATTAATCTTGTGTTGGCAATTTGAGCAGGGACTAACAGTAGCAAGTCAGTTGAGGCTATGGTAAGCCATCTACAAAATTAACAGAGTTCTAGTTCTGTACCGACCGTACCTTGCTGTCATTCTTGTTTGTGATCTTGCTTTTCTCTGCTGCCTCATTTTTCTTTTCTCAGGTGAAAAGCGTGAGCAAAGAGTCGTTGCAGTGGGGTAACAGTTCTACCAATCCGCTCTCCTGCTAGCACATGGAAGTTGAACAGATGAGTGCTTTGTTTGTAACGGCTTGGCTAGTTCTGACGCTGCTTTGCTGCTGCTTGATCCGATCTGATGCAGGGCTCGCGGCAGGGGTGCACTCCGGCCTGACCTACGGCCTCACGGAGGTGCGCGGGGCGCACGACTGGAGGAACAGCGCGGTGGCCGGCGCCATCACGGGCGCCGCGGTCGCACTGACGTCGGACTGCGCGTCGCGCGAGCAGGTCGTGCAGTGCGCCATCGCCGGGGCCGCGCTGTCCACGGCCGCCAACGTGCTCTCCGGCATATTCTGAACCACCGGAAACGTTTGTTCTGTCACGTAGATCGCCACTCTAGTTGTGAGTCTTATTTGGGCGCTCTATGGAAGGGTGGTGTACCGCCATGTTGCCATTGTTACGTTTTAGTGTAAGCAACTTGTACGGCAATTGGATCCTTGTATCCAACTATCCATGCTTTCAGCTTTCCTGTATGCGGACCGGAGGATTTTCTTGTTACATGCATCGTATCTGTTGCTGCAGCTATATATATTGAGCATTCATGACAATCATCAACTGATCGTGTTTAAAAGTCCATAGGCCGCTGTGAACATGAAACGAATCAGGTGCAAGTTAATTCTGTTCTAGTATCACCGTTCCGTAAGCCCGAGCTGAAGTCACGAAATTGTTTTGTGGTATCTTATCACCGGGAGCTTATCATGTAAATGGCCTAACGGGGTAAATTTGTCAATCGCATGTGTAGAAATCGTCTAACGCAAGTAAATTTTTTATTTTTTGTGAAACATTAGTACAATTTATAGGCGTATATATTTACATTATCATATGTACTTATATAAATCATCACATGTATTTATATAACGTCTACTAAAGAAAAAAATTAATGAAGTCACTAGTCAGATATACGGAGTTAGAAGATTAACAAAGTCACTAAAAACAGATACATCATTTATCATTATTGACGGATATATTATCTACCGGAGAGATATAAAAATCTTGATGGATAGAGATATAACTATCTTCATTAACCATCCAAAACAAGAGTTATAATATATGAGGATAAATTCGACCTCACTTGTGGGATAGGAAAAAGAAGACAAACTGAAATTCAACAGTGCGAAGGTTCTACGCACTATTACATGAACTTAGATACTGTTACAGGAGTAATTTGCGTCGTTTGTTTCTTGCAAGTGAGGTGTCTGCAACGACGGAAACCATGCTCTTAGCTACAGGTAAATATTTTCGGGAGAAATTTTTAAAACTGTGACGATTTTCGGGAGAATTCTTTCAAGAACGGATTTTTGTTCCCTTTAATACTATAACGATTTTTCTTTACGGTTTTTATCATTGAGGGATTTTCAAAGCTATTCTCTTCGGAACGAGATTCTCTCATTTCTCTTTACGAATTTTTTTAAATGAAACTATTAAAGATGAGAGAAAAATAAAAAAAAAATGAGAACGAGAAGAAGAATGAGAAAGTAAATGAAATGAACAGAATATGGTTAGGGGTAGTCTAACATGTGATAATTCCACCTCCGTTTCTACACTTTTACTCTTATTACCATCCGTGCAGTCTGACAACTTTCATTCGAAGATTTGAAGTTTCAAAATCTAAATTGGTGTTTCAAACCATTGAAATTTAAATTACAAATAAACTTTTAAACTTTCAACTGAAAACTTCGTCATTCTTTGAAAAAATCAGAATTTTCGAAGTTTCAGTAGGGAAAAAACATTCAACTAAGTATTTTAGGGAGCTCTTTGTTAAGATTTTTAAGCTTTCAACTATGAGGTGAGCTAGCAGTGGTTCTGACTTGGGACATAATTTGATCGATTGGATTACTTAAAGAGGCAGGCCCTCGTTGCGGACACGACATCGCGGAAGACATGGCACCGTGTGAGGACATTCGTAATGCATCTCATAGCGCAAAGGCTCAGAGCCTCATTTGTTGTGATCAGATCACCTAGCAATCTCATGGTCGCAGGTTTAGAGTGGAAGGAGTAGAATGTGGATAAGAGGACTTGCAAATTGGGAATCATTGGTATTGTTGGTGAAATGGTACCACATCCACCATCTTTACTTCGGCCGGTCTCAGCTAACTCTTTAGACAGGAAGCGATTCACAACGTTACTATTTCTATTGTGCTACTTTGGTCGCATGTATGGACTCGAAGAATGGCCAAGTATCAAGGAACCTGAAGGATGAACCCCTGGGAGGTCGAAGCTCATTGAAGGAGCCAACCAGGCTAAAAAATTTGATCGATGCAGAGCGAGGAGGCAGAAGCAACGAAGCCGACAGAAACGTAGCCTAAGAGTAGGAGATTCAACTGGCGAAGGACCGAGGATGGCGGCAACACGGAATTCTAGTTCTACCATAGGCTGTTGTGATCTCAACCAGAGCAAGCACAACAGGTATCCCTTGCCAACTCTTGGGCAGAGATACAAAGCATCTGCAACTGAGGCATACCTCAGTGGCTTGCAGGAAGAGAAAGATGGAATTAAGCACTACAGATTTTCTTGTGATCCACTTTCCCCAGAGGAACTAATGGCGTGGAAGGCAATTGCAATCTGATGGGCCATATGCCCAAGGTTCTGAATCGTGATTTCGATGGCACATTCTTCGTATCACTTCTCTTTCCACGATATATACACCTACGGAAAAGGAGTAACTACAATCCGAAGGCGGAATACCACGGTCCTCCAACAGTGGACGTGCCTTCCAAGCATCAAAACGTATTTGAAGAGACTAACCTTGCCCAGCTTTCCTCTCACCGGCGTCGTCCGGTCGAGGCCGCCGAAAATGGCTTCCCGCCTCCTAACCAATCAGCGGCGGCGCTCCTCTTGTCCCGCCCCTGCCACAGGACGCCAAACCCTACCGAGCGCCTCCTAGCCCATGGCGCCGCCTTGGCGTCCCTCCTGGGGCCCACTGGCGGCCTCCCCGCCACCGCCGACTCAACCCTCCTCCGCGACCCGGGGCGGTGGTTCTCCTCTTCGTCCACGGCGGCGGTGGCGGAGGCGCCGATGACGGCGGGCGGCCTGACGGTGGACTCGATCTCAGGCAAGGGGTGGACGATCCTTCCCGAGGCCGAGAGCGATTGGCCAGCCACGCCGCCGCCGTTGCGCAGTCCATCAAGCTCATCAAGAAGCGCCTCAAGGTCAAATATTCACACGATACCTCATGCTTTGTGTTTTTCCGTAGGACTAATTGGTGGATTGTCTAGTATGGTCGCGCCAGGATGTTCATCTTAGGTGCCTGATGCTCTCAGGCACATGAACGAACCTAGTGCGCATTGTGTGGCACAGGGTCAGGTGTCAGTGTGTGCTCGTGTGCACTTACCTGAAAGTTCCATTTTATCTGATCTTCGCGTGGTTTTGATTTGTGCAGTGGGGATGGATACTTGAGAGAACGAAGCAACTGGCTGTGGTGTTGGAGAGGTCAGACCTCTGGGATGATCCAGTTTTTGCTGGGAGGGTTAGCCGTGAGCACGGTGAGCTCATGGGCAAGCTTAAGTCAGTGAACCAATTTGAGCAGGAGTTGATTGAACACATTGAGATGTTAAGGCTTGCACGTGAAGAAAATGCTAATGAACTTGAGACGGTGAGTATAAAGCTTGAAACACAATTATATAGATCTTTGTTGCGTTCATGGTGCCAACAAGCTATTTCTTTTATCCGTTATTTTAATTGTCTTGTGCAGGAAAGTATGAGGGCTTTAGCTGATATGAGAAGAAGTGCAAAGGAGAAAGAACTCAATGCGTTGCTTTCTGGAGACAATGACTCCTGCTCTTGCTTCATTGAGGTTTATTTTTTTGTACCATCTTAAGAATTTTTAGAGTGAACTGCTCAATCTAGATCTCTTGTACTTGAAGCACTAGTGCTCTTTGTATGCTTTCCTGACAAGGTTTTTAGTGGGTGATTTGTTATGATGATGGTTTCGGGTTCAGGCAGGAGCTGAAGGCACCGAGAACATGGACTTGGCTGCAATGGTCATGAACATGTATAGATCGTGGGCTCAACAACATGGAAATACAGTCACTGTGGTAGAAGAAATGCCTGGTGAAGTAGCAGGAATCAAGGTTTAATTGTTTTCTCACTAGTACCCTCTGCTGAATTAACGACTTCATCACACAGACTATGCCATTTACATATTTTGCTGGAGACATATTCCATGTGGACATAAAGTTCACTCTCTTTCAAAGCAGCCTTTCTAATTTGAGGACTACATAGCAAACATTTGCTCATACTAAATAGCTGTTATTTCCAGAGGGCTACTATCAAAGTTGACGGTGAATATGCGTTTGGATATGCTAAAGCCGAAGTAGGAGTTCATAGATTAGTGCGAATTTCTCCATTTGACAGTGGGAAGCGGCGGCACACTTCCTTTGCTGCTGTTGCTGTAATACCTATGCTTGGGGATGTCTCAACCCAATACCAGATAAAGGACTCGGATCTTCGGATAGAACGTTTCCGTTCTGGTGGTCCTGGTGGCCAGCATGCCAATACTACAGAAAGTGCTGTTAGAATTGTGCACATTCCAACTGGGATAACTGCAACGTGTCAAAACGAAAGGTAAATTTGAGGTCTTTTTATTTTGATTCCAAACGATTAACCATTTCCCATTATGGCATCAAATTGTTAATTTGTGCAGCATAAGTTGCGACTGTTTATTTCCTTCTTAATTGATGGGTGGTTCTTGATCAAACAGAAACAACATTTTTGCTATTTTTATGCCTGCTTGTTTATAAGAATAAATGTTGCTAAGTCCTGCTTGAGATGTGCAGATCACAACACATGAACAAGGTATCAGCAATGGCAGTGCTCCAATGTCGTCTGGACCAGCTTGAGATTGCCCGCCAAGCACAGATGAATGCAGAGCACACACAATCACTCAATGAAATCAGCTGGGGCAACCAAATAAGATCTTCTGTCCTCCATGTAAGTTTTCCATTTGAGAGACTATCAGATTAAACGAGCAATACTGGCAATGATAAAACTGTGACCTCACAATTGTATTTTTTTATGTGGTCTGGGTTGCTACTTGCTAGTCTACGGAGTTCGTCTTCCTATTTCTATTTTGTTTGCATCCTCACCTCATGTTTTTTGAAAATCAAGAAGCAAGCTGCAAACTACTAATTACAGGACTTACATGGTTACATCATTAAGTACACATTTTTATCTACATTTTCAGTCATAAATTTTCTAGTAAAGTTAAAAATAAGAGAGGCAATCTTTTTAGTGTGCTTAGCTATCCAAATTGTGAAATGAGCTAGAGTATGGAATAAAGATGGGTGTTGCTAAGTGGAAACATCATAATTTCATAATTATTTCTGCAATTGGACTTGTATAGTACTTAACAGATATAAATAAATAATTCATTTCTTTGCTTTTAGCAGCCATACTGTATGGTCAAAGATCTTCGAACAAACTATGAAATATCCAACCCGGATTCGGTCCTGGAAGGAGACCTAGATGATTTCACTTTGAACTTTTTGTCTACATCGTTGGACGAAGCTGATGTAAGTTTCTGAACACAAACCATGCCTACCATTTTTCACGAGCATGAACCCATTGAGACGTGTGCCTCAAACACACCTACTTGAGGTGGTGCTTCAATCTGTACTATGACAAATACAACTCCAGATAAAACGGTGAAAAACTAAGGCGCGGAATAATAGAAGGTTGCAAGTGCAAAAATCAGAGCTAGTTGCCCAGGATGAATATTACAGCCTAGCTATGTAGTTAGAGCCTTAGAGAACGCAATGTAATGGAAATTTTGATTCATTATCAGCCTACAGTTTATTTTCTGTACTGTTTTTTCCGTTGGTGATAGATATATAGTCAATTTCTGGTGAACCCAGCACTTCTCTGTTGTGATGACAACCAACTTGATTGAGCTAGTCAATCAATAATTGATCATTTTCTTGAGGTCGTTGTCATAGAATACAGTTCTTTTTCCTGCAAGTTTTGTGGTATAAAATGACAAGGGGTACTATTAGTTATCTAGTCTCACGCTGTCAAATAATTTATTTTTTATTGTGAAGAAAACTGTCAAACAATTTGACACGTCAGGTTCATAAGGTGCACCTATATTTGCTCATGCATGCATGCAGCTTATGTGCTATTAAAAAGAATAGATTTCATAACAAAAGTGGCACAATTGGTGCTTACATCAAGAGATAAATTCTGTGTGTAAAATAAAAAAAAACCACATGTTACAGCTGCGCACATTCACATTGAAACCTGTTACTCCGTACATACATACAGCGGCAATTTTCCCGGTACGGAGGTGTTTAGGTATTTAGGTGAATCAAATCCTACTCAACTACATGGGCTTGGCAGCCCTGAACGTCGGGTGCAAGAGCCGGGCGAGCTCCTCGTCGTCCGCGTCCAGCGGTCCGCCGGTCTCATTCCGGACGCGCCGCACGACGGTGGTGTTGAGCGACTCGTGCTCGAACCCGTACAGCCTCAGTATCTGGTCGTCGGCGAAGCTGAACGCCCGTTCCATGCCGCGCCGGCACCGCGCTTCGTCGTAGCTCGCGTACTGCCCCCCGCACGGCTTGCACCCGACGAAGTGCGTCACCAGAGGCCACCGGCCGTCGCCGAGCCCCGGCGCCCACTTGCGCCGCATCTCCTCGTACCTGTCCACGATCCCCACCCAGTAGCCGTGCAGGCTGTAAGAACTCTCGAGGAATGTCTTCTCGCCCCACCTCCCGCGCTGTGTAACGAGCAGGTAGACGAGCGCCGACTGGTCGTCGGCTTCGTACGGGGGCCGGTCGGAGAGCGTCTCGGCGAGGACCTTCCCGTAGCTGTCCCGCACGGGGCCACGCGGCCCCATGCGCGACCACGCGTCCAGCAGGTCGAGCGACCACTGGCAGTTGCGGATGACGAAGCTGCCGGCGTTGATGCCGAGCCAGCTCTTGGCGGCATACACCTTCTCGTCCCAGCCGTGGAGCAAGAGGTTGTGGCGCGCGTACTTGCCCCACGGCGGCTCGAACAGCATGTCGGTGAACACCACGTCGGAGTCCACCCACCAGAGGAGCTCGGCCTCCGGGTGCGCGAGCATCAGCGTGCGCAACAGCGGCAGCTTGGTCCAGAACCCCGACAGCTCGGCGTCGAGAACCGCGTTGCTGTAGAAGACGTCGAAGCCGTGCACGCGGCAGTAGTCCACCTTGTTCTTGAACGCGCGGAGAAGCAAGTGATCGCCGTACGTGTCCCCGCACCGGCCCGGCGAGGACCCGGTGACCACGAGCACCCGTGGCCTCCCCGGAGCGACGAAGGCCGGGAACTGCGGGTGGTGGCGGAGCCATTTGGCCCGGCGGTCGTCGTAGTTCGACACGGCCAGACCGAGCGAATACGGCCGGTCCGTCAGCTGGCGCAGCGGCGGGAGCCGTTGCTCCTGGTCTCTGTCGACCCCCGCAGCCGGAGAAGGTGACATTGACGGTGGCGGCTCGTTCGTGGGCGCGCTAGAGGGAGCGTCGCCGTCGCGGCGGCCGTACTCGATGCGGATGCGGGGGAGCGCCAAGTTGGGCGACGTGAACAAGAAGAGCGCGCATGGCGCGACAAGGAAGAGGACGACGGGGATGATCGGGACGGGGAGCAGCCGTTGCTGCCGGGCTCGCCGGTCGGCTTGCGCCGACATTGTCGACGGTGCACGTACCTCTCGAAGCACCTCCGCTGGAGATGCCTAGTAATTGAGACACATGGACGCGTTGGGTTTTGGAAGTTTCGTTGTTTTGGTCGTCGATACAATGCGCGCCGGCTGCCATCGGAGTCCTTGCTAATGTCTGCCAAATATACTGATCGGTTGGCTATTTGGCTGCCATATATGTTTAATTGTTCATTCGGAAAAAAATATATGTTTAATTGTTATTTTCAATTGACGGTGCTTTACGTAATATTAATTGCTCTAAGTAATTTCTGCGTGCCTAGCCAGCAAATACCGCTGGCAGCCTGCCTGTCACAATCCAGCATTTTCTTTTTTTGCAACCTCGTCATCAAATTCGTTTCTACGTGTGATCATTGCTAACTGTAGACAAAAGCAAGACACAATTACGGATGCACGCATTCCTTCTTCGAGTAGATTGAAAAATTAAGATGTATGAGTGTATCCTGCTAGCAATTGGTCGACAGCGGGGTCGCATACGATCACCACGTGTCGCCGTAGCACGTGTGCCGGCCGGCAACAGAATTACGTATTATTGGAGCAAGCTCTTGACTTGAGACAAAGTCTAGGGACCAGACATACAACAAGTGGGGTTTTCACACACTCGAATACCATTTATTATGGTGGATCCACTTGTCATGTTTTTTTTTTTATGACTCATCCACTTGTCTCATCCTTTCTTCCTCATGGGGCACATCATGTGCCTGTATATCTCCATTGTCGTATCTAACCTTGCAGTTTGGTGCTTGCGATGAGTAGAGTCCTTTGGGTGGTGCTCTAGCTGGTCCACGCTGTACATGGGGACCTTCATGGCGACGCACACGGCCATCCCAAGCGTGACGCCCGCAACGATGAGGCCAAAGGGAACATGCACAGATGATTGCACGAGGGCCTCCAAATATGAGCTCACCCTACGTTCCCTACCTCCTCATCCGAGGTCGCCCCACCGCCTAGAGCTTATCTGCGTCGACCCTAAGGTGGCCTCCCGCCCCGAGCTCACCCAACAAGGAGAGTGGGTGCACCTCCTCCGACAGACCTTCGGCCCTGCCCATGTCGCATCCCCTTCGAAGGGCTCCGTCATCCCCGCAACCACCTTCCTAGTGCTGTTGCTGTCAAGGCCAGTCCTGAGTCATGACATACGGTGGACCTAGGGTGAAATAGAAATTAGAGGCCCATGATTTAAGAGCATCTCTAGCCAGCTTGCAACCGGCTCCCTATAGCTAAATATATCGATACAAGAGGAAAAACTGGCTCTAGCTGGCTCAGTATCAGGCTCGCCAAAAATTAGGGCTCGCTATCGTCTCCCCAAGCTTGCCACATCCAAGGAGGTGGATAACACTCGCCATTGACAATTGTATGCCCCCCTCCCCTGTGAAATCTCCCTCGCGCCATCTTGAGCTAATCCCCTGCCTCCCGCAAGCTCTGATTTGATAGTCGCTTCACCTTCCGCGAGCTCATCGAGCCACTGTTGTATGTTTGGTGTTGTGGCCTAAGTCTCATTCCCTCCCTTGAGACCGACTGCCGAGTCCAGACGCAATGCCAACGACAGTCCCTCCTCCTTTGGTCCACTCGACTGGAGTGGAGACCCATCACCATCCCATCCGGATTCATTTCCTTGGTGAGTCATCCTAGATTAAATCAACTTGCATGGATTCCCTCTATTCCAAAGGATGATTCTGCCCTCAAATTAGATACAGGTCTTTATTTTTCTCCAATAAATTAGCTGGGGATTTGGTTCAATCTGCCCTCAAATTCATCCATTCATTCATCTGAGGAGCTGACCCTAGGTTGGTTGGTAGAACTCCAAGGGTGGAGCGAACAGGTCAAGAATCAATCCCTGTTCCATGTAGGCCTTCAAAGAAGGCCAGGATGCTTGCCCCTTTTTTAAATCCATCCATTCTTTGTTGGATTTGGTTCTTCATAGCAGGATCAAGCGGAAGGCGCATAGACGAAGGGGTGAGGGCTCGGGCTACAGGCACATTAGGGCACCAATCAAACACCATTATGGTAAATCTCAGGTACGACTCTTCCAGGGGTGGGATGCATCGATCATTGGATTGGATCGACCTTTGCTTTGATTTTGTTGAGCATCAAAACATCCATGTTTTTTTTCAGTGTTCAGTGAGGATGTCGTGGGAGATGTTTGGCTAAGGCTAGTGGTTTTCTGACACACTGTTGCTTAATGCTTAGGTACTCTCTGATGTTCTCATGGTTCGCGATGAATGTTGGCTTAGGCATGCTTCGCGATGTTGGCTTAGGCACTCTCTGATGTTGGTCAGCAGGCACTCTGATGTTGGCTTAGGCATGCTTCGCGATGAATCGTTGTTTGGCCACGTAAATATCTATTCTGCAGTTCCGATGCCTGGATGTACGAGGAGAGACCATCTAGACCAAGTTTCGAGCTTCCGGCCAAACTTCTAGTAAATTTACTGTAATATTACTGTGATTACAAAGACCTAGTAAATTTTCTGCTAAAAAAATCCAGTAAGATTTTCTCTGTCAAAAGTTCACTTAGGCAAAGTTGGACCATACGCTGCCTCGAATCAGATCGGATAGCTACCCTACTCATCAGCCCATTTTCATGAAGGAAGGAAGAAATATACCGTCCATCGCAAATATAGCTGTAGAAAATATAACTGTTATAAAATATAATCGCAGGAAATATTTTTTTAGTTATAAAATATTAATAAAATAGTCTAGCGTCTGGTCTGTGCGTCGGCTTCGCGTCGAGGGCGCCTTACCCCGCGTCTCCTCCGACCTCTTCTCGACTCCTGCGCCTTCGAGCGTTTGGCGCGCGAATCTTCTTATCGCTGTCTGGTCGGCCGCTGGGCTGGATGTGCAGCCGCGTGTGGTTTTGAACACCGTCGGGCTCCCTAGTGTCGATGTTGTTGGCCTTATGTCACACAGTGCTCTAGGCTTTCAGACGTCGACCGCGTGCTTGAGGTGGTGGTAGGGAGTCGGAGGCGGTGGCACAGTGTACCGCTTTGGCCGGGGTCGGTGGGGCCTGGCTACCTAGTCGGGGTTTAGGAAGTGGTCGTGTCTGATGGGCTGTTGTGCGCTACGCTCGATCGCCGCGCTCGTTGCGTGGCGTGCTGTCATGTGCTGCCGCCTTGGCGGCGGTGCTCGTTGTTTGCCATGCTGCTGTGGTGCCTCCACGGCTTCCCGTGTGCTCCCTTGGCTTTTCATCCGTGCTGATCCCGGTCCTAGCATTTGGCGTTGCTCCTCCCCTTGTCCGGTCTCCTCCTCTTCTACAAGTTTCGGCCCGTGGGGAGCTTCGTGGTGCTGGTGGACCATGGGGCAGCGCTGCTGCTTGGGGGTGCTACTGCGCGGGACGCATGTGCCTCTTTTCATGCAGGTTTCCAGGGTAAGGAATTACAAGCGAAAGCTCTGCCTAGCTTGCTGGTGCCAATGTTGTTGACACGCTCAGGCGCCATTCCCTCCCTGGATGCGACATTTTCGTGGCTCCTGCACCCTAGATGCTTCTCTAGGTGAAAACCCTGTTCGGATGTTCAGATGGGTTACAATGGCATCGATGTCATTACCTTCCTGAAGGCGTCGCTTCGAGAATCCCCTGATTTCTTCTGTAGGGTTACCTCTACGTCCTCATCTCATGGTGGCTCTCCATTTTATTTAGCGCTTCTCGTCAGCAATTGGCTCCAATACGTGCTCCTCTGAAGCGACGCGCTGCCGACTTATGGTGTCAGAGAGGTGCGGCGTGGGAGCAAGGCTCCGCTAACTGAGTTGTGTTTGTGGCGACGTGGAGTAGGGCTCCACCAGCCGAGTTGTGGTGGCGTGGGAGCAGGGCTCTGCCATCCGTATCGTGGGAGAGGTAGGCGTTGGGTTGGTTAATGCGCGAGTTGAGTTGGGGTATGAGTTGACTGTTGTCTGGTTGCGTCTTTGGTGTGGGCGTTGTTTTGTTTTTTAGATCTATTGTTGTCTCGGGTAGTCCGTCGGTTCCTTTTTATCGTGCATTTGTGAGATTTTCGGACCCGATTTTCTTTATAAACTGAGTCAATTCTCTTTTTCTTAAAAAAATGGGCAATGCTCTTGTCGTCCTTTAAAAGAAGATGCAACTCCCGCCATCTAACATCTAGCAACAATGACAGAACACAACTTGCCCAAGCTAGCCGCCGACCGGCGAGCCAGCAACCGATGTTACTACCACCACTGTGCCCCCACAAGCCGAAATTTCAGTTCCACGATTACACGCAAGCAGCACAACTCGCGTGTAACCGATCGAGCGGCCCGTCGAGCCCACTAATAACTCGAAATAAACTTTTCTTGATAGTTTTTTCTGATTTTTTTTCTTGCAAATTTTTTTCTCGAAAGTTTTTCCTCAAAAGTTGAGCAAAGAGTTTTAAGAGAGAAAAAATTTAGAAAACTTTTTTAAAAAATGAAAAAGGGGAGGAAAAAAGTTTTCGAAAAAAGAAAGATGGAGATGTGTGGGTGGTTCGTGTGGACGGCTGCTCGCGCGTACTGATTAGTAGTGTCCCCGACAAGCCCCACCACCGCAGCCGTCTTCCTCCTCGCCGTCGGCGTGCTGTTCCTCATCCTCGGCACGACTAAGTCCTACCTCAAAGTCCCGCGCATCCGCGTCGTGTTCAACGAACCCGTCCACAAAGACGTCCCGGCACCGCCGCCTTTGGCGGCAATGATACGAGCGACGAGGACAGCGGCCTCCCGCCGCCTCGGCAGCTGACGGACCCGCCCTACTCGCTGGGCCGCACCGTCCTGGACTACGACGCGCGCCGGTCCGCGTGGCTCGCCGCGCACCCAGAGTTCCCCATGCGCGTGCCGCCAGGCCGGCCGCGGGTGCTGGTCGTGACAGGTTCCGCGCCGGCTCAGTGCCCCGACTCGGACGGCGACCACCTGCTGCTGCGGGCGTTCAACAACAAGGCCGACTACTGCCGCGTGCACGGCCTCGAAGTGTTCTACAACACGGCGTTCCTCGACGCCGAGATGTCCTGGTTCTGGGCGAAGCTGCCGCTGCTGCGGACGCTGATGCTGACGCACCCGGATGCAGAGCTCCTCTGGTGGGTGGACTCCGACGCGGTGTTCACGGACATGCTGTTCGAGCTGCCGTGGGAGAGGTACGAGCCCTACAACCTCGTGGTCCACGGCTGGGCCGCCAAGGCATCAACACCGGCAGCTTCCTCATCCGGAACTGCCAGTGGTCTCTCGACCTCTTCGACGCGTGGGCGCCCATGGGGCCGCGTCCCCGTGCGCGACAGGTACGTCGAGCTCTTCGCCGAGGAGCTCTCCTGGCGCCCGCCGTTCGAGGCCCACGACCAGTCGGCGCTCGTGTACCTGCTCGTGACGCAGCGGGGGAGGTGGGGCGACAAGACGTTCCTGGAGAGCACCTACGAGCTCAACGGGTTCTGGGAGAGGATCGTGGACAGGCACGAAGAGCTGCTGCGGAAGGGGCGGCCCGGCGGGATCGGCGACGACCGGTGGCCGCTTGTGACACACTTCGTCGGGTGCAAGCCGTGCCGGCGGTACGCGGACAGCTACCCGGCGGAGCGGTGACGGCGCGGCATGGAGCGCGCGCTCAACTTCGCCTACGACCAGATACTGAGGCTGTATGGGTTCGAGCACGAGTCGCTCAACGGCACCGCCGTGCGTCGCGCCAGGGACGAAACCGGTGAGCCGCTGGACGCTGACGACGAGGAGCTCGGCCGGCTGATGCACCCCATGTTCCGGGCCGTCAAGCCCGCGTAGGCGACTACTGCCGCGCTCCATGCCGCGGCAGAGATATTTACCGATTAGTACATTCTCGCTTTTTTGTTTTTCTTTTCACTTTTTTGTTCATTCTCGCTTATTCTTCTCAGACGAACCCAGGTCCCACAGACATTTACCGATTCGTACACATTCATTCGCAAAGGCAGTCATAAGACTTTAACTTCAATACTCCAATATAGAAAAGATATCACAGGCCTTGTATAAAATGCGTGCCAGCAGAAACATTTGCTACTTACTAACTTTCGATATGGATACAATGTGTCTTATCAATTTCGACTAAACACTGACGATGATACACTTTGTATCTCATTTTTATTCCTGATGCACTGGAGTCTATACACAAAGAATAACCTGGAAGGTCATGTCCTCTACGATCTCGACACACTAACATCTTCTGTAACAAGGCCCTCAAAAGTATTTTTCTGTCCAATAGAATGAATCATTTTGTCTTGACAACAGAGGATCAAATGGTCAGAGGTGTTAGTTAAGATCGCTTGTATCCGCAAACGAGGGATCAAACAGTTTAAGCGGCTGAGCTACATCTGAAATTCTTTCCAACCTGAGAACTACTTTAGTTAATTCCTCTAACAAAATTATGCCTCAGTAGCACCACGTAGAATCATCTCAATGGCTGAGGCAAAACTTCTGCTAACATAGAAGGATATCAATTAGGCATCGAGCAACATCCCCTACAGTGACGAAAAGGTTTGTTCGATCCACTCAGCGAGCTTGCGAATCTTTTTGGTCATTTCAGTGCTCTTTGAAAAGTAAGACTGGGCATTTGCAGTCACCACAGTGGCATCATGTCGGACAGCCTCCAGAGTTCTGTAGTAATTATTATCTAGTCTTGTCTTGATCACCTCAATCGAAAATTGGACAGGAAACCTAGGGCAAAAATTGTGTAGACAAGATCACAAGAATCATTTAAGATGAGCTTCGAGTTTTTTGTTGCTCAGTACAAAAGTTGCAAATCTCTCCTATAGAGGATCTCCTAATATTCTAGATAATCATTCTATGAGAATATATAAATGAAATAATAAAACAGTTGCATGCAAACATACCACCTGGAGAAAACAAGCATGCAGACGTTGGCTTGGATATTTTTTACAAAACTTTTAGTAAAACAAGTATTGCCTTGCAAGTCATAAAATTCAATGAAACATGCGTCTATCATGGATTATTTATTTATTTATTTTTACCCAAACGGCAGGAGCTCTGCCTGAAATTTATTACACTATAGCCATAACTCACTTTTGTCAAACCGAAAAAAATATGAATACACAATACCAGAAGCGAATACAAGAATTACCTGTTTACGAAATCGGACTTTTCTGCAACCTTATCCAACTTTAAAACACCATAACGATCCTGATAAAACATAAAGAAAGATCATTAAAGATTAAAAAAATAACAGCAAAAGGAGTAGCAAGAGTGTAATAATTGATAATCAATTAACTTCACCTGATTTCTATGAGACATTTCCTGCAAATTTTGCACTTGCGATAGCAATTTATTTCTAATCCTGAGATCAATATGTGGATGTTTCCATGGAGCCCATAAATTGCCAACATCATGAAGTTCCCAGGGGCTATGCGGGTGATCTGAACCATCATTCTTATACTGGATGACATATTTCTCCCATGGACTCTCCGGAAAATCAGGTGATTTAGGTTTCACTGACAACACCCGTCCCTCCCACCAAGTTCCCCCTTCCACTCCCTCATCCCTCCACCAAACTTTGCACTTATCTCTGTGGGTCCAATTCCGCTCAATAGCAGCGTCATACCTTGTTTTTTCCACAAGAAAATCTGGGAAGTTAACTAGCTCAGGCAAGGTGATAACAAATTTTCTACCAAATCCACTAGAAGTGCCATCAACAAATTCAACAGTTAATTTACAGCAGCTTTCACCAGATCCTCTGAAAGTAGTGTAATCAAGACCCTGAATTTTGCAAAGTTCTACAGCTTTAAGGCCTTTGATCCGATTCCATGGGCAGTAATCTGGTGAACGCCCTACTTCAAGATATTCTTCATGACCCTACAAAAATAGCAAGCCCAGAGACGAAAATGATAACAAACACAATATAAATACTATCCGGGTGACTATGGTTCATGTGTTTGTATTTCATTCACTTTATATATGCTTTCTTCTACAATCAACTAGTTATCCTACATCTCTTTACATACACTTTCTTCCACTTTTTTGCAGCCAAAAGTTGATTGTGCTGTAGTCATCCCCATACTTTTTGTACGGAATATAACAAATATGAAAAATAACATTACCTGTCCCAAGTACAGAACCTCGTCGCCAAGTTGAGGAATATAACGGTAGCTATCTTCATGCTCACGCAACATCAACCACGAATACTTTACGGATACCTGGTGCCTTTTCCCCGATAGATATGTATCAGGAAAGTTGCAACTATCTCTTTTGTTCCTAGCAGACCTTAAACCAACAGTTTTTGAGGTTGATCTCCACATTACTTCACGCACATCTGTGACAATTCGTCTTCCACTAGTTGATGCTTCATGGGAACAATAAGAATCTTTCACTTGAGAAGTATCATCCCCTGTCGTACCATCACCGGAGTATGCATATGACCTCCTTGCACTTCTTCGCAATCTACCGCTAGCAGCTGTAACAGGACTATGTTCTGGAGGTTGGTACCCACCACCATCGTTGGAAATAGAAGTGCTATCCTCGTTTGTATATTCATCTGAATCCAATTTTTTCCTGTTATTTGGCTTTGACCTCTTGTACACTGCAGTGTATGACTTTGCAGAATCCAATTTTTTTGAATCATGCAAACCAGTGCTTTTATCTGTACATTCTGGAAAGCTTCTGGACACATTGAGGAAATCAGCACTCCTATGTTGATTGGCAGAATCCTCATCATGCTGCACAGAATCTTTAACATGCTCAGAGTTTGTGATATTTTCTACTGCAGTAGTTCTTGATTTGTCTGATAAATTTGCTCCATCTGCAGAGCCTCTTGACCTGAACTTCAGTTTCAAGGATTTAGACTGAGAAGTATTGCGGACTTGTTCCATGTTATTCTCTCCATCTGCACGAGTATTATTGTTGTTAGTTATCTTTTCTTTATCTGGCAAATTATCTACGCTGTACTCATCAATACTGTGGTTTTCCTGAATTTTATCCAGATTTATTGCGAGTTGGATTTCTTGTACATTCTGCTCAACACGTCCCTGGATGTCATCACTGTATTCATGACGCATCTCCTGACTACCTGACTCATCAACATCCTGTGAAACAGCATTATTTGAAGTGGACCACATGCCTCCTGCTGAATCACTGAACTTGCAACGCTTTGATGATCGCATCTTAACCTCACCCCATTTGATTGAGTTGTTACTGTGAATAGCACAAACATCTTGCAGATCAGAGGTCTCAGTTTGCACTCCATCTGTCGTAAATTCAGCCTTGCAAGCAGAGGAATGTCCAGGCTCGATAGTTAGTTCTGGCTCAACTGATTCATGATTAGCTGGAGCAAGTGACATCACTGCTTTATCCTGAGCGGAGCGTTCTGCTTTTCCACTTCCCGAAGGAAATTCAATTTTTAAATCACGTCGTGGTATCCTGAGGACTAATTTTCTATTAGTTCCAGAATTTCCCTTAGTTTCAGTGAACCAAGAAGGTTGTGTAACATCTTCGGAGTCATAATGGCAGTTAATCTCTCTGCCAATTCTTAGCTGGCCGTTCCATTCTAACTGTTCAGCTTCAGTGCTATCCGTGTTCAATTCACTGTCTGAGAAACTGCCCTCTGAGTCATCTTCATCCTCTTCTGTTGAAGCTCCCATCTTTGACAAAAAATTGCGTGCATTGCGAGCAGCACGTCTTTGCGGTCGCAATCCCCTAGATTTAGGGGATCTTTTCCTTTTGCTAGATCGACCATTCCTAGACTTCCTACATCTATGTGGCCTTGAAACTGTAGCAACATCATGCTCATCCAAATTTATTTTCTTAACTCGCCGACCAGATGAAGTAACAAGGTCAGGCTGTAGATGTAATAAAAGGAAAATAAGTCAAAAGCTTAGAAGGCAACATAAAGGAATATCGGATGATCTTGACTGTGCCACTTACATCAGATTTTTTCTTCTTTCTTCTCGATCTGCGGAGATGAGCAGCACTAGTAGGATCATCAGCATCAATCTCTGCAATCGAGTATGAAGCACCTGAGGAATCAACACTCAAAATCTCCTGTTCTCCTTCACTAGAATACTCATCCATGCCATTGTACTCAGAATCAGTATCATCAGAGATAACTTCGTTTTCTGGTTCAAGCTCAACGAAGTCTGTTATCTCTAGAAGTGGTTCCCACCTATCCGGATCAATAATTGGGATGGTTTGGTATTCTCCAGTGGTTGCATTGTAAGTGGGGCCAACAGCAAAATTCACAGAGGGAGGTCGCCACTCAATACCAAGGGTACCTAACCGGCGTTTCTGGTACATACTCTGAAAGGGCTCTGGATATGGTATCATACCTGCAATTACCAAATAACCATCACCAAATTGCAATTGACTAGTAAAATAACTAGAGTAGAAAGCTTGATAGGAAGTTACATACTAGAATCACACAAAAGGTCTTGCATATTTCTCCTATACGGTATAAGCTGTGTTTCCTGCATACAGAAGCCACATAAGGAAAAGCTGTGTGGCTCATGATGGACTTTGAGAGAGAAAATGAGCTCTACAAAGGAATGTATGAGCAGGGTTCAGTTTCCCCTTTTCGGGAAATACCAGCCCAAGCCGGTTTCCAGTAGTTTGAGGACAACTGTGTCCTTTTTTGTGTTTTATCATGTTTTAACCTTTCCTTAGTCTTGTAGTGCTTACATTGTTTTGAAAGATCATTAAAAACCTTCAAAACCATACATCAACACAAATTGAACCCTTTGTATGACTCCTGAAACAGCTGACACACAAAAGTTCATGACCTTGATATAACGAGAAGCATCGATACATGACAGCTACTCAACATGTGATCATAATGATAAAGTGACTTTCAACAAAGATTATTAAGACTGCAAGGCGCCAGGAAGCCTCCTGGGTGCCTTGGGATGGCATATTAAACCACATGCAGCAGCACTTAAATTGGAAAATGACCGCCATGCAGCAGAATTAGAGGGGAAAAGGCAAAAGAGATAGAGAAAGGAAAAGATAGCCAGGCTGAGCCCACCAGACTGCCCCAGTGACCCCCATCTCATCTCTATGATGTCTTGACCTCTCAATCCTAAAACCCTTAACAACCTCTCAGCCCTCTACCTCTCTTGCTGTGCTATCTTGCCGCTTTCTCTCTCTTCTCCCTCTTCCTCTATCATGCTGGATGAGCTCACGGCGGGGCTGCTGCCGATAATGGTGAGCCGTGAGTGCAGCAGCAATGTTGAAGAAAGCGTGAGGCTAGGAATTTTCTTAAAACCAACATTATATTGACGAAAATATCATTTTTTAATCAGATTTTCTGAGTGTAATGAATAAAACTACCCATTTTAGAAACAAATCGTAGGAACCAGTTACATGATAACTCTGAATTGCAGCAGTTAATCACACAAACTGAATAACATTGCACACTTCAATGAAACAAAATAACTCAAATCAGCTAGTGCAAAATTAAACAAAAAATTATTCATAACTTCCGAACAAACCTGATCAATAACATTTCCAGTTGTATCTCGGATAAGGGGCCGATAGTCTCCAAGGAAGAACTGTTGCAGAACATGGGTAGTGAGCATACCAAATGCATAGAAGTTAGGAACTTCCCCAAATGCAGGGGTTTAGTGCAAGCATATTTGAGTACAGTCATGCAAACTCTCAACATGAGCTGCTGGATGAGCTTTTAAACGAAATTTATGGAGACTAAAAAGCACATGGGTGGATAATTCTGTCCAATACCCCAACGGCTCAACCAGATTATGGGGTTATACATGGTCAAACTAAATGTAAACATCCAATCAATCTGCTCCACATCAAACAGTTCACACCATCACTGAGATGGTGGCAGTTTGCATAGTTGCACCCAGCATTAGCTTGCAGTAGGCAATCCCCTAATAACATGATAGTTCAATAACAACCTGTATACCTGATCATATTTCGCGTCCTTCTGGGACTCTCCTTGCCCCGTACCAATAATGAATATTTGCCCAATTTCGTCGGTTAGAATAAGTGATGTACCATCCCTACATAACCATCCAGCATAACATTAAGAGAACATGGCATAAATAAATTAACTCAGATTCGTTAGCAATACAAAAGTAATTGATCAACGGTGCAAATTTTCAGTTTGACATGATCATGATGTATGAATGTTAATAGTCCAAAATTCCACAGAAATAAGTAATTCAAGTTTTAAAAAAGGGTGACTCGTATCCTAATCCTATTAGAACTTGGAGAGATCTGCATGTGCTACAAGGATATTTATCCTAATCTTACTACGAATAGGATTCCTACTTCACTTTGGAGGAGGATATGTGGAGCCTATATAAATCCAAGGCAGTGAGGCCATTGGAACTCAACCCAAGGCAATCTCATCCAAAGCAAGTAGAAGCAAATAGGAGCGCTCAAGAGGTTTAGAGGCTCGGTTATTCTTCAGCGCTAGATTCTTGTATAGGGGATTACTAAGAGGTCCCTAAAGGTTCTAGAGGTTTGTCAGAGCGATCCATTGCAATCTTGAAGTTATGCTCAAAGAATTTGCGGTTGGACTTGCCATATCTTGAACCTCATGTTGTGATTGCTTCATTATGCTATTTTGGCCCTCTCTACGAGATTCATATACTTCATTCTTGATAGGAAATGTGCAACTCCATGTCAAATCTCACGTTATCAAATCCAAATCCATGGGCTATTGCGCATAAGTGGTATCAAAGCCAAGGCTAGACTGGTATGATTTGGAAAAGATTAGAAAAGCAACAAGTGGCACAAAATAAAGACCGATGCATGTGGAATCAAGTAGAGAGCGTGTGGCAATGTCTGGTAAAGGGTGTTCATGCTCAACAAGGGTTGATTGATGCTTTTGAAGGGGTCAAACTAGAAAAGACATCTCATAAAGAATGGACGGTGATGGAGCAAAAGGCCACAAGTTCCTTCTATGTCTCTGCAACAAGTACTCGGTTATCAAGGAAGTCTCACCGAACAAATGATGGAGTGATTTAGGTATCACAAAGTCGGTGACAGAACTGATGGGTTATGAGGTGGCGGCTGTATAGGTTGTGCATGGAGGTCGGAGAGGAAGGCACACGATTTGTTGACCATCTCAATGTTTTCAACAAACTTGTAGCACAGTTGGTTAGTATGGACAAGAAAATTGAGGAGAATGATAACATCGTCAAATTGGCTCCGTCTTCACCCTCATCCATCATGGGAGCAATTGGTGATGAATATTCTCGTAGGAGGGACCACTCTCAACTTCAATGAAGCATTATTTATTGGAGGCGGAGTTCGTGACGAGGGCACCGAATTCTTCATTGGATCATAGATTCATAGGTGTTGCGAGAAAAAACAAGATTCACAGCCAAAAAAAGAAAAGCAATAAAAGTTGTGGGAGGTTGAGGAAAAATTGCACTGTTGAGGGAAAAATATCAAGATTGTGTTTCCATGTGAACCTACAGCAGATGGTTTCAATGTAATTGTGTAGCTACAAAAGAACTTTTGCAAGTACAAGTGAATATTGACTAATCAAAATCAACTGTTGTGCAAACGAGAGAGAACTCACTCAGAGAGAGAGAGAGAGAGAACTTAATTATTTTAAATGAGACCATCACGGTCATGACCAACAAAATAAATTTTGGTTTGTGAGTATGAAACCACACTATTTAAAGATCCAAAAGTGTGACTAAACTGTGACAAGGTAAAAGATTAGTTTAGGGTCAAATGTTAGTGGAGCAGTTGCATGAAAAGAGAACAAGCAACTACAGTGACATAAAAAAACACCATGGGCCAATTTGGCCATGTTCAGGGTCCTAGTGATGGGTTTGATCCCCATGGATAGTCCAGTTGCATGAAAGTTGCATATAAACATTGGGGAATCAATTATACAAAAAAGGGTTAACCCTTTTAGACAACGCAAGGACACAGGCTTAACTATCAGTATGGGCTGGAATACTTTGTTGACAAGTTAACAATTCATTGGCAGATGATCTGTGTTATAATCATAAAAAAGACATCTACGATGACTAGAGGATCACAGCCTTCAGCAGTTATTTGACTGTTAAGAAACTTGATCAAAACAAGCAATAATCCACTAGGTATTCTTAATATATGTTAAAAGATACCTAGTATACACAAAATTTGTTCAATGGACATAAGAGGATTTGAAAACGAAAAAAAAAATTGTGGGAGAGTCTACATTGACACTTACGGAGAGAACTTCCCATCAACTAGCTTAAAATGCCCAGTTTCATATATCTGTACAGGTTTTCCTTCCCATATCTGGTATAGAAATAATATATTAGATTTTCAGGAATGGAAATTGTGAGAAAAAGAAAGGCATCAGGTTAGGAACATACATCCCAGATGATTGTCATTCCATCATACCCAGCACTCATAGCGATACGAGGGTTGAATGGATGGACATCAAGAACAAATGTCTGTTAAGAGTGAAGTTGATTAAATTTAACAGGACAACATTTCTTCATGCAAGGGTCTCAAATTTTGAGAAAATAGAAGTTGAATAACAAGGTGCCGATGACATATGAAATATAATAGAGATATAGCACAACAGATGTTTGATTCATTAAAGCAGATCCGTACACATAATAACTGAAATGGGACATGGAATTCATGCAACTTGGACAGAACTACACCAGCTAGACCTCAAATGCTCACCAAAAATCAACAATGATACAGGTTAGACAACAAACTTCACGTTATCACGTAGCAAGTGAAAAAAACGCTTATTTATTTGAGATAATGCAACATAGATCATTCTCTACAAACATACTTTGTTGCTAAAACAAACATCAGTGCCATGGATGGACAGTGAAAGGGATGTGAAATGGAGTGAGTAAACATAAATCAGAACACCATTAAGGTCAAGGATGACACAATAGACACTAAGTGTAAGACCTAGCACATGAGAAACAAAATAATGATTTCAGTTATTTAAGGATTAAGAGAAAAACAATTTGTTATCAAATGCAAACAATAAGCAGCTGAACCTTATGCTGTCACAGGTTTTGCAGAAAAAGAAAAAAACACTTATATAAGTTTAACTCTCCGAAGTTGTCATTTGAAAGTTTTTCTGTTCCGTTTATGTCTTATCATCATTAATCCGTACTCTTGGCAGCACACCTAGGACGAAAATATAAGAAGATACTTTATAGTGCTTCAATAGTAACATGATGAACTTCCTTCAAAAAGGAAAAACGAAATAGCATGATGAATAGCACACTAACAGACTAAGTAATGAGTTACCACTTACCAAACTAAATGTCAACACACAATATATCATTAAGAAAATGGAAAAGTGATGCATAGAATACATGAAATATGTTTACCGATTCCTTATGGCCAATCAATGAATGCACCAAGCTACCATCAGAAGCATTCCATACACAAATTCTGCAGTCTGCAGAAAATATAACACATCTAAGGTAAATGAATGCAAATGATAACATTTATAAATTAACTATGTAACAAGTTGAATTTGTGTCGCTTCTAAAATCAAAACTCGAAACCATCTGTAGGTGTATGCTCTGGAAATGGGGAATGGAGTGGAGCCACAGAGACTTCTACTCATTAAGTAATATAGCAATTTCGATCAACTACAGCAATCAAAGAGATTCATGTTATTCGTAACCACGATTCCATGCTTCAACTATAGCAATCACTAAATAATGTCCTTACGGAAAACTATAGTTCAACAGGGTGCTGAAAAAATTTCATTAGTTGCCAATAGCATTACTGTGTCTTGCCCCTAAATGGATACAGAGCAAATCTAGCCATAAAGAGCTCGTGGATTTGGAACGGCTGCAAGCAAGAATATGAATCCACTCCTAATATTGCTGGGCAAATGGTTGATGATCAGACAAACTAGAAAGGCATAAGTTAGGGGCAATCATGCAATCCACTTTTGTTTGGGCACGAAATCAACATGAAAAAAAATCTTCTCATGGATTGGACCTTCCTACTTAATTAAGAAACTATTAAATGGTTAGCTTGAAGATATAGAAAATTTTCTGAATACCAGGATGGCAATTAAACAATTTTAAATGGCAATACATGCAAATATTTCTGAAATAAATATGAGAAAAGGGTATCAATACGATCGCAGTGAAAACGTATTGAACAATAGATCAAAGATACCCATGATAGCAGCAAGCACGAAACGGTTGTCCAGACTCCAAACAATCATATTGACACCACGAGGAGTTGGTTGATATCTTTGACGAGGACCGCCTCGAGGCGGTTGAGGAGCCATTGGAGGCGGAGGAACTTTAAGATGGTAAGCACGTGTCCAGCGTCCAACCTTTCCCTGGATCAATGCAGGAACAAGTTATACATAAAAAATAGTTTGAATGGAAACATAGCATTAAAAAAGACACTGATGGTTAGCTACAGTTGCACAAGTACACATGGAAGTACTGCTGACGAGCCAGTAAACTTGCCTTAATCATTATACTGGGTACATGATTACAGTTGGCTGCAGCAGCAGGTATTTTATATACTGGCCCATGCTACACCCTCTAGTTATTCAACACTTGACACAATGAAGAAATGTAATATGGACACGGACACTGAATCAGAAAATATGATGGGCAACTTTTGAGGAGCAATTCATAATACTGTAGCAGTGGCCAGAATGGGCAGTTTCGAAGGTCACCATATAAATATTTATGCACAATAAGATTCTCAGGAACAAATCATAGAGTTCTAGGCCCCGTCAGCTTACATGTGACCTCCGAGATCGCGGAACCCATATAATTGCACTGCCATCACGAGAGCAGGTAACAATATTATGTGTGAACCTAGCAAAAAAAAGAGACGAACTTAGCTAATGTAGGGTTGTTGAAGACCAAAATGACACCATTTGGACATGGGTTAACAACTACAACTGACTGGAGCTAAAGAAACTACATAAGGACATTTAGAAGGAGTAACCAAACCATAAGTACAAACAAAATACTGACCAGGAATTTCTTAGCTTAAGGCTACTTTCTTCCTTAGTGGTATGACTGGAATCAGACGAAAAAGATCTAGAAGCCACAGCACATCCACTAAACTGCACATAGTTTACATCATTTTCATGCCCAGATAATAGATCCATCTCATGATTCGGTTGGTCATGTTCCTCAGAAGAACTCTTGCAAGCATTCCACACCTGAAATCAACATTTCTGATGAAGGACAATTCACCTATTGATTGTAAAATCAGAAGTTCAAAAGTGAAGGTAGATAACATGAAAAAACATACCCTTGCAAATGTGTCTGAGCTGCCAGTGACAAACACAGTTCCATTAGCATTGAATGCGCAACATAAGATTTGGTGATTTGTTTGCTGAACTTGAGCAGCGCTAGAAGATGCATCACCACTCTTCCCTGGCATCAAACACCACATGGATTGGATTATTCAGTACTAAGCACTACCAATGCAGTAGACATGCTTCAATTAACTAACCAGGGGCAGCATCTGGAGGTTTTGGTATATATATTCGTAGGGGTTCTTGAGAGTATCTAGCATCCCAAATCCTGCATGTCCCATCATCTGATGATCTGCAAAAAAATATTATGTGACAGCTTGAGAGCATAGAACTGAAAATAGCAAGCAAAACCCTACTGAAAAACTCTAAAGGTACATACAGAGCAAACCAATGATGAAGTTATATTGTATCACAAACAATATAGAAGAAACAAACACATTTTCATGCACCTTACATGCATAATAATTAATAAACAATCAACATTTCAAATGATAATGAAAAATCGGTGCAGGGGATCTACAATGTGCAAACAAAAATTGCATTATAAACACATAACACATAAGCAGTGTACCATTTCATTTATTTCAGAAAAAAAAATATAACTATCCATGAAGCAGTTGGCATAATTCACACAAGTTTATAGCCTTAAGAGCATAAAGAATGTAAGATCACATAAACAAAAGCCCACTCGCATACTGTGAAACAAAACAACCAACTTCCCCATACTAGATATTGTTTTATTATATATATCGCCAGTAATATGGGTAAACATGTGACAAATCAGTTTTGGCAAAAGGGCTTATTGGAACATGTTTCACCACTTCCATTCTAGTGTGTTCTTTACTGCACATAGAGAGTTGAGTAAAAATGAGATATTCCCCCTCAAATTGGTTCAGATCCTTTAACTTGAACAAACTAAGCCTTAGCGTTTCTTCAGACAAGTATCAACTTCAGACAGTTAAAGCAGATGGAACACAGTTTCTATACCGTAGGCTGGTACCAAGTTCATGGCTTCATGGCAGGTCATTTTCAGTTCTACAGCAGTTGCCATTCAATTTGCATGTAGCGACAAGAACCGACATAATGGTAAAGATTATATTATCGGGAAAAATAAGAAAAGAAAGGAGCACTCACGACAACAGCTGGAAGGCAGCACCTGGCCTTGGACTAAATGCAATAGCAGTAACTGCACCTGTATGCCCCTTGAGCACTGCGATTGGCATTCCATCAGGCATACGCCACTGCATTGGTAACAACAGTCATTAAGAGTAAAAGAAGAAATAATATTATCATAGTTACTTAGGAAGAATGAAAACCACCAAACTTACCACCCTAATAACAAAATCATTAGATGAAGATGCTACCACAGCATTATTGGAACTCACTGCAAGATCAGTAATATCACCCTTGATTTGGAAAATGAAACAGAACCAATGGGGGTAAGTTATCAATGGAAGGTTACATATATGCCACAGTAAGGAAAACTTACTTCATGACCCCGGCAGCTAGCCAGACAGAATGTTGTTTCCATCGCCCAAATTTTAACAAGGCGATCATCAGAACCAGTAATAACATAACGCCCCACACGATCAAAAGTAGCTGCAGAAACAGGAAGAGTGTGAAAGCAATGCAGCAGATAACCACAAAATATGTCCTGAAGACAAACTAAGATGATTTGGGGAACCAAAGGACAAGGCAGCAGCAAAATTTGTTGAAGATATAGTAGGGAAAAAATAAGGTCCTGGGGAACAGAATAAATGGCATACATTTAGAAATTTGTTAACTGAATGAACCCAAACATATATAAATCATCTACAGGAATTTTTTAAACAAGGACAGGCCTTAACGTTAAATTGGAATATGTGTGATATATCCACAGAAGTACAAACGTTCAATCACCCTGTGTTTGCACAGGGAGTATTTGGACCCAAATCCTTAGGATTTAGTTTTAAAATATCCACAACCAACAGCTCCCCCCCCCCCCTCCCATCAGCACCCCCTTAGTTTCCTTGAGCATATGTAGTTTCAGAGAACAAGAAAGTTCAACAGACCACAATACACAGCATTTTGATGTCCCCTCAATCTCTTTATAATTTGCATCTTTTCAACAAGGGTAGATGGCTTCGCGATGGCATAGCACGATGCACGTACAGACGGAGCTCGACAATGCTTAGTAAAACCACCAATCTCTCTCAAACTTAGGCCATGAACTTGATCAGTCTGTATGTGCGGCCAACGGAGATAACTCGGCAGCCTGGGAGTTTCCTTATCTTGCCTGCCCCTATCAGCTGAAAGATTCAAGATAGCATAAATACATTGCAACATCAACAGAGGGAAAACAAAGAGTATAAGTCGAACTACCAAAACGGAAAACACAAAATCGCACATACAAAAGTATTATAAATAGCTCAAGAGAAGAAAACAAAAAACTTAGGCATAGAAGAGCATGATATACATACATGCAAGAAGTGAAAAGGAGTTGGAGCCAAGAAGTGTTGGGACATCAGCAGCATTTGGAGAACCTCCTCCAACCAAGCTGTGCGGGTGGCAGGAAGTAGCCATCAGTTGTTTTAAAAGCTTTACCAAGTGGTCTTTACCAATGTGGGGGTACCTAGAAAATAATAAGCATAAAACTAGTAAGCAAAATGCTCAATGTCATGCGATCATTTCCCTAAAAAAAATGCCATTCGATCGTTAAGAGAACAAAAGCAGATTGAAAAATAACTGTTCTGCCAAGGTTGGGGGCTCATTTTGTTTATCTGCAAACCGTTATGCCAAATATTATATGGCATCAACTTTCAAAATCATAAAGTTCAATCAGGTCTTAACTAGTCACAAGCTATGCTAAACACTGATACCAATTACAAACTTTGGAAGAAGTTTGGGCTGCAGGCTCCACAAGCGGCAACAAATGGATTTATATAATGAGTTATGCGCTATATACAAGATTTATTTCCCAATTCTATTCTAAACAACTAGGAAGCATCTCCAGTTGTCCATTAAATACAGAATCAACTATGGGGAGATTCTCAACTCCACAAATGCTTAGTAGTTAGTGTCAAAGAAAAAGGTTATGAATGACAATGAATTATAACAGAAGCAAATTGATTAGACAACAGAATAATGTATGTGTACCTCTCGACTAACTTTAGGTAACCTAAAGGGACTGATATGCCATCATCATTTTCTTCACCACTATAGAAACCACCACGTGAATACCAAGCATGGTATCTTCTAGGTAGCAGTTGATGCTCCAGGAGTTCATTGCACATTTCTCCAAAGGTTCGTTTAAATGGACCAAGAGATAAAAAATGCATAATGAGAAAGTAAATTTCTCTCATATCAATATGAACATCAGCCATGGATGCAACATCAGCTGACATCACTGAATTCACAGGATTAACCTTCTCAAGTTCCTGACCCTGACTTGGGAAATCCAAGGGTGCCATACTAATGGAGGCCGCATTACCAGAAGGGTGCTTTCCAAAAGACATGCCGACTACACCGCCTGGATCTGGAAATAATAAAGCATAAGTATACACACTAAATTACTAAACAAGACATTGAAGAAATGAAATGTGGAGAAAATTAGACTATCTCAGAAGTAAATAAGTAATGGAGAAAGGTATATAGTAAAGTACATACATAAAAAGTTAGGAGACATGGTAGCTAGCTGGTGGCCATGTGATCAGTGTTCCCATAGGCGCTAGGCGATAGTCGGGTGGCAGACCAGCTCCTAGCACCTAATCAGTGATTAGGCAGGATGGTGTCACCTAGCGCCTAGGCGGCCACATTGGGCAACACTGCATGCAATGCATGTGGAGAAAATGAATATTTTCTTGGACGCATCTCAATTAACTTCTCTACTGAAGTGATATGTCTGAACAGAATCACGGTGCATTGTATACCAACTACACAAAATTATGGTTTCTCTGGGGGTATAGCTCTTCGGTTCACAAATCCAGTACACAGTTACTTTGAAAATCCAGTGCAGACAACTAGCTAATCAATAAAATTATCAAGAACCTAGATTCTCCCATCAACGAACACACTCCAAACCACTTTGTTGTCCAAAAATATTTAATCTCCCGTCACTAAACCCTAGAATCCACAGCATTCACAAACCAACCAGATTCAATATTCAGACCAGTCAGCCGTGGGCATCCAGCAATGCCCCCACGATTATCACTCCATAGAGTCCATCTCCAAAATTACCACAAGGGCAAAAAACCAAGATAAAAGCACAAGTCCTCAACCCTAGCAACAAACTCCGCGGAATTCGACCCAGTTATCCAAAACCAGGAGCTCTAAGACATTTTCAAGGGATGCCACAACCGTAACCGTCACATTCTCTGCGCGCAATTGGATGCATCAACAGGCTCGAATCAATCTAGTTAAGGAATTCGCAAAACCCATACAACGGAGGCCAAAAGCCGCGTGAGGTGGCCCGTAATTCGAGGGAGGGGGTGAAGGGGGCAAGACAGAGACAGAGAGCCACCTCCTAGTCGGCGAGCCCTCGAGCGACGCGGCTGCGGCGGCGCAGAGGCATGCCCAAGACAGGGGGGGCGCCTTGGCGGCGCGCTTGTAGCCGGAAGAGAGCGCCTCCAGCGCGGCGGGAGGTCGGAGGCCACGGTACGGTCGCCCCCTGCGAGCCTAGGCACAGAGGTGGGGAAGGAGGCTAGAGAGAGAAGAGACGGGGGCTGTTGCTTCGCGGGTGTGATCCGAATAGGCCCATAGGGCCATAGGGGTGTGGCCTCGCGGGCTAATGGGTTTTCACGTAACGGGCTAGTGGGTTAGCGGGGCTCGTCCGTGCGGTTGTATTATAGATCGGCAGCACAGCGGCGAGCGGCGCACCGGAATCCAACCACGGCGACCCGCCTGGAACGAATTCGCACAAGCCAAATCGGAGGGCACGGCACTTCCTGGCGAAGAACAGACCAGCAGGACCATGCGATGATGAGATGAAACCAAGGGAACAGAGAGAGGAGAGGAAAGCAAACGCCTACCGCCGGCCGACGCCGCCCGCTGGAGCCGCTCTCGTATAGCCGACCACCGGCGGAGCGGCCGGAGAGCACGAGAAGCGGCGGAACGGCGACGCCCAGAGAGCGACGAAGCGGAGCGAGAACGACCCAAGTCGAGAGCCCGCTCGGTCGAGAATGGGTAGGGAGGGCACGGGCCAGCAGAAGGAACGCTCTCACCGGGCCGAAAGAGCTCAACCGGCCCACAAAGGGGATACAGGACGCAGAAACCGGAAAGTCCATGGCTTTAAGCTTCCTCTAAAAAAAGTCCATGGCTTTGATTAACCCCGGTTACATCCTCCCCTAAGAAAAAAAACCGGTTACATCCCTAAAGACGAATCAACCACAGTACACTTTACTATCTTAATTAAGTCTATAAATACATTCTTACTACTCCGTCTCTTTTGATGTTGTTTTAGCCTTCAACGCACAGAATAAGATTACAATAAATTATTTCATGCATGACATATTTATCTCTCTCGATTTCTCTAACATTCAATCAGTCACATAAACTACCAATCCATCATATTTCCTGAATTGAAAATTTACTTTTCAATTGCTTTTAATATAAGCACTTTAGTAAAAATACTACTTTGAAAACATAGAATGACATTTATTTAAAAATAAAATCAAATTCCTAAAACGACGTCTATTTGAGAACGGATATAGTATTTAATTAAACCATCTTTATTTAGATTTATTTTTTATATGCATTCCTTCTAAAACACTAGTATGTTCAACTACTACCTTAATTAAGGTCCTATTTATTTCAGCTTCTTACTGATTTCTGTTTCTTAGAAGGTAAAGTTGAAACAAACATGATGTCTTATTATTATCTTTTAAAAAGCTGAAGAGCTGACTTCTGATAAAATGAACTATAAACTGATAAGTTAGCTGAGAGTAGCTTCAATTTTTGGTGTGCTAAGAATTTAAATTTTTCTCATAAAAACCAATAGCCAAAAGGCACAAACAGCTTTCAGCAAAAATCATTTTTTTAGTAAAAATCCATAATTTTTTGCTGTGCTAAACAAAACCTAAGTCTATAAATATGTTGATGAGTCATATTCTGGTTTTTTTTATAACTGTTAGCTGCATAGATAGTAAAGGTTTATGGTTAAAAAAGATAGTAAAGGTTTATGGTTAAAAAAGATAGTAAAGTTTTATGACCTAAATAAAGATGATATAAAATCATTTGTAAACAAAATGGTAAGTGCAGGCCACTTTTCTCCAAGATGAAAAGTTGCAAGTAAGATAAGAGTAGTTGACTTATGTACCCACTACGAAGGATCAAACCAAAATTGGCATGGCGGACTGAAACGCTGAACGGATCAGATGGGTAGCGAGTCATAATTTTGTTAAGGTGAGTTTTTTAAAACCTTTTTTACAGAACCTAAGATTAAGTGGCAATAGCCAAGAAACCTGGAGTTCTGTGAAACTTTATGACCAGAGAACTTAAGAGAGTGCTGCTATAAAAAAATGAAAGCATGTGCTTTCTGAAAGTGCTGGTGAAAAAAAAAAGTCTTTCAGGAACAAATACGATGAGAGCTTCTTTTAAAGAGGAGATCCAAGTTTTGAGAAAAATTGAAGAGGAAGAAAAACTCATACGTTTTTTATCAAAAGATTAGTCTCCCAGATCTGATGGCCACAGATCTATATTTATAGTGTCATATTAGATGTAAGTATACAAATATATCACTTGCGGAGATAGTGACACATGTTATCACTGTCAGTGACACAGGAACCGGGGTCCACGAGTCCCGAGGCCAGAACAGCAGAGTGCCACGTGGCGTATTCCCACGGGGGTATCTCCCCCGAGGTACGAGAAGACCAAGTTTCCGGAGAGGGTGCTCGAGGCCACGAACAGTGATCCCCGAATACCCGAGTTCCCCGATGACTCGAGAAGACCAAGTACCGGGAAGAGAGTGCTCGGGGCTGCGAACAGTGACCCCGAGCACCCAAGTTCCCCGATGATAAAGAGAAGCCAAGTTCCAGGAGAGAGTGCTCGGAGCCGCCGAACAGTGGCCCCTGAGCACTCGGTTCCCCGAGGACCCGAATAGCTAAGTCCGGGAGAGAGTGCTCGGGGCAGTGAACAGTAGCCCCTGAGCACTCGGTTCCTCGAGGACCAAGAGGGGGCATATCCGGGAGAGAGTGCTCGGGGCTACGAGCAGTAGCCCCCGAGCACTCACAGTTCCCTGAGGGCCCGAGGTCCTTCGCCGGTGGTCCCCGCAAAGGCCCAGCGGTGAGGTGTCAACTAGTGAGAGGTCCGATGCTGCATTTAAGAGGGCGTGTGGCCTGTCACTTCCAACTGCTCCCCCCACGCTTGCTGTCAGCCCCTGCCACGGCCTGGCAAGGAGGCGTGGGGACATTTAATGCGCGGGTCCCATCGCGCGTCATCCGGCGCGCCTCGGGATAACGTCGCAGAGCTCGAGGCGCCCCGCCTGCCGCCCTGCTATGTCAGGCCTGCTCTGACCGGGCCGGCGCGCCGGGCTGCTCGGTGGCTGCCCAGTGGGCCCTCCCTGCGGCGCCCGTCGAAAAACGATATGATGTCGAACAAGACCAAACGGGGGTGCGTTTTCAACCCTCCCCGTCACCTCGCGCAGCAGCCCATGACAGTTGCTTTCCATTTATGGCGCCTTGGAACTCGCGTCATCCTTTCTGGGCATGCTACCGCTCCGGTGGGTATATAAGCGGGGCGGGCTCCCCGGAGAAAGACGGTGGAAGCTAAGTTGGAGTTCAGTTTGACTGGCTCAGATCGAGACGTTCGAAATCAAGACGACCGAAGCACAGAAGATAGACCAACCGAAGAACAAGGAGCACGAAGCTCTATACTTAGACAAATATTCTTTTAACCCAGCAGATCCTCAGAGAGATATTCTCAGAGCATTTATAACATACACACAAGAGTAGGGTGTTACGCTCAATGCGGCTCGAACCTGCCTAAAAATCCCCTGAGCATTTACTACTTCCTGCATCCGATCATTCCACCTCCACCTGCATCTCATTTACTCCCATTTATTTCACCTACGAAGCGGATTCAGAATCATCTCCCCGGCCGAATCTCAAAGGGGATCCCTCCGGATCCCCGCTTGAGGAGTTCACCCTCCGACAGCTGGCGCACCAGGTAGGGGTGTTGCATCCCTGAATTCGTTTTGTTCTCTACAGAAAAGATGGCAGGTGGATATTGCCTCCAACGCACCGGCTCCAGCTCCAGCGAAGAAGTGGAGCCCATCACTCAGGAGGCCCCAGTTCCTGCTGCTCCTCAACAGCAGCAGCCACGGTCCGCCCGTACGACGCTCCCCTCTCATGGGGATAATGGCGCTGGGCCCAGCAGGGCCGCCGCCGCCGTTGCAGGTGCACCGCCTAACCCTCAGCAAGCAGCAGACGCTCCTATCGTGAGATCCACGTTCGGACAGCGCCGGGCACCGTTACGGCGCAGGCTCGCCTTTGGCGACACCAGTTCTGGGAGCGCGCTGCTTGCGGCGCAAGCGCACCTTAGGCACCCGCCTGTCCAGGCGGCGGGGGAAACCCTAGAAGGCTGCTGGCTTCAGGAGGTAGCCGCCCTGTTGGGCACAGCTCACCGGCAGGTGCTGGCCGAAAGCTCTCGTGCCACCTCCCACCACGGCACAACCAAGGTCGGTCCATCCTCTAGTGGCGGTCGAACTGGCTGGGGGGGCCTCCAGGCGGAGTGCCGCCCCCCTGGCCACAACCGGAGCTCAGAACCTCCGCTTGCACCTAAACGAGCGGAGAGCCGCTGAAGATGCGCGTGTCACCCTCCCGATGAAGGACTTCGGCGCACCACGCTCGAGCTCGTCGCTCCGGTGGGCTAAGTCTACCTGGGTGGACTCCACAGACTCGCGCTTGCTGACCGCCTCCTCCCGAGCAAGGACCAGCTGCTCCCGAGCGAGCAGCTCCGCGGCCCGCTCTGTGAGGCCTGGTCGCGCTCGGTCGCCTGCCGCTCCATGCTAGTGGCCTTCTCCTGCGCGACGACGGCCTCTTCGTGTACCTCCTCCAATGCCTCTCGCTCCTCGGCCACCGCGCGCATCGAGCTCTCGTGGGTTGCGCGGGCCGAGGCGATACGGGCCTCCAGGAGCTTGCCGACCGCTTCCAGCCGCTCGATAATCTCCCGGGCGCTCCCGAGCACATCCGGGAGGGGTTCCGGAGCTTGGCTGGACGGTGGCCGGGCGCTGGGTCCCCTGTGAGCCCTCTCTGCAGAGGCGCTCGGGGTCCCCAACGACTGCCACGCTGGCGCTACCCTCGCCGCAACCACCTCCACAGCGGCCGCTTGCTCCGCCCTCGGAGTGCTCGGGGCGGGCTCGGACGGCGCCAGCTGCTCGGGTGTGGCCGCCGCCCTCGTCTCAGGGCAAGGCGGCACCTGCCGCTCCTATTCCGTCGATGCGCTCGGCTTTGGCGTGGGCATGCTCGTCCTAGGAGCGGGAGCCGACCTCGGCACCTCTGGCAGCCTCTGGCCTCCGGTGGGGTCTTGGGGCGACCTGAAAATGAAAAAGGTTAGTACCCCAATCTAATATACGGGCAAACACGCTCAGGACAAGGGAAGAACTTACGTGGACTTCGGTCCACGGTACTGCCACCAGGACTCAGGGATTCTAAAGTCCGGGCCCTGTGGCTTTGGCCCGGGGTCCGCCTTCCTCCTCTTCAGCGGGGGGCTATGAACCTCAGGCTGTTGAGGGGCCGCCATGGGGCCTGCCTCCGGTGGCGGGTCGTCCCGGGCGCCCTCTGTTGTGCCGTCGGCCCAGCCCTGGTCCTCGGGCACCTGCGCCCTGGACCTGGCCTCTGTCCCAGACCCCGCACCCGATGATTGGCCACTCCAGCCTCCCTCCTTCGTGCCGCCCGCCGGCGGCCGTTGTCGTGGAGGCAACGGCGACGACGAGGATGACGGCTGGGGCATGAACGACCGGGGGCATTTCCCTTTGTCCCCCGAGGCCGCCGCTCCGCTACCGGCGACGCCTCTGTAACACCCAAAATTCAATTTTTTGCAATAATTTAAAACTTTCTTAGATTTAACTTAGGTGTTGCAACTTAGCTCAATAGGAAATTAATTTCTAAAATTAACATGGCCTAGGATAATTGTTTGATTGCATTCATGCCGTTGTAGATGCAATAAGGTTTTATTGGGTGGAAAAAGTTTGCAAAATTTTGCTAGGTTTCGCCGCTTTAAAACCCCCATTGGAAAATTTGATGAATTCATTTGGAAAAAGAATTTCTAAAAGGAAAAATGCCCTCGGGCCGATTCTTTCTCCCTCGGCCCATTTTTCCCTCCCCTTCTCCTTCTCTCATGGGCCGTCTTCTCTTCCCCCGCGTCGGCCCATCGGCCGAGCCGGCCTACAGCCGCCCCCCAGCCGGCCTCTTCCGCCGACCCCCCCCCCTCTGTTTCACCGTGCTGAACCCTTTTTTTTACTTTAGTCTTCGCTTCTTTGGTGTCACAGGACACCGGGCGACGCTTCCCGACGCTCCTCGGTGTCTCTCCCGCCGCCGAGCACCTTCGCACCGAGCTCCAAGGCCGCCGCCCGTTCTTCCCCGTCGCCGGCCATCAACCGGATTACCTCCGCCTCTGTGAAGCCTCGGTATGCACTCCTCGTGAGCTCCTCCTCCGTTTGAAAGTCTTTCCGTCGCATTTCGTGGCCGTTTGCGTGATTCCGGTGCGGTTCCGGCCATTCCGCCGCCGTGTCTGCGCCACCGGTCCGAGCTCCCTCTGTTTCCCACCTTCGGATCCGTGATGGATGGCCCAGATTAGATGCTCCAATACCCCTTCGCCTAGCCAATTCCGTTGCGACACATGTGTTATGTAATCCCAGTTGGCAAAGAACCGCCACCTCATCGCCCTGCAAGCCGTCCACCTCAGCCTTTTTGCCCGCGTAGCGATGCCACATCATCATCCATATACCCAGTCAGTTTTATATTTGTTTTAATTCGGGAAAAGTGGTATTTTTTGCACTTTAGCCCCTAGACTTCTCTGTAACCTCATAAAAGCTATGTACTTTTATAGAAACCCCTGGATTTGTTTTATAAATAGGATTTTCAGTATAAAAACAATTCGGTAATTCTCTGAAATTCAAGTAATTTGCAGAATAGCCCCTATATCTTCACAAGCTCATAACTTTTTGCTCGTAGCTCCGATTTAGGCGATCTTTGCGCTCATATTCTCGTAGCGACGTGTAGAATCTGTTTATAGGGTTTTTCTCTAGTTTTAGGAATGTTTGGTGTACTGTTCTCATGTTAGATTGTGTGCTCGTGTAGACGATTCAGTCCAGGAGTTCGGCAACTTTCAAGAGGAAGATTTTGAGGGACCTGTGCAACACTTCGACGAAGGCAAGTGTCTTGACCATGTTGCAAACCCAGTTTTACATCAAGTAGTCTTTCTCAAAATATGCATGATGCTTTACAAAAATGGGTAGTATAGCAAATACTAGTGTTGGATATAGATGCTTTATCCATACAAGATCATCATGTTTTTGCTTAGCCATGCTTTAGATGAACATGTAGCGTGTAGGATGATGAATCTTGAGTTATGAACTAAAAATTGATATAGGAAGAATATCATGGAAAATTAATGTTGTTAAGGGAGTTAACAACGGAGATAATTGGGGTTCTGGGCAAGAAAGGGCTACTTTTCCCGACATGGTTGGTTGTTTGGTGGTTGGGTAGTATACCCTTATGGGGTTATTGGAGGTCTTGCCCAGACCATTCTAAGGACCGGTTCGTGGAGCGAACACCCATGGCAAACAAGGCAACCACGAGACCAATATGGTACGGCTTGGCCTAGTAATTAGATGTTCTCCCAGGGTTGTATGAGCCAATCGAATGTGTAGATAAGGAAGGGTTACTTCCCGATTCTACCCGGCACAAGAGGGGGCCTCTGGGGTGAAGGGTTACTCCACTTATGTACGACGGTGAAACCTCAGTGGGCAAGTGCATTCTGGGAGACTCTCTGGAAAAGCCTCGTAGTGATCTCTTGGCGCACACCCCGGAAGTGTGTAAGGTACCATCAGGTGCCGGCAACAGAGAAGATCACGACTCGTGGGTAAAGTGCACAAACTCTGCAGAGTGTCAAACTGAATATTCAGCCGTGCTCACGGTTATGAGCAGCCTGGACCCTCGCATGATTAGTCGGGGTGGGTGTTTTTCTTGGTCTGGGAATTGGGTTGAATTCCCGGAGGTTAAAGAAAATCTTTGGTACATCTTTTCTCGGTTAAAATAAAAATTTGTTTCCGTAGTTCAGGGCTAAAAACCAGCTTTTATGCAAATGAAATCCTAGATTAGGAAAACCTTGTCTCAAGCCACCATATTAGATTCATTTGTTTTCCCCCACTTGTTGAGTATTGGAAATACTCACGCTTGCTGTTTCAGAAGGTGACGCATTTGAAGATTTTGCTGAGGATGACTTCCCCGAGGATGATGCCGAGTTCTAGGCTTGTGGAACCTCTCGGTCGGCTGCCTGTTGGTTTGGAGCTGCGCCGTTCCCTTTTTCCGCTGTGGTGTTCTTTTCTTTAGACCCGTGGGTGGTCATTTTATAATATTTTAGCGTTGTAATAAGAAACACTGTGTCTGTTACACTAATGAAGTCGCTATATGTATGAATAACTGATCCTGGCATATATATAGTTTACATCTGGTTTTGGTCTTTACACCGGGTGTGACAGAAGTGGTATCAGAGCCGTGTTGACCGTAGGTCGCAAGCCTAGCTAGAAATGGTCGCGTAATAAGGATTAATTTATAAAAAAAATTATATTTGCAAAATCTTCATTTACCCTTGAGCTTCATTTTACTGCTTTATTAAAAATGTTTTCTGATTCTCTCTTGTTTCCAAACTGTAGATGGCTCGTGTCAAGCAGACTGCCCGCAAGACCACCGGCGGCTATGTTCCTCCCCGTGCCCCGGCCACCTTTGCACCCAACGCCTCTGCTGGACCTAGCCGTGGAATCACCATCCCTAAGAACGGAAGCAAGAAGCTGTACCATTCCAAGGGATTCGAAGCAGGAAAGGCACCAATGATACTGGTGGAAATGCTGCAGCGTCTAGGGTACACCAAGGCGCCTGTCTACCACGGTCTTCGCCAGATTTATCCAGGACGTGAGGAGTGGACAGTGGAGGTGTGCCTCTACGGTTCTCCGGAAGGCGACGACAATTATGAGATCGTGGGCATCCACAAAGCCATGGCCGTCCGTGCAAGCTTCGAGGCGGGGATCCGAGACGCAGCAAGGCAGGCACTGGCTCGTGTCTGTGAGCGCCACAGGAGCGCTCTGAGGGGGACCTCCTATGACTACTTCCCTCGTCGAGAGCGTGGAAGCCGGGACATCAAGGTGAAGGCAACCACCCACGAGCACAGCGGTGTGGCTCGGGAGCAGGTGCTGCTGGCCACCACACTGCACGAAGACTTGGATGAAGCCTTGGACGAACTTCAGGACACCCGCAAGCGCCTTCGTGATGCCGAAGCACAGATCAGGGAGCTGCAGAAGAGCCTCAATGGGTTGTCCAGCTCTTCCGACTCAGAGGACCAGTCCGTTCGCTCGCCCTCTCCCAAGAGGCCGCGCCGCAGCGATCCTTCCAGTGAGGAGTCTTCGAAGGACGGCGACCAGTCAACTGCCAAACCATCTGCCGGGTCGCATGCTTAGGAGAGTACCTGAAGCCAGTTTAATAAGTCGTCTAGACCGTTTGTGTTGTCTAGTCCTGGTGTCGTCGTGTCTGTTTTGTGATCATGTTATGAGTTGGATCTTTTTGTGATTGTCGATGTAAGGTGGATGCTCTTTCTCCACATTGCATCAGTTATCTTATAATAATAGTTGGGAGTCTTTTTGCTCTTGTTCTTCATGTCTCGGTCATATCTTGTCGTCTTGGCTTTTTCCTCCGTTCCCCGCTCATACCTTGGCAACCAGCAGATGGTGAACACCAGGAGAAACACCCGCGCCAGCAACAACGAAGTCAACAGCAACCAGCAACTGCCTCCTCCTCCTCCATCACCTCAATTCAACATGGAGCAAATGATGGCCATGCAAACGCAAATCCTTCAAGGACTAGCTCAAACTATGGCAAATATGCAGCAGGCCCCCGTGCGCATGCAAGCCCCTCCTCCTCCGCCGCAGAATAAGTTAGGAGAGTTTATGAGAACCAAGCCCCCAGTATTCTCACAGGCTATGGAACCAAAGGATGCCGATGACTGGTTGAACGCCACGGAGAAGAAGCTCCTAATAGCTCAGTGCAACGACAGGGAAAAGATCTTGTTTGCTTCACACCAACTTTCCGGGCCCGCGGCTGATTGGTGGGACGCATACGTCAATGCCCATGAAGACGCACAAACCATCACATGGGCGGAGTTTCAGACCAGTTTCCGCACTCACCATATACCAGCTGGGGCAATGAAACTCAAAAAGAAGGAATTTCATGAGCTTAAGCAGAGAGCTATGTCTGTAAGTGAGTATGTGGCAAAGTTCACACAACTATCAAGGTATGCCCCCGAGGATGTCGATACAGCTGAGAAAAAGCAGGAACACTTCCTAGAGGGCCTGAATGATGGTATCCAATATGCATTGCTTCCCCAAGATTTCGCAAGCTTCCAGGCTATGGTAAATAAAGCCCTGGTGGTGGAACACAAACGCCGCCAGATGGAGCATAAGAGAAAGATGTCTTCTCAAGGCCAAGGCTCAAGCAGTCGCTCCCGACCCCGCTATAACCCACCTCAACAAGGACCCATGTTCCGCCAACAGAACCAGCACCAGAACCAGAACAAGCTATAGATGCAAGCTCAGCGCTCAAATTTCCAAGCCCCTCGTCAGACCCAACCCCCGATGCCTCAACAGAAGTTTGGTGATCAGGCACCTTCCACCGGAAAGGCATGTTTCGTCTGTGGTGAAGTAGGGCACTATGCCAATAAATGCCCAAGGAAGAAACCCAACAACTCTCCCGTGCAGTATGGCAATGGGAATGCTCCAAAGCAGGGACAACATCAAGCTCCGGGCCGCAATGGGAACCCGGCACCAGCTCCAACCAACCGGGCTCAACAGAATTACGCGCGTGGGCGAATCAACCATGTCACTACTAAAGAAGTCCAAGGGGCGCAAGATGTGGTGCTTGGTATGTTCCTTGTCAACTCAAACCCAGCATCAGTTTTATTTGATTCAGGAGCATCACATTCATTCATCACTGCAAGATATGTTGCAAAGTATAATCTGCCAATTGTAAATATGAAGCAGCAAATGATTATTAGCTCTCCTGGAGGAGAGATGAGGGCAAAATATATATGCTCAAAGCTAAGCCTTTGTATAAGGGGGGTAGATTTCTTAGCCAACCTTATAGTTCTGGAATCCAATGGGATTGATGTCATACTGGGAATGGACTGGCTGGCGAAATATAAGGGAATCATAGACTGCGCCAGAAGAGCAGTTCAACTGACTAAGCAAGAAGGCACGCGGGTCGAGTTTGTTGCAGCTATACCCTCGACAGAGGAAGGCTCACTAAATCAAATGAAGGGTATTCCTATCGAAGAGATCAGTGTGGTGAATGAATTCCCGGACGTATTTCCCGATGATCTTCCAGGTATGCCGCCAGATCGTGAAATAGAATTTGTGATTGAATTAGTGCCAGGAATTGCACCTATATATAAGAGACCATATAGAATGGATGCCAATCAGTTGGCAGAGCTCAAGGAGCAAATACAAGAGCTGTTAGACAAAGGGTTTATCCGCCCTAGTTCTTCACCCTGGGGAGCTCCGGTCATCTTTGTACCCAAGAAAGATGGAACGCAAAGGATGTGTATTGACTATCGGGCTCTCAATGAAGTAACTATCAAGAACAAATACCCACTGCCTCACATTGATGGTCTGTTTGATCAGTTGAAAGGGGCGTGTATTTTCTCCAAGATTGATCTTTGGTCCGGATACCACCAGTTGAAAATTTGCGCTTCGGATATTCCAAAGACCGCGTTCGTCACCCGATATGGCCTTTATGAGTTCACGGTAATGTCTTTTGGCTTGACAAATGCACCAGCATACTTCATGTACCTAATGAATAAAGTCTTCATGGAGTTTCTGGACAAGTTCGTCGTAATGTTTATTGATGATATCCTGGTCTTCTCCAAGGACAAGGAAGAACACAAGGAACACTTAAGGATGGTATTACAGAAACTCAGGGAGAACCAACTTTATGCCAAATTGAGTAAGTGTGAGTTCTGGTTGACGGAAGTACCCTTCCTTGGTCATATTATTTCATCGGGAGGTATGTCCGTAGATCCGTCCAAAGTAAGGGATGTACTAAACTGGAAAACCCCGCAGAATGTTTCGGAGATCCGCAGTTTCTTGGGTTTAGCAGGGTATTACCGCCGATTTATAGAAGGTTTTTCCAAGATAGCGAAACCAATGACAGAACTACTAGGAAAAGGAGCAGAATTCAAATGGACAGCCGCTCGAGAAGCCAGTTTCAACGAATTGAAGAAAAAGTTGACCACCGCGCCAGTTCTTATCATGCCAGACACCCAGACGTCATTCTCGGTGTATTGTGATGCATCTCGACAAGGGTTGGGATGTGTGCTTATGCAGGAAGGTCATGTGGTAGCATATGCATCTAGGCAGTTAAGAAAACATGAGGAAAATTATCCGACCCACGATTTGGAATTAGCTGCAGTAGTTCACGCCCTGAAAATTTGGAGGCACTACCTCATTGGCAACCGATGTGAAATATATACGGATCATAAAAGCCTAAAATATATTTTCACCCAACCGGATCTTAATTTGCGGCAACATAGATGGTTGGAACTAATCAAGGATTATGATGTGGGAATACATTACCACCCTGGGAAAGCAAACGTTGTGGCAGATGCCCTGAGTAGGAAGGGATATTGCAATATGACTATGTTGCGAGGAAGTCAGCCGGAATTATGCAAGGAATTTGAGAGATTAAATTTAGGTTTTATTGCCGACATGGATGCAACAGTAATAGAAATGAAGTCACAATTGGAACAAAACATCCGAAAAGGACAATGGGAAGATGAGAAAATAAAGGAGATCAAAGAACTCATAAAAACAGATAAGGCACCGGGTTTCTCGGAAGATAATCAAGGAACAGTGTGGTTTGGGAAAAGGATTTGTGTACCCAACCAGAAAGTTTTGAAGGATTTAATTTTGCGAGAAGCACATGATTCTGCACATTCCATTCACCCCGGGAGCACTAAGATGTATCAGGATCTAAAAGAGTATTATTGGTGGTATGGTATGAAGAGAGATGTTGCAGAATATGTGGCTTTGTGCGATACCTGTCAGAGAGTAAAGGCAGAACATCAAAGGCTAGCAGGATTATTGCAACCCTTGAAAGTTCCAGAGTGGAAGTGGGAAGAAATTGGTATGGATTTCATCGTCGGGTTACCCCGCACTCAAGCAGGCTACGATTCTATCTGGGTAGTGGTGGATCGCTTAACGAAGGTTGCGCATTTTATCCCAGTCAAGACAACATATTCAAGTGCGAAACTTACCGAGTTGTATATGTCAAGAATTATGTGTCTACATGGGGTACCCAAAAAGATTGTGTCGGACAGAGGTACCCAATTTACCTCTCGCTTCTGGCAGAAACTACACGAATCTTTGGACACTAAACTGAACTTCAGTTCCGCATATCACCCCCAAACCGATGGACAGACAGAGAGGACCAACCAAGTGTTGGAAGATATGTTAAGAGCCTGCGCCTTGAAGTACAAGCAGAGTTGGGATAAAAGCTTACCATATGCAGAATTTTCTTACAATAACAGCTACCAAGCCAGCCTCAAAATGTCTCCATATGAAGCTTTGTATGGTAGAAGGTGCAGAACTCCGCTGTATTGGAACGAAACTGGAGAAAGCCAAGTGTTTGGGCCAGAAATTCTTAGAAGAGCAGAAGAACAGGTTCAGGTCATACGGGAAAACTTGAAGGCCGCACAGTCCCGACAAAAGAGCTATGCGGATAATCGACGGAGAGGATTGACCTTTGAAGTGGGGGATATGGTGTATTTGAAAGTCTCACCTATCAGAGGTCTCTGCAGGTTCAAGGTTAAAGGAAAATTGGCACCCAGGTACATTGGACCATTCAGGATAATCGCTAGACGTGGAGAGGTAGCCTATCAGCTGGAACTGCCATCTACGCTGGCTGACGTGCATGATGTATTTCATGTATCTCAATTAAAGAAATGTTTAAGAATGCCAGAAGAACAGTTACCCCTGGAAGAAGTGGACCCAAAAGAAGATCTGACCTATGCAGAATATCCTATCAGAATTCTAGACATTGTAGAGCGAACAACGAGAAGAAAAGCTATTAGAATGTGCAAAGTTCAGTGGAGTCATCACTCGGAAGATGAGGCAACCTGGGAGCGAGAAGATGATCTGAAGGCAGAATTCCCGCAGTTATTTGAAGATCAACCCGAATCATGAGGGCGAGATTCATCCTAAGGGGGGTAGGTTTGTAACACCCAAAATTCAAATTTTTGCAATAATTTAAAACTTTCTTAGATTTAACTCAGGTGTTGCAACTTAGATCAATAGGAAATTAATTTCTAAAATTAACATGGCCTAGGATAATTGTTTGATTGCATTCATGCCGTTGTAGATGCAATAAGGTTTTATTGGGTGGAAAAAGTTTGCAAAATTTTGCTAGGTTTCGCCGCTTTAAAACCCCCATTGGAAAATTTGATGAATTCATTTGGAAAAAGAATTTCTAAAAGGAAAAATGCCCTCGGGCCGATTCTTTCTCTCTCGGCCCAATTTTCCCTCCCCTTCTCCTTCTCTCATGGGCCGTCTTCTCTTCCCCCGCGTCGGCCCATCGGCCGAGCCGGCCTACAGCCGCCCCCCAGCCGGCCTCTTCCGTCGACCGCCCCCCTCTGTCGGGTGGGCCTCGCGCTGAGCCGCCCGCGCCGAGCTGCGGCTCTGCTTCTCCCACCTCCGGCCGCCGGCCGTTTTTCCCAAAATCCACCACCGCCGATTCAAATTAGAGCCCCCGCGCACTACCTCGCCCATTAATCACCGCTGCCGGGTTCCACGCCCCCTATTCCCTCTTCCCCGACGGTTTCCCCTCTCCATAGCTCGATTGAATGCGAGGGAACCGACGCCATTCAAAGCCATGGCCGCCGGCCATTTTCTTCAAATTCCGGCCGATCCCCTCCCCCTCTCTCATATTTAAGCCGACCATCGTCTTCCTGGTGACTTTCCGTGCTTTTGCAACCATTTCCCCCTCTTCTTCCGCTCGGATTTGAACCCGGCGCCGTCTCCTCCATTGCCACCGGTGAGAAGCTTGCCGCCGCCTTGCTTCACCGTGCTGAACCCTTTTTTTTACTTTAGTCTTCGCTTCTTTGGTGTCACAGGACACCGGGCGACGCTTCCCGACGCTCCTCGGTGTCTCTCCCGCCGCCGAGCACCTTCGCACCGAGCTCCAAGGCCGCCGCCCGTTCTTCCCCGTCGCCGGCCATCAACCGGATTACCTCCGCCTCTGTGAAGCCTCGGTATGCACTCCTCGTGAGCTCCTCCTCCGTTTGAAAGTCTTTCCGTCGCATTTCGTGGCCGTTTGCGTGATTCCGGTGCGGTTCCGGCCATTCCGCCGCCGTGTCTGCGCCACCGGTCCGAGCTCCCTCTGTTTCCCACCTTCGGATCCGTGATGGATGGCCCAGATTAGATGCTCCAATACCCCTTCGCCTAGCCAATTCCGTTGCGACACATGTGTTATGTAATCCCAGTTGGCAAAGAACCGCCACCTCATCGCCCTGCAAGCCGTCCACCTCAGCCTTTTTGCCCGCGTAGCGATGCCACATCATCATCCATATACCCAGTCAGTTTTATATTTGTTTTAATTCGGGAAAAGTGGTATTTTTTGCACTTTAGCCCCTAGACTTCTCTGTAACCTCATAAAAGCTATGTACTTTTATAGAAACCCCTGGATTTGTTTTATAAATAGGATTTTCAGTATAAAAACAATTCGGTAATTCTCTGAAATTCAAGTAATTTGCAGAATAGCCCCTATATCTTCACAAGCTCATAACTTTTTGCTCGTAGCTCCGATTTAGGCGATCTTTGCGCTCATATTCTCGTAGCGACGTGTAGAATCTGTTTATAGGGTTTTTCTCTAGTTTTAGGAATGTTTGGTGTACTGTTCTCATGTTAGATTGTGTGCTCGTGTAGACGATTCAGTCCAGGAGTTCGGCAACTTTCAAGAGGAAGATTTTGAGGGACCTGTGCAACACTTCGACGAAGGCAAGTGTCTTGACCATGTTGCAAACCCAGTTTTACATCAAGTAGTCTTTCTCAAAATATGCATGATGCTTTACAAAAATGGGTAGTATAGCAAATACTAGTGTTGGATATAGATGCTTTATCCATACAAGATCATCATGTTTTTGCTTAGCCATGCTTTAGATGAACATGTAGCGTGTAGGATGATGAATCTTGAGTTATGAACTAAAAATTGATATAGGAAGAATATCATGGAAAATTAATGTTGTTAAGGGAGTTAACAACGGAGATAATTGGGGTTCTGGGCAAGAAAGGGCTACTTTTCCCGACATGGTTGGTTGTTTGGTGGTTGGGTAGTATACCCTTATGGGGTTATTGGAGGTCTTGCCCAGACCATTCTAAGGACCGGTTCGTGGAGCGAACACCCATGGCAAACAAGGCAACCACGAGACCAATATGGTACGGCTTGGCCTAGTAATTAGATGTTCTCCCAGGGTTGTATGAGCCAATCGGATGTGTAGATAAGGAAGGGTTACTTCCCGATTCTACCCGGCACAAGAGGGGGCCTCTGGGGTGAAGGGTTACTCCACTTATGTACGACGGTGAAACCTCAGTGGGCAAGTGCATTCTGGGAGACTCTCTGGAAAAGCCTCGTAGTGATCTCTTGGCGCACACCCCGGAAGTGTGTAAGGTACCATCAGGTGCCGGCAACAGAGAAGATCACGACTCGTGGGTAAAGTGCACAAACTCTGCAGAGTGTCAAACTGAATATTCAGCCGTGCTCACGGTTATGAGCAGCCTGGACCCTCGCATGATTAGTCGGGGTGGGTGTTTTTCTTGGTCTGGGAATTGGGTTGAATTCCCGGAGGTTAAAGAAAATCTTTGGTACATCTTTTCTCGGTTAAAATAAAAATTTGTTTCCGTAGTTCAGGGCTAAAAACCAGCTTTTATGCAAATGAAACCCTAGATTAGGAAAACCTTGTCTCAAGCCACCATATTAGATTCATTTGTTTTCCCCCACTTGTTGAGTATTGGAAATACTCACGCTTGCTGTTTCAGAAGGTGACGCATTTGAAGATTTTCCTGAGGATGACTTCCCCGAGGATGATGCCGAGTTCTAGGCTTGTGGAACCTCTCGGTCGGCTGCCTGTTGGTTTGGAGCTGTGCCGTTCCCTTTTTCCGCTGTGGTGTTCTTTTCTTTAGACCCGTGGGTGGTCATTTTATAATATTTTAGCGTTGTAATAAGAAACATTGTGTCTGTTACACTAATGAAGTCGCTATATGTATGAATAACTGATCCTGGCATACATATAGTTTACATCTGGTTTTGGTCTTTAAACCGGGTGTGACAGCCTCTGCCGCCGGCCTGATGGCTGCTGCCTGCAGCATCTCTACAGCCGGCCTGCGGCCTGCCGCCGGTCTGCAGCCTGCCCCCCGCGGCCTCCCCATCACCGGTCCGCCGCGCGCCGCCTGCCTCTTCATCTACCCCGAGGATCTGAATAGTCCCATGGTTCCGGCGCCCCGGACTGTCCACTAAACCCTGGGCATCGAACTCTGGCAGCGTCGCTTGCAGCGCCACCCCGCCCGGGTCCGCGCAGAGCGCCTGCTGCTCTCGGGGCAGGACCGCCCGGGTGAGATCTTCGACGTTGATCACCACCCTTAGCAGGGTTGCCAGCGCTCCCTCCTCCAAGTTCCCTTCCTCGCCGATCTAGGTCCTCGTGATGTCGTTCGGACCCGTGTACATCTAGGAGGGGCGGGCCCATTCCCGCAGGGGCGCCAGATGACTACGCAGGTAGTAGGCCACCACCATCACCGAGGTTAGCCCCGCTCGACGCAGATCGTCGATGCGGTTCAGCACCGGGCGCATGCGCTCATCCTCCGCCGGGGCCACCTCCCAGGTCGGCCTGTGGGGCTCCGCTGCCATCTCCGGCAGCGTGAGTCAGTCATGGGGGTTGACGTCAACGTAGACCCAGTCGCGACGCCAATCCTTGCACTTGCTCCGCAGTACTTGCGGAATGTACAGCTCGGCGAGCCCATCCCGTAGTCGGAAGTTGCAGCAGCCAGCGACGTCCACACCGGAGGATCCTCTCTTCTTCCCGGTCGAAGAAGTGCCAAAATAAGGCCACCGACGGCGGCACTCCCACGAACATTTCGCAGAAGTGCGCGAAGATGGCCAAGATCACCACTGAGTTCGAACTCAAGTGGACGAGCTGGATGCCGAAAGTGTCCAGCACTTGGAGGAAGAAGGTGGAGAACAGCGGCACTAGCCCGGCGGCGATGAAGGAGACGAAGATCACGATGCACTCCGGTCGGTCCATGGTGGGCGAAAAACTCACCGGCGACACCACCGACGCCTCCCGCTGGCCTTCAGGCACCATGAGTTTGCGGACCTTCTCCGCCCCCTTCTCATTAACGATCCGCGACTTCGGCAGCACGCTGTCGGGGCCCTTGTCTCGGCGGCCGCTTCTTGCCCTCGGCATTTTTTGGGGGTGGGGAATGTGCTGGAAGGGGTGGAGGGGAGAATGCGTCACTGGCCGAAGGAAGGGCAAGAGCTCTCGAGCACAAGGAAGAAGAAAGCAGAGGCGATGATCGCAAGAATGGCGTAAAGGGGCAACGGTTCACTCCCCTCTCCTTTTTATATCATGGGGTTTTCAAACGGCCCTTTCCGCGGCTCATTCGGCGAGGTGCATTTCCTCGTTCGCCGCGAGCACTAGGCAAATCTCCCTCGATATGTGCGGTTACTAGGCGCACTATCCTCGATCTGTGCGGTTGCCACGCGCGCCGTGCGCCTTGTTATCACGCGCCTTGGGAGTCAGATGGACACGCGTCCGTTCGGTTCCCCGCTGGGCCGTACCAAAAGCCTGGGCTAGAGTGGCCAGCGCTTGAGAACAGGCCACGTGGCATCGGTGCTGGGATCGGCCTCGATGAAGACGAGGGCCCCATTCGCAGTCTCTGGGCCATCGCCTACCAATGGGCTCATGGGCTGCTGTCGGTGACACAGGAACCGAGGGTCCACGAGTCCCGAGGCCAGAACAGCAGAGTGCCACGTGGCGCCCTTCCACGGGGGGGGGGGGGGGTGTGTATCTCCCCGAGGTACGAGAAGACCAAGTTCCGGGAGAGGGTGCTCGGGGCCACGAACAGTGGTCCCCGAGTACCCAAGTTCCCCGATGACCCGAGAAGGCCAAGTACCGAGAAGAGAGTGCTCGGGGCTGCGAGCAGTGGCTCCCGAGCACCCAAGTTCTCTGATGATAAAGAAAAGCTAAGTTCCAGGAGAGAGTGCTCGGGGCTGCCGAACAGTGGCCCCCGAGCACTCGGTTCCCCGAGGACCCGAACAGCCAGTTCCGGGAGAGAGTGCTCGAGGCCGTGAACAGTAGCCCCTGAGCACTCGGTTCCCCGAGGACCAAGAGGGGGCATATCCAGGAGAGAGTGCTCGGGGCCGCGAGCAGTAACCCCCGAGCACTCACAGTTCCCCGAGGGCCCAAGAAGTCCTTCACCGGTGGTCCCCGTAAGGGCCTAGCGGTGAGGTGTCAACTGGTGAGAGGCCCGATGCTGCATTTAAGAGGGCGCGTGGCCTGTCACTTCCAACTGCTCCCCCCACACTTGCTGTCAGCCCCTGCCACGGCCTGGCAGGAAGGTGTGAGGACATTTAATGCACAGGTCCCATCGCGCATCATCCGGCGCGCCTCGGGATAACGTCGCAGAGCTCGAGGTGCCCCGGCTGCCGCCTTGCTGTGTCAGGCCTGCTCTGACCGGGCGGGCGCGCCGGGCTGCTCGGTGGCTGCCCAGTGGGCCCTCCCTACGGCGCCCGTCGAAAAATGGCATGATGTCGAACAAGACCGGACGGGGGCGCGTTTTCAACCCTCCCCGTCACCTCACGCAACAGCCCATGACAGTTGCTTTCCATTTATGGTGCATTGGAACTCGCGCCATCCTACTTGGGCACGCTACCGCCCTGGCGGGTATATAAGCGGGGCGGGCTCCCTGGAGAAAGACGGTGGAAGTTAAGTTGGAGTTCAGTTCGACCGGCTGAGATCGAGACGTCTGAAATCAAGACGACCGAAGCACAGAAGATAGACCAACCGAAGAACAAGGAGCATGAAGCTCTATACTTAGACAAATATTTTTGTAACCCAACAGATCCTCAGAGAGACATTCTCAGAGCATTTATAGCATACACACAGGAGTAGGGTGTTACGCTCAGCGTGGCCCGAACCTGTCTAAAAATCCCCTGAGCATTTACTACTTCTTGCATCCGATCATTCCACCTCCACCTGCATACTCCCATTTATTTCACATACAAAGCAGATTCAGAATCATCCCCCCGGCCGAATCTCAAAGGGGGTCCCTCCAGATCCCCGTTTGAGGAGTTCACCCTCCGACAATCACTATATCACAAAGACCTAGACCGGTTGAATCGCACAACATAGGTCTAGGTAGAATACTTTTATCCCTACCAAAGATATTATCTACCATGAAAAATACTATGGTGGAAACTGACCCAAAGAGTGAGGCTTGGACATCATAAACTGCGATGTCAGACTGTCCTGGGTGTCAGAGATGCCTCCACTTGTATTGGGATGTCAGGGCAATCACCACTTGCATCAGCATAACTACCGATCACTTCGTGTCAAGCCAATTATTGTTAGTGTTCTCCTTTCGCAGATATTCCCTCTGGAGGCCAGCTACTTCTCTTGTATCGAGAGGCGGTGGCCGGAGGGGTCCACAACCTCTAGGAACTTTTAGGTTCTTCAAGTAGTCTGGAGCCTAAGGGCTCCGAATGAGCTCTTTATGGTGTCTCCTTAGTGATGTATGTGGGCTAGGATATTTCACCTAATAGTACCCTATCATGTATTGGCCCTGAGATGCGAAGGGGTGAGCGGATGCCGAAGGAACTAGCTCTAGCCTAGCCTCATAGTTAGGATATCCTAACATAACTTCTTGTCTTTGAAGAGCATTTGCATGACAACCGCAAGCGACGATGATGAAGCTTGATGGGGACGGTGTAGCTCGAAGGAAATTGCATTTTCTGGAGTCCAAGGTCAAGAGTCGAAGGTGTTAACATGGTTCCTATGAGGTTTTGACGGGGATGAAGCAGTACGAAGCCCTGTGGTGGTGGCCTGAGGTGTGATCGTTGTTTGACTGTCTCGTGGTCGTACGGTGTCTAACGCACCATGTCTGTTTGCAGTTGGTCGAATGCGGCAATGAACTAAGGGTGCGAAGAGCGTGTCGTTGCTGTCGCCCACCTCGGATGCATGAAAAAGAAAAGTGTCAGGCAAAGCGTAATAAATAACAGTACTGAAAGAAATGTGTTAACTTGTATTCCCTACGCCGCACTTGCACCAAAACGAACCCATCACAGGGCCGTCCACCGCGTTGTGCAGGCCTAACTCGTCATGGAAGTAGACAGCCTCGTTGTACGCATCGTATGAGCTCAGGTGCGGGAGCCCTATGTTGAAGCGCTCGTACGACCAAAGGGTCAGGAGAAAAGGACCACATGTGATCGATCCGGAGTCACTCCTCCTGCTGCAAGCCTCGCACAACATCCGGTACGTTTGCGCTAGGATCATGGAGCCCCAACTGTACTGAGGGACCTGCTCTAGGGGTCATCTGCAATCTGTTGCATGAAGAAGACAAACTGCTTGTCAACGGTGTCCGCGTGTGTGCTGTTGAAGAGGACTCACCCGAACAACCACAATAGGTACACAATAGGTATGCCTCCAGATGTCGTCGTACTCTCTACTCCTCTGACTCTAGCGTCAGGCGGTATGCCCAAAACTGCTAGACAAAGGCCTTTGATGGACCATGGTGAATCAAAGCCCACCTGCTCAGGTTGCTGACCCTTAGGGATGACTCCATGAAACCTAGCGAGGAGCTCGTCCCTCCACCCAACATGCAAGTCTGGCCTGAACACAGTAGTCCTCGCCAACGGCAATCCCAGTAGCATGGAGGCATCCTGTAGCTTGACAGGCATCTCACCTATGGGTAGGTAAAAAGTGTGTGTCTCCAGCCTCCAGTGGTCGACCAGTGTTGTCTGTAGTACCCTATCAAGGGGAAACCGAGGGGGCCGGTCCCTAGTCGGATCGAGGAGACGCACCAAAGGAAGGAGATCCGACGTCCTCAACCTACGGAAAATAAAGAATACGAGTAAAAATCGAGTGATTGACAACAATAAACATATAATGCATCAAGAAATAACCTCGGGATCCAACACTAGTTGAACCTCCAAAAGTGGTCTGGAGTACGTAAGCGCAAGGCCAAGTATAGCTCGGTGCCATCCAAGTGTGTTCGATGCATCGCATCGATCACGGGGTTGATGAGCTCCATACCTAAAAGCAAAAAAGATTATACTGCATAACATAATGAATACGACAAGCATATAGTAATGCAACGCAGAATATGCAAAATAAAAATTGAACTCGAGAGAAATAAAACACAAAGGATAATATATAAATGAAATACAATATGAGGAGAAACTTAGCAGGTTGTTCGAAAACATCATATAGTACAACACATTTTGTGCAACGAATTTTGAGGACGTACAAAAGTTGGCAATATTACAACAAAGAGTAAGGCAGTCCGAATATAACATAACCCAAATAATCCAAATATTACAAAGTAGTCCAAATATTACACCAAATACAAAGGTTATCATGTACTCCGAATAAAACATAATACAACATGGTCCAAATATAACATCACATACTCAGGTTATCCAGTAACTCCAAATAGTATATAATACAACATGTTCCACATACTACAACATATACTCACATGTTTGAATATTATGTAACACAATAATATGCCAATATTACAAGACTTCAACACATAGACAGACGAATATTACAAACATAGAGCACCATCCAATTAGTAATACAATATAGAAAATGTCATTCCTTGCTTCAAATAATAGTCTAGTTTGAAGGTTTTTCTTCTTCTTCGGCTGGCGTACCGAGACAAGCCTAACCTTCTCACTTGACGCTAGAGTGTCCATCGGATACTACTCGCATTGCCCCCTTAAATGCGGATCTCTGAAAGTGCATCTAAGCCCCCTAAGTGGGTTTTGGCTTATTGATGACAAAACGTTTAAGGAACTAATATGTTTATCTAAGTTATGAACAAATTTAAGTCTTAGTTGAGAAGACATATGACATTTGGCGCCCGTCGAAATGAAAGGAGAAGCAACTAAGAGTACTCAATAGGATTTAAATTCTTTTATTTTTCAAATTGAGTCTAGGATAGCCGCTCTATTAAGAGGGTTGCATTTGATTGCTTGATTATTGTCTCAATGCTCAAGATATCCTTCAGAACCAATAAGTTGAGAGACACACTCACCCACGGACACCGGGTAGTTCTGCAAAAGTTCACTGAGTCCGGATACTCTGGTGTTCACCGGATACTCCGGTACTCAGTGTTTAGTCCGGAGTCTCCGAGGTAAACTCCGGCAGAGAGTCTCAGTTTCGATTTATTTTTATTGGAAAAAGACCGGAGTCTCCGGTGTTCACCGGACACTCCGGTAGTTTGTGGGTTTTGAGGCCGGAGTCTCCAAGGGAGACTCCGCCAGAGAGTCTTGGTTAAGTCCTTATTTTTATTGAAAAAGACCGGAGTCTCTGGTGTTCACCAGATACTCCGGTAGGAGAAAAAGTTTTAACCGGAGTTTCTGAGGGAGACTCCGGCAGGGGTGTCTCAGTTAGCATTTAATATTTTTGATAAAAAAGACCGGAGTCTCCGGTGTTCACCGGATACTCCGGTACCTGGAGAGGTCGGAGGGTCCGGCAAGTCTCCGGACTTAGTCTTTTTGAAAGCCCTATCAGGACCAGAGACTCCGGTGTTCACCGGAGACTCCGGTAACTTAACAGAATTATAACGGCTAGTTCTGACACGTTCTGACGCCGTTTTAGGATTTGGGGCTGGATACTCCAGTGTTCACCGGATACTTCGGTCAGGTCTGACAGAACAATAACGACTAGTTTTTGAGAGATGGATATAAATACTCCCACACCCCATGGCATTAAAGGCTTGCTGTTGCTGGTGAACTCTAGACTCTTTGAGCACTTTAAGAGCATTCAATGTCCCTCCAACCACCTCTAGTGCAAAGTTTTCAAAATTTAGTGAGTTTGTGTTTGGAGAGGGTTTAAGCCACTTGAGCATTGAGTTCTTCCTCGAGCATTCGCTGTGATCATTACTCTTGAAGCTTCGTGCTTCTAGACGGCAAGGCGTCGCCCGTAGAGCACCTAAACTTTGTGGAGTGCCACGGGAAGTTTGTAATCAACTTTGAATTGAGTAAGAAAATTCTAGTTTGATCTTTGTGGTCGCTAGAAGAGGATAGGGTTGGAAAAGACCCAGCTCTTTGTGAGCTCCACAATGGAGACGTAGGCACTTCTTTGTGAGGTGGCCGAACTCCGGGATAATCTCTCGTGTTCTTGTTTGTGCAATTTGCTTAATCGTGTGAATTTGTGATTCTTCATATAAATTACCCTAGTGATCATCTTACTAATATTAATTGTTATTTTAGCTCCGTGATAACTAGTAGACCTAGCTTCAACTATATATTCTAGCTACTTGCTTTAATTCGTAGTTGTTCTTGATTTCCTGTATAGACCGGAGACTCCGGACTAGACCGGATACTCCGGACCAGATCGGAGTATCCAACCTTCACCGGAGTATCCGGCAGATTTAATCCGCTGTTTTAGTTTTAATTTTCAGAAAAGCCTATTCACCCCCCCTCTAGGCACTTTCAACCTCCTCATACCAAGCACTCCTTGCGGGCACGTGCTCCCTCAGTATCGTCCATATCGTTCCTGGTACGTCGAGTCTTGCATTGCCTCTTTGTGTTGACCATGCTGTTTGGATTTGGAATCCAATACAAACCATTTTCAGACAGCTTTGTGAAGTCTTGCACTGCTCGTCACCCAAGCAACTCATCGGACCAAGTACTTTCTATGGCTTCCTTGCGATAGTACAGTGACACGAAATACTCCGACTCAATGCTACCTTTTGCGCAACAAGCTAGCACATGAGAGCAAGGTAAATGCATCTGTGATGGCTTGTTGCAAGTGTAGTCGCACTTGTTGTCTGCTGGCCACAACATGCATTCCATTGTAATTTCCTGTCTTCCGATACTCAGTCTGCTCTTGTCGTGCAACATCACCTCGAAGACGTGTTGACGGTTACGAACAATATGAACTCTATGTGACTGGCCCTTCCCGCTCTTCTCTTTCATGTAAGATGTTATCTTCTCCATGTACATCTTTTGCGGGTTGCCTATATATAGCGCGACCTTACTGTAACACCCTTAGAGATATCGTTGCATTCCACGAGTGACTCTCTCCACAATTGCCATTAACGGCAGTGACCTATTTCCATTCATTACCCAATTGTAAACCTCGGCGATGTTAGGTGTCATAATTCCATAACATGAACCATCAATATCCGTAATGAGTGTCCATTTCTCCAGTGGTTCGCGTCTGGTCCAGTCGAAGAAACACTTAACCCTCCTTCCACCCTTATTTCTCCAGGTCACACTCTGCGGCTCAAGTGGTAAAGGCTCAAGGCCATCAGGCTCCTCCTCCCTCGATACAACTGGATTCTTCAAAACTTCATCCATGTGCTTACCACTTAGTTAATCCAGCTCTTCCCACAGTGCATCAAACTTTCTCCTTTGATCCTGTTAGAATAGCTTCTTAAATAGATCCATCAACCTCTTGCTCTTGAATTGTTTGTAGAAGTTTGCTCTGAGATATCACATGCACCAACTGCTATGCAAATCTAGTAACGACAATACCCCGCCCACACCACTCTACAATGTGTTGATATTATTCAACAAGCATGCATGACGATCATGGAGTAAACACACGTTAGGCCTGTTACTAACAACACATCTCTTAATCCACTGCAAGAACCACAACCAACTATCTGTAGACTCGTGTTCGATGAATGCAAAAGCCAAAAGCACAACCTGGTTCTCACCATCAACCCTGATAACTATGAGTATTTGCCCCCTGTATTTGACTATGAGGAATGTCCCGTCCACGCACATCATCGGCCAACAATGTTGGAATGCCTCGATCATACAGTTGAACGACCAGAACGCCCGTTGAAAGACTCGATCTCCATCCTAATTGACAAAATCATGAGTAGCAATACAGATGCCTAGGTTCCTGCCCTAAATAACCTCTAGCAGTGAAGGTAAGTTGTGGTATGAGTTCTTATATGTGTCAAATCTCTTCTCTAACACTTCCTATTTCACTATCCATGCCATGTCATATGAAATCTCATGCCCAAATTTGGTGTTGATAGCATGCATAACTCCAAACAGAGACATACTAGGCTTCTTCATAATCTCTTGGTACATCACATTTGCAATATAATCAACACCCATGTTCTTGTGCGCGCGTAGAGGTTAGCTCAAGTTGCAAGTATGTGGCTCAATATAGACACTAACCATACTATGTCACACCTCGACAAGAATCCATGAACTCGCCAAGTACAACCTTCAGCTAAACATTTCATGTCGTATGTCCGAGGATTAGATATTACTGCCTTGAACTCCCTTGCCTCCAAGAAACACCATCTCTTCATTGCATGTTACAGATGGACCTTGTCATGAAACATCTGGCATTTGGTCACCACGATTGAATCATACTCCCATGTTGACTCGTGTCCATCGTTCACCGTCAACTTCTCCAAAGCAAAACTCATCCATTCTTCCACCTGCACCTAAGTCCACAAATGTGCGGAACTCAGCGTTATCTGCCTCCATCTGGTCCACTAGTGCCTCGTCTCGCTCTCCCTAATCAGAACACATCACGGCATGATTTTCTTCCCCCTCGTTACGTTCTTCTCTTGCAGTCTGTAACTGAACCGGTGTACTAGTCTACAGGGGTACCTTCGGAACTTCTACGGTGCTAGATCCGGCTTCTATGGACCCAACATCACTCATTTCTACAAGGATATAATGGGAAAAATGTCGTCTCAACCCCAGTGACACAAATTGTTACCATTGCTTCAAACATGTAACCTCCAAGAGCACCCACTGCCAGCCGTTTTTTCAACGTCTAGGAATCAGAACCTTCATTGTCAACCGCTGATGTGCTAGATTAAATTGCAGCAGATTATACAACCAACCTAACACTTGGGACCGTCGAATCTCTCCCGGACTATGTAATTCTGTGTCTACATACTGGAAGTTATTAAGATCTACCCAATTGTCACAATGCATGACATATCCTGGGTCGTAAAAAACCCAGAACCCCACTATGGTCGACATATCTGATTCAACAACAATACTATACTCCATCAGGTTAAATAATTATAATCAACATACAACAGCTACGACTAAAAAATCTATTCAACCCCATCACTTGTATTCTACATAACCATCAAATATCACCGCTAACATACTCTTTCAGTTCTCACTATATCATTCTAAATGTATTGCTGTCAAAAAATAATCTATTTCTATTCTAAATATCCTACTGCTATGAAATATTTGTATTACATATTCATAACAATTCGACTTCAAACTAGTCTAGATTATCTAACTATTGCAAAATTCCTAACTACGTAAGTTCTATGCTACATTATCTATTCTACATGTATCTAAATTTTTCTGGTCTAAATTTTAAATGAATCACATCTCCCCCCTTCCATTCTAAATACAATTATACGAAAATCCACAACAATTCAAATATAAAATTTGTACATCGACGAAAAATATATACTTCTAATAATATTCAATTTCTAAATCATATTAAATAACCTATTTTAACTCTACGTTACTGAAATATTTGAACTTCCCTAACTATTCTACATTTCCTAATTAACTATACTATATTTTCTACCTTTAACTAATTTCTGAACCATATCTACTCTATTCTATATTTTATATCCGTATTTTCTAAATTCTCTACTCTATTCGATATTTCTCTAATATTCTCTAACTATTTTCATGCCATTTTCGTAAGTACTCCTAATTTTTCTAACTAATTTTCTACTAATTTTCTAATTTTTCTAACTATTCCTAATTTCCAACTATTTTCTACTATTTTTCCATAATCACCTACGGTTTTTCTACTACTCCTAACTTTTTTTATAATTTTCTAACTACTCCTAATTTTTCTAACTACACTACTTCCTAACTACTCTAAATTTCTAACTAATTATAACTATTTAAAAAAGAAAAAACATATCGGCCGCCACCCGCTCGCCGCCGGCTACCCTAATTTCTGCTCGTCGCTCGCTTGCCTGCCACATGCCACCCCGCGCCGCCCGCTTGTCGTCGACACTCGCCGTCGTCGCTCGTCGCCGCGCCCGCTGTGTACGATCGCACGTGGAGACAAATCGTCGATCATGCTGACAGGCCTAACGTGGCACTTGTCGGTATTCCGCGTGCCGACAGGCCATAACGCATCATTTGTCAGCATTCTGAGTGCCGACGGGTCATAACGTGTCACATGTCAGCATTCCGAATGCCGATAGACAACTACCTCCACGCAAATCCTACGTGGCACCCTTGTTTAGCCGAGCCCACGATCTATCGGTATTCCACGTACCGACAGGTCCCTGGTCCCAACGTGGCGTAAGCTGTCGATATTCCGAGTACCGATAGGTACCTTGTTGGTATTACACGTACCGACATGTGCCTACTCTTACAATTTTTTGAATTTAACTATTAGTTTTATAAATTTTTAATAAAATAATATTATTTAAGAAGAAAACTCTTAAGTACAATGCCGAGCACTAGGAATGAAATGCGACTGCGTGTGAAGTCGTGCTCTCACGATAGATTCCACCGATCAAGAAGCGGTGGTTACCTTATTGAGTGGATCCTTTCTTCCTCCAAGAAGTTTACTATCAGGTTCTTATTTAACTTTCTTTCCTACGATAGTATGCAGCAAAGATTATTTCAAAAACTCTAGAAATGCAAATTGTCTTTGAAAATTAGAATCTTCCTTTGCCAGTTGTTTCAAAAAAAGTTCAATTTGACCATCAATTAAAAAGAGATAGTGACGATGCAGTGAGTTTTGTGTTTTGTGTGGGCATACTGAAACAACTGATCACATCTTTTTCAATTGTGTGCTTCCTCGTTTCTTATAGAGAATCTTATCGGAAGTTTTTGGTTGGGAGGGCCAGCCAACATCTGTTGATAACCTATTGCAGGAATGGACCATTAATAACTTTGATATTCATTACAAATTAGGTCTTCTTTTGTTTACAGGTTTAGCTTGGACTCTCTGGAGCACGAGGAACCTGATGGCAATCAAAAAAATTTTCCTAATCAACCTATTGATGCCCTTTATGCTAGAATTTCTTACTTACACAGGTGGAAGCTATCTTCTAAAGGCGAATGACAACGAGAAGGTAGACCAAATCTCAGCAAGGGTGCTGCTCTGGACGAAGAACTTCCATCCATCTCCGTTACATATCTCAAATGTTATGGTTATCTAATAGGGTAGGTGGAGTCTCCTATCTAGTCGTTGTGAGAGGTTTTTCTCTTTTGAACTTTGACTTAAACTGGTGTTTCCAATGATATAAGACTTCGTTTCGCTTTTAATATAAACGTGATAAATCCTTTTGTCTAAAAAGAAGAAGCGGTGGTTCCCTAATTTCTTTGTTGCTTCTTTTTTTCATACGGTCAAGATACTTCAATGAGGAGAAGCCTTCATCAGATAGATTTAGCAGTAGTGAGCTTCTCGTACATGATACTACATCATACAGGAGGTCATGATTAAGTTTATGCTACGGGTGAAGTGCACCAAATCAGCTCTGCTTTATTGGAACCAGTAAACTACATGAAAACTGAAAGATCCACTGGGTACCCTCTTCCGTAAATTTCGAAAGCCAGCACTAAGAAAGCTTTACTCTTTACAGGCACAACTAATAGAGAAAAAAAAATCAGTGGACCATAAAACAGAACAGTTTCGATTCAACATGATCTCATGTATGTATAATTGAACTTTGAAAAGGTTGGTGTAGCTCATCTTTGCTTGAAAACACTAGCATCAACAAAAAGCCATGATCAGGTGCACGCAAAGACACGATGCAACATGACTAAATTAGCAAGCACTTGCACTAGCTAATTGATCTTACGTCACATACAAAAGTAGCAAATCAAATGCTGATCGAACTGCATATATTTTCTTGCTACGTATTCACTGCTCTTTATTTCCTTAACACATTAGCAAGTTACCAGCTCTATCACGGCACAATGTGCCTACTAATCGAAAATGGCATGTACTATTTCTTGCATTTCCCTTCAGGTAAAACTATTTGTTGCACATTGTGGTCAGTTGTTAATGTAATCTCATGGAATCATACAGTCCAAGAGACGCGACTTGGACATCTGAATCTCACCATCGAATATTCAGACATCTTCTTATGCACCCATAGGTTTTGCGCAAATAATTTCTTGAGAAAATGCAGTGGTCACTTGTGGCCTGTACATCGCCTTGAAAACTCAGTCACAAATTATCAATTCAAGTAGTATCAGCCAGTAGTTAATTTGTTGTACTTTCCTTCTTTGATCTTTGCTCTGTGCTGCTTCCCAGAATTGAATGTAGAGCGACCAATCCGTGCTCGATCGTGGTCGGCGTAGTACACGCGAAGTCGTCGATAGGAACCTCCTGAATCCTGATTTTCTTTGCAGAATGCATGCGCTGTCGCTTTGTGGAACTGCAATTTGCATTGTGACGACGTAGTTGCTGGTGTACTTTTGGTCAGACAAAGAACAAAAGAACACCTCTCGAACTGTAAAGAATCAATGCCCCCTGACGCTTCTCTGTGTTGCCATTGTATCAAGTTACTTGATGTCTCTAAGATGGTTAATTTGTGCACTACATTGTTAGAAAAATTCATCGGAACTTTCGCGTAAAATATCTCAAATATGTTCACTTCATGGAGTGACATTGATAAAAAAAAGCCAATTTTTGTTCTGTTGTTGGAAGGTTCAGGCTTAATTCTTTGGCATGTTAGGAAATTTCACTGCTTGCAGCTCTCCGGTTAAAACAACAGGCCTTTCAACCTGACCGATGAAGCTGACTAATTAAGTTCCTCGTTGGTAATAAGAACAAAATATCAATTCTTTTCTTTAATCAAGCTAGTTGGTGCACACGAAACTGCACGAGCTACTAGTTAAGTAATTAGTGCGTATGTACGTCGTCAGTCCCCAGTTCCCCCCTTTAAATTTGCAACCCTTCACCACTCTCAAACCTCCCCTTCTGCCTTCTCCAATCTACTCCCTAGTTGAGTGCTGTTCTTGGTTGATCGGGAAGAATAGCGTCATAGCGCCATGCCTCCTCCTCCTCCCGAACGCCTGACTTCAGCTAGCTAAGTATCTCGAGCTGCTTCTTTGTTTGAGATATTGATACGAGCTCTCTATCTGCACTCTCGATCTGCTCTTGTTTGTTCCCCGGGTTCCGCCATGTCGCTCTCGGAAGCTAGCCTCCACTTCTGCTACCTTCACTCCCTCTCCATCGTGCTGCTCTACTTCCTCTACGTGATCTCCTGATCCGCCTCTGCTATGTTCCCAATAAACTGATCGAACAAAGTTTTGGTTTGATTCAGATCCGAAGCTTTGTTTGGTCCAAAATATTATCACTAGTCCTTATCCCTCTTCTATGATCTTGTCGCGTTCTTCCACCCCCTCCTTTCCCGTCGCGGCTAAGTCCCGTGCCTCTCCTAGTGCATACTCCTAGGCAGGGGTGGAGCTCCTATGGCAACCGAGGCCATAGCCTACGTCACGGTCCGCATCCTGTTCTTAATTCTCTGTAGCTTCTATAGACTACCGAATCCTGATGGTCCTATGCCTAGACATAGTCCGAGTCTTGGGTCAAGCCTAGCTCCACCCCTGCTCCTAGGAACGTGCGGGTACTGTACTACACTCACCGAGGAGGAGCGGCGGTCGGCGCGGAAGTCCCGCATGAAGCTGCAGCAGTACGTGGACGACCTGAAGGCCCATGCGGAGCGGCTCCAGCGAGAGAACGAGGCGATGCGGGCCAGCGTCGGCGATGCCCTGCAACAGTGCCGCATGCTGGAGCAGGAGAACCGGGTGCTCAACGCTCACGCGCGGGAGCTGTGCGCCGCGCTCATGCTGCGGAACTCCCAGCTCCGGATGCTTGGGGACGTCGCGAGCGTATCGCTCGATGTGCCGAACGTCCCGGACCACCTCGTGCAGCTGTACGGCGGCATGCAGATGCCACTGCCATTGTCGTCGCTGCCGCTGCCGCGTCAATATGCTCGGATTCTGAAATGTAACTGTGCAAGTGCAACTACAGGGTGATGTGTAACAGCCTAGAGTTTAAATTGGCTTAGGTCTACTGCACATCGGGTAAATCACACACTTCGTCAATCCACTTATATTTTCGTCATCGTTTTGCGTAAAATGATTAATCCGGGACTGGTGGTGTGAATTCTAATGGCCTTATAAATTAATTTTACCCTTGCTTAACTAGCGAGATAGTATTAAATATATGTACTTGTACACTTATAGGACGCTTATGAGCTCAATCTAAATCAGGCCAAATATCATATAATATGTGCTTTTGTTGTCCGCATGGTGTTCTAGTATATTTCGCGTGCAATTTCTTTATATGTTGTGCGCCCCAGTATTGTACTTGCGTGAACTAAAGAATGTATGCAGTGGGAGTTTTGTGTAAGCCGAAGCAGTGATGTATTTGTGGAGTTCTTCACTATTCCCGTTATACCTATATATAAAGTGAGCTCCTTCGGTGGCAAAAAATATGAAGAATGATATACATTCTTGATATTTTTTTGAACTGTCTTAGGACTCACCACTAAACTAATCAAATGTATGTTATACTGTAGAATCAAAATTGGCGACTAAGGAGGTAAATAGGCACCTCATTAAATTCTTTCTAATCCCTGCTCATTTGTTTTACCCAACACATCTCAAAACTCAAGCGAAAACAAATAGAGAGAAACAATAAAAAGAATTGTTAACATGTGACTCCATAGATGAGATATGAACACAAGGTTCTTTTTAAGATCATTCCATGACCCTAGTCACAACAAGCTCGCAACTAAAAAAGAAACTCGAGAAGATAATCATCAGGTGAAGAAACTCTCCAAGTTGATGACTTAGAGGTAAGGGAATGCGAACTCAAATTCATACTATTGTACGTGCATTTTATGTCCCTAGCAACAAAAAGATCACCTTCACAAGGGAGGAAAAACTATAGCTCAAAAGGAAAATGAAAATCACAACAAAAAATGAAAAATTTGTAAGAAAAATAAAGGAACCAAAAGAGAAGGACTAGAAGGAGATGAACACAAGCTCATACGAGAAAATAAACTTAATTAAGCCCAGAGATTACCTCTATTTTAGGTAAATTGTAAAGTATTTTCCTCTCAAAAGCTCTAACCTATTACAAAGACTAAGTCTATCATCTCATCACCTCAAAAACCTATCACTACACTCTCAAATGGTTGGCTCAAGCCTTCCCTACAGAACTACCCCTCTATTTATAGACCTAGGGAGGTAGTTTAGCACTTAAGCTTCCTTATTCTTAAAATACCCCTTGCTTGTGACGACCTCCTACCTATCACCAGGACATTTTGGTTCATTTTTCGTTCCGTCCATCGAACGGCCTTGACACCTTCACGACTTAGCTTCTCCTCGATGCTAACTCCACGATGATGCCACGTGCACTTCACCCCTCCACAGTTTTAAGGCTAAACCGTGAAACCGCCTTGTACATTTCTCAAAGTGTAACTCCAGCTACTTACTTTGACCGCAAGTAAGCGTCCTAATGTCGACGCGTGTACTCCATCTTGCGATCTTGACCGCCGGCAAGTCTCTCTCGCTCCCAATCCCTCGAGCCGTCTTGTCATTTGCACCGGCATCCCATTCGATTGACTTTGTCAATATGCCATCTTCATACATCATTTCAAGCTTTTCTTGACCTCCATGTGCATAGCTAGGATCACTCTCGACTCCGTCTAGCCTCCTCAATCATCTGACACCAAGCACCCCGCTCCGATCATCCCGCCGTCATCCACCAAGTTGCATCTATCACCTACATATCATGAGGCAAGCAGACATGTATCTCCAAAACACTATATAAAATTATCACAAGTTCAAATCAAATCCCTGTTGAAAAAGACAATCCAAAGAAAAATATGAACAGTGGATGTTCCGATGTGTACAGTCTCTGAATACCGAACCATCAAATGAGTACAATGATTCCTTCTATGGAAACCTCTTGGAAAACCCTCCTGTGAGTACAAGGTCCATCAGCGGATCGTCCGGTGAGTACAACTACATCAGACCTCATTTTGCAATATCTCTGTTAAATGGTCAGGTGAAGCCTTCGGTGCACACACAGCTTATTATCAGACTGTCCAGTGTGCATCTTCTCTATGGCACCAAAAACACACTTATCTGGACTATTCGGTGTTCACATCCTCTGAACACCGGACCATCCGATGCAACATTCAAATTTTGCCATCAAAGAAAGAATACTCTAGCGTTGTCACACCCGGTTCAAAAGAAAAAACCAGATGTAAACTACATGTATGCCAGGATCAGTTTACATGTAGTGACGTCATTAGCGATAAACAGTACTATATCGCATAAAAACAACTTTATTGAAACAAATACCAGAGATTTAAACAGTAGCGAATGAATACGAGGAAACTCCAACGAAAGCTTCAGGGTATACCATAGGCAATCAATTAGGGGCAACGCAACCTAGGATGCTCTGTCTTTTTGTAGTCTTCAGCTTCCTTGATCTCTTCGTAGTCTTCTCCAACTAAGCAACGTTATTATTGGAAATAGCAAGTGTAGGTACATATCATACTCCGCACGTGTGGGAAAATATGACATGAAGGCTGAAGACAAGAAAGACTTGACTCAGATTTACTACATCTATAGCATCCTATCCTATGACCCAAAAATACATAGCAGTCTTATTTACTATGTGTGACAACACTAACTTCACAAGAACTACTCATCGAATTCCAAATGACTACCAAACTCATCAGATATTTCATATTCGGCTACCAACTCATAGGGTTATGACCACTCAATTACCAGAACCAACCATCCAAGATCTTCCACTAATCATGAAGAAGTCCAAGCCTACTCTTGACCGTGAGTACGGCAGATATACTAGTTTTACACTCTATAGAGGTTGCATACTTTACCCACGAGTCGTGATTTCATCACCTGCATTACCAGATGACAATCTATGTTGCTATGCCGGCCAAGCACTTGCACACTTCCTGCGGTATGCCACAATAAGAGCACTACAAGACCGTTACAAAGCTTTCACGGACTCATAAGTATCCACTAAGGTTTCACTGCTAACAGTGATTCCATCACTGCAAATGCCCCATCTTATGCCAGTCAACTGTCCACTAGTGCCTATAAAATCGGAGGGGTGGCTAATTAATTGACCAGGTCATACCCATATAAGCCTCGTGGTTATGCTATTGTGTCGGGTTTCATGTCCATGAACCCGTCCTTAGGATCCTACACAGGTACAAATCACAACCTAATTGTGCATTCCCGTACCATCATCAAGTCAACCATCCTATTAGGATCCCTAATTCCATGTTACTACAAAAATTACCATTCCCAGTTTATGTTGCATAGATATTAGTCATGTTTAAATTATAACCTAACCATGACAGCGACTAGTGTATCTACCAATTATTCCCAGGACCCATACAACAGTGACAAGGAAAATCATGGAAGAATCTAGACATAGGTTTCATATTGACAAGCATGGAATTAGAAGTAAAAAACATATTTCCCTATAATGGGATCAATGTGATCAAGGACACTTACCTTCCTCGAAGTGCTGCTCAAAGGTCACCGAAGTCTTGATCTTGAATATGCTCGAACGGCTCCGGGATAAGATCATCTACACGCAAAGAGAATGACACACTAAGAACAAGCGCAAAATGAAGCTAACACAATACACAAACGTTAAGGCTAGCTAGGCTACGAATTTAGAAAATTTAGACACAAGAATTATACAAATCGGAGCTATGACATGGAAGCTATGACTAAACAAATTTTTAAAGGACTAAAAACCATGGAAACTAATTTTCTAGAATTAAACTTAATTTTTAAAAGGCCTAAAACATTTATTTAAATTTTTCTAGGATTATTTTATAGCATTAAAATGATTAAAAAATTTATAGAATTTATTGCATCTTTCTAGAAACAAAACTATTTTTATATGCAATAAAACATATTAAAAGTATTTATTTAACTAAAGAAAACACATTTAAAACTATTAGAATTAATCTAGATTTTCTAAAACTATTTTCTAATTAAAAATGTTTATTCTTAACATTAAAACTATTTTCTTAATTAAAAACCTATTAAAAACATTTATTTAAATCATAAACTAATTTCTATAATTTTCTGTTAAAAATCTATATTCAGAATTATTCTATTTTCATGATTATTTATCTATAGGAAAATTAAATTACTATGCAACGCTGACGTCATCTAGCTGACCGGGTTGTTGACTTGGCTCTGATCTGCTGACTGGACTGCCACGTCAGACAAAATGATGATGTGGCAGCTTGCGCGGTGCTGATGTGGAGTACATATTCTGACTGGGATTATGTGTACACGTGGCAGCTTCCTATTGGCTCGCAAAGGGGTACAGATGGATCTAATTTGGACCGTCAGTTGAAAATTAGGCGGAGGAGAGGAGGTCTACTTAGGCTCTGGCGATTCAGGGCGGCAACGACGAGCTCGGCCACAATGGCGAACAGTCGTAGGACAGCGGCAACAGCACTACGATGCTCACGAGACGATAGCGAGTGGCGGAGCACCACCAGGTGATGGTGGCAAATCCGTTTGATGCCTTGAACGATGGCAAGGCAGACCGGAGAAGCTTGGCGACAGAAGGGCTTCAACGGCAGGCTTCAGTGGCCTTTGGAGCTCCGTGCGGTGGCTGGAATTCGACAGCGAACAATCGGGGACGATGAGATGCTGACGGTGAACACCGACGAAGGTTCAGACGGCGTCGGGGTGGCGCGAATCGACTCAGCGACGACAGCAGGTTGTGGCAAAGGTTCGGCGATGGCACACAAGCTCTCTGGTGAGGGAAATCCGATGAAACTTGGCGGCTTGGCCGCGGTGAGGCAGAGGGAGGCCCGATCAAGGCTTTGATTTGGGTTTTATAGACGATTAGGAGGCGGGCGGTTATGGAGACAGGGAAATCGTGGTGACGGAGTGAGAGCAGGGGTCATGGAGGCGGTTGGCACGGAGAGAACAGGCATCACAGGCGTGCACTGCCTCTGATCACCAAATTATCTTGTGAGTAGACCACCTCTGTTAAATACTCTGACGTTGTTTCCAAGTGCTCACCAGATCATCCGGTGTGTACAAATTCTCACACATTGGACTATCCGGTGAGTGCAATTTTCCTTGGACTTTGACGGAACTATGCCAACTCTATTTCCTTCGATTTTGGTTAGTCGTGATTATAATTACAACATATATACATGCTTATACAATCAAAACATCATCAAACCAAAATAACCCTTTGTCAATCACTCATCACATGTAAATCAAGACTCATTTTAACTTGATTTCTCATGTACCCTATCTGATGTGAAGAATTAGACATTGTGGATGTCATGCAACCTTTTCCTTGTGTGATCATGACCTTCCCATGCCAATACCTGGGTCTGCCTCTTAGCACCAAAAAGCTAACCAAAAGGGAGGTGCAACAATTGATTCAAAAGGTCTTGGCCAAGCTGTCAGGTTAGAAGGGACGACTAATCAACAAGACAGGACAACTCACACTAGTTAATATTGTGATGTCCTCTATCCCAGTGTATCATCAGACAGTGTTCACAATTAAGAAGTGGGCTATAAAGAAGATTGATCGCATCAGACGCAATTTCCTCTGGAGGATTAGAGGAATCAAGTGGTGGGCACTATCTGGTGACCTGGAAATGGGTCAGTAGGCCGAAGAAAAAAGGAGACTTATGAATCAAGAATATTGAATTCTTCGGTAGAGCACTGCGTTGGCGTTGGCTATGGTATGAATGGACAGATGCTGAGGGGCCATGGGTGGGCAAATATTTGTCGTGCGACAACACGGACAAACAGTTGTTCAGGTTGAACACGCAAGTCTAGCTTGGGGATGGCCGAACTGCAAAATTCTAGCACTCAAGCTAGATTGATGGGGGAGCACCAATGGACACAAAATCGAGATTGTACAAACTTGTATGGAGAAAGAATATGTCAGTACGTGAAGACATACTAGGGAACAAGTGGACGAGAGGACTGATGAAAATGATATCAGTGGAGGAAATGGTTGAACTCATCATGCTAACGAGAAAGTGCATCTTTTGGAAAAGTCGGATACCATCACAAGGAAGTGGACGTCTAACGGCCAATATAGCGCCCATTCTGCAAAGTTTCATGGACCCTACACAACTTTTGATGCAGGCAGTCTGGCGAGCACATATGGAAGGGAAACATAAGTTCGTTGCTTGGCTGATGATACATAAAAGACTTTTGACGGTAGACAAGCTTGCACGACGGAATTGGCCCTATAACCCGATATGCCAACTGTGTGATCAAGAGCAAGAAATAACGGACCATCTATGTTTGCACTGTAGCTACACAAAAGAGGTTGGGAGCTAGTTCGTGCATGGACGCATGATATGATTAATGCCCCAGCATCAAACCATGAAAAAAATTCGGCCGAATTTCACCTATTTTCGGTCCTACCAGTCACCTCCGGTATTTGGTGTTACCGGTCAAAACCAGTCGAAATTATTCAAATTTGAATTAATTTTGATTAAATACATTGATTTTAGTCATTTTTGTCCAAATTTTTGAAGAATTTCGGACTGAAATTGACCGAAATTTTCTAATTTCGGTCTTACCAGTGCCCCCTCGTTCTTTTAAATCCAATTTTTTCTCCATGCATCAAACCAAACCATTAGTCAATGGTGGAATGTGAACATGGAAAGATTTTCAAAGAATTAAAGGTGTACTGTAGCGCATTCATCATTTTTCATAATATGGAGTATTTGGGAAGAGAGAAACCGACAAATTTTTTAAGCACAAGTCGGCACTGACCATGCTCCATCAGATCAAGGAGGAGATGAGTGTGCGGAGATTGACCTGTGATCAACTAGAGATCGGATAGTTTCCATAATGAAATTTACTCAGAGGCGTTTTTCTATTTTCTTGCAATTGCACCGGAACATGTACAATTCTAGATAACCTACAAAGGCTTGACCCGAAACGTTACAGATTCGTTACAAACAAATAATACGTCGCTGCCACCTGACACACATGGTGACGCAAAAGGACATTTTTTTCACCCCGCGGCTGGAGTTAGACAGGACAGTGCTACGAGACGGTGGAGAGCAGCGGCGGATCCAGAGACATGAGTAGAGGTGCTCTTTCTCTTCTTTTTTCTTTTTTTTTTTCCCTAATCATGTCTAAAAACTGCGAGAACTTCCGAGTACGTCGACGCGGGCCGACATATTTTTTCTCCCTCCCCTCGGCTAGCCGTCATCAGTTCGATAACCTTCCTGCATGCAGCGAGACTTTGAAGGCTTGTGCGAGGCAGAATTTCTATAGAGCGTGCGTGCGTGCGTTGGGACGAGTGGGAACGAACGATGGGCCATCTCCTTGTCGACCGACGTGGGAGGAAGCTGAGATGCAGAAGACACAGCGACCAGCCGTCCGCCGGCCACTAGATTCAGATCGGTGATTCCCTTGGTTTTAGCGTGTGCGTACATGATGGTGATCCTCGATCTCGATCGGAAAGAGAAGTTCTCGCGCGTGTCGAAATCGACGTTGACCAGGCTGAGCTCGACTTGGAAAAAACGGCACGTGCGTTGATACCGAAGTGTTCGGCCCCGGTTTCATCGATTCTTTACTTGGCACGCCCCAACGCTACGTGGTCAGGTGTCCTTGGGCCACGTACGGCGAAAATGAAGTTTACTTAAAGGAAACAATGTTGCGAAAAAAAGAAGGGGAAAGAATATTGCTACCAGCGCACATTTGCTTTAACACGCGGGCGCGCGATTCAGCGGCTAGATGCTAATCGAAACGTGTTAAAGCACCCATCTAATTAAGGCAAACAACGGAAAGGAGAGAGGAACGACACTTTGAGGATGACATCACTCAGGTGGAAAGGCAATTGTTTCGATTAGCATAACACTGTGATACAATATCATCAAGTAACTAAGTGGCAACTGACTAGTAAGTATTACTTCAGCCTCACAAAAACAAGTAAATCAAAAGTCATCCAACAAAATAAGTTCTAGTTGCCTTCCAAATGACAGCGTTACGATTAGTAGTAGCTCTGCAAGCACTAAAGCATATGAAAAGGGAAACATGGATGGTAGTAATTAGGTGAGAAAACAAGATAAAAGAATAAAGTGGAGTGGCTAATTAGATTCTAGCGAGGTAATTAATTCTGCATAAACAGATACAGATATTATCAATATCTATATTTGTCAAGATTGTTCATACCACATCCATATCCGGAAAAAGAATTAGGATATATATGTATTCATATACGTTTGTCCGACGGTGTCGGAGGATTAACTCCTGTCGCAGGGATTCCGAGAGACCCTTTTTTAAAGATTCGGCCGGGGGATGTTCCTGAATAAGTTCGTCGGAGAAATAAATGGAAGTGGAAGTAAATTCAACGGCCGGTGGTGGGGGATGATCGGCCTAGTGCAAAGGGAAGTAAATACACCAGAGTTTAGACAGGTTCGGGCCGCACGGGGGCGTAATACCATACTCCTGTATGGATGCTATATCTTACCCTGAGGGGGATCCCTCAGGGATATGTCTGGTTACAAGAATATATTGTCTAACTAAGAGCTTGAGGCTCCTTGTTCTAGCTCTGCACAGGCTTGCTTGCAATGTTCTTCGTCTGAGTGTGGAACGGTCTACTGCTTGGGCTTGTCTTTTTTCCAATTGTTCTCTCCTCCGATGTTTCGATCCAATCTCCCCCCTTCTTTCTGTATGCCGATCCTTTTATGCACTCGCCGGCCACGACATACCCGAACGGGAAGGAAGGGGCACAAGTTCCAAGACGCCACGACTGAGAAAGGCGTCGTCATTTTCTCTGGGCGAAGTGACAGGGGCGGTGGAAAAACACGGCGCGCGTCCGGCCACTCGTCACTGTGGACGCCCTGGCGACGGGCGCCGTTGAGAGGGCCCACCGAGCAGCCACAGAGGCACCTGGCGTGCCCGCCCTGTCTTGTCCCTCTGCCGCGGCAGGGCAGCAGGCGGAACGCCTTGATCCTGGCAACGTTATCCCGAGATACACCGGATGATACGGGACGGAACCCGTGCAATTAATGCCCCCACGCCTCTCTGCCAAAGTATGGCAGGGACTGACACTGCGGCGGGAGCAGTTGGGAATGTCAGGCCGCGCACGCCCATTAAATGCGGCCTCGGACCTCTGACTGGTTGACACCCTATCTGCGGGCCCCTCGGGGGCCCTTCTGGGTCGTCGGGGCACCGAGTGCTCGGGGGGTACTGTTCACCTCCCCGAGCACTCTCTCCCGAGCACTCTCGCACGAACCTTCGGGGAACCGAGTGCTCGGGGGCTACCACGTGCAACCCCGAGCACTCTCTCCCGAGCACTTTTGCACTGACCCTCGGGGAACCGGGCGCTCGGGGGCTACCGCACGCAGCCCCCCGAGCGCTCTCTCCCGGAACTTAGCTCTTCTGATCGTCGAGGGACTAGGGTGCTCGGGGGCGACCGGGCACCTCCCTGAACACTTTCTTCCCGGTACTTGAACTCTGCGTGTCATCGGGGAACTGCGGTGACACGTGGCGGACGGCTGGCCTGGTCTCAGGACTCAGGGACCCCCGGTTCCTGATACACCGACAGACGGATATAGATTTTTCTTACGATATTTGTGTTTTGCCAGGTATAAATATCGGATAATAAGGATTTATGATATCTATTTTCTTAGGGTTGGGTGCCGAATCTTCGGAAGGTTTTATATGGGAATTCTGACCTCCAATCAGATCGTAAGAGGCCAAGGGAGAAGTTTACATTTGAACTCATGTAACTCAAATTTTCACTCCAGTTTTCGAACTATTAAGTCAAAAAAGTAGCTTTGAATCCAAAATTCAAACTTGTAACCACTGCAAAAATATAGTAGAAATATGCAAAGGTCACCTGCTTAATAATAGCATGCGATGTAGCAATAGCAGCAATGACACTATTATTATTAAGTGATCAACTTGCTAACAACCAAAACTTACAATCGAAACCATAGCTCAAATAGCTAGTATGGTTGGAAATAAGGAAAAAGAATAAAAGAAAAGTTCTTCTAGAATGAAAATCTGCCGTGGCTGATTTGTCACCACGCAATTGGCCGGAAAGCGATAAGAGGAGACGACATAAAGGAGACCGTCCCAAACCCAACTAAACCTTCTCTTCATCACTACTACCAAGATAACCAAATCGCGAAGCCATGGCCACCACGGTCACCGCCATGGCTGCCATAGCTGCCTTCCCGGCTCCAAGAACCCTCCCGCAGCCCCCGGCCGCGCTGCCGTCTCTCCAGAACGTCGTGTCGTTCGTGGTCCGGCCCGTGCGCGCGCACCGCCGGCTGGTGGCCGTGGCTGTCAGCTCGCCGGCCACGCCACCGGATCTGGCCAGCAAGGTGTCCGAGAGCATCAAGCAGGCGCAGGAGACGTGCGCGGACGATCCGGTGAGCGGCGAGTGCGTGGCGGCCTGGGACGAGGTGGAGGAGCTCAGCGCGGCCGCCAGCCACGCGCGAGACCGGCAGAAGGGCGCCGACCCGCTGGAGGAGTACTGCAAGGACAACCCCGAGACCGACGAGTGCCGCACGTACGAGGACTGAGAGGCCCCGCGAGCTCGTCCTGGCTTCCGCCATTGCTGTCACGTGATCTAGCTTGCTTAGCTAGAGTGGCATGATGACAGCATGCAGACATGCATGGATCCGCTCATTGGTCTCTTCGGGCCTGCAAGTTTAGTTTCTTCGTTTTATCTGGTTTGGTTTGCAATAAAGCGAGGTTTGTTTATTAATTACAAGAAGTATTTATGAGCTGCTACTGTAATTCCAAGAGAAGGTGTAATCAACTTAGCTGGTGTGCTTCTGGTTCTGGAACATGGTTTTACTGTGTGCTGTGTTGTGAAGTATATTGCAGATTTAACTGTCCTTTGTGAGGCCACAGATTTAACAGTCTTAAGTAGTCCAATTAGTACACGAAGAAATTTCAGTAGGTCTGAATAATACTGCAGGCTCAGAAGTTGTGTTGTGAAATTTGAGACTCGACATGGTATTTGGGTCTGACATCGCAACGTTATTTCAGTTCTTTGTGATGATACATCGAAGTTCACTTCCAGGAGTCAGGTGAAACCAACATACAGGAGAGAATACAGTACATGTTTCAGTCTGAACCCGCTGCACCATTTATTTCGTTCGACATTTGTACAGATGTTTGGACATGCGAGATAAGGCAAAAATACGAATTCGTACACCGTGTGCCATCACGTCATACTTTATTTTTTCTCTTTTATTTTTTCCTTTATTCTGTCTACCGGCGACCAAACTGCTGCTTTGATCTTGGTCAGCTGCTATAAAATGTTCGTTGCGCATTCCATCACATGCATTCGAGCGCGAGCAGAGCAGCAGGCGAGCGTGAGGACGAGCAGCATTTGAAGCAGCAGTCGAGCGCAAGCAGGAGTAAAGCAGCAGCGCGCAGAGATGACAGTCTTTCGTAATAGTAAGTATGTAGATTATGTATGTACTTAATATTTAGATTAAAAAATGTAATTAGAGAAAGTAGAGTATTTATTCCGTTCGAATACATTGGTTAAATGGTATTAAGTTGATAAAATAGATTAGATATAATATTTGCATATTTTATGATCTCGTAACAGTAATTATAATCTTGTAACAGCATCTACTATAGTGTAATCGTAATTTTGATCCCGCGATAGGCATGATAACCAGAGTTATGATAATGTATGGGGCGTAATTAGCTGTTTATAGTATATACATCTAAGTAGTTATTTGTCTATTTACGTTTGTTTAGCAGAGACGCTGTGGCTATTCATATTTATTATGGAGAACGTCCTGCTGTTTTGCATGGGAGACTCGTATCAATTCAGAACTACCAGCACGTAGAGAGTACGGTTGAGCTATCTATTGATCTAGAAGGCTTAAAATCACATATTATAAGCCTTTTGCGTGTGAACCAGCAGTCCTACAATGTTGTCCTAGAGGGTGTGCGGCCACGGCTTATACCAAACAGTTCGATCATTGTCCATACATTGTTCGATTTGAGAAGGAATAACGCATGTGCTTTGTACTCACGCAAGGTATTAGATGAGAACTTTGAAATGGGAGTGTACGTAAACATAGTATCACGATTGGTGCAAGGTGAAGTGGTGCCTAGCGTGGAAGGATCAGACCATCATGTGATGCATGATGAGGAGGGAGGACATGTTGGGGAGGGTACTTCCAGTACAGAGGGACCTGAAGTGGACCATGGTGAGGTAGATGCAGGATGCATGGATGATGAAGCCGGTGATAGCGGGGATGAAAAAGGTGCTGACAACGATGACCCGGTGCTGGCAATCCAGTACTTTCATGGTGCTGAGCTGCTAGATTGTACCATCGTTGAGTATAACACCCTATCTAACTGGGGATATCAGAATAGCGATATCTAGGTGGGACAACGGTTTCAGAACAGGGAGGAGGTCATCCACTTTATCAGCAACTATGTTGTAATCACAAAAAGGGACCACAAGTGCGCCCGGTCTAACCCTACAAAGTATGAGATCAGGTATATCAAGCACCCAAATTGTCCTTACTTTGTATGAGCATATAAGCCAAAATACGAGAACTATTTTGTGATGAGTAGACACACCCCACATACATGCAGCGAAGAGGTTGTTAGGAATGTGAGCCACGCCGTTGATCTGAGGTTCATAGCCCAACTCCTCATCACCCTTGTTGGCACGAACATATGTTTGTCACCAAAATCCATTATGGAGGAGGTGCAGACTAAGACGTGTATGCTGATCAATTATCACACTGCGTGGCGAGCGAAACAGAAGGCGTTGAAGATGTTGTTTGAAAGTTTCGAAGAGTCTTATAACTATACCCCAAGCCTGCTGCAGAAGATTGCCATGACCAATCCAGGGATCCAGTGGGCCATGGCGGATGAGCCGATCAGGCTGGAGGATGGGTCATACAGTAGCACTGACCGACACCTCATTAGGTTTTTCTGGTTCTTTGCCTAATGCATCGAAGCTTTCAGACATTGCAAGTCGGTTGTATGTGTGGATGCCACATTTTTTAGCGGCAAGTACCATGGTAACCTAATGACAGCGTTGGCGGCGGATGCAAACAATCAGATCATTCCTTTCGCGTATGCAATGGTTGAGAGTGAGAACAACAATAGTTGGCTGTGGTTCCTCATCTTGGTGAGGACACGTGTCGTTGTCAATAGAGAATGAGTTTGCATCATCTCATATCGCAACAAGGGCCTCTTCTTGACGATGCATATGCTCTTCGGCGGGGGTGTGATACCTGGTTCATGTAGAAGATGATGAAGATCAGCGAATCTAAGGGGTACAAGAGCACCCTCTACTATTCAGTTCTCGTCTCTCGGCTCGTTTCGGAGTGGTTTTGCACACGTGACGTTGTTGACTCAGATCCCACATGGTCTGCCCATGCTAACTCAGCCTCTCATTGATTGAGCTCACCCGTCAGTATCATCATCTTCCTCCTCCTCTCCAATTTCCATGGCTAGGCCCATTTGTCATTCCATTCCCCTGCCTTTTCTTTTCTCTCCCCCTCCTCTCTTTATTTCTTCATGGCGAAGCCAACTGGCTGCTAGCTACCATGATTGCCACGCATGGGAATGGAAGTCTAGTGCTCCAGGATCCCCTCCCTCTACTTTCTTTTTCTCTTGCTTCTTCCAAGCATTTCTCTCACTAGTCTGGCGAGATGCCCTCGTCCCCCTCCATCCCTAAATACCATCCTCGACTCCTCGAGTCCGCGGAACCTCATGCTCCACTATCTCGAACTTCACCTCCCCGATTCACTATTGAAGCGCCACCGGCCACGGTTTCTTCCCTTAATCCAACGAGAGGCACTGCTTGCTCGATTCCCTACATCTGCAATACCATCGGCAACTGTAGTGCTCGCCACCGGCGACTACAGTGGGTAGGGCTAGACTTGGAGCTGCCTACGGTGATCTACAGACGATAACAGGTACAGTGGTTGGGTCCTTATCAGCAAGCGGTGACCGGAGTGGAGGGACGAGCTCGTCGAAGTTGAAGGTGGTGGCAGTTCTCCACGAGAATGTGTTGGGAGCCATTGTTCCTGGACTTGGTGCTGTCAGGGAGGTTTGGTGAGGCGTGGGGAAGCTGCCTAGGGATGTGGCTCTGCCAGTGGTTGGCGATAGAGAAGATAGGTGACGGAGGCATTGTACATGGCGTCAGATCGGTGGGGGCTCAGAGAGGATAAAAAATGGTTGGGAAAGCTAGATAAGACACCAAGGATGCTCATCGTGCTCTCTAGGGGCGCTGGGGTGGTCGAAGTTGAGTTGGCGACAGTGAGGTGGAGCTTGGGCGGCGATGACAATAGTGGAGATTGATGTTGAGTGTCTTCCTAAGGGTCTTGAGCTAGTATAAGGGGCTTTAGAGTGAGAGGAGAACTCGCTGATGCTACTGGAGTGGAAGAAGGAAAGAGAAGCTCACCAAGGGCGGCAAATTACAGCGGTCTCCTCTACCTTGCCATGGATTCGGTCCCCGCAAGCCTCCCCTGAGCCATTTGACCTCGTGGTGAGCTACCTCATGGCGCAATGAGGCTCGCCTGCCCTTCTTCCTCCCTTCTCGAGCCATCTCTCTCCATCCACGCCATTGATCGAGCCGCTATGCCACCATGGCTGCCATTGCCCATGCTTCGGTGGTTGCCGCTTGCTCGCCTGCTGCTCGCTCACCGAAGACCTGTGCGAATCGCCACTCTAGCGACGACTGCTACGCCGTGCCTCGAGATGATCATTTGAGAACATGGGATGGAGCGCGAAGGCTGGAGGAACAAGATGGAGGCAAGCAACAAGCAAGAGGTCTGGCATGACGGGGAAATTGGGGAAAGTGAGAGGGGGAGAGAGAGCGTCTACCGAGTCATTAACAATTGGTTATGTCGAATCTGAGTTAGACACGTCACGTGTACAAAATCACTCCGAAATGATCCAAAAGGATGAGAACTGAATGATTTTAAAAGATTTCTAGTATTAAAGTTAAGAAATAAAAATTAAACTGCTTCAATAGTTAATGGACTAAAATTAGACTTTTTCCACCATAATATAACTTCGTGCTTAAGGAAGGTAGCGCGGATCACCTCCGTCTGTAACACGTGGCACCAGCGAAGCGGACGCCGCGTCCATTCTCCTTCCTTGCTTGCTTCTCTCTTTATTCCTCCCTTCCCTTCCCCTCTTCCTCCGGTGGACGCAAGGGAGCGGGAGATTGGTCCCTAGGCCAGGGGGAGATCCTCGCGGCGTTCGATCCGGACGGCGGCGGGCGAAGATGCTGGACGTACAGAAGCGGCGCGTGCAGCTGCTGCTCTTCATCACGGGCGTCCTCGCTCTCAGCATGACCGGTAAGCTTCCCGATCGAAGAATCTACTTTCCTCCTTTTTCCTATGCAATTTCCCCGGTTGGTTTCCGAGACGAAGAGCCGTGGGCAGTGGGTCCGTCGTTGCGTGCTTGTCCACTGTAATTTTCCTTACCTTGTAACCTTTGATTCGTCGATTGTTAGGGAGTGGTTGGTTCCTGGTGAGAGGATGCGTATTTGCCTGATTTTGGGTGCTGATGCGTTTATGCTGGTCGATCAGTAATGGACTTCTTAGGGGCTAATTTTTGTTGTCTGAGAGTAGTTAGGCATTTGTTTGCCTGGTTTAGATTGATGATAATGGTGGAAATCTCCTTCCATTTTTGCTAAGTTCTTCGGTGCCGTACTTTGTGGTGGTGCGAAGAAGTTCCATATAGAAGCTAAAAACCGTGCGGTTCTCAGTTGATCAACAGACTAGATGTGACCAATTGCTCGTAATTTCTTTTTGCCTTAATTCAGAAAGTCATAAATTTGTCATAGAGTTAGCAACTTGCTAGTATTGATTTATTACTAATGAGCTAACACTTAACAAAAATGCCGTTTGAAAGCTTACAACATATGTCAGCAGCTGGCTGTGGGTTGAATATTGGTTAGCATGGGCTACTTTGCGCTAATGGAATGGCAAAAACATATTTTACATGTACGAGCCTAGCAATACGAGCGGTTAGTCACTGTGTCTTCTGTCTTGGAGGTAGCATAACAATATATGCTTGCATGACTTATGTTGAATAACTAGGGGTATCAATATAATGATACCCATCCACTAGTTACGGAATATACTCTGTGGTGTTTCATCCAGCACAGGCGCCCAGCTTGTATGCTTTAGTCATAGCCACTTGGCCAAATAGCCGTGCTCAGTTTTTGGGCTTCTCTGGAGCCTAGATGACAATACAAAATCGGAGCACTTTATTGCAGACTTTAGTGGATCCAAATGCTAGAGGTGGATTTGAGACCACACAACTGCAACAAATATGACTCACCATCAATTGTAACAACAAATGACATAATTTATATATCTAATTGCAAGGATAAAAAAGAAAAAAAAAACAATCAAAACTATAAAGGTTCAGAAGTTGTAGCTATTGGCAGAAATTACTAAACAGCCCACTAGCTCCGCATTTGATTTAGAGAAACCAGAGCTTCATAGTTCCATATATTCTACAGGGTAGAACCAGAGCTGGTACCTGTTCAAACAGGGTTTAAAAAAAACTCGATTGACCTAGGAGGAATTAGGTGGCATTGCATTAAGAAGAAATAGGCATCCAAATTCGAGTTGAAGAGGACTCGAACCTAGGTGTTGGGGGTGTAAATCCACACCTCCCACCAACTGAGCAAGACTTAATTCCTTCATAGAGGGTTTTCAAGTGAATCAATAATAAGTTACAAGTTCTGTAGGGAACCAGTGAGTTTTCAGTTTTACATGTTTGCCTGAGATCAGCTTCTTACTAAGTAGCGTGTGCTGAACATTAACTAGCATTTCCTAATGGATCCATAAGCACTCATTTTATATGCATATGCCAAACAATACAAACAGATAGTCTCAGCATTGGTGGTAGCATACCTACATTATGCTGAAGAACTCGTAGTGAAAAAGCATTTTGTTTCAACTGAGTCAGTAATGAATGATAATTGGCTAGCTTGTAAATTCTGTTGGATATGAAAGAGTGGTTAGCTGCACAAGTTTACCAATTTGTTTTACATAATTGGTAATCCCAGGTCTCTTCATACTCCAGTTACTGACTCAGTGGATCTATTTAAAGATAGCTCTTGCTGGGTAGCCATATTGACATTCTTCAAGCCACACTCCCTTATTTACATAGTCACAGTTGAATATGACAGATTAATAGTTGCAAGCTATGAGTGCATTGATATTGGTTCCTTCTTCAATCTCCAAACTTCTCCTAGATATTCATGGTTTCAGAATTCAGATGAAAGTAAACCTTATCTCCTTGGAATGACCCCATTCACCTCTAATTTACAGCTGAGAAGTTCAGGGAACTTGTTGGAAAGGAGGCTGCATCGAAGAGTGGTCAGTTCACATTCCTGAACTGCTTTGACATGGGCCCTGGCAGCCTTGCATGCACAGCGAAGGAGGGTGTCAAGTTGTATGTCTACAACCTCCGAACTGTACACATGGAAAGGGTGCGGCAACGAGCTATTGAGAAAGCATTAGCTGATGCCGTGACAGAAGGCCTGACACCCTCTGAAGCAGCCAAGCAAGCTCAGAAAGTTGGTACAAAAGCGGCGAAAGTGGCTGCTCGTCAAGCCAAACGGATATTGGGGCCAATAATCTCTTCTGGTTGGGACTTCTTTGAAGCAATGTACTTTGGTGGAAGCATGACAGAAGGTTTTCTCCGGGGTACTGGCACCTTGTTTGGAACTTATGTGGGTGGTTTCCATGGCGAGGAGAGGCTGGGGAGGCTGGGGTATCTTGCAGGAAGCCATCTAGGCAGCTGGGTTGGAGGAAGAATTGGACTGATGATCTATGATGTCATGAATGGCCTGAAATATATGCTTCAATTTGTCCAGCCAGAGAATCAATCATTGTCATATTCTTCCGAAGGTGGTTCAGAATACACTGACAATTATATAAGCGGCAAAAGAGAGGAGTCAACATACACAGATAATTATTTAAGCAGCGAAACAGAGGAGCCAACATACTATGAAACATCGGAAGAGAAGCAGGAGGAATCAAAGTGGTTCAGTTTGTTCTGAAACTGTGAACTTTGATATTAGCAGTCCTATACTGTCTTCACAGAAATGGTTAGCTTGTTTCGTATAAATATTCGACACTCTTAGCTTCGTTTTGTGTTATTAGATGAGGTATGACTCTTCTTTGTATTTATCCTTTTGACCACTGTATATGGAACACATGTGCATGCAACTCTTGAGTTTTGTAGAATGCACCATCAATAGCAGCAATACTGAACCACTACAGAAAAGATATTGGGGAATATCTTATCGTAGAAAAAAAATGTTTGAGGAGACGGCTCTCTAGTCTCAAGTCTCTTAACATTTGATTGGTACTTTTGTCTGCCAATGCTTGTCGTCGAATTGATGCTTCGATTTAGCAAATGCTACATGATCTATGTTAGCTTGAATATTTTTTTCCTCATGAGTTGGCTATAACTTTCTTGTCTTCTTTGGCCATTTGGATAGCTGTTGTATAAATCTGAAGGAATTTTTATGATTAAAACTCTCATCATTCTAATGGATAATTCTGAAGGAATACTCGAGTAGTATATCTTGCTGAAATTGAGCCTTCTGTCCATTGCTACACATAACTAAGAATTTTAGTAATGTCTTTCAACCACCGCACCCCTTCTCGATTATTCAATCCTCCCTGAATCCAATTGGAGAGTAGAGTCCTCGCACATTGTAGGTACTAAGCCATACTGTTGACGAGAAAACATGGCACACTAACACACCGAGCGCCTCGTGTGCAATATCCAGCGAGTAGTACTCAGGATGCCCTAGTCGTGATGCTGCGCCGTCGAACCTTCGTCGTCATCCACGCTTGGGAGGGACCCCATCGAAGTGCAGGTGATTGACGGCTTGTCCTTGGTTATCGAGATCAAGAGCATGAAGTAATATAGATGGGAAAAGAAAACGGTACTACAGGAGCTAGGCAAAAGACGAAAGATAATGTAAATTGTGTTTGATCGATTGGTTGATGTCCTCAATTGGTCATGATCCTCTCATATTTAAAGGGCAGCAGGTCTTAGCCGTAAGAGATCAGGATTCCTAATTCAAACCGAACAAGACTTACAGATATGATTCGACTACGCCTACTTGATCTCCAAATTTTCTATAACAAACATATATTTTCTATTTGAACACGTAAAACTCTCGTATATCTACCCGAATACGTTTTAATGTAGTTCGGCTTTCTTAGATTTGATCAACTCTTCCATCTGTCTGGAGACCAACTGCAGGAACAAACCTTGATTACTAGTCGTCTGGTTATTGGTCATGACCACTAATCGTGTTCACTAGTCTGAAATCACTATTATTGGTCTGAAACTATTGTTCACTAGTCGGAAATTACCAAGTTGAGCACTATTTATCTGATCGTGGTACTATTTATCTAATCATGGTACTGTTCATTTAGTCGCCCCTTAAGCCAGTCGTCGCTGTAATGACCACTATAAATACCAAATCTTGTCATCAACATATGCCCCCCCCCCCCCCCTATTTTTTGATGAAACTTGCTCACTAAAAAATATATCGACTCCCTTATACCTTTCTTAGGACGATGATCAAGACATCGGCCATGAATGCCCCTTAGGATGATGATAACCAATACATCGGTCATATTTCTTTTAAGCATCTTGCCATACACTAGGATATTTTTTTTTAAAGTATCGTCCATTAATAGTTTTAGGCAGTTTCTCTTCTTGCAAACTTTCTAGTAGATAAGAATTTCCTGGGATGATACTTACAATTCTGTATGGACCTTTCCAACTCAGAGATTATTTACCAAATTTGTTGTCCTTCGATCCTACAGGCAAAATAGTCTTCCACACAAGATTACTAATCTGAAATGACTTTACTTTCACCTTCATGTTGTAGGCTTTGGCTACCCTCAACTTGTCTTTCTCGATCTCTCTCAAAGCCTTCAACCTTTCATCCATCACTTTATCAATCCTGTCTATCATTAGATCATAATAATCCACAGCTGACAGGTTATTCTGCTCGACCAATTTTAAAGCATTAAGATTCACTTCAACAGGTAAAACAGCTTCTTGTCCATAAACAACTTTATATATCGTTACTTTAGTGGCACCATGTCTAAATATACGATGTACCCACAAAGCCTCCAATAGAACTTCATGCCATCTCCTGGGATGTTTCTCTTTATCTTCTTGATAAGTTTAATCAAAATTTTATTACTAGACTCGGCTTCACCATTGGTCTGAGCATAATAAGGGGACGAATTAAAAAGCTTAATTTTCAATGATTCGGTAAATTCACATACCTGGTGCGACATGAATGAAGTACCTTGATCCGTAGTTGAAGTCTGCGGAATACCGAATCTATGAACAATATATTCCAAAATAAAGTTAATTACCTCCTTATGTCTCATGTTCTTGAGAGGAACAATTTCAGTCCACTTAGTAAAATAATCAGTAGTCACCAAATAAAGCGATAACCTTTAGTTAACGAAGGATGTATTTGGCCGATGAAATCCAAACCTCAACCTCGGAACGGCCATGGTTTGATAATAGGATGCATCATAGCAGTAGGAACTAATTGGATATCACCATACTTTTGACATACCTCGCATCCTTTATAATACCGAAGCAATCATTAAGCATAATAGACAAATAAAAACCAGCTTTCTTCAATAATCACTTCATCTTTCACGCTAATTGATACATGCCACATATGCCTTCATGCACTTCTCCCATAGCAATTCTAGCTTCATCAGAATCCAAGCATTTTAGAAGCACACCATCCATAGTTCGGCGATATAAATCATCATTCAACAATGTATATTTGAAAACTTGCCGCCAAGTCTTTCTATCAACACTCTTGCTTGGATCTTTCAAGTAAGCAATGAGATATTTTCACCAATATTCAATTTCGACAACTTCAACATTATGTCCCAATGAAGAAGATACAACCGAACTGAAAAATTCATGTTCGGCTATACAAAGATTAACACTTTCAAGCATCAATTTTTCAATCATATAGAATTTACCTCTACCAACTTGATAACCGGGTGCTTGTTGTGCTAAATCATTAACTCTGAAATTATTACCTCTAGACACATGATTGATAGTAAAATTATCCAAAATAGCAATAATATCTACGCACTTATCAAGACAACTATTTAGTGATCCGTCGAAACATTGATAATTACCGGCAACTTGCTGCACAACTAGCAATAAATCACCAAAAGCCTCTATGTTCTTCACACCAATGGAGCTCAAAATTTCTAATCCTAACAAGAGAGCTTCATATTCGGCTTCATTATTGGTAAAAAATATTCTGGACGATAAGATGTTTCAAAAACAGCACCTCTAGGTGATATAAAAATAATACCAACACCTTGTTCAACCCCGCAAGCTGAACCATCAAAATAAAGTTTCCATGGTTTAACAGAGATAAAACTGACATCTAAATTATGCTTATCATCAATCTGATAGTCAACAATAAAATTAGCTACAATTTGACATTTCAGAGATTTCAAAGATTCATAAATCAAATCATATTCTATAAGCGCATAAGTGCATTTACCAATTCTACCACTCAAAATTAGCTTTTGCAACATATACTTAATCACATAGGCCTGACATGCTACTACACAAGTACTGGATAGAAAATAATGCCTTAACTTTGTGCAAGCATAATATAGCGATAAGCATAATTTTTCAATAAATACCTACCTTGTCTCTGCTTCCAAAAGACGTCGGCTCAAATAAGCGATTGCACGCTCTTTACGATCAGCTTCTTGTACCAAAATAGCACCAATCACATTATCCCCCGCAACAATTTATAGCCGAAAAGGTAATCCGATTTTAGGCACCCGAAGCACCGGAGGAGTAGACAAATATTTCTTAATCTCATCAAATGCACGTTGCTGCTCTGCCCCCTAAGTAAATTCGATCTCATTTTTTAACTGAAGTATAGGTGAAAAAGCACTGATTTTTCGGACAAGTTTGATATTAATCTTCTCAGGTAATTCATCTTGCCCATAAATTTCTGCATATCCCTTTTACAAGTAGGCGTCTGAACCTTTTGTATAGCTTCTATTTTATTAGGATCTATCTCTATGCCTTTTTCAGGTATAATAAAGCCTAAAAACTTCTCAGTCGACACACCAAAAGCACATTTTAGTGGATCCATTTTCAGACCATATCGATGCATCCTTTCAAAGGCTAAATATAAATCGGCTAAATGAGAATTATTACCATCCGATTTAACAACTATGTCATGAATATATACTACTTCTAATATGACACTAAGCAAATCATGAAAAATTAAATTCATAGCCCTTTGATAAGTAGCACCGGCATTTTTCAACCCAAATATCATAACCACCCACTAAAATAAACCAATAAAACCAGGACAATGAAAAATCGTTTTAGACATATCTTCCTCGGCTATAAAAATTTGATTATAACCAGCGTTACCATAAAAAAAAAACTAATTATCCTATATCTTAAAGCATTATTAATTAACATGTCGGCTATAGGCATAGGATATTCATCTTTAGAGTGGTTTTATTTAAATCTCTAAAATCAATGCAAACTCGTAACTTACCACTACTCTTCTTCTCCATCGGGATGATATTTGAAATCCAATCAGTATATCTGCATGGCCTAATAAACCCCACTTTCAACAACCGGTCTATTTCTTCTTTGATCCGATCATACATATTAGGATTAAATCTTCTAAGGGGCTGTTTATAAGGCCTAAATCCCGCTCTGATAGGTAACTGATGTTCTACTAACTCTCGATCAAGTCCCGGTATGTCATGATATTCCCAAGCAAAACAATCAATGTACTCTTTAAGCAACTCGATTACTTTAGTCTTGTAATTGGCTTTCATATTCTTGTTTACAAACGTCGGCCTTGAAATACTACCATCACCTATATCAACTTCTTCTAATGGATCGGCCGATGGAAAATCTTGACCTAACTTATCTAACTCATCTAAATCTTCAATAGCCTCACAAATATCGTTTTTATCTGACCGATATTGCTCCATACGCTTGTGCAACCATTCTAAATTTCTATCTCTACTCATTGATATATCATGCCATTGAGCCAATTATCACAAGTTGGCTTTACAACCACGAGTATAGATCCATCCTTGGAGACACTAAGAAAATCATATTCAGAAAAATCAAGACCCGACAAGCACTCAGCATTGCCGTATCTCCAATCAGCTAAAGCATCGGCCAAAGCAACATAGGCCGAAGTATCCGCATGAATTATCTCTACCTCATCATCATTGAATTAAAAATTGATGCAAGGTGGAAAGCACAAAACTATTTGCATGAATCCAATCACGTCCAAGAATAACATTATAGTTACCTTGCACCTCAACGGCGAAGAAGGCAGTGGATAATGTCTTGCTTCCAATAGTGAGCTCCATAGAGATAACCCCTTTGGCCTCATTATAATCACTAGCAAATCCATTGAGCATCAAATTAGTTTTCATTAATTTGCTGTCATCTCTACCAAGCTTCTTGAAATTTGAGTATGGCATCAAATTTACAGCAGTTCCACCATCAACAAGCATCCTAGAAATTGGCTTCCCATTAGTATGACCCTTCACATACAAGGGCTTCAAATGCCGATATGTCTCTCTTGGTTTCTCAAAAATAGCTTCTTTTGGCCCCAAAGTCAATTGAGCCACTTCACCTTCATCCATAACACGAAATTCCGAAGGTAACATGGAAACCATATTGACATCCATACCTTCAGTTGGCGAAACATCATTAGTATGCACCAGTGAATCACCATAATCAATTAATTCCTCATCTTCCTTATCACCCTGAATACGCATCGGTGTTCCTATTGGTGAAGGAGCTGTCGTAGGAGCTATCATTGCATCTAATTTTGGTTTCCACACTTGCTTCATGGGTTGCATATGCTTAACTTCATTGAAAGTATCATCCCTTAATTTTTCAGCTTGCTGCTTCATTAATTTCTGCTTGTATAGCCACTGCAATCTTCTCTTTTTCGTGTGAGATAGACTGGAGGGATACCACCTCGGCTGTAGATACTTAGAAGACAGCTCATTGTTACTTGCCTCATGATTATCATCCTTTGGAACAGCATGAACAATAGTAGGTATACTTTCAAATTTGATCGATTTATTACTAATAACAATCGGTCTTTTACCAAGCTCTTCGGAGACCACTTTCATTGACCCTATTTCAATAATATCAGCATCAGTGACCCTTATTTCAGCAATACTAGAATCTGAATTTTCAATAGAAACAATACTTTCCTTGACCCGGTATACATTCTTCACATTTCCATCATGTCAAACATCACTAGGCTGCCATAATCGGTCGTGAACAGGACGTGATATTCTATCAAATACCGGCCTACGTGGTGCTATCCATTCCGGATAAAAATAATTTAATTGCACAGGAGGAGGAGGCATCTACATACCATTATATCCCCATGTTGGGCAAGGTGGAAAAGGCACTAGAGGAGGCATCCATGACCATGGAGCCTGCTCAAATGGGGGGTAAATAGTAGCAACACAGTCCTTCTTTGGTTGATGATGATCATGCACTTCTTGCTTCAAAGGTGATCTTGACCACTAAAGATTATTTGGGTGATTCACACGAGTTTGGACGGCCTTATCTTTTTCATAATCTTTTTCATACCTGGACAAAAGTTGCTTGAAAGTGGGTTTGAATTTCACAACCTTGTCATGTCTCTTTGCTTCATTAATCTTCTACTTGCCAACCTCCGGATTTTTGGGTTTGATCATCTTCGGTTTAGCATTGTCATGCCCCTCGGGGGCAGGGTTCCATTTACCGACCGGAGCTCGGTTACTGAGCTCCGGCGGTAACCGAAAATGCGCGATAACCGCGGTTACCGGTCAAAAATTCAAAAAAATTCTGAGAAAATTCATTTGGCAAATTTTAAATTTTTGCGAAAAAATCATGTTTTTGCCCTCTCGGTAATCGAGCGGTTTGGGTCGGTTACCGAGCGGTTTGGGTCGGTTACCGAGCGATTTTCTCGCATTTTTGATTCGGTCGGTTACCGAGCGGTTTGGGTCGGTAACCGCTCTGTTTTCTCGATTTATCGAGCGGTTTTATCGAATTTCAGCGCAGTTCAACAAAAAACCTAAAAAAGGGTTCAATCTTGTAAAATCAATAACTAATTCATCCGAGCTTCAAATCAAGTGAAACAAATTTTGTTGGCTTCCTTGTAACATGATATACATGATAAAAGTATTTATACTCATAAAAAAGTTCAAAATTTTCCGTGAGAAATTTTATTTGTTAAACCAAGGTAAATGCATAGTTTACTCTTTGCTAATCCAAAAATCATGAAACAAATTTTGTTAGTCTTCTTACATGATCCTATATCTTTTAAAAATATATGAACTCATGAATTAGTTATTGTAACATGCATGATTGTGTAAATGTGTTGCGACTAGATTAATTCATAACTGACCCATCACACCTTAAAAATTAGTGAAACCACTTTCATTAGCTTATTTATATTATGATTTACGTAGAAAAAATAATAGTAGACATGAAAAAATTAATTACAGTGATGTTTCTTAACATATTCACTTTATGCTTGTGAACTTTGTAAAAATCATAGAGAATTTAATAAAACTCTAAATAAAGTGAAATCAATTTTAAAGATTCTCTTAAAATACGTTTTATACAAGAAAAATATGTGTTTGCATGTTACACTTTTCCTTAATGTGAGTTAATAATTGAGCCGCACGCTTCAATTTTTTTTCATTTTTTTCAAACTTTCTCCCTATAGAATATGATGCAAACGACATTATTTTTGATAATTTTTTTCACAGAAGTTCTTAGAATTATGTCTAGTTTTGTTTAAGATTTTTTTGAATTTTTTTTAAATTTTTTTATTTTTTCGAATTTTTTGAATTCAAATTTCGGTTACCGAGCGATTTTTGAAACCGGACCGGACCGGGAAGGTCGGTAATCGCGATTTTTGAGCGGTTACCGACGGTTTTTTGAACCCTGCTCGGGGGTTGAAGTGTTCATCACAACTTCGATTAATTCCTTGCCTTCGGGAGTCTTCTCAAGTAGTACTTCTCTTAGCAAATTCTTGTTCTCTCCCAAAGGTTTTGGCCTATCTTCACCAACAATCACATTTTTTCCTTTAGCTGATTCAGCTTGAGTTGACCAAATTAGAACACTCTTGTCCTGGAGATCAATTACGTTAACTGAGAATGGTTTCTTGTCAACTTGCATCTCTGAGAATTTCAATCGTCCTTCGTTAATAGCTGATTGAATCTGTCAACGAAAAATATTACAATCGTTAGTAGCATAAGAGTAAGAATTATGCCATTTACAATAAGCTCGCCTCTTCAATTCTTCTAATGGTGGAATTACATGACCATGAGGAAGCTTAATTTGTTTTTCTTACAGCAAATAATAAAAAATCCTATCACACTTGGCTACATCAAAAGTAAATTTAATTTCTTCTTGCCGATTTTTGGGAGGAATCGGCTTAAGAGCAGAGCAAACAAATTGTTTAGACTTAGAAGACCAAGCCCATTCGGCTATACACACATTAGCATCATTATCGTCCGAATTATCAGACTCATATTCAAGCATATGAACATTAGGACAATCAATTTTAAATTTATCATTTGATTTCTGAAAATTTCTAGACTCTTTAGCCCGGCTTTCTAATACCAGAGCTCTTTCCAAAACTTGGCTAGCATCATAAAATTCAAAACCTTCTAGCTTTTCTTTAAGATGAGACAACAAATCCCAATAAGCTAATTCAACTAAGTCTTTTTCAGAAAGTGTCAAGTTAAAGCATTGGTTTTTTTAATCTCTAAACCTTCTAATAAAATTAGTAACATGTTCATTATATTTTTGTTTAATCGATGTCAAATGTGAAAGCCTCAATTCAGTATCAGCACTATAAAATATTCATGAAATTTCTCTTCTAAGTGAGACCACACATGAACGAAATTAGGAGCAAGGGATGTAAACCAAGTAAAAGCTGTTCCAGACAATGATAAAGGAAATATTCTAATCTTTAGCACATCATTGGAACTAGCTTTACATAATCGTGCAAGAAACTAGCCTACATACTCCCTAGTTGTTCTATTGTCCTCCCCGGTAAATTTCACAAAATTAGGAACCTTAAAACCACGGGGGTATGGGATTGTATCACAGTGCTCAGGATATGGCTTGTGGTATGCACGATCTTTCCTCCTAACCTCCAAGACGAATTTCTCTCTAAGCACAGTAGCTACTTTTTCTTGCATGATTTCAGTATAATCGGTTACAAGCCGATTAGGGTCAGCTATTGGCTTGAGCGGTGGTGTGGACAAATTTGGCACATGAGAAGTAAGAGGAGGTGGCGTAGCAAAATTTTGTTTAGGAATCGGTCCATAAGGGATTCCCGATCCTTGTGGCGGTATAGACGGAACACTATATGCTACGGTTTGGTAATATGGTGTTTGCACGTTGGGATAATTTTTGGCTCTATAAGCTTGAGCCAAAGTTGAAGCATTGTGCATGTCATATGGTGTTTGGTACGGGTTTTGTGTTACATCAGTTTTAATAGCACGAGAAGTGACATAATTAGGTGCAATATTACCCATAATATTTCAACCATCATGATGATTATGCGCATATGAAACACTAGGTAATGTATTAACAACAGTAGATAAAATTGGAGCACTAATATTACTAGTGGCAAGTTTTTTCAGATTTTGCTCCTCATGAATTTGTAGAACTAAAGGCTGAAAATTATCAACCAATGTATCATCAACCAAATTCTGAACACTAGTTGCACCAATGGATTGATCGATCATAACAGCAACCTCTTGATGAGAAGGAGAGGGTTGAGCACTCACATTGGTTGTTACCTTAGGGCTTTGGTCGGCGGGTGGTGGAGAATCTTCTTTCTTGAACACACCTTGCCGAGTCTTCACATAACGCGATAGCAACTGTTGCCGACGTTGCTCCAAGTCGGCTTCGATTGCCAAATGCGCCTCTTCCGGTAACTCGTCATACGGAGCCATAATGATGTTGTCTTTATCAATCTCCGAAGTACACATGACTAGGGTTCAGAATTCGGCTAAGAGAAAGCCAAATAACTTCTTCCACAACGGAGTCACCAAAAAGTGTGTCGACGTGAAAACGTGGCACACCAACACACCGAACACCTCGTGTGCAATATCTGGCGAGCAGTACCCAGGATGCGCTAGTCGTGGTGCTGCGCCGTCGAACCTTCGTCGTCACCCACGCTCAGGAGGGACCCCATCGGAGTGCAGGTGACTGACGGCTTATCCTTGGTTATCAAGATCAAGAACATGAAGTAATATAGATGGGAAAAGAGAATAGTACTACAGGAGCTAGGTAAAAGACGAAAGATAATGTAAATTGTGTTTGATCGATTGGTTGATGTTCTCAATCGGCTATGACCCTCTCATATTTAAAGGGCAGCAGGTCTTAACTGTAAGAGATCAGGACTACTTATTCAAACTGAACAAGACTTCCAGATATGATTCGGCTACACCTACATGATCTCCAAACTTCCTATAGCAAACATATATATTCTATTTGAACACGTAAAAATCCTACATATCTACCCGAATACGCTTTAATGTAGTGCAGCCATCTTAGATTTGATCACCTCTTCTATCTGTCCGGAGACCAACTGTAGGAACAAACCATGATCACTGGTCGCCTAGTCATTGGTCAACACCACTGATCGTGTTCACTGGTCTGGAGTCGCTATTCACTGGTCTGAAATAACTGTTCACTGATAGGATGTTACTGTTCACTAATCGGAAATCACTATTCACTGATAAGAAATAACTATTCTCTGGTCGGAAATCACCTTGTTGAGCACTATTTGCCTAGTCGACCACAGTTTATCTGGTTGCGTTACTGTTCATTTGGCATGGTACTGTTCATCTAGTCATGGTACTGTTCATCTGATCACGATATTGTTCATTTGGTTGCCCATTAAGCCAATCGTCACTGCAATGGCCACTATAAATATCAAATCTTGTTATCAACACATACCAGAGGCAAGTTCACCATTGCCTTGTTGTCCTAACAAACCAAATATTAAATAGCGAGACAACATCTATTGATTCATGCAACATTGATCTCCATTACGATGCTGAGCCAAAGAGAGGAGTTTTGATGGACTCGAAACCCTTCGGGGAGCATCATAATCACTTTTGTTGATGGGACTTTCATACTCAAGGCTAGCATTTGCCCAATCCCCTATAGGATCAGCAAAAGAGCGCATTGACACCGTAATGCTCTATGTCTTCTTTGTCTGTAGATGGATTGAATTCTGAGAAGCGAAGTTCATCCTTCAGAATCTCCTTTATATTGACGACTACTTGTTTGCAATAATCGTGCTCGGGTTTTTCAACTCACAAGCCATATGATTACGTGAGTAATCATCTTGACCAGGAAACCCATATCTTGTCGATCAAAAATTGCTAGCATAGATCGAGGAACTTCCGCCAACTCATTGGGCTTCACTTAGATGTCGGGTCCAAAGTCATAGCAGAACTTGTCATCGGAGTAGCCCATTGCTGGAGACCTGATGTGCTTAATTGATGAAGACATGTCTTTTCATATTCTCATGGATGGCGCCAGCTGTCGACGATTGGTAAAGTCGATCATGCATATACTTGTATAAAGTAGGGATACTTATTCCTCAACTGTATGTATTGAAGGAGACACAAATTTTTATATAGGCTTATGTCTCCCTTAGGAAAATAGCCATATGTTCTGTTTCGCCTTGATTAATCTCAGAAAAAGATAATTACAATAAGGATGTGTCTAGATCTAATCCTAAGGATCTAGACAAGTTCTCTCCTATTCTGAATCCTAAATTCCTTGTCGAATTAATCTCATTGTGGTATGAATCTATTGTGGATGTCAATAGGTTGTCTCTGCTCCTATCTGATTCGGCTTGCTCTTTATTGCTTGTCCAGCTCCTCGATGGGAACTGGATTGCTTTGCTTGGTCTCTGATTTGGCTAATATCCCCCCTTTACGTGCCCCTTCCCCTCTTTATATAGTTGGGGCAGAGAAGTGATACCATACTCAGAAACTCTGAGTGTAACCTTCCTGGATTGTATTACTTCTGCATATCTAGAAGACTCCTTCATAATTTAGGGATGGTTTCTATGTAGAACATAATGAACTGTTTGGAATATCAGCACATTCCTTGCTTACCCCATGGCGGTTGTGAATCTACCATATCGGGTTAAGGATACGTGTATGGTAATACCCATTCTTGGGATATACCATTGTCGGAGGAAAAAATCTATGACAATGATTCCGGGGTGTATCGGACGACGGGTGCATGAACTTTGTTCGGGGAGTGCCTACTGAATTTGTTTGTGTATGTGCCACTCAAGAACACCGAGGATTATCCAGGTTCAGGCCCCTCTTAGGGTAATAGCCCTACATCCTGTGTATTCTTTTCTTGTGGTCTCAGTTGGATACATATGATGTTCTTGCTCGGCCTTCTTTGCTAGAATCAATCTCCCTTTTACAAGCCTGGTACTCCTCCCTTTATATATCAGAGGGAGAGAGAACTTACACGTGAGTCAAGACATAGACTCAGGCCTAGCTAGAGCTTCCCACCTAGGCCCATCATTACTAAGAGCAGACGTACCCACTTGCTCTATGGCACTACAGAGCTTGTCCCATCGCTCCACCGCCTGCATCATCTCGGTTGCCTGGACTGCCTGTTCCGTCCCCACGCGTCGCCTGCGCACCTGCAAAAAAAAAACTTCCTAACATGCCTATCAGGGCGTCCCGCAGCGTTTAATGGTACGGGACGGGACATGGCAGTTCTGCGCCGACCACGCCTTGGTCGACCATAAAGAGGACCTGGGGAAGGGAAATACTCGAGTGAAAAAATATTTACTGTGATTAGACTGTTTAGACACATACTTGCACCGCGACCTGTGGAGACTAGTCGCGGGGTTTTCTCCTACGACCTGGTGACTGGTCACGGAGCTTGGTCGAAGAGCCTGGTTGCGTGGTTACTAGCTGATCGCGCGGTCGCTGACTGGTCGCGTGGGGTGACTACGGTTCCGGATAAACATAGCATACAACACCTGTTGATATTTTACCGGTGTGGGTCCACCTGCGAGGGGACCCCACTATTCTTTACACCGACAGTAGCCCCCAAGCACCTTCGCGGATGCTGTAGACTGAGCAGTTTGTCAAATGGCCATGGTTGGACCCAGTCGAACCACTTGGGCCCCATGTGAACATGAGTTCACCTGGGGAGTGGTCAGTGATACGATCCACTTTCGTGGTTAGCTCAGAAAACCGCATCCCGAGTGGAGGTTAATCGTCCATAAAAAAAGGATAGTGGGAGAGAGATATTAGGGAAGCGTGCGCAAGAGAGAGAATCATGGGAGAGAGAAACCTTAATAGACGCTGGATTTCGAGAGAATTTTGGTTCCCCACATGGATCCTTGGGAGCTGGGGCGACGGAACTGAGTCGATCCTATAAATGGGAGGACAGAAGGCCCCAGAAATCTCTCTGCCAATCGAGCCCTTGCACTAGAGACCATCACCTCCAGTTCCCACCTGAGTCTTTCAAAGAACCACCATTGCATCCCCATGGTGCCGCGCACCAGAAAGGAGGCTGACTTTCCCAAGTCCAAATGCACCGCCGCAAAGCTGAAGCAGATGTATGAGAATTGACTGCTTTCGTGTCGCCTGTCCTCCGGATACCGCCCTGGGGGAGAAGTTCTTGCTCCCCGCTAGGGGGAGATTGTAATCTTCGCCTTGTTTTTCTTGGCAGGTCTCGTCCCCTCCTTCTCCGAGTTCTTCTGCACCGTCATTTTCTTCTATGACATCTGCCATCTTCATCTAAACTCCAATTCCATCATCATGCTGAGCGTCTTCGCTCACATGTGTGAGAACTTCATTGGGGTCGAGCCATGTCTCGATCTCTTTAGTTTTTTCTATGTGGCCCGGCTGCAGCCAAGGCCGGCCACCAGGAGCTGCAGTTTTCATCTCCGAGATGGTGTCGCCAGCTCCTACTTAGAGATGAATCCAAAATCATCGTGGTCGGGCTGGAGGGAAGAGTGATTCTACCTCACGATCGACAACTCCTTCGACAACCTTTGTGTGCCCAAAGTGCCGTGGCTCCTTGCAGAGAGTTGGGCAAGCTCCCCACGCCAACCACCGAGCTACTATCCCTTGTCGATCGGGTCAGGGCGCTTGCGAAAGCTGGTCTGTCGGGATCGGATGTCATCCGCGACCTCATCAAGCGCTGGCTATGCCTCTTACGGCGAAGGGCGCGCCCGGCCTACCTGTACATCGGAAGCAATGATGATACCCGGGAGAGATCCACAGGTAATATTACAGCCATCCCCTTGCCTCGAGAGGCTTGATCGAGTGGTGTTTTACTATCATTGTTTTCAGATCTTCCCGACAAGGTCATCGACTTGCGGGTCAGATCGCTGATGGCAGCAGCTGCCAGGAAAGGAGGCCCTCTGTGTGTCCCTCTATGTGAGCTCCCTCCAATGGAGAGGGCCCAAGTTAGGCTGGTATGTTTAGTATTTTCCCCGAATTTCCTATTCCAAGTTTTTTCCTTGTTCAGAGTTTTATTTTTTGAGCTATCTTCAGCATCTTCTCGAGGTCGATGCCCTGAGGCCAATAATTGACGAGGTCGACGAGGCCCTTCGGGAGATCGATCGTGAACTGTCTGCCCCCGCTCCGGATGTCCCCCGTCCTAGTTGTGCTTCTCACCCGACTGGGCCGGGAGACAGCCAACCTTTGCAGGGTCAGGTGGTGGTCGTAAGCGGCTACCTCGTGAGTGATGTCGGTCAGCACAAGGTCGACCAGGCGCCCGGTGACCGGTCTAGGACCGACTGGCATCTCGTGACCAGACTGAGATCGACCAGGCGTCCCGTGACCAGTCTGGGACCGACCCGGTGCCCTACGACCAGATCGGGACCGACCCGGTGCCCCGGGACCAGACCCACCCGGGCCAAGCGCGGTCCAACCCCACTGCCGTGGGCCTAGCGCCCACACGGTGTGGGAAGAGGGTGACGAAAGGATCATCAGATGCGGAGGCACCAAAATGTCCCTGTAGGACCCCGAGCGCCAGCGGCCCACTCGCGGGGTTGTCCTCTCCGACCCGCCAACCTGGCGGTTTTGTGAGGGCCAAGCTGGTGCTCCGTCCTCCGTCGGTGAGGTAAGCTTTTTTGGGTAGGTGTAGATACTTTGAATTGCTCTTTTCTTCTTGATTCCGTAACTTTGCTCGTTTGTCGCAGGCCCTCGGTAACCATCGTGACAACCCCGACGGTGCCCCGGCCAGATACCCCGGCTCCTCTGCCAGCATTGGCTTTGACCCTCGGAGCATCGACGGTGGCTCCAGGCCCTACGAGCTCGGTCGAGGAATTTGTTTCGACTCCTGACTTGCTCTCATGGGTTGGCCGTTTCCCGGCTGTCGTCCGCAAGCTGGTCGAAGAGAAGAAGATGGCGACCAGCAGATGCGCCGAACTGGAGAAGTAGCTGGCCGAGCTGCAGCAGAGGTGCGGTGAGCTCTCCCAAGAGAAGGATGCGCTGGTCGCCGAGCGCTCTCAGCTCAAGGAGGATGAGCGCACTACCGTCAATATTCTCCGGGAAGCCTTCGGAGTGCTGGCGGATCCCCTGGGTAGCCTCGGGCTGGGGGTTATCGAGCCGAAAGATGACCGCACTGCTTGAGCCTGGGCCTATGCCCTCCGGGTCCTTGCGGAGCACTTCACTGAGCTCTCAGCCACCCTGGCGTTGAGGGGTGCGGAAGGCGTCTCGCAAGCGGTGAGGGCGACCGTGGAGTATATCTTCTGGTGCTACCGCAGCTGTGACCCCAACTTCAACCTGGACTTGGTCCAGGAAGGGGCTGTGGTTGCCAGACCCGAAGCTGAGGAGAGACTTCAGTGGGAGTGCCAGGGGGCGGTGGACTACGTGACATCCATCTTCCGGGTGGAGGCCGCCGAGGAGTAAAAGCTCGATTGTAACTTTTGTTCTGTAACATTTTTTGAATGGAGTCCCCACGCTTTCGTTTCCTGACAAGTTTGTGTCGTTGTGGTCGTAGAGTTCCTGGAGTGTCCGAGCCTTCCGCCCGAACTGATCCCCCGCCTATGCTGATTGGTTCCCCAGCCCTCACCTAATCCCCGACCATACCCGACGACCACCCTTCTGACCGACATTTCTTGGAGGCGGCGGCTAGATGTGGGCGGGGGTCGGCGATCGAGCGGGCGAGTACGTCGAGTGACCTTCAAGGTGCGTTGCACCAACCACCCGTATCACGTGATGGTCCTAGGTTACACATGTAGGATTCGACCGGCTGACACTGGTGTGGCTTACGGTCCGTTTTTTTGACTAGCATACTGGGAGGAGTTACTCGGGGCGCAGAGGGACCTATAACAGGTGACCAGGGAAAACGCCCAGCAGAGAGAGGAGTTCTATGACCACCTTCGCCGCTGTCGGGAAGATCTGCATGCGGTGCGAAAAGAACTCGAGCGACTAATCAAGGAGAGCGACGAGCGGCGAGTGGCGTTCTACGACCAACTCAGCTGAGCTTTTACCCCTTTTGACTTGTTGCTTCGGTCCGCCAGTGTCCAGGTTCGTTCGACCCCTGGGAACACCGTGACCGGTCATATTGAGTGGTTTCTGGTGGCCTCCAAGGAGGTAGGTGGCCTCGAGCAGAGGATTCGCGAGATCGTCGGAGACCATCTTTTCGAGGTCAGAGTATCCGGCGCCTGCCTTTCCCTTGCCTGCGTCCGCGACCACTTCCCTGACCTGGACTTCTTGCCGGTAGTTGGCGCCGGTTTTGAGGGTACTCGGATGACCACGGAGGAACTCGGCCTCCGGGCTGATTCATTTTTGTATGTCGTTCGTTCCTGTCTTTGGACAGTCTGGTTCGACCCTCTCAGGGGTATTTTTAGGTCTTAGGAGGAATATCGTAGGTTTGTCTGGAACCAGCCCTCAGGCTTTGTAGTGACAGGCACTGGCCTTTATGTGGGTCTTTTCCTTGTTCGGATGATGAATAGCCTTCGGAGTGCCTGTAATGCTTAGGGAGGATCGCATCAAGTTGCTCTCAAGCAACGTTCCTGATGCTGAGGGAGACCCTTAGCATGATGAGCCTTTCGGTGGTGACCAGCGCTCGACCCGATTTAGGACTTGCGGCATTGCGGTCGTTAACCCTCGGGCGCCTTTACCCTGTCATCGTGCGAGCGGGTTAGCTTTGGATCTCATTCCATCAACATGAGCGAGCAGGCTAAACAAATCTGGGAATTTGGCAGGAGACCACATTTGTTCATGGAGTCCTGCAACATTGAGAGTTTGATTACTTGAATTTGAAAAAACTTACAAGTCATGTCCATACTTGTCCAGAAGGTCCTACAAAATCGACAACAGGCTCATCACCGAGCGGCCTTATACACAGAGCTGGCACTCCGTGAGCTGTATGATCGGCGGCCGACCACTCCAGCAAACCCGACCGCGTGAGACTGGGAAACTGGAGGTCGCCAGTGACCTGCAACCAGTTTCGCGCGTGGTGATCATGGTCGTGCCTGAGGGTAGGAACTTAGGACCGCCTGGGGCTTTAGAGAATGGTCCCAAGATGTCCAGCCCCCAGACAGAGAAAAGCTGAGAGAGTGGTATGATTTGCAGTGCCCAGGTTGGTATTTTGGTCGTGGTGCTGGCACGATTCACACCTTTTCACCTGCTCGTGAGCTTCCTAGAGGGCAGTGGGAGGTTCGGCCTCCACGTCTGCCTTCGAGGTTGTTAGGGAGCACTGTGCTCCCCCATCCTGAGCGATGTATTTCAGTAATGGGTCATTGCTCCCTTGGTGGTAGAGGTGTCCCTCTACCAAGGAGGGTTCTCGCGGTTAGCCTACGTGACCTTTTCTACTGATATATTTCCATTAGGGGTTGCTTGATTTTGAAGGTAGTCCGAGATCTGATCCATCCAGGTCATATCCGAATCGAGCAGGGCGACCACATGATGGCCACCTGAGGTCGACGGCACCGAGGGAGGTGTTGCCTCTGTTGTTCCATTTCCAAGCGGAGCATCCCTTCTGCGTCAACCTGAGACCGCAACAGGTGGCTGTGTTAGTCTTTTTCTCAAAGACTCCGACCGGGACAGGTTCACAAGAAGAGGCTAGAGGGGTCAGCCCATCGGCCCGAGAAGAAATCTTTGCGAGGGACGTGTGTGACTTCCCGGCCGATGGAGCGTTGCTCTAGCTTTCTCACTTCGGAGTGGTATGTCACCATCGTCCAGTTCTAGTACTGAAAACCCCTTAGTGACAGGGTTACACCTAGTAGCGAGTCCCTCATAGTTAGTAGGTGTTTTTCCCTCGCGCGGGTGATGCTCATGTTCCAGTTAAGAGGCCCTCATACTCCACTTCACATTTAATAATTGGAAAAAACAGAATTGAACCATATACCTGACGATGCATGGTCCTGTTGAAAGGATCGAATGGCCCAAGAGGGGGGGGGGGGGGGGTGAATTGGGCGCTAATTAAAACTTCTACCGCTTAAACAAATAAAACCTTAGCCTAGATAAAAAGAATACGACTACGTGATTTAAACTAGGACAAGGCAACTAAACAAGCAAGATAGCCAAGAGAAAGAATTTTAAAGAAGGACTCGCAATAGCAAAGATACTCAAAGTAAAATGCGGGAAAGTAAATAGTTGGAGAAGAGAACACCGATTTTTTCCCGAGGTTTCGAGAAGTTGGCACTTCCCCCTAGTCCTCGTTGGAGCATCCACCAAGGATGTAGCTCCCCCTTGAGTCACCAAGACTCAAGTGCTCCCTCTTGATTGCCCCTTCTCCATCTCTGGATTGGCGGGCATCAAACCAAGTATATCATCTCTTCCCGGGGCTCCCACAAGTCCTCCAAGAGCTCACCGAGAAAACATCCGATCACCAAGACCGTCTAGGTGTTACCAACCACCAAGAGTAACAAGCTTCAAGCTTCACTTGACAAAGACCAAGCCTAGATAACAGCTAGATGCACACTTGTTACTCTTCAAGCACTTAAAGAAGTCCCTAATCTTCAACTAAGAACTTAGAATTGACACAAGTGCTCTCTCTCTTGCTTCTAAATGACACACCAAGTGTATGAGCTGCTACAGGGTCGCAAGAGGTGCTGAGAGGTCCAAATGGGTGGGTATTTATAGGCTAAGGATAAAAAATTAGCCGTTGCCTAACAACCCAGAACTTTTTCTTAACGCCGGAAGTTCCGGTGTGAATAACTCACTTCACATCGGAATATCCGGTGCTAATACCTCTGACAAAATAGCCGTTAACCGTTCCATTAGCCGTTAAACCTCCGGTGTTTAATCCGGACTTACGCCGGATCATCCGGCGCATTGAAACGGGCCAGATGATAGTTTGCAACCTCTCTGTGTAAATTCATCTGGTGATTACCCTATTCTACGCCGGACCATCCGGTGTGTAGACTTAATTCTAGACTTCACTGCTTTCTATTTCTCCGGTGTTCTCACATCTCGAACGCTGGACTATCCGGCGTGGTCTTCAACAATTTTTCAAGTCAGAACTCTTAGGAATTTGCTCCGGTGAAATCACTCTTTATACAGAGGATCATTCGGTGAGTTGAATTTTCGCTAAATTTATCTATTTCAAAGCCGTCTTGAGTTCTAACTTCTTGGATACTGAACCAAAAGCTTTTTAAGGATAACCTAGCAATAGAAAGTCACAAGTGTGCATCGACTATATCTAGACTCACCTAGGTCAAGCTACAACTCTTAACCCCTCTTTATAGTACGGTCAAAAGACTAAAAAGAAATAGAACCTATACTACTCTAAGTGTCCTTCATCTCCTTGTGACACTTAGAACTAGAAGATCCTTATCCTTCATGTACCGGTCCTTTGATCGTCCATATAAGCTCTTTAACGGGCAAGAGTATCAAGGCATCATTGTCGAATAAGTTTTTCTTTTTCTTTTATACTGTTCAAAGCACATATGTTAGTCACAATGATACGGTTGTCATTAATCACCGAAACTCTTACCTCTTACCTAGGAGCCTAGATGCTACACCTGTGCTCGATCCTTATTGGTCGGGGGAAAGCATGCCTCGCTTAGCGACTAGTACCGCATCCGTGGCCCTTTGAAATCCTGGAAGGTAGGACAAGGATTCCCCCTTCTGATCGAAGGGTGCTCAGCATCGAGAAAGGAGAGGGTTACCTTTCTAAGATTTTGGTAAGCTGCCTTCCTTACTAGTACCCAACGGGGAGTGGTCGTTACTTGTGCCAAAAGTTCAAGGTGTAGACCCTTCTGTTCGTCCTTGGGTTGAACATGCTCGGAGAAACGACACATGCAATTAGTTCCCATATACTCTTTTGCCAGATCGAATCATACCTTCCCGATGGTTTTGGTTCACGTCACGGGGCTGGGGGGTGGCAGTTCTAGTGCGGTGAGAACTCTTCTGGGTGGGGCTGCCACCGAAGAAGCCCGTTCCCCCGAGCTTGCGGTCCGTGAGCACTCCTTGGCGCCGGGAGCTTGGATGCCTCTACTGCCTCCCGTCGCCTACTGAAGCCTTCAGATCCTGATCCGATGTCCTGAGTTTGGGACATATCGGCTTCGTCTGGGTCATACCCAACAAAGAACACCTTACAGTAACTCGAATCCCGAACTCGGAAATGCGCCCCCTACCCGGCGCGCCAAATGTTGGGGAAAAAAATCCCTGACAATGATTCCATGGTGTATCGGACGATGGGTGCGTGATCTTTGTTCGAGGAGTGCCTACTAAATTTATTCGTGTATGTGTCACTCAAGAACACCGGGATTATCCAGGTTCAGGCCCCCCTTAGGGTAATATCCCTACATCCTGTGTATTCTTTTCTTATGGTCTCAGTTGGTTACAGATGATGTTCTTGCTCGGCCCTCTTTGCCAGAATCTATCTCCCTTTTACAAGCCTGGTACTCCTCCCTTTATATATCAGAGGGAGAGATAACTTACACGTGAGTCAAGACATAGACCCAGGTCTAGCTAGAGCTTCTCACCTAGGCCCATCATTACTAAGAGCAGACGTATCCCACTTGCTCTACGGCGCTACAGAGCCTGTCCCATCGCTCCACCGCTTGCGTCATCCCGGTCACCAGGACTGCCCTGTCTCGTCCCCACACGCCGCATGCGCACCTAAAAAAAACTTCCTGACATGCCTGTCAGGCTGTCTCGTAGTGTTTAATGCTACGAGATGGGACATGACAGCTCTGCGCTAACCATGCCTTGGTCGACCAGAAAGAGGACCTGGCGAAGGGAAATACTCGAGTGAAAAAACATTTACTGTGATTAGACTGTTTAGACACATACCTGCCCCGCGACCCGTGGAGACTGGTAGCGGGGTTTGCTCCTATGACCTGGTGACTGGTTGCAGAGCTTGGTCGAAGAGCCGGGTTGCGTGGTCGCTGGCTGGTCGCGCGATCGCTGACTGGTCAAGCGGGATGACCACGGTTCCGGACAAACGTGGAATACATCACCTGCTGATATTTTACCGACGTGGGTCCACCTGTGAGGGGACCCCACTATTCTTTACACTGACAACCATATTTCTATTGAATGTATAATTATTAATTAGATATTCTTTATCGGTTGGAGGTTCAAGTAACTGTATGATATAGTGATGCCACCGTATATTATGGTGGGGTCACCATATGATACAATGATATGAATTTCTGCATGTTGTGGGGTATAACAGCTAGTTGACCCTTGGGGCTATGAATACCCTCACTTGCCTCTTTATGGCTCTCTTGGATGGTTGATGAGTTCATACACTTCATTGGAGAGTTAAGAGGAAAAAGAAGAACTCAAGTGATTTGCATGTTCCTTAATTAAAGATTAAGAAAATGTTTATTACTAGGAGAGTAGCTAGCATGCATCCATCCATTTATTTGGCTTAGATTATGTCAAGAGAGATCTTTGGCTTGTTACTATTAGTGATTGGAGTCACCTGGACGGCTTAATGACATTTGATCTTGGTGAGCTTTATGGAGAAGATTTTTTGAAGCCCTAAGATGATGATGTGCTGGTTTGGAGTCTACTGATTCAGAGTGTAGAAAGGCTACCACTAAAGAACACTTAGTCCTTGCGCGAATCAAGAGGAAGCTAGACCCTTGCGTGGGTGCTCCAATGAGAATTAGGAGGAGCGCCAACTCCTTGATACCTCAAGAAAAAAATAGAGCTTTCCTTATTTCTATATTTACATTTGAACATTATCTTCTACCATTTATTTTGTGCAATTTACATTCCGCATTTACATTTAGAATTGTCATACTAGACTAGGAATGGAACTAGGATGCAAAGCTTTATTTGTTGGATAGACTCACTAGAAACCTAGAGCACATATATAAGTTAAGGTTGTTTTAATTCCTTGCTCTCTGTTTCTAATTATTAGGGAAGTTTTTAAAACCCAATTCACCCTCTCTTGGGCATCTTGATCCTTTCAGGCACAACATACCTTCTCACACTTTCTCTCCCTCTGCCTCACGTTCAACCGCTATCTTCCTACGCAGCTCCTCGCTGATGCTCAATTTCTTCCTCCCTCTCATGCTTGGCCTTTTGCGGGTAATAATCTTAAGGTCCTACTCATGCTGCTTCTTCGCCATCTCAGCGTATTGTTTGGCCGAAGAGGATGTCTCTTGGTCGGTCTACTCCTCAATTGACACAATGGTGGAGATCGCAAAAACAAACCAACAATCAGACAATGTTGACTAAAACATAAAATAAACATATATGCAAAATATGCGTGTGTACATGTCCATACCATAAGTATCTTTTGTTTCGCCGGTCGATTGAAGAGATAGTTCAGGCACATCCAATTCCTTATCCAAAACATGTTCCATTCATTAGAGACCACCATCTTACACTCACCACAAAAGGCACAACGTTGGCTTCCGAGCGGACAACCGGTGGGATGACAATGCCATTTCAACACTACACATGGAATCATACATCCATTTAAAAAAATACTAATTTACCATAAACAAATCGTATATGCAATGTAAAAGAATAAAAACAAATCTAACTAACCATACACTAATTGCTACTAACAAATTCCTTCTACTTCAACATTAATTTACAAGATAAAAAAATTAAATCATCTACTACCACTATTCATAGGTACACATGGACAATATGGTGACACACTACCAAAATAACAAATCCCTACTTCTCTCTCTTCCAAATTGCTATTTATATAGGCTAAGCCTTTCTACATTGCATACATCAATGACCTACTAACTTGTTCAACCACAAAATCAAGCTAAATCCGAGAACAAAATCGCACATTGCATGCATCACTCAAAACTAGGGTTCCATTAAATACACACCAAATCAATTCAATCCAAAGGAAATAATTGGAGGAATGGAGAGATATACCTTCAGGATTCGATCCCCTCGGAAAAAGGGGTTAAATCTATGAGGATTTGTGGATTTGAGGAGAGGTGAGGCAAAGAGAGAGAGCTCCTTTGCTTTGTTCTAACTTAGGCAGTGGGGCGGATAAAGGAGAAGAGAGGAGAAAGGAAATGAATGACCTCCTTTTTACTGCTCATGGCACGACATAGTGAACATTGGCGCTGAGCCATGTATACATCGCTAAATGGTACAACACCGTGGTCTGCTACTATATTGCCCATTCTACTTCAGATCTAACGTGGCACACTTAAGGCTTGGTGACTTAAAAATGGTTCATTTTTGCAATTCGTTTGGCCAGGGGTCGATTTGCAATTTTTTCTGAAAAATGGCTAAATTGCAAAAATTTCAGCAGTGGGCGAGACTGAAGCAGTTGTACATCGCACCAATCATTTGGTGCCTGGAACCCATCCCAATGCTTGCCACATAAGCACTTGTAAAGGCCTCACACTAGCTGAAAAAGAAACGCGAAAAAGAGCCCTCTCTCACTCACTCTCTCTCTCTCTCATCGACGCGATGGCGAGACCATGACTCCATCATGACTGTGTAGCCGAGAACACGGTCATTTTGTACGCTCAAATTCCAATCAGAGGCTAAGATTTTTTTCACCCAAAGCTTAGAGGAATCCTGATTCACGTCGCATTCAGAATCCGCCAAAATCACAAGAAGCCAAACCAAATAGTACGTGTGAGGAAACAAACCAAACAAATCATATCTTCGCCGATGATAACTCAACTCTGAAGCACGAGATTTAGGCTAATATATTTGACCGCGATTTTTTTTCCTATTTCCTACAGTAGCATCAATGCTAGCTTCTATATTTGAAATGCGTTATTTTTCTGGACTGCTTGGGTAATTTATATTTATGAACTTTCTGCAAATCCTGAATTTTAAACAAGATTAGCTAATTTTTTGTGCGTTAAAAAAATATAAATATTAGATCTGATAACATGAATCATAAAAGATACGGAGATGTTGATGCACTGTGGAAACATCACCGAACGAATACGTCAAGAGCGATATCGTAGTTTGGTTTTAGATAAGATCCAAAAAAATAAGGAGATATTATCTGCTAGGCTGAAGCACAAGAGTGAATGATAAAAATAAATAAATTTTAATAATTTTATTAGATGAAAGAAAAATACATATATAATATGAGATTTTATATATAGTAAATATTGGTGGCTGCAGACAGAGCTGCCCATCCCACTACCCAAAGCGAGCATCGACCCGTCTATTCTAATATACAAGTCGTTCCTAGTAATGCTATCCATCCACTAGTCGTTCCTAGTATACAAGAGGAAGCGAGACCCAAAAAATAATGTCCTCCATCTCCATCCTGCACCGGGCCTGACTCCGCTTCGCTCTGCTCCCGCTCCCACCTTGTCGCGCGCGTTATACCACTCTCCGCCCTCCTCCTCCACCCCGGAGGCATCTCCGCCTGCCTCGCCGGAGCGCCATGAGCTCCGCCGCGTCCAGGCTGTCCCACATCGCCGCCGCCACCGGGGGCGGCGCAGCCGGGGGGTCCAATGAGCAGCCGCCGCCGCCGGCGTCCGCCGCGGCCCAGGAAGACGATGGTGGGTGACGCACTGACGCCTCGTTTCCCGGAAGGATCCTTGCGTTTGGTTCGCGGGAAGGGTGATGGTTTTAGTGGATTTGGGTTGGGTTCGCGGGGGCGAAATGGGAGCTCTGGTTGACTTTTTGCCGGCTTGATTGTTGGATCGGCTCGCGGGAAGGTCTTATTTTTCTGAAGTTTTTGGCTCATATTATAGATGGGCGATTTGGATTGTTCTTTGTACCATTGGAGTAGTTGTTACATAGATTAATCTGGCTTGTTCTAGTGAGGAACACACCACCAGCCACTTATTTTTTCCCGAAGCTTTTGGTTCATTTAAGTTGTGTATAGCTTTATTTAGTTTGCTTGTTCAGTTACTCTGTACGCAGGACGATTATATCTGTAGTAGCACTTGTCTGGGAAGGTCATATGATCATATCAGGTTCCTTGTGAAGTGTCTAGACTCTTATTTAACTTGTCTTAATCCTGTTTCTAGTTCTATCGCTGTAGTTATTTTGCGTGTCTACTTGCAGTGTAAATGTAATCCCAGAATTTCTCGGACAAGTTTCAGATACTAAAGCTTTTGTTTCAGAATCCCAGAATTGCTTTAATGCACTTAGGAGTCCAATGTAATCGGATATTCGGTTCTGGGATATTGCCTGATTATCAATGTGATAAAGGAAGATGATTGAATTATTGGGTTGTTGATCACGATAGTAAATAGACTGCTTGAATGAGTTTGTATATCTCTTTGCCAATCATACATGGTTACTTTTTGTATGCCCTGTGATTGAACATTCACATTTAATGCTGCTTGAGCATATATTATCCTTGCTGTTTTTTTTTTTGTGAGGAATATTATCCTTTGTTTTAACTCTACGAGAAAACATAGTGTGGACAGTGGTATGGTGAATAACTATTGTATTTGCATACCATGCAGATCTTTCATCGGGGGCAGTGGGCTACTGCCTTCCTCCAAAAGAAATACAGGACATTGTTGATGCACCGCCGCTTCCTGTCTTGTCATTCTCACCAAACAAAGACATGATTCTATTCCTGAAGCGTCGAGCGCTTCCGCCACTATCAGATCTTGCAAGGCCTGAGGAGAAACTTGCTGGTATGAGGATTGATGGACATTCTAACACTAGGAGTCGAATGTAAGTAATACTTGAAGCTTTCGTCAAATTTTCAGTGTCTGTCCTATACCCTGTCATTTATGATAAGTTTATTGCTATGCTCATGACATGTCATTGTTCGGAATCTGATAAACCTAATTTGTAGGTCTTTTTACACTGGAATAGGTATCCATAAGCTGTTGGACGATGGGACTGTGGGGCCAGAGAAAGAGGTACATGGATATCCGGAAGGTGCAAGGATTAATTTCGTCACCTGGTAATTTTTAAGATTTTCAATTAAGTAACTGCCTTGATTATTTTGGTACTTATTTTCCTTGTTTTCACTTCTTATTATTTCGAAAATAAAAATGCTGTGTGTATTATGGATTAACATCAATTATAACTTTCGCCTAACCTGCATATGAGCTAGGTCACAAGACGGCCGTCATCTAGCGTTCAGTGTTCGAGTTGATAAGGTGATTGGTTGGCTTGGCTTTGAAACATAGAGAGTTGATGCGTTCGAATGGTTACTTATAACTGACTTAGTGTTGTCCAAACAGGAGGACAACAACAGCGGCAAGCTGAGGGTGTGGGTTGCTGATGTCGAATATGGAGTAGCAAGACCACTTTTTATATCGCCTGAAATATACTTAAATGCCATTTTTGACAGGTGAAGGTGAATGTTTATGCCCAATGTCTTTCCTTGTTACTGCTTGTAAATGACGTTCTTCCTGATATTGTCACAGCTTTGTATGGGTTAATAATTGTACTTTGCTAGTCTGCACTATTCCTGTGACACGTGGAGCTCCACCACAGAAGCCATCAGTTCCATCTGGTCCGAAAATTCAGTCAAATGAGACAAAGAATGTAGTCCAAGTGCGAACTTTCCAAGATCTGCTGAAAGATGATTATGATGCTGATCTATTTGATTACTATGCAACTTCACAGCTCATGTTAGCCTCCTTGGATGGAACGGTGAAGCCAATTGGCCCTCCAGCTGTATATACATCTATTGATCCATCACCAGATCATAAATACTTAATGCTTTCTTCCATCCACCACCCATATTCCTACATTGTACCTTATGGGAGATTTCCAAAGAAAGTTGAATTGTGGACTGTAGATGGGAAGTTTATTAGGGAACTTTGTGATTTGCCCCTTGCCGAGGACATTCCAATTACAACGAGCAGTGTGCGCAAGGGAAAACGTTCGATCTATTGGAGGGCAGACAAACCTTCAACTCTGTGTTGGTATGTAAAGCACATTCTGATCATAACTTATTAAAATTTGCATTGTTGTTTTTTCCCATTTGTTTACAGATGACCTTATCATTCTGTAACTTCGAAATGAACCTCACTACATAAGTTTGTACAAGTGATAATGGAGTAATAGAGTTCACTTGAGTTATGTATTAGTAAGCGAATGAATAAGTAATTGCATGGAAGTTGGAATATGTGAAGTCATCCTAGGTAGTTAAAATCCCGATTCTAGTGCCAGAATCGTAGAACTATACAGGGCTGTTGTATTTGGAGGTAGAATATCAATCCTACTTGTATATTTACTTAAGAGTCTCAACTTTGATTTCATCTGAACTGAAATTAGATGGCACCCATCCATTCTAACTTATTATGCATAGCTTACTTCCAAGGGTCACATTCCACATATAAATGCCATTTTTTTTTCTTGAACACACAAGAGAACTGTGCGTCATTGTATTGAGTTAGAAAAAGCAGTCCGATTACAACACACACACACCCTTCCTTTGCTTGGATCACATTCACGCCTCATTAAGATATACGAAGAGGACGATGCTCCTGGATACATGGCTTTGATCCATTTTGCACCGGCTAAGCTCCGCAACCTCGCTTCCTCCTTAATCTCACAGATGACCAGCTACATGTTGGGGCTTGCCCCGTTGAACACACAATCATTGCAGTGTTTCTAGATCAACCAGGCCCCTAAGATCACAAGGGAGTCGAATCCCTTGCACTGTGTTTTAGTTGTTGTCGCTGCCGCGCCATGCCACCAATCTCGGAACACCACCGGCTGGCCTGAGGGTGCAAGATGCTGTAAGCCGAAGCTGGCCAGCAGGTTGAACCACACCTGTCTGGTGAACACACAGTCGGTCAACATGTGGGATAAATGCCAATTTTAGTGATCCATATACAAATATTGACGCCAAATTGCAATGCTATAAGTGTTTCCATATTAGATGGTTCTGTGCCCAAAATATGGGTACAAATTAAACAATATATTTTTGTGCATAATATAGTAACAAATTGACTTATTTTAATGTAGACAGTACAATATATTAAATTAGGTGAAATCTACCATTCTATGATTTAAACTTTGACTACCTTAAAGCCAATCAATTTGATCAAACAGTTTATGTTGTTTAATTGGTTCCACAGAGCCTGACCTTGTGACCTTTCATCAAGAGGATAGAGTGTTAGGCTAGATGTATCAGCTAAGCAAAAAAGAAATAGTTTCAAATAGTAACTTTTATAGTAGTATAGTTGAATTTTTCATAACTCTCCCTGGGACACTTCTTGGTTGAAACATAGGCACTCCTCAGAGGTCAGAACCTTGAATAAAAAGAGATAGTCTTAGAGATAAGAATATCAACTTTCGTGGTAGTCATAACTTTTCTTGTCCTTTCCTACCGGGTTCTGACTATATTTGATATGTGGTTTGAATATACAGTGAATTTTGTAACATTCCTTTTTTTGCTTTAAATTTAACAACCCTATTTTACTTAAAACTGATTTATGATACATGTGATTTTATGCAAATGCATATGTTTTTTTTGCTATATTCCAACGATACTCTTACATTCTTTTTAGAATATCATTCTTTTATTCTGTTTGTTTCGGTGCTACTAACATATTTACCAAAATGCGAGCAGTTGAGGTCAGTATAGAATTAGGAATCATTGCCAGCCCAGTACCATCAAGCATGCTCACCTTATAAAAAGCATTGACAGAGATTTTGTTTTCCCATCTCATTTTGATTAGATGGTCATGGTCTTGATGCTGTCTTGATGAAGTGTGGTATGGGTAAACGTTTCATTCAAGTCATGTTAATTATCAGTTCTCTTATGTATAAACTTTACTCTTAGGGTGTCAGTTATAATTTTTGTATGCTCTATGATATTCATGCACAGCATTTACTTGAGAGTTAAGCATGACTTCACTTGTCAAGAGGTGCTATACGAGTGTTTTCATGGACTACTCCTAATTTGTTCTAGCTCGTTTTACATGTCCTTTTGATCAGGGTGGAGACACAGGATGGTGGAGATGCAAAAGTAGAAGTTTCACCTCGTGACATAGTTTACATGGAAAATGCTGAGCTTATAAATGGTGAACAGGCAGAGATTCTACATAAACTTGACCTTCGATATGCGTACGTCCTTCAAACTATCCATTAACCTGCTTTAGTTGGATCATTAAGCTTTTCTTCACTGCATTTGCTACAATATTTCTAGCATGAAACTTCAAATGAATAAAGAATAACAATATATAAGTAAAAGGTCTAATAATTAAAATCGCTAGTGCACTTGGTGCCTAAATGTAAACAATGTGACACATTCTTTACACTATCCCTTTGTTACATTTGCTTAGTAACTAACTCTTCCCTCTTGTTGTCTCCCGGGTTTTCATTCTGTTGGTGCAGAGGCATGTCCTGGTGTGATGAATCTCTTGCTTTAGTGTATGAATCTTGGTATAAAACTCGGAAAACAAGAACATGGGTGGTCTCTCCTGATAAAAAAGATGTCAGCCCACTTATTTTATTTGACCGATCTTCAGAAGATGTATACTCCGATCCTGGCTCACCAATGATGCGAAGAACTGCCATGGGAACATATGTCATTGCAAAGATCAAGAAACAAGATGGAAGTACTTACATCTTGTTGAATGGGATGGGTGCCACACCAGAAGGAAATGTCCCATTCCTCGATTTGTTTGACATGTATGTTTAGATCCATAAACCAATATTCTGTATTTCTACTAGAATATAATCGTACCAATATACGCCAGACATTGATGCAACTGTTTCCTTTTTTGGCAGAAATACTGGAAGTAAAGAGCGGATATGGGAAAGCGACAAGGAAAAATACTATGAAGCTGTTGTTGCACTGATGTCAGGCAAAACTGATGGGGAACTGCCCCTTGATCAGTTAAAGATACTTACATCAAAAGAATCAAAAACTGAAAACACACAATATTACTTGCAGACTTGGCCAGAAAAGAAGCAAGTTAAGATCACAAATTTCCCCCACCCATATCCTCAGCTTGCTTCCTTGTATAAGGAAATGATAAGATACCAGCGGAAGGATGGAGTTCAACTTACAGCAAACTTATACCTGCCCCCAGGTTACGATCCATCAAAAGATGGGCCTTTGCCATGTCTAGTTTGGTCCTACCCTGGTGAATTTAAAAGCAAAGATGCTGCTGGGCAAGTTCGTGGTTCCCCTAATGAATTTCCAGGGATTGGTGCTACATCCCCTCTTCTTTGGTTGGCTAGAGGGTATTTTTCTCTTCTTGCTATTCATGAATAATAGATTATGCATACAACTTGTCCCAATGCTGGCTCACAAAGGCAGAAAGAACACCCTACACTCCTTCAACCATTTAAAAATTTCTAAAGTCACTCTTTTTTTTAATGCATGTCTTGCAAATATGTTTCTTTCTGGTACACGCACACGCACTCAACACTTTGGCCTGCAGGTTTGCTATCCTGTCGGGTCCGACAATCCCAATTATTGGTGAAGGTGATGAAGAGGCCAATGACAAGTATATTTTCTACCTGTGCTCTATTCCATTTCCTTCTCCAGGACTAGAGAATTTTGAACTATGCTATTGTACCATAGTATATTCATTATTTTAATATTGCAAACAATTTTGTAGGTACGTGGAGCAACTAGTAGCAAGTGCAGAGGCTGCAGTTGAGGAAGTTGTTAAAAGAGGGGTGAGCCTTTTCTACCTCTTTGTGCATACAAATGATGTTTTAAAAAAATGAGTTTGTTGCAGTCACACGACCCACTAGTGAGTGATTTTTATGAAATCAGTCTGTAAAGTTCATTCATACGTGGAGCCTTTTCGTTCTGCAAATGTGCTTGAAATGTTCTTCTATCCTGAGAAATGCCTTCCAAGAGTTGACGTGATCTTTTTTTGTTGCATTTCTTTAGGTGGCTCACCCTGATAAAATTGCTGTTGGTGGTCATTCATATGGTGCATTCATGACAGCCAATCTCTTAGCTCACGCTTCTCATATTTTCTGCTGCGGGATTGCTCGTTCTGGAGCTTACAACAGGACTCTAACTCCATTTGGGTTTCAGGTACATACAAATGCTGAATAGGCAACTGCCTATATGTGGAATAGTTTTTTAGTCTTTATTAACAACCTGCATTTTTCTGCAGAACGAGGATAGAACACTCTGGGAAGCAACAAACACCTATGTCGAGATGAGCCCTTTCATGTCTGCAAACAAAATCAAGAAACCAATTTTACTTATCCATGGAGAGCAGGACAACAATCCTGGAACATTGACAATGCAGGTCAAGTCTTATGTACAAGCCTACGCTTACTCACAGCCTATCAGATATATCAATCGCTCTAGAAAAGAGTGTTCATTGTTTATCTGCTTCTCGCCATATATGATGTTTGAAGTTTTCTCAAGCAGTTTTTATCACTAATTCAAATTTGACATGTTTATAATTGATCGTTGCAAATAGCAACTATATTATTTTCCATGCTGAAATTGCGCGAATGACCAAAACCTCTATAGTGATAGAGGTAGAGTAATACAAACATGTTACCAGGACCTAAGAACTTTTTATTGTTCCAGGTAACCAATTTTCATTTTGCACATGTGAAATTGGATCTGCTTGATTTCCAGTACCTTACCTAGTAAATTGAAATGATTTGATCGCTTCTGATTGTCTTCTGCATTGTTTTTGGAGGAAAATATCCTCTATGTTGTTATAATTTGATGTCCTCTTTATTCTTTTTCCTGGTTAGTGGATGTTCGTAGTCTGCATTGTTTAGCTAATTGTTGAGTGTTATTATTTAATTATGTCTTTTTATTTTTATGTTACAGTCGGACCGATTCTTCAATGCCTTGAAAGGTCATGGTGCGTTGTCTCGTTTGGTGATACTTCCTTTTGAGAGCCATGGGTACTCTGCGAGGGAGAGTATTATGCACCTCCTCTGGGAGACTGATAGGTGGCTGCAGAACTACTGTGTAAACGGTACTAGCAAGGCTGATTCCGATTCAGCAGCTGACAGTGAAAACAAAACACTGTCAGCTACTGGGGGCAGTGCAGCTCGTGAAGGTCTAAGCGCTGAGGGACCCTCATCAGTACCACAATCGCTTTTCTGGTAACTTTTTTCTTTGATTGCTGCTTTTCTTCTGAAAAAAAAAAGACCCACTTCTTTGTTTATTGTTGCTAATTGGCACCCCTGATGTTGCCTTAAGATTTATGATGTCTGCTTCAAAGCTCATTCTCATTCTTTAGACTGAATAGAATGGAAATTATCATCCTGTAATTTATTCTTATGTCATAATTTTCACATAGGGCAAGGTTTCGACGATGTTGTCTTAAGCTTTACACAGCGCAAATGCATGTAACCTAGCAGCCAAATATTTTGGTTGTGATGCATTTTGCAAATTAAGCATAACAACATCAAAGGATATTGAAACAAATGGTTTTATTTATTTATGCTGCTTATAGAATAGCGTTTACTTTGGCCAAATATGCATTCATCCGCGTAAACATGTTTTGTCAGTATTTATGCTTCAGCCAAGATGACAACAGTCTCTTGATTCCATACAGATCAACTTTGTTCAGTTGGCGTTCATGAACCATCTCAGGACAGCGGGTCTAAACGGAAAATAAAATGTATTGTTGCACTAGTGCCAGAACTGGTGCTTCTTGCCTTCTTCCAGGCATGGCTTGATTGGCATTATATTTGATCGGATTTCTGCTGAAGGTGATTATATCACTGACGTGGGGAAAGGCCTTATTATTGGTGAATATTGCACCCTGATTGAGTTCACTCGATTTGTATTTTATTGGTAGAGGCCAATACAAACTGTGTAATTTTTCACGATTACAGTTATAGACTAGTGCATGTATAGAGTGCATACCAGGAATGCAGTCTTTGGAGTTTTGATCCCATTTTTTGAACTTGACAGGAAATTGCTATATGCTATTGTTTGACAGCAGACTAAAGTATTGATATAACGCTGCTTATTCATGGAAAGTCTTGGCGTTGTCGCATTCGATATTTCTACTTATTATCAGCTCTATTGCAGCTGTTGCGCTGAGATTCATTCCCAAATTGAAAGGTGCAGAATAACTAAAACTGAAAGATATTAGTGGAAAAAAGAGGGCAACAATGCTAATAATTAGTCGGTGAGAACGTCGTTTCATCAGGCAATTATTAGTATTTACCTCTACACAAGGTGAGCGATGACTTCTCACCTCATCGGGGCAGCATTGGATGTTTACTGCACACTGGGTTTGTTGTTATTGACCCCAAAAAATCCGATTAAATATTGGTCACGGTCAGAGTTCAAAGTTAGGGCTAGAAAATGACGTTTGTGACCCAAGCAGAAATTTTGATGGGTTTTGCAGAAGGAAAATTTTGGATGGTCGAATCTTTTTTAGGTATGGCTAAAATTTAATCTCAACCAAATGAAGGCCTTATTTTGTAGACACAACCAAAATTTTGCTTGGCTTAATGCATGAATTCATGTAAAATAGTTAACCATATACCACATGAATCACTCATTTTGTTTTCAAATAGATGATATTTACGGATGTGTGTAGTCAAACTTAATAATCTTTAACAACTAATCTATATAAAAATATTAAGATTTATCACATAAAATGATATTAATACATTTGTAATAGAAAATATTTTCAAATAATTATATTTTAAATAACTTTTGAAAACAAATACTTAGAAAAATTAATAATCAAACGTATACATTGGAGACCTTATCTATATCCCAAATGAGAAGTAAGAAAGGATCAAGGTAGTATTCACATTTTTTTTCACGAAGCAAAAAACAAAAAAAATGAGCGAAATATCTGGAGGGCAGATTTATGATTTGCGTTCGTTTGCTCCTCCGTAACCCCCTCGATGACGGATCGCGCTCGTCGGGCTCAGAGGGCCGCAGCCGTTGCCGCTCAGCTCGCTCCTGCTCGCCGAGCGCACCCCTGCACAAAACGTCGTTCGGCAACCCCGGGCGTTCCACAAGGCGCCGCACAGGAGCTGGCCTAAAGACGGGACGAGACGAAGTCCACAAGCGGGAAAGGCCTTTCTTTCATCAGCCATACTTCAATACTTGCTATGCATGCGCCGATGCACGGTACATATGTCTTCGAGCTGCGAGCCCGTTTGCCATTGCGATGGAGGTGATTGCAAGGCTAGATGCAGCGAGGGAAGATAGGGTGCTCTGTCTACGGATGAAAATCAGTTACGGAGACATCTAAAGGTCAAAATCCTCGGCCTAGCAACAGTTGAAAAGCTCAAAGAAATCTGTGAGGGAGGTTAGAAAAAAGACTAAGAAACATAAAGGATGGTTGTTTCTGGAACTGTAGAGTTTTTAATAAGACAGGCATGAGTGCTGAGAGATCTTATTTTTTTGGCAAAATTTGGATTTTATTTGTTTGCAGGAAATAAAAAAAGCAGAATTTTCTCCTTCTGTATTCAGAAAAATTGACCCCCCTTTGAAGTTTCATTGGGAGTGGATACCTTCTCGTGGTATATCTGGGGGCTTCTTAGTGGAATTAATCAAGACTCCTTTGATCTTGATCATGTTAAATATGGTCTATTCTCGCTGCAAGTTGATGTCTGTGATAGACAGCTTAAACATAAATGGTCTACTATCAATGCATATGGTGCTGCGCACGACAAGTTTAAATTGCAGTTTCTTTCTGAGCTTTCTAATTTCTGCTCTCATATATATCTCCTTTTGGTGTTGGGTGGTGATTTTAATATTTTGAGATACTCCACCGAGAAGAATAGAGCTACAAATCTCCATTCATATTCTGATATGTTTAATAACATCATTCATTGTTATGAGCTTACAGAGCTTCACATGAGTGGTGGTGGTTTTACCTGGTCTATAGAGCCAACCCCACCTTAGAGAAGCTAGATAGAATTCTGGTTTCTAATAAAAGGGAATAGTTGTATCCTCTCACAATTGTTCAGAAATTATCTAGAAACCTTTCTGACCATAATGTTCTTATTATTTCTACTTCCCTTGATAATAAACAATCCAGACCTCATTTCAAATTTGAGTTGTCATGGTTAGACCAAGGGTCTTTTATGAATGAGGTCAAACAAATTTGGAATGAGGACATTCCAAGGGGGATTGTTTGACAATATTCTTGCCAAGCTCAAAAAATTTAGATGCTCCATCAAAGGTTAGGGAGCTAATTTGGCAGCCGGCTTCTTAGAGAAGAATTGGCCAGTATTGAAAAAAATGGAGGAATATGTGGCTTTGAGTTTTAGTCAAGTTCTTAAAAAATCTCAAATCCTAGCTAAGTTGAAGAAGTTCCTTCTTTTTTTTTTCTTCTAGAATACGCAGTAGAGCTGCGCATCTTTTTATTAAGAGGAGAAAAAATTGAGATTACACAACAACCTTAACAGGTCTTAGCCTGTAGAAGGGAACATGACAAGGAAATTACAAGGTAAAGGATAACTAAAACAGAAAAGGAAGTTGTAGGTGATCAGATTATGGAGCCAAATACACGCAACCACTCTCTAAGTATGGCAAGGTGCTTAGCCCCAGCGCCACACCAACGATCAACGTCGTCCCAGACCAACGCCACCAAGGAATCGAGGAGATATGTTGGTTGTTGAAGATTACATCGTTACGCGAGAGCCAAATCCTCTAACAGATCAAGAGGGTTAGGGAGTCCAGTCCTCTCCGAAAGTATATGGCCACCCTTCTCCGAGTATGTGATCACTAATCAAGTATCGAAATGTCTGCATAAGGAGTAAGTACTCCAACACCCGCCACCAAATTTCCCTGGCCAAGCAGTAGTCTAACAGGAGGTGATATGCAGTCTCTAGCAGTTGGGAATAATGTGCGCATGCATCATCGATTTGGAGGCCATGCCATCTCCTACGTGTCGCTGTCCATAGTATGACGTGAAGTGCAAGCAAGCCGAAGAATTTGACCTTCGCGGGTGCCCAAGACCTCCATAACATCGTTGCACCCCCAAAACGGATGCAGCCATTGAACATGAGGTGATTCGCCGAGCTGGCAGAGTATTGGCATTGGCCGGAAGAAGACCACTTCCAAACAACACGGTCTTCCTCATTGCTCAGGGTGATGGACTCAAGTTGGCTCCAAAGCTGCAGGTAATGGCTTAAAGCAGGCACGGATAAGAGGCCAATAATATCCTGGATCCATCGCTGGTTTTGTAAAGAATCCTCAACTATTCTCTCCTGGAAGCATTCAAAGTAATGCACCTGAAGAAATCGGGAGCCAAGAAATAGATAGAGTGGCCATGAAGCCAAGCGTTAGTCCAGAAGAACATGGATTTACCATTCTCGACAACAAAACTGGTGGAAGCATCGAACAACGCCACAACTTGCCTTTCATGGTGCAGTGGTAGTGCAGCCCACGGCTTTGATGGGTTACACCGCTGCCACCAGATCCATCTAAGGCGCTGGGCTAGGTCGGCCAACCAGAGATCTTGAATGCCAAGGCCACCAAATTCTAACAGATGACAAACAGTAGACCACATGAGAGAGCTATGGCCGCCAGATGAGGATTTCTCCCTAGCCCAAAGGAAGGCTTTTCTAACCTTGTCAACCTCCTTGATCACCCTCGGTGGAACCATAATGGAGGGTAGCGTATGGATGGGAGTTGGGGATAGCACAAATCTCACCAGAGTGGCACATCCTGGTTTAGAAATCAGTTTGGCTTGCCAGATGGGGAGTCTAACAGCAACCTTGTCTACCACTGGTTGCAGAGGATTCTTGCAGAGATGACCGACCGTCAGAGGGACTCCTAGATACCAAAATGGGAAGGATGATAAGACACAAGGGGGGTTCTCACGGGAAGTGGATACGTCATCATCAACACAACTAATGGGAACGACCACACATTTGTCCAAGTTTGTTTTGAGCCCATTTACTGCCCCGAAGAATTGAATGATGGCCAAGTGAGCTTGGATATCCAGTGAGGTTGATGACATTAAAAGAACAACGTCATCCACGTAGAGAGAACAACGGTGTAGAATTGAGTTATGTCCCATAGAATCAATGATACTAGCCTCGTCTGCCTTCAAAGATGAGGGCAAGTGTGTCCATGACCAGCATGAAAAGGAAAGCTGAGAGCGAGTTTGAAAGGATCAAATGGCCCAAAAGAGGGGGGGGGGGGGGTGAATTGGGCAATTAAAACTTCTACCGAATTCTAGAACAATTACCAACTTTAGCCTGGAAGAAAGGAAATGCAACAACACGAACAAGTTAGAAGAAGACAACACAACTAGCAAGCAAAGACACTATGTAAATGCAGAATTGAAAACTTGCAATAATGTAAATGCTCAAATTAAATTACAAAATAGTAAAGAAATGGACGAGAGAATATCAAATTTTTTCCTGAGGTATCAAGGATTTGGCACTCACCCCAAGTCTTCGTTGGAGCATCCACCAAGGATATCGCTCCCTTTGAGTTACCAAGACTCAAGTGCTCGCTCATGATTGCCACTTCTCCATCTCCGAATTAGCGGGCATCAAACCAAGTATATAGCTCTTCCCAGGGATTCCACAATAATTCCAAGAGCTCATCGAGACACCTCCAATCACCAAATACCGGCTGGTGTTGCAAACCAACAAGAGTAACAAACCAATAGCTTCACTTGACTATGATCAAGCCTAGACTATAGATAGATGCACACTTGCTACTCTTGAAGTACTAATGACATCCTTAATCTTCAATTAGGGATTTGGAAATCAACTCAAGTGCTCTCTCTTACTTCTTGATGATACACAGTGTATGAACTCCTCTGGGTCGCAAGAGATTAAATTGAATAAGTAGGGGTATTTATAGGCTAAATCTAGCAGTTGCCCAACAACCCAACTTTTCATGAACATCAGAAGGTTCGGGCGTGCACCTCACCCATGCCGGACTATCCGACATGTACATTTTCAAAGTCTAAACTGTGCCAGCTGTCATTAGACGTTACTGCGAAAAATACTTCGGTGAAGCCTCCGGTTCACGTGCCGGACCATCCGGCATGTACAAACACAGAAATCAATTTGAAATTTCTTCTCTGCAGAAATTGCTCTGGAGATATCATCCGGTGAACGCCGGACCATCCAGCATGCACACACAATTCTTCTGTCAAAAATCTTGTTCAGCATAAAATGCTCTAACGTTCTTCATCCTCAATGCCGGACCATCCGATGTGTAAACTCAAATTGGCCTTCTGAGTCAAAGCACTATGGCGTGTTCATCCCGCATAGCGCTAGACCATCCGGCGTGGACTTATTGTTTTTCTGGCCAAGTCACCCAAAAGATGCTCTGGTGCAAATGACTTTGTAGATCGATGGACCATTTGGTGCACTCAACAACTTTCTGAATTGAACCAAGAATACTCCGTCGAGTTCATCTTCAAGATCGCCGGACAATCCGTTGTAGGTATTTTCTTCTGAACTCATCCAATTCAACCAATTTTGAGTTCTAACTTCTCGGCAACTTATCCATAGGCTTCTCTGAGCTACCTAGTGCTAGAGTTGCACAAGTGTGCATATCTAGACTCACCTAGGTAAAGCTACTACTTTTAGCCTCTATTTATAGTACAGTCAAAAGACTACCAAAAAGGAACCTATACTACACTAAGTGTCATTCATCTCCTTGTGACACTTAGAACTAGAAGATCTTTAATTTTGATACTCAAGTCATTTGATCGTCCATGAGTTCAACTTAGGAACCAAGAATACCTAATTAACATTGTGAACTAAATTTTTATTCCCTTCAAAATATGCATGTTAGTCATAATGATACAATTGTCATTAATCACCAAAACACTTAACACTTAGCTAGGGACCTAGATGCTATAGAGTCACCCTATCGCAAGCCTCGAGCATGGCACAGAGCAAGCCTGGGGAACCATTGAGTAGAATCTGAGTTAAAGAGGATCCCAAAATGACCTCAATCCAGCTGCATCACGGTTGCCGAGACCCCAACAACGAAGAACCAACAAGAGGAAAGCCCAATTCATGAAATTGAAGGATTTAGAAATGTCTAATTTGAAAAGGATCTTAGGCCTCTTGGTTTTCTTAAGCAACCGTGCAGTAGAATGCACCAACTTGAAATTGTCATAAATCGAATGCATGGAGATGAAAGCACTCTGGCAGTTTGAGATGAGAGAGCTCAGCAGCAGGGCAAGGCGAAGAGCCAAGATCTTGGTTATTATCTTGCTAACACTATGAATAAGGCTAATTGGGAAAAAGTCTGACGGTGACATGACCCCCTCCTTCTTCGGAACTAGAGTGATGAAGGCGTTGTTGAGGTGGTCAAGGCCTCTCTGGTCACCCATGGCGAAGGAAAAAATGGCAAGAGTCACATCGTTACCGATTACCGGCCAGGCGGCCTGGTAGAACTCCGTCATGAACAAATCCGGAACCTAGGGCCTTATTGAGAGGCATCCTTCTAATAGCCCCCAGAATCTCCGCCTCATCAAAAAGGCATGTCCTATGCCTGCAGGTCCAGAGACACGATGCGTAGCCCATGCAGGTCGATGGAGAATTCACGAGGAGGAGCAACGCCGAGGATGGAGTTGAAGTGGTTGAGCAGTGTCTCTTCCATTTTCGGGTGAGGGGAGACTGTGCCCTTAGCCGTGTCGAGAGAGGAGATGTGGTTCTTGCACGCATAATAATTGGCAAAGGACTGAAATAGCCTAGTGTTTGCATCGTTGTCCCGAAGCCAAGCTGCACTGGAACAACATCAAGCGATCGTTCATTCGAAGGAAGCCAGGCCAAGACACAAGAGCTTGAGATGTTTGCGCAACTTGAATTCGGCTATCGACAGAGCCCTACCGTCCTATGCTTTCTTAAACCGAGAGATGACCTTATGCGCCATAAGCAGCTGGTCCTTGATGTTAGCAATGTGCATGCAACTCCAACGTTGAAGCTCAATAGTGGTGCACCTTAGCAAGACATCCAGCTGGCGGAGAGGAGGCGGAAAAAATTCAGCAGGCTTTAACCTCCAATCTCCCTCCAAAACAGAGAGAAATATGGCATTTTGATCCAAATAGACTCAAAGTGGAACTGCCGCACCGCACATAGTACATCGAAGTTGATAGCAACATGGGGCAGTGTCACGTCCCAAAATGCTAATTATGCAATTAGGCATGCATAATCATTATCGCATGTGCTTGCACGTGTTTGTCTATCAAAAACCGGTTAAACATGTCTCAAACACCTTAGAGATGGTTTAGAGCACTTTGGAGAATCCCTACATGCCTTGGAGAAGGAAAATAATAGAAGGAGGATGATGAGGGGAGACTTAGGAAAATTTCGGCAAAAGAACCCTCTCGCGGTCTGACCAGTGTCACCCATAGTCTGACTGCCAGATGCGTGGCCACGTGGGCTGCCACGTAGATTTTCCGCGGTCTGACCACCCGAGCTCGCAGTCTGACCACCAGCACACAGAGGCTTGGGTTAAGTGGATCGATCACTTCCTTTTGCTCTCTCCCTCTCACTTTTTTCTCACTCCCCCTCTCTCCACTCGACCCTAGAGAGAGAGAAAGAGAGCTCTACTCATCGCGTTCGAAGGCTGGAGATCGGAGGTGGGAACTCCCACGAGCTTCCTAGAGGATCCGTTTATCGACCGTAAGCTTCACCACCACTCCGGGAGCCGATCCGTGAATCGAAGCCTCCCCGAAGAATTCCAATCCAATAGAAAGCTTCTAGAAGCTGAGGTGAGCTATCCCCTACCATTTTCATATTGTTTCCGAGCTCGATTCGACCCTCGTGTCGTTTAGGCCCAAGTTCAACCTAGCCTAGATCTAATCCATGGGGTATTTTGAGTTTAGCTCGGTGAATGATGTCCGAATCAATTTAGAAACACTCCACTAGTCCCATGGAGAATTTTGGTACCTTTCGTTGTCGAAGGTCTCGTCGGAGTCCTCGCTGGTGACCCTGCAAATGCGTCATCGGTAAGGTCTGGCGGTCTGATCGCCACTAGGGCTGGTCTGATCTCCAGTTGAGGATCGAAGAATCTGAGTTGAAAACTTATACAGAAGTCTGACTGCCACTCTGGCCAATCTGACCGTTGGTAGATAGTCTGACCGCCACCATGCCTACGGTTAGACTGCCAGTGGCCAAAACTCTTTGCTGGCCGCTGGTCTGACCGCCACCCTAAGGCCGGTCTGACCGCCAGCCTGTGAATAGTAAGGTGAGGCTAGGTTAGCATATCCGGGGTTTTAAACTTCGAAACCCTAATCCTTTAGCGACCCTTTGCAGATATTTTCGAGTTGTAGCGCTCTACTATTACTTGAGCATGCACATTGCATCCTTTTTGCATTGTTTGTTTATTTATGCATTGCACCTGTGTTTCTTTTAGAGAGCGTCAGTCCAAAAGTTCAAGCAAGCAAAAGCGACACCGGTCTACCGCACTTCTGTGAGTTCTGTACGGGTAGTATCAAGCAACCGACATAGCAGCAAGGCAAGTATCTAAGCATATTGCACCATTTGTTCAATTGAATGAAGTCTAAAATTGATAAATTATGCTTATGTATATCGCATGTTTAGCGAGTCAAGTGTTAGGCTTATTCGGGTAGAACCTATGTTGAATTGCATATCCTCTACCTTGAGTAGTTGATTATCCTCATCCTTGTCGCCTCGGTAATGTTGTTGATGTCTAACTTAAGAGTTGTTCGACATGCTTAGCAATGCATAGGTCCTCAGTAGAAGTCGAGCAACAGTGATGCCGTTGTTTGCGAGCATGAGGCTCACTTATGGTTTATAAATACTTTTATGATGTTGAGATAGTTGGATGAATTATGAGTATGAGGCGAGATGTGAACGGTGTTAGGGGTGTTTTCTACTCAGGAGGAGTCCTCGGGGCAGTTCGGGAGAGGAACCCAGATACCGTAGACCGCTTTGCATCGTTTAAGCACCAACTGTTAGTTGCCATTGGTTTTAGCACTTACCTTACTCACCACATACTGATCTAATAGTAAGGCGAGCCGAATACCTTTGTATATGTGATCATTTGGACCTGAACATCAACAGTGGGGTAGTAGGGGTATCTAGTTTGCTCCGGGAGTAGTTCTAGATATCCCCGCGCCTAGCGATGCACGATCCAAATGGTTGGGGCTTATTGGGAAAGGTTCTCATGAGTACCCCATTGTGTGTACTTTAGTGGGTGGCACAAGTCGAATGGTACTCGTGTCATCTGGGTAAAGGAGTACCCTCGTATAGGGTGTAAAAACTGTTCGAATTGCCGTGCTCTCGATCATGGGCATGCCTTCTGTCCATGTGCATCATCATAGAGTCAAGAGTTGTGGATTGTGGTTGGATATGTTGGTCATGGTGAAGATGGTTCGTGTTATATATATATGTTAATGATGGTTCCAGTTACATTTATGTACAATTAGTTATTGCAAGGTATAATTGTATTATTGTTGGTTGAATTTAGATGTGGGCACATATGTTTTAATCAACCTTATGATATTTTTTCTTGCTAATGGCCCAATGCATAATTCTTAGAGTCGGGTTATTTTTATGTACTCTATATGGATTAAGTCTTGCGAGTACCTTCGTACTCAGCTGCTTTACAGGTTTTATAGGTGAGGAAGAGGCGGTGTTTGGCTACTTCACGCCCGGTCGCGCTTTTGGGGTGAAATCTAAGGGCATATGGCTTCACCCATCTTTTGCTGTCTTTAGCTTTTGTTTTCGCTGCGTAGTTTCTCTTTTGGCTAGGAGTTGATCAGTTTTAGTATCCTCCTAGATCACTTTTGTTGTAAATTGTTAAATTTGTAAATAGTTAAGAACTTATAATATGATTTAATTACTCATTCTTTATTAAGTTTGGTTATGATTGCTTATGTTGGAAAGGCATGTGTTCCGATCTTGAACACAAAACACGTGCCGAAACTACCGGGATGATATTCTGGTTAATCGTTAAAGTCGTGATTATGTAAATTATCGACTTGATGATTAATTAGAATAGTATTTTGATGGTTCCTCACAGACAGTGGTCAGAGCAATTCGAAGATAACGCTTGTAAGGAGTCTAGAAACTCTGCGTCCCATTTCGGGGAAATAGAGCTCTGTTTTGCCTGACAAGGGTCGACGAAGCTCTCTCATTCGACCATGTATAGCGATGGCCGAACAAGTGTAGGTCACGAAGCTTTAGACCATTGATAAAATTGCAGAATCTGGAGATGGATCCTGAATTGAGCCAGGCTTTGTTCTTATCGACAGCTAAAGATATCATGTTGAAGTCACCCATGATTAGCCAGGGCCCCGGCAATAGCGCATGAACATTGGTGAGCTCGGCAAGGAAAGCATACTTTAAGGACTCATTGGTTGGGCCATACACAATTGTTAAGAAAAATGAGCCCTCTGATATAGAGCAGACCTGCACATTGATAGAGAATTGTAACACTTGGACAACAACAAGGGAAAGCGGTTGGCGACAGGCCATGAACACACCACCCCTTGTCTCAGAAGCCAAAAGGAAGGAGTACCCAGAGAAAGTTGGGCCACAGATCTCATTAACTAGGAATTTGTTGAATGCATCAACTTTCGTTTCCATCAAGCAGACAACCGAAGCACTATGATCCAAGATCATTGTTCTAACGATGTCCAGATATTGTGGTTTTCCATGAGTAGAGTCTATAATAAGGAATAGACACCTCAGCAAGCCGGGCTTTGGGCTGCGAACGCAGCTGTCACAGATGCCTGTGCAGGGAAAAGTTCCTGAATAGCCTGGAGGTGTTGGTCGGACAAGGGGCATTCAAAAAATTGTAGATACACCTGGTAAAGTTGTGGAGAGATGGTCTCACCCTCCTTGGTGAGGCCCAGGCGACGCATGATCAGGATCTCCCTGCGTTTGGAAGGGCGCACAGCCGAGAAGGTGGACTACGCTGCTAACCATTTGCTTCGCATGGGGCCTCACTCAGAATATGGTAGTGACGTGATTCTGCGAGGAGGTGATGCTAGAGGGGAAGGAAGCTCTCGAGTGAGCCCATGGAGAAAAGACGCAACCGTCGAGTTAGCTGTAGAGTCAACAAGGGCATCTATGTTTGCATTGTCTTTGTCTGGCTTCATATTTTCAAGCTCCTTCTTGATGAGGAGAACTTTTGGTTCAAGAGATCCTATTATAATTTGCTACTTATGGATAATAATAATACTAAGTACTTTCACAGAATTACTAATGGTAAAAAGAGAAAAAAAATACTATCTTTTATATGTTGAAAGATGAAATAAAAATCACTGGAGATGAGGCTTTGCTTTAGACATGCTACATAATTTTTATAAGGAGCTTTCTGGTGCCTCCTTAGTAAATTTGATTTCCCTAGATCATCTTTTATGGTCCGAACGTGAAAAATCAAATTCTATGAATAATGAGGTTTTGGATGCCCACTTCTCTGAAGAGGAGATTAAGACTGTCCTTTTCAAAATGAAATCTAATAAAGCAGCTAGCCCTGATGGTTTTTCAGCTAAATTTTTCCAGCTTTGTTGGGACATCATCAAAACAGATTACAAAATTATTCCATGATTTCTATGAGGGGTCACTTGATGTCAATATTTTTGACCAATTAGTTTGTTAAACTATTCATATAAATGGATTATCAAAGTGTTGACAATAGAATGGAACCTTTCATAAGTAAGCTTATTAGTTCGTGTCAAAATGCTTTTATAAAAATAGGAATATTACGGATGGGGTCATGTCTTTACATGAAATTTTGCATGAAACAAAAAAGCAGAAACATATTGGTGTGATTCTAAAGCTTGACTTTGAAAAAGATTAAGATAAAGTGTGTCGGGAGTTCCTCTTTCAATGTTTGGATATGAGGGGTTTTAGTTCCAAATGGAAAATGTGAAACAAAAAGTAGTGTGTAATGGAACCCTGAGTGTTAAGTTGAATAATAAATTTGGGCCTTATTTTACAAGTCACAAAGGGGTTAAATAAGGAGATCCTCTCTCCCCCTTCCCTTTTAACCTTGTTACTGTTTGTTTGGCCAAGATTATCAAATATGCCCAAAACAGAGGTCTAGTGACTGGATTGATTTCTCATCTTTTTGAAGGAGGGATATATGTTTTACAATATGCTGATGACACTATCTTATGCCTTCAGTATGACTTTGTGAAAGCTAACAATCTCAAGTTGCTCCTATATTTGTATGAATTGAAGTCTGAGCTTAAAATAAACTTTTAGAAAAGTGAAGTGATTATTTTAGAGGCTGATAATGAGATTGCAGAGAAATATGTTGATCTCTTTCATTTTCAGATTGGGTCCTTCCCAATTAAGTACCTAGGGGTGCATGTGAGTCCTAGTAGACTCCATCTTGTTGATTGGGTAAAAATGGAGGAAAAAATCATCAAGAAGTTGGATATTTGGCAAGGAAGTTTACAATTCATAGGTGACAGATTGATTCTCATTAATGCTAGTCTTTCCAATGTTCCTATATATCATATGCCCATGTACTTAATTCCAAAAATGTTTCTAAAAAGATTGATCTTGCAGGAAGGAAATTTTCTGGCAGGGGGTGCTACCAGGAAAAAAGTATCATCTTGTTAAGTGAGGTAAAGTATATATGCCTAAGAAAAACAGGAGGGTTAGGCATTAAGGATTTGAATAGAATGAATATGGATCTTCTCTGCAAATGTTGGTGGAGAATTGAGCATGGAGATAGTATGTGGCAATCTACAGTTCAAAAGAAATATTTACAACATTCCTCTGTTGCATCAGTGCAGCATTCAATGATTTCCCATGTTGGTCAGATTTGCTCAAAGTTAAATCAATTTATCTCTAAGGGAGGAAACTTTTAGTAGGAAATGTTAAGAGTACTCAATTTTTGGAGGATGGTTGGGTTCCCTCCAGCCCTCTCTCCATTATATTTCTTGTGTTGTATACCATTTGTAATAAAAAACGGATTTCAGTTTTTGATTGCCGTGCTCTTTGGTGGAGTGTAAGTTTTAGGAGGTGGTTGAATTCTGAGTTACAGATTCAATGAGAGTTGATTCATAGTCGGGTTTTGAATGTTAATTTTGTTGATTAAGAAGATGTTGTCACTTGGTCTTTTGAATAAAAAGGTGTGTTCACTGTGAAATTTGTCTATAATTGGTTGGTGAGAGAGGCTCCTCACCAACCTTACAAACACATTTGGAAGGCCAAAATCTCTCTTAAAATAAAACTTTTTCTCTGGTTGTTGGAACATAATGCTTTGTTTACTAAGGACAATTTAATCTGACATAAATGCATTGGTGATACTTCCTGTTTCTTCTGTACTCAATCTGAAACTTGTCAACACTTATTGTTCTTGTGTCCTATTGTAAAAGTGGTATGGGGGATTGTTTCCACTTGTATTGGTACTGCTACTATACCAAATTATTTCGCTCGATGCTATCTCTGGATTACTACTAATCTTCATAATGGAAACTTTTTCTATGTAATTGGGTTGGTTGCAATTTGACGGGCCATTTGGAAGGCTTGTAATAGAGCTTGTTTTGATAAGAAAGTGATTCATGATCCCACAGATATTGTTTTTTGTGCTTGTTCATTCTTAAAATCTAGGTAGACCTGTTGAGTGATATGAGCAAGGAAGAGCTGTTGTGAGGTGTGCAAGGTCTACTTCAGACTGTGAATCAACTCCGTTCAGCCCGACGTCCTGCGCAGCATCGACTTAGAGGATAGCTGAAGATCCTGCCTAGTGTTACCTAGATGGAGGAAACACAAGCTCCAACTGAAGATGATGATATTCACAAGTAATCTGATGTTGTCTGCTAATCGCTTTTTGCATGTAGGACATTCTAGATGGGTGTAATTTGTTTCTGATAGTGAACTTGTTATTTGTCCTGTGACTTTAGTTCTTATGGCTTCTCGGTTTGGATCTGCTATCTTGAAGAACTTGTCAGTCAATTTGGATTTTAGCCATATTGTCTTTCATTTAGATTTTTTGTTCTGGTTGTTGGGAACTCATGTCCTCTTTGTCGAATTCTTATATGGATGTAAGAATCTAATATTTTGTTATATGATAATGGAAAAGGCGGTTCCCCGTGTTCGAAAAGTAACACTTGAAAAGGTTAGGGCCATGCAAAAAATCGAGACTCACCTAGCTACAAAAGGGTATGCAGACACAATTTGTTTTTCACATGATGGCTAACCAAAAATAAAATAAAAAATCACATCATCCCTTAGAAACTATGCACGAAGACAAGCATAGAGTCATTATCAATTATTTTAGGGAGCATCTTGGAACTTATGTGCTTAGAAACACCGGTCTCAACTGAAGCACGCTGGACATACATACGCAAAACCTTACTTCTCTTGAAGATTCCTTCACTGCAAAAGAGAAAAGTGATATGATTTTCTCCCTCCCAAAGAGAAAGCACTGGGGCTAGATGGGTTCATTGGCCAATTCTACAACTCATGCTGAGATATTATCAACCATAACTTGGTTGAGATGATCAACTAGATATACAACTTAAATGGTTAAGAAAGCATATGTCACCTTGATCCCCAAAAATCGGTGCCCAGGAAGGTGACACACTACATTCTTATTAGTCATATTCATAGCTTTGTGAAAATCTTCTCTAAACTATTGGCCAACAGATTAGCACTGAAACTAAAGGACATCATCTTAATAAACTAGAGTGCCTTCAGAAAAAAGAGATGTATCCATGACAACTTAGTCTATGTCCAAAGTACAATAAAGGATTTGCATACCAAGCACATCCCATCCCTCTTTTTCAAGCTGGATATCTCCAGGGCTTTTGACTCACTCAACTGGCCCTATCTGTTAGAAGTGTTACAATACCTTGGTTTTGGCCAATATTCACGGAATTAAATCTCCATGCTGTTCACCTCATCTTCCTCCAAATTCCTTTTGAATGGGCGACCAAGCAGCAATATATGGCATGCTCGTGGAGTCAGACAAGTGGATCCTCTATCATCTTTGCTCTTCGCCCTGGCTATTGACCTGTTAAAGAAGCTCTTCATCTAGGCCCAACAACAAGGGATTCTATGTAGCTTTCTAGGCAATAGAACAAAATTTAGGGCTTCCCTTTGTGCCAATGATGCGGCCCTATTCCTAAAGCTCACTCACCTAGAGCTCTCCATGGCATGTAGCATACTAACCTCCTTTAGATGCGTTGCAAGCCTGATTACCAACATAGCCAAAATAGAAATATACCCAAATCATTGTCAAGATGTGGACCTGAAAAACTTATTGGCAGGTGTCTGGACAAATGTCGAGAGCTTTCCTTGTTCCTACCTCGATTTTCTGTTGCACTACTGCAAACTTCTTAAATTTGCAATTCATCTATTGATCATGAAGATTGCCAACAAGTTGTCTGGTTCAAAAAGAAGATTAACATCATCTTCAGGTGGGGTAACTCTGACCAAATTTGTCCTTTCTGTGATGCCTATCTATTTCTTGACACATCATAAACTTCCCAAGTGGGCCATTAGCAGAATTGACAAATTCAGAATCAAAACAACTTTCCTATGGAAAGGGGCAGACAATTGCTGACGATAGACACAAACACAATATAAAACCCTAAGCACATAGATTGGTCATAGATTTTCCAGTATTCCAAGGTTTATCGAACACGTGGAACAATTGGGACTTTTTCTAGCTAAATTTTTGCTTCAACCAAAACATTGTTGATAGCTGATTGATTTAAGTGGACCAAGGACGAAACACATGAAAGAGGTTAAGGTCATGATCAATGATTATGAATGAACTTTCCACATGTCTAGGCTCACTTGCATGCAACGATCAGCTTAACTAAAAACCTATCCAACTATTACTAAGCTGAAGATAATTTTTTGTTGCGATCATGTCACAATGATAGCTAATAGAATTATCATCTACCATTAGCTCTATAACAGTGCTATTAGTAAACATTGAACCAAATATCATGTTTGCATCTATCTTACTGAGAAAGACAATGGGCTACACCACCAACGATAACCATACATCACACCGAGAATATGTAAAGAATTATATTAAATTAAGCATCACATGTTCACATGCAAAGATCCCCAACAACTCGGGGAAAGAACAGAGATTTACCCCATTGCATCATATTGTTGCAGGCACATTGGGCATATTAGCGGCCTCATGGATATATGGCTGGATATGCTAGGAAACTTCCCTGGAAGTCCTCTACCACCAGAACAATGATGCCACTTAGCACCCTATGGTTGTGCCACGAGGCACTGCTCTCTCCTTTGCGGTGGTGCCTTAGTTTTCACTGAGAAGGAAAATCTAAATTTTCTAACCCTACTTGACCCCTTCTTTCGTGGAATTCTCCTCTCCCCCGGCCAGTTACAACATCCTCTATTTAAATACAGCCCAATAGAGTCCTTTTCTTAGGGAGGTGAAAAGAAACCGATGTAGATTGATTCCAAATCACATTTCAAACCCTCCAGAAGCCTTAAGTCGGTGGGAACCACCTCTCAAAGAAAGATGGGCCGAAAAGGCCCAACTTGAAAAAGCGTCATGCGACACTAGACCCAAGTGGGCTCAAATGAGCCCAGTTTCCTCTAGGTTGGTCCTCTGGACCTCCTTGATAGGCTCCATCCTCGAGCTCGTCCAGTTTCCATCATTTTCTTTGTGATTTCATACGTTATTTCCCTAGTGCACTAATTTGCACACATTTCCTGTAAAATATCATATACAGACACAAACATGATATACCCACAACTGGGGTTAATATTAAGTGCTAACTTACATAAGTGATAAAATACTATAAATATATTCGCTAAATTGATAGTAAATATATGACGATAACTAGCGTGAACAACAATGATCAAATCAAGGGAGGGTTGTGCCTTGTTAACTATACCAAGATATGCAGCCCTAAGAAGATACGAGGCTGGACACCAAGGACCTTAAATGCTTCTGATGAGTCCTCAGGCTGTTGGCTCTGGCACCATTGGGATGTTGTTGAGCGACCGTGGAAACACATGGTCAAACACCATGACAAAGTAGACCGTAGCCTGTTCTTGGCATCAACCAGAATACATGTTGGCAATGGGGCTTCCACCCCCTTTTGGGAAGCAAACTAGCTTTTCGGAGAAGCACCCAAACATCTAGCTCCCAGTCTATACAAAGTGGCTCGATTCAATCGAAGAACGGTCTAAGCAGAACCCCGCAACCATAGCTAGATCACAAACCTCACCTATCGCTTGGAACTGAGAACCTGCTGGATGAATTCTTTATCCTATATGATGGTATGCATCAGATTTCTCTGACAGACCAACCGGATCAAATCTCCTGGTGTTGGACTTCTAATGGCGAATACACAGCGTGATCGGCCTATGACGCCCAATTCATTGGGACCTAGTCTAATTACATTTGGAACTGGATACGGAGGGCGAAAACTGAACGTAAGTGTCGCTTCCTTGCTTGGCTCCTTTTGCACAACAAAGCCCTAACGACAGACAATATGGCCAAGAAAAACGGCCGCGCAATCCAACTTGCACGCTGTGCCGATCAGAACCTGAGATTACCGTGCGCTTTCCCAAGGATTGCAATTTCACCGAAGTTTTTTGGACAAAGGTCACCACAGGGCTCAATCTTCACATTTTGACCAACATTCTCTCTTACTCCTCTTTAGCAGAATGGTTCACACATACATTGTCAACAAAACAACCCAGTCAGAGAGAAGGTGAGTGCTGGGCATCCTCTTCTTCCTTTGGTGGGTGATCTGAAAAGAACGAAATGGACGGGTTTTTAACCAGGACGAGAGATCATTCCTTCAAGTCTATCATCGTATCATGGCTCATTCGGAACCTTTCCCTCCCTCGGGATGATCCACCTTAAGCTGGCATATTTTGCCTTTTTGTAGTTGCTTTGGTTTCTGCCTCCTTTTCTTTCTTTTTTTGTTTACTTGTCGGTAATGATGCTTGGATCCGGGATTTTTGTCCTCCTTATTGAATTGGCAGCGCTTCTGCCTTTGTTAAAAAAAAAAATCTGCGAGCCAACTGCCTCTATCGAGAGTTCGGTGCGTGTTTGACGTGGACGTGTTAAACCCTCTTCGCGGCGTCACGTGGACGTGTTAAAAATCCCCACAAAACGTATAACTCATAGCAGAGGCATGAAATCGGCCTTATTGACCGTGGACGTGTGAAGCGCGCAATGCATCCGAGACATTTCTACCTCCTTCGAACATGCATGCATGGTTTCGGACGGCTTGTAGTCCTTTTCAGCTAAGAAATGACGCCCACACGTACGCCTCCACAAGCGTAACGAACCAGCACGCCAGCCGGGGTAGCCATCAGTTTACATGCCGCATCCACAGGACCAGTGAGGCAGGCGGTGACCAAGCTGCCGCGGCGTACTGTATATATATGTACCCATCGTAACCGGTCCAGTCCGCATCAAGCAGCACACGAGCAGTCAAGCGCTTGCCGCTTTGGAGCTCAAGGCACATCTCCTCAATTCCCAAGCGTAGCAGTAAGTGACATGGAGGCCCAAAACCACGAGGTGGCTGCCCTGGTGCAAAAGATCGCCGGCCTCCACGCCGCCATCGCCAAGTTGCCGTCGCTGAGCCCGTCCCCCAACGTCGACGCGCTGTTCACCGACCTCGTCACTGCCTGCGTCCCGCCGAGCCCCGTCGACGTGACTAAGCTCGGCCCTGAGGCGCAGAAGATGCGGGAGGAGATCATCCGCCTCTGTTCCGACGCCGAGGGGCAGCTCGAGGCGCACTACTCCGACATGCTCGCCGCCTTCGACAACCCGCTTGACCACCTCGGCCGCTTCCCTTACTTCAGCAACTACATCAACCTGGGCAAGCTGGAGTACGATCTCCTGGTCCGGTACGTCCCGGGCCTCGCGCCATCCCGAGTTGCCTTCGTGGGGTCAGGCCCCTTGCCGTTCAGCTCGCTCGTGCTCGCCGCGCGCCACTTGCCGAACACGTCGTTCGACAACTACGACATGTGCGGTCCCGCCAATGACCGTGCGCGGAAGCTGGTCCGCGCGGACAAGGACTTGCGTGAGCGCATGTCCTTCCACACGGCCGACGTCGCCAACCTGAGGGACGAGCTCGGCAAGTACGACGTGGTTTTCCTTGCCGCACTCGTTGGCATGGCGGCCGAGGACAAGGCCAAAGTGGTCGCGCACCTTGGCAGGCACATGGCGGACGGAGCGGCCCTTGTTGTCCGGAGCGCGCACGGTGCTCGTGGGTTCCTGTACCCTATCGTTGATCCTGAGGACATCCGCCGTGGAGGGTTCGACGTGCTGGCCGTGTACCACCCGGACGACGAGGTGATCAACTCCGTCATCATCGCGCGTAAGCTGGACGCCCGCGCGAACAGACTTCAGATGAATGGGCGTGCTCACACTAGCGGCCCGGTGCCGATAGTGAGCCCGCCGTGCAAGTGCTGCAAGATGGAGGCGCACGCGCTGCAGAAGAGGGAGGAGATGACGACGAAGGAACTGTCCGTTTGACGCGACGAAACGAGGAGCCATGCGGGGTGATTATAAGACGATCACTGTTTGATAACGTAATCTCATGGTATTGTTCCTACGTGCTTCTTTGTTTGACGTCATGCGTTTTGTACGTAAGTGTGTAACGTGCTTTCTTATATATGTGTTGTGTGCCAACACTTGTGTCCGATGCGAAAGACATCGATGAGGACACTATGCCAAGGAATAAAACGTGTTGTAAGTGTGCTATTTAAATAAGGGACCCCTAGTTGGCTGTTGACAGATTTTGTGACACAAAATCTATCAATTTTTGAAACAATAACATCCTGACGTATTGTAAAAAATATACCTTCGAAACAAGCCCATCAGAATTCCAAAATCAACTACCACCCTGTCAAAAGCATATAACAGGTTCGAAAAAAACCCATAACCCAATAACTAGCCTAATCAATAGAAATCGTGAGTCCAAATCTCAATAACGAACACAAATCAAAGCCCAAAAGTAATATGTAGCCCACAATACACACAAACAATAAGCCTTCGAACTACAAAAGCGAAATAAAACCCAATAACAATCAACAATCAACTTGCATTAGAATAATGAACTAAATACACAAGAAATCGTAGAAAATCATGCACATACCTCACAAACGAACCTAATTAGTGAATTTCACATAAAAATAACATAGCACTAAAAATTGCACTGAAAATTGTAACAAATATTAGATAATCCTATAGTTCATAAAATTACATAAACAAGATACACTAAACTTAATTGAAGTTAACTATAACCGATGTTAATTATGAGATCAGGTACCCACGATAAAATGCATTAGAGGCAAATCACTATTACCAAATAGTAGATACAAAAAGGACAAAATGATGAAGCACATACACTAAAAAATGAGGTCCAACTATAATATATAACTAGTGTAAAAAGTTTACATTCAAAACTATATAGTAGCAACTTAAACCCTTCGAAATTCAAAACATTCTCCATCATTTTGTGTAACAAGTATGATAAAATCTACCTTGTGAACCTATAAGAATACATCTCAGCACATACAAGATCATCTCACACTCGTCTGAAACGTATCACCTGTAATAACAAAAACATTATATGTATTAGACTGAATCTTATTCACATGACACATATAGAGAAAATTGTGACTAACATTGGTCCAATCTAATAAAGGGAGGACAAAAGAAAGAGGTAAATACACATAGAAGAAATCGAAGTTTGCCTTTAACTGTATATGAGATATAGACAGAGAAATAGAGATACAGAAAGGGAGAGATACAAAGAAATATAGAGAAATATCAATAAAGCGAGAGAGAGAGTGAGGAACCGTCCAAATAATATTCCAAATAATATTCGCCCTGGCTATTGACCCATAAAGAAGCTCTTCATCTAGGCTCAGCAACAAGGGATTCTATGTAGCTTTCTAGGCAATAGAACAAAATTTAGGGCTTCCCTTTGTGCCAATGATGCGGCCCTATTCCTAAAGCTCACTCACCTAGAGCTCTCCATGGCATGTAGCATACTAACCTCCTTTAGACGCACTGCAAGCCTGATTATCAACATAGCCAAAATAGAAATATACCCAAATCATTGTCATGATGTGGACCTGAAAAACTTATTGGCAGGTGTCTGGACAAATGTCGAGAGCTTTCCTTGTTCCTACCTCAGTTTGCCGTTGAACTACTGCAAACTTCTTAAATTTGCAATTCATCTATTGATCATGAAGATTGCCAACAAGTTGTCTAGTTCAAAAAGAAGATTACCATCATCTTCAAGTAGGGAAACTCTAACCAAATATATCCTTTCTGCGATGCCTATCTATTTCTTGACATATCATAAACTTCCCAAGTGGGCCATTAGCAGAATAACTTTCCTATGGAAAGGGGCAGACAATTGCTGGCGATAGATACAAACACAATATAAAGCCCTAAGCACACAGATTGGTTGTAGCTTTTCTAGTATTCCAAGGTTTATCGAACATGTGGAACAAGGGGGACTTTTGTCTAGCTAAACTTTCGCTTCTAACCAAAACATGGTTGATAGTTGATTGATTTAAGTGGACCAAGGAAGAAACACATGAAAGAGGCTAAGGTCATGATCAATGATTATGAATGAAGTTTCCACATGTCTAGGCTCACTTGCATGCAACGATCGACTTAACTAAAAACCTATTCGACTATTACTAAGTTGAAGATAATTTTTTGTTGCGATCATGTCACAATGAAGGCTAATAGAATTATCATCTACCATTAGCTCTATAACAATGCTATTAGTAAACATTGAACCAAATATCATGTTTGCATCTATCTTACTGAGAAAGACAATGGGCTACACCATCAACGATAACCATACATCACATAGACTGAGAATAAGTAAAGAATTATATTAAATTAAGCATCACATGTTCACATGGAAAGATCCCCAACAACCCGGGGAAAGAACAGGGATTTACCCCATTGCATCATATTGCTGCAGGTACATTGAGCATATTAGTGGCCTCATGGATATATGGTTGGATATGCTAAGAAACTTCCCTGGAAGTCCTCTACCACCAGAGCAACGATGCCACTCAGCACCCTATGGTTGTGCCATGAGGCACTGCTCTCTCCTTTGCGGTGGTGCCTTAGTTTTTACTGAGAAGGAAGATCTAAATTGTCTAACCCTAGTTGACCCCTTCTTTCACAGAATTCTCCTCTCCCCCGGCCGGTACATGACATCCTTTATTTAAATGTAGCCTGATAGAGTCCTTTTCTTAGGGAGGTGGAAATAAACCGATGTAGATTGATTCCAAATCACGTTTCAAACCCTCCAGAAGTCTTAAGGTGGGAACCGTCTCTCAAAGAAAGATGGGCCGAAAAGGCCCAACTTGAAAAAGCGTCATGCGACGCTAGGCCCAAGTGGGCTCAAATGAGCCCAGTTTCCTCTAGGTTGGTCCTGTGGACCTCCTTGATAGGCTCCATCCTTGAGCTCGTCCAGTTTCCATCGTTTTCTTTGTGATTTCATACGTTATTTCCATAGTGTGCTAATTTGCACATATTTCCTGTAAAATATCATATACAGACACAAACACGATATACCCACAACTGGGGTTAATATTAAGTGCCAACTGACATAAGTGATAAAATACTATAAATATAGTCGCTAAATTGATAGTAAATATATGACGATAACTAGCGTGAACAACAATGATCAAATCAAGGGAGGGTTGTGCCTTGTTAACTGGACCAAGATATGCAGCCCTAAGAAGATAGGAGGGCTGGGCATCAAGGACCTTAAATGCTTTTGATGAGTCCTCAGGCTCTTGGCTCTGGCACCATTGGGATGGTGTTGAGCGACCGTGGAAACACATGGTCAAACACCATGACAAAGTAGACCGTAGCCTGTTCTTCGCATCAACAAGAATACATGTTGGTAATGGGGCTTCCACCCCCTTTTGGGAAGCAAACTAGCTTTTTGGAGAAGCACCCAAACATCTATCTCCCAGTCTATACAAAGTGGCTCGATTCAAGCGAAGAACAGTCAAAGCAGAACCCCACAACCATAGCTAGATCACAAACCTCACCTATCGCTTGGAACTCAGAACCTGCTGGATGAATTCTTTATCCTATATGATGGTATGCATCAGATTTCTCTGACAGACCAACCGGATCAAATCTCCTGGTGTTGGACTGCTAATGGCGAATACACAGCGTGATCGGCCTATGACGCCCAATTCATTGGGACCTAGTCTAATTACATTTGGAACCGGATACGGAGGGCGAAAACTGAACATAAGTGTCGCTTCCTTGCTTGGCTCCTTTTGCACAACAGAGCCCTAACGACAGACAATATGGCCAAGAAAAACGGCCGCGCAATCCAACTTGCACGCTGTGCCGATCGGAACCTGAGATTACCGTGCGCTTTCCCAAGGATTGCAATTTCACCGAAGTTTTTTGGACAAAGGTCACCACAGGGCTCAATCTTCACATTTTGACCAACATTCTCTCTTACTCCTCTTTAGCAGAATGGTTCACACATACATTGTCAACAAAACAACCCAGTCCGAGAGAAGGTGAGTGCTGGGCATCCTCTTCTTCCTTTGGTGGGTGATCTGAAAAGAACGAAATGGACGGGTTTTTAACCAGGACGAGAGATCATTCCTTCAAGTCTATCGTCGTATCATGGCTCATTCGGAACCTTCCCTTCCTCGGGATGATCCACCTTAAGCTGGCCTATTTTGCCTTTTTGTAGTTGCTTTGGTTTCTGCCTCCTTTTCTTTCTTTTTTTGTTTACTTGTCGGTAATGATTCTTGGATCCGGGATTTTTGTCCTCCTTATTGAATTGGCAGCGCTTCTGCCTTTGTTTAAAAAAAAAAGCTGCGAGCCAACTGCCTCTATCGAGAGTTCGGTGCGTGTTTGACGTGGACGTGTTGAACCCTCTTCGCGGCGTGACGTGGACGTGTTAAAAATCCCCACAAAACGTATAACTCATAGCAGAGGCATGAAATCGGCCTTATTGACCGTGGACGTGTGAAGCGCGCAATGCATCCGAGACTTTTCTACCTCCTTCGAACTTGCATGCATGGTTTCGGACGGCTTGTAGTCCTTTTCAGCTAAGAAATGACGCCCACACGTACGCCTCCACAAGCGTAACGAACCAGCACGCCAGCCGGGGTAGCCATCAGTTTACATGCCGCATCCACAGGACCAGTGAGGCAGGCGGTGACCAAGCTGCCGCGGCGTACTGTATATATATGTACCCATCGTAACCGGTCCAGTCCGCATCAAGCAGCACACGAGCAGTCAAGCGCTTGCCGCTTTGGAGCTCAAGACACATCTCCTCAATTCCCAAGCGTAGCAGTAAGTGACATGGAGGCCCAAAACCACGAGGTGGCTGCCCTGGTGCAAAAGATCGCCGGCCTCCACGCCGCCATCGCCAAGTTGCCGTCGCTGAACCCGTCCCCCAACGTCGACGCGCTGTTCACCGACCTCGTCACTGCCTGCGTCCCGCCGAGCCCCGTCGACGTGACTAAGCTCGGCCCTGAGGCGCAGAAGATGCGGGAGGAGCTCATCCGCCTCTGCTCCGACGCCGAGGGGCATCTCGAGGCGCACTACTCCGACATGCTCGCCGCCTTCGACAACCCGCTTGACCACCTCGGCCGCTTCCCTTACTTCAGCAACTACATCAACCTGAGCAAGCTCGAGTACGATCTCCTGGTCCGATACGTCCCGGGCCTCGCGCCATCCCGAGTCGCCTTCGTGGGGTCAGGCCCCTTGCCGTTCAGCTCGCTCGTGCTCGCCGCGCGCCACTTGCCGAACACGTCGTTCGACAACTACGACATGTGCGGCCCCGCCAACGACCGTGCGCGGAAGCTGGTCCTCGCGGACAAGGACTTGCGTGAGCGCATGTCCTTCCACACTGCCGACGTCGCCAACCTGAGGGACGAGCTCGGCAAGTACGACGTGGTTTTCCTTGCCGCACTCGTTGGCATGGCGTCCGAGGACAAGGCCAAAGTGGTCGCGCACCTTGGCAGGCACATGGCGGACGGAGCGGCCCTTGTTGTCCGGAGCGCGCACGGTGCTCGTGGGTTCCTGTACCCTATCGTTGATCCTGAGGACATCCGCCGTGGAGGGTTCGACGTGCTGGCCGTGTACCACCCGGACGACGAGGTGATCAACTCCGTCATCATCGCGCGTAAGCTGGACGCCCGCGCGAACAGACTTCAGATGAATGGGCGTGATCACACTAGCGGCCCGGTGCCGATAGTGAGCCCGCCGTGCAAGTGCTGCAAGATGGAGGCGCACGCGCTGCAGAAGAGGGAGGAGATGACGACGAAGGAACTGTCCGTTTGACGCGACGAAACGAGGAGCCATGCGGGGTGATTATAAGACGATCACTGTTTGATAACGTAATCTCATGGTATTGTTCCTACGTGCTTCTTTGTTTGACGTCATGCGTTTTGTACGTAAGTGTGTAACGTGCTTTCTTATATGTGTGTTGTGTGCCAACACTTGTGTCCGATGCGAAAGACATCGATGAGGACACTATGCCAAGGAATAAAACGTGTTTGTAAGTGTGCTATTTAAATAAGGGGACCCCTAGTTGGCTGTTGACAGATTTTGTGACACAAAATCTATCAATTTTTGAAACAATAACATCCTGACGTATTGTAAAAAATATACCTTCGAAACAAGCCCATCAGAATTCCAAAAACAACTACCACCCTGTCAAAAGCATATAACAGGTTCGAAAAAAACCCATAACCCAATAACTAGCCTAATCAATAGAAATCGTGAGTCCAAATCTCAATAACGAACACAAATCAAAGCCCAAAAGTAATATGTAGCCCACAATACACACAAACAATAAGCCTTCGAACTACAAAAGCGAAATAAAACCCAATAACAATCAACAATCAACTTGCATTAGAATAATGAACTAAATACACAAGAAATCGTAGAAAATCATGCACATACCTCACAAACGAACCTAATTAGTGAATTTCACATAAAAATAACATAGCACTAAAAATTGCACTGAAAATTGTAACAAATATTAGATAATCCTATAGTTCATAAAATTACATAAACAAGATACACTAAACTTAATTGAAGTTAACTATAACCGATGTTAATTATGAGATCAGGTACCCACGATAAAATGCATTAGAGGAAAATCACTATTACCAAATAGTAGATACAAAAGGACAAAATGATGAAGCACATACACTAGAAAATGAGGTCCAACTATAATATATAACTAGTGTAAAAAGTTTACATTCAAAACTATATAGTAGCAACTTAAACCCTTCGAAATTCAAAACATTCTCCATCATTTTGTGTAACAAGTATGATAAAATCTACCATGTGAACCTATAAGAATACATCTCAGCACATACAAGATCATCTCACACTCATCTGAAACGTATCACCTGTAATAACAAAAACATTGTATGTATTAGACTGAATCTTATTCACATGACACATATAGAGAAAATTGTGACTAGCATTGGTCCAATCTAATAAAGGGAGGACAAAAGAAAGAGGTAAATACACATAGAAGAAATCGAAGTTTGCCTTTAACTGTATATGAGATATAGACAGAGAAATAGAGATACAGAAAGGGAGAGATACAAAGAGATATAGAGAAATATCAATAAAACGAGAGAGAGAGAGAGAGAGAGAGAGAGAGAGAGAGAGAGAGAGAGAGAGAGAGGAACCGTCCAAATAATATTCTAATTAATCACCAGGAGGATCATTATTCATAATCACAACCTCGATGATTAACTAGAATATCATCCTGATAGTCTCGGCACGTGTTTTGTGCCAAGATCGAAACACATACCTTTTTAACATGTACATCACAACAAAACTTAAGAAAGAGCAAGTAATTAACATTATATTATAAGTTCTTAAGCATGCAACAAGTTATCACAATTTACAGCAAAAGAGAGCTAGGAGGCGACTAAAACTTGCTCAACTCCTAACCAGCAAAAGAACTAAGCAGCGGAAGACTAAAAGCTATACAACAAAAGGGGGATGGAGCCATATGCCCTTAGGCTCCATCACAAAAGTACGACCACCCAGAGTAAGATGCACTACTCTTACCCACCACCTGCATCGGCGGGCACGAAGTAGCCAAACACCGCCTCTTCCTCACCGACCTGTGAACCTGCATCAACTTAAGGGCGGCACCCTGAGTACGAAGGTACTCGCAAGTCTTACACAATATAGAGCACATATACATAGCTCGACTCCAAGGATCATGCATTACCTAGTAGCAAGGATTAAACATGCGGTTAAGTGAATTAAAGCGGTAAGCAACCTAGACATATGTGTGTGCAACTAACTTAACCAACATATATAAAACTACCCTGCACCACCAACTGAACATAAGTAAATGTAACAACAAGTATATCAATGTGAACAAGTACCAACTCGAACCACCAACCACCATACCCAGACCATAATCACATGCCCAACCATCAACCTCATGCCATCATCCACAAACCACAACGAGAACTCTACGACCGAGTGCAGATGAAACAATAGCATGCTCATGACTGAGAGTACGGTAATTCAAACTATTTATACACCTTGCAGGGGATACTCCTGGACCCATAAGACACGAGGACCATTTGGCTTGTGCCACCGGCCAAAGTGCACACAAGAGGGTACTCGTGACAACCTTTCCTAACCAGCCCTATCGTGTGGGGCATGCATCGCTCGGCGCAACGATACTAGAACTACTCGCGGAGCAAACTAGTACCGCTTACAAGCCCGCCCGCTCACACCATCGATGTTCACGCCTACAAAGCCACAGCTGCAAAGGTATTCGGCCTGCCTTACCATTAGATCGGTATGTGGTGAGTAAGGTAAATGCTAAAGCCAACAACCCCGATAATCGGCCTTAAATGATGCAAGCGGTCTATGGTGCTCGGGTTTCCTCTCCCGACCTGCCCCCTGGACTTTCCACCGAGGCAGACGACACCCCTAACAATGCCCACATCTCGTCTCATATTCACCACTCACCAACCATCTCACCATTAGCATGTATTTGTAATCAATAGTAATCCCTATACTCGCGAATAACGGAGAACACCGTCGTTCGACTTCTACCGAATGACCTAAGCATGGCTAAGCATATAAGTCGAACTCATACCTAGACATTGACAACACCTCAAGGTTACAAGGAATGTAAATATACAAGTATTCAAAGTAGAAGAATGCAATTGGCATAGGTTCTACCCATTGGTACCCGACACTGACTCACTAAACATGCATACATATATAAGCATATTTCATCAATTTTAGACTTATCAAATTACACAAGAGGGATCAATATGCTTAGTTGCTTGCCTTGCTACCCTGGATCAGAAAGGTGGGGCGCATCGGGATCGAACTCGGCCTTCGGGATCGTTGGATCGGCGTTCTCTAAAAGAATAACGCGTGCAATGCCATGAGTATGGATGAAATGCAACAATGCATGCCATAAGATGCGTAAAACATGTTAAAAGTGTAAACATGTGAGCTAGAACAAAATTGGGACTCAAACTAATTTGAAAAATTGCTGAAAATGTGAAACCTCCGGAGAATTCTCTGGAACCTCCGGACATATGCGGACTATCCGCAAAATTATGCGGAACATCTGGACATTGCGTATCTCAGGCAAACTCCGAACTATCTGGAGAATTCTCCGGATACTCCAGACATATGCGGACCCTCCGGAGTTCAGACACTCCGGACCTAGGCTGAAAATGTGTTTTCGACAATTAGTCGATCAATTTAACTCCAAACTTGAATCTATGCTACATACTCTTGCACATATACCATACCAAGGGTTCTAGACTAACTTTGTAGCTTAACCCTAAGAAAATCTTGAATACAATTAAAATTGCCATTTTTCCAGAAAGTGCGGACCCTCCACACTTTGATGCGGAACCTCCGCACTTTTGCAGACTATCCGCACTTTTATGCGGATACTCCGCACTACCCAGAATTTCTCTGATTTTGGGGAAAAATTTGCCAAATCGAATTGCGATCTTTTCCAACTAAAGAGGAACATGTTTGAGATGATTTATGGAGTCTAGAATTCACTCATCAACCTAGCAACTCGATTCCAAACTCAAATCTCATCTAAATCCTCATTTTGGTCCAAAACCTCAAAAACTCATGAACTTTGCTAAAATCGATCAACCAAATCACGGATTCTTGCCATGGGGAGCCTAAGAGACTTACTCAAGATGCTTGTGGAGTTGGGTGACCGTTGGAAAGTGGAGGAAATGGAGGGAAATCGAAGAACTCCGGTGTTCCTTGTGCTTCAACCAAGAACACCAAAAGACATTAAATCCGGTTCAAATCTTTTGAGAAAACAAAAATGAATTGGATGGATGAGTAGCTTATGAGCTCTAGAATGCAATGGTACCACATGCATACCTCCAATCCTTCACTTGAGCTCAGATTTTGGATGAAATGGAGAAAGGGCTTAAGAGGGGAGTGAGAGGGAGAGGGATCTCGGGTGGGGACATGAGGGAGAGTGAGGAGGAGAGAGAGAGAGAGAGCAGGTGGGCTGCCCCTTTGGAGTGGAGGAGGTGTGGGGCCGGTTGGGTCCCACATGTTAGAGAGAAAGATATCCGTTTTAACTGCGACTTTAATTTTTTTCTCTTCTGAATTTCTTTCTCTGATCCAATTGATTTCAATCAAAGTGCTCTAGTGCGCTAAACTAATTTACCTCGAAAATAATTATGACACTAAGAGAGTGGAGGAAAAACACACAAGACTTGTTGGTCAAGGGAGTGTCAACATATAATGAATGAATTGATTAATACTAGAAGCCATGCTTGCACGTGTTCAATTAGGGTCTGTTTGGTTTGCTGCATCCGAGCCTGCATATACGAGAAACTTGCATCCACTCATGCATTCCCGTAAAGGCCATTTGGTTGCCTGTATGGTGGATGCAGGTTGCATGAGTCATCCGGGCTATACGATATGCCTAAATCGAGGTTTACTCATATCCAGGCTAGGTGGATGCAGGCTGTATGAGCTACAGTGTCAGTAGGACCCACTCGCCAATCTCAAGTCACAGGATTATTGCATCCGCTCATATAAGCAATCAAACACCTTTACAGGTTCACTACATCTGCCATTGCATCCGCTCATGCAACCAATCAAACACTCTTTTCAAGAGTTATACGGCTCCCCAGCCTGCTTCCACTCAACCAGGTTATGCGATGCAACTCCTCTTTTGCAACTAAACACACCCTTAGAGTCTGATTGGTTGCCTACATAAGAGCAACATGTCCTGTTGGATGCATATAATCTCATAGAAAGGTGTGTTTTGTTGCCCATATACACTGTTCTAGCATGGCTCGACATATGCAAATGTACACCCACAGCCTAACACGACAGATGCAGGCTCCTACATCCATTCATGCAGACACGTTCACTTATCAGTGTTATAAAACCATCTTCATGTGAGCAACCAATCATAGTCTCAACTCTTGTATTTGCTCATGCAGCCTCAGATACGGTCAACTAAAACAGAAACTCAATTCAGTCTGTCCAGACATATACAACCAACTGAATACTCTTCTTTTCAATAATATGACTTTGCTCAGCCTGCTTCTCCTCAGACTGCATATACGATACATGTGGGCAAAACCCATACAGACAATCAATCACACCCTTAGTATTTTTGGATGGATGGATGTTTCTCAGAAGTTACAGATATCCAGAGTTAGCAGTTAAGATGGATTGTCCTTCCATTGATTAACTACAGCAAGCAAAGTAACTTATGGTAAATAATGACTAACGGTGACAAAGAGTGGAGAGAGCAAGCAAAATGATGTGTCAAATTCAAAACAATGCCAGTCTCTTCAAATTCCTCTGCGGATAGAGAGTTGCTGACAAGTTCGAATCCGATAATGGAAAAGTATCCATCATTCAACACATAATTATGAAAGCAGATTGGAGGGCTTAAATATGAGGGATTTTCCATATAAAATCAGTCAACAAATAATTAGCAAAATCATTGAAATAAAAGGTACTCTTCCTAAAAAGTTTAATGTGCATGCCCTTAATGGGGAGATCTCCATGGGGAGGAGTTCGACTTCTAATTGAGCAGCCCTAAATGTAAGTAATGCTATTCTAGCTGTTACCAAATAATGCAAAAGTAGATTAAACGTGAGATACAATTTTTACATGAAAAAATCTTATGGGAAAAAACTACGAATGTTAACCAGTGATCATCACTATACCATGAGAGCTACAAAGTAGAGGAATAACAATGAGTCGTCTTCTCTTTCCGTGCGGCTTACAAGATGACTATATGTGTGTGGTAAAAGGGACTGCAATCAAATATGATTTTTTTTTTCGCAAAACACAATGATACGTAATGCAGGCCACCCAAATGTTCCCAGCAAGGTCCACCTTGAGATGAATTTACATCCTGTAGCAAATGATGGATCATCAATAAACTCCTTTCAATAATAAATAACACCGTACAGCAACTAGTCTGTAGTACTTAAATTATAACACCAACTAAGCTTGAGCATAGCTCAAACTTAGAAATAGGAATTGGCTTTGTCATCATATCAGCAGGATTATCATGAATACTTATCTTGCATACTTTAATATCACCTTGAGCAATAACACCTCGAATATAATGATATCTCACATCAACACGTCTTATTCTTTTATGAAATATCTAATTCTTTGTAAGACAAATAGCATTCTGACTATCATAGAATATATTAATGCAAGAATTAATTATCTCCACAATTAATGCTCAGTGTTTATACCTCTCAACCAAATAGTTTCTTTGCATGCTTTTTAGAAAATAGTCATATATTCAGCTTCAGTAGTTGATAAAAACATAACCTGCAAGCTTGTTTTCAACTAACACAATCACCAATGATGAAAACATAACCTATGAGAGACCTCTTGTGTCCAAATTACCAATATAATCTAAGTCAATATAACCAATAAGTGCATCTACAGATTTCTCAAGTTGCAAACAAACATTAGAAGTACCACACAAAATCTATGAAAATCCACTGAACAACTTTTCAGTGCTATTTGACAGGATTAGCTATGTATCTACTAACAACACTTGGTGCATGAGATGAATCAGGGTGAGAACAAACCATGACATATATAAGAGAACCAACTGCACTGGAATATATAACTCTTAACATGTACTCGATATCATAATTCTAACTCAGGACAAAGCTAAAGATAATATGAAATGTGTAGCTAATAGAGTACTAACTGGTTTTGCATCATGCATATTAAAGAGACGAAGAACTTTTTCAATATAACATTGTTGACTAAGGTATAATTTGTCAGATTAAATGACTTTCTCTAATAATTTTCATACCAAGAATTTTTTTTACTACACCTGAGTCCTTCATCTCAATTTCATTACTCAATTGTGCTTTCAATTTGACTATTTTCTATTTATCTTTTTTTTACCAAGGTAAATTGTGTCCCTTGTTCAATCTACTTTTGCATTATTTGCTAACACCTAGAGTAGCATTACTTACATTTAGGGCTGCTCAATTATAAGTCGAACTCCTCCCCATGCCCCTCGTGGAGAGATCTCCCCATTATGGGCAGGCCAATTAAATTCTTTTTAGGAAGAATACCTTCTATTTCAGTAGCACACTTACGAACACGTTTTATTCCTGGACGAGGCTAATGCATGCACGTGCATGCTACTGCCTATCAGTCCGCACGCTCTAATTAAGAAAGGTTACTTTATTAGGTGCCTTCTTAATCAGGTCAAGTACCCAGATTAGGTAACTCCCACGCGCGGGAGCGCGCTCGTGCCCGCGTGAGCACGCATGGCAACGCCAGGCACGTGCCCCGTTTCCCCTACCCCACATGCATTACGTGGATTCACCAGATCATTGTTGTGAGCATAGCAGAAAATTGCACCAAAAGGATCCGATCGATTCATCAGATAGGAGAGCAGAAAAATAACCCAATTCAAGGATGTACAGAACACAAACGCAAATGTGACTAAATATGCAGCAGATCTGACCATTTGCTGAAAGAAAAAATAAGGTTTGGCAATCACAATGTGCCCATATGTATATAAAACATACCAGACTAGCCAAACAAGTATGAGAACTTGCTTTTTGATAGAAGCAGACTAGAAAAATCAAGGTTGTGTTTTGCTCAAAAGCGTAGTTACTCTAATGCTCCGTGATTTAAATGCTTCTCTTTGCACCTTAGATACCTTACAAAACACCTTTTGTGTAGCAGAGATATTTCCATTCACCTTGTCAAAAACCCTGTAAATCATAATAATCGAGATGAATCAATGTGAATCATGAAGTTGAGTTTGTGAAAAAACCACTTGCCCGCATTGGCAGGAAAAATGGAGATAAATCTATGTGAATCATAACTTCAGTTTTTTAATACTAGTCAGCAGTTTGTGATGTCTAATAAGATCAATCTGTCTGAATTGTAACATTATGACAGATACAACTTTATGAAAAAAGATCATAAAATTGTTAAGTTCCTACTATCACTGAACAAGTATTGCTTCATAGCAGTACACATTTATTAAAAAAGAAAGCGTTAAACTGCTCTTGTTTACAAAATTCTTGCTTTACCTGATTACTCTGAATTGCTTTTCAGTAACAAGTAGTGCTCTACAAGAATTTGTTGTTAAAAAAGGGAGTATTTGTCTACACAATATAGTTTTACAGACATGCTTCAAATCACATCCACTAGTATTTCTTTTAAAAAAACAACAGAAATGCATATATATTTCAACAAAAAAATAGAGGCATCTAAATTTGCTTGACACATCTATATTTCAACAAAAAAATAGAGGCACCCCTTTGTTCAGCAGATCTCCAAAACTAGCCTCACATATCTCCGCTATCAAGTGACCATGAAATTTGACCAGCCTTAGTGTACACTCTATTCTTGTTCCCTGAAATTAAGCAACCAGAAAACAAAAGGCATGAGTAAGAAAAAGAAGTGAATACTTACCAGGGAAAAACCAAAAAAAGCAAACACAGTGAAACAGGGGAAAATATGAACATGCAAATAGTGATCAAATTTGTTCAATGTCATGCAAGTAGTTTATCTGTTTTACTATGTTCCGACCATACATGCGTTTGTTTGCACTTCAGCATGCACACCACATTTTTCAATTATTTTGTCTGCCGAACGTACAGGTAGGCTCTAAGTCATTCAATACATGCGTGACAGACAATTTTTTTTTGATAAAGTTCATTTGTTATCCCCTTTTTGTACCACATAATAAGCAATTTTGTTAAAAGTGTAAGCAAATTATAGTGAATCCATAGGCAAATTATAAAAATGTGAAAAGCAAAAAAGAACAAAATAAATTTAGATTCTTAGGAGCAGTAATGAAAAATCTTTATTTAGTTAAAGATAGTTGTCTTAAGAAAATTAGGCTAAAATCTGTGAAAACAAGTCAGCATGAATTTCAAATTTAAATCAATGAAAAATCAACTCCTGTTACACCCCTTTTCAGACCAGATAATAGGCAAATTTGTCAAAAAGTGTAAGCAAAATATAGTGAATCCATAGACAAATTAGAACAATATGAAAAGCAAATAAGAAAAAGAAGAAGATTCTTAGGATCAGTCACGAAAAATCTATAAATAGTTACAGATATTTGTGTTAAGAAAACCATGTTAGAATCAGGGAAAGTGCATGGACTTCAACTTGAATCAAACAAGAATCAACTCGGCTGTGGTTATGTTTGAAAAAGCAAATCAACATAAAAACTTCGCGTACTTTTACTAATAGCACTAGAGGAACACATAAGTACACCATTAGCTCTCGAGACACAAAACATATTGCTAGTGCTAATACAACAATCTCAGCATTTAACGCCCCTATAACCTGATTTAAGTGAAATCCTAATAGAAAAATGCAACACATGCATATCCAAAAAATCCAACAAATCATGTGTGAAAACTTGAAAGGTAAACTGGATAAGAGGAACCCATATGTGTTGAAAATCATGGGGGTATGGAATCTGTACTTACCTTCCTGGTGACCATCTGAATCTGCCTCTCCAAAATCCTTCTCGGATCGAAAATGGAATCGCACCTAAATGGATGAAGCACATGAACCGATTACACATGAACAAATTTGTGCATGGGCACGCAGAATCGAATCCAAACACAAAACTGATGAGCTCACATTCGTGCATGAAAGCTCCAAGGTTGCCGCAGCCTCCACTGCTAGCAACACCATCGTCAGCTACCAACTAACCCACAACCATAAGCAAGGGGCGTGATCGCGCACGGCGCCTCCCCATGAATCAACTTGCCGATGCCTTTCTCTTCACCACAACGGAACCCTAGTAGGTGAAAGCAAGTTTTTCAAATTCAATTAAGTGAGCAAATCAATGAAAATCTAGAAGCAAGTTGTTGCATTTCCATGAGCAAATTCATACAATTCGATAAGCAAGTACTTGCATACTCACACATGGTCTTGCGCAGCTCCTCGAGGAGGAAGGTGAGCAGCTCTAGCACAACACCGGTTGCAGGAACTGGTCGTAAGAATACTGAACAAAATACTATGGTGCCTTATTTCAACACACAAATTTGCTGCTAATCAAATGAATGACACACACTGGGTGAAATCGGAAACATTTAGCACATTGTAAATTTTGAGGAAGTGAAATCAATCAAGGCTTACCAAGAAATCCTATTATGGATGGATCTCCAGTGGTGGGAAACGAGCAGACTAAGCGCTGCTTGGTGCTTGGAGGAGCTCCAGTACTCAAGTGCTGTTGTTACAGAGGAGATCGAGGTAAGTCTCAAACAAGCCGATGCTACAAGCAAATCAAATCGCAAATACTCATACTTTCCTTTTGATCTCATAGGAACCCCAAAAAATCAGCACGAATCCTCCCTCCCATATCAACGAAATCAGCAGCATTGTGAGACTCACCCCTCCAGTGTAGTTTTCTATTTCCCTTGGACTCCTTTTACTTGTGCACTTAGTCTTCAAATCGGCGCTGCCCGCTCGATTTGTGCAGCGCAGCTCCCTGTACTCACCGGATTCGGGCACCTCTCCAACATCCCCGTCCCGATCTGGTGCCATGGGCGTCTATTCGGCGGCACGAAGTTCGGCCTCCAGCAGTGAACGCCCAATCCTCGATGCAAAGGCGCACTGATTGCGGCCGATGAAGAGCTAGTGGTCGCCGTCAGCCGCCAGAGGATGAGACCTAGGCCTCATGGCCGAGGACAGGTCAAAGAGGAAGAAGTCGGTCCTGCAGTGGCGGTGGCCACGCCCTAGGGGTGCTATCGCTATCTCCTTAACCACAAGCGCACGTGCGGGCGGAACCGCCACACCACAGTGATCCGCAGCAACCCGATTGCGGTGGCTTGATCCCGCCGCCGATGGAAACGCCATGGCTGCCGGTCTGGTTATTGTGGCAATCTGATGAGGGAAGAAGGCATGGGAGTGAGAAATAGGAGATAGAGAGAAGGATGCGGGTGGAGAAAGCTTCCACATGAACTGTAAGAACAACTCGGAGTGGAGGCTGCCAACCTTTTTACGGTGTGTCGGGCGATTGCGATCGGACGACGGAGACAGCGTGCGGGCGGAACGACAAAGGAATGCATGGTCGAAATGTAGTCTTTACCTTTATTCCTTGGCATACTGTTCTCATCGATGTCTTTCGCATCGGACACATAAGTGTTGGCACACAACACATACATAAGGAAGTATTACACACTTACACAACGCATGACGTCAAACAAAGAAGCACGTAGGAACAATACCAAGAGATTACGTTATCAAACAGCGATCGACTTATAATTACCACGCATGGCTCCTCGTTTCGTCGCGTCAAACGGACAGTTCCTTCGTCGTCATCTCCTCCCTCTTCTGCAGCGCGTGCGCCTCCATATTGCAGCACTTGCACGGCGGGCTCACTATCGGCACCGGGCCGCTAGTGTGAGCACGCCCATTCATCTGAAGTCTGTTCGCGCGGGCGTCCAGCTTACGCGCGATGATGACGGAGTTGATCACCTCGTCGTCCGGGTGGTACACGGCCAGCACGTCGAACCCTCCACGGCGGATGTCCTCAGGATCAACGATAGGGTACAGGAACCCACGAGCACCATGCGCGCTCCGGACAACAAGGGCCGCTCCGTCCGCCATGTGCCTGCCAAGGTGCGCGACCACCTTGGCCTTGTCCTCGGCCGCCATGCCAACGAGCGCGGCAAGGAAAACCACGTCGTACTTGCTGAGCTCGTCCCTCAGGTTGGCGACGTCGGCAGTGTGGAAGGACATGCGCTCACGCAAGTCCTTGTCCGCGCGGACCAGCTTCCGCGCACGGTCGTTGGCGGGGCTGCACATGTCGTAGTTGTCGAACGACGTGTTCGGCAAGTGGCGCGCGGCGAGCACGAGCGAGCTGAACGGCAAGGGGCCTGACCCCACGAAGGCGACTCGGGATGGCGCGAGGCCCGGGACGTATCGGACCAGGAGATCGTACTCCAGCTTGCTCAGGTTGATGTAGTTGCTGAAGTAAGGGAAGCGGCCGAGGTGGTCAAGCGGGTTGTCGAAGGCGGCGAGCATGTCGGAGTAGTGCGCCTCGAGCTGCCCCTCGGCATCGGAGCAGAGGCGGATGAGCTCCTCCCGCATCTTCTGCGCCTCGGGGCCGAGCTTAGTCACGTCAACGGGGCTCGGCGGGACGCAGGCCATGACGAGGTCGGTGAACAGCGCGTCGACGTCGGGGGACGGGCTCAGCGACGGCAACTTGGCGATGGCGGCGTGGAGGCCGGCGATCTTTTGCACCAAGGCAGCCACCTCGTGGTTTTGGGCCTCCATGTCACTTGCTAAGTAAAGCGTGGAGCTCGCGCTAATTAAGCTGGAGGAAATGCAGGATCGTGCTCTGGTGAGTTGTCCTAAGCAAAAGGAAGTGGCACGATTGACGATTGAGCTGTTCGATGAGTTGTCGGATGACCAGGAGACGTATTTATACACGCCGGTTTGCGCTGCCGGAGCACTCGTCCAGTCCTTTGCATGCGGCAAGGCATGTTTCGTGTCAGTGCTTGCGTAAGGAGGTCGCATGGCGAGCTTCATGCGTCCACGGCCAATAATGGCCTGTTTCATGCCTCTGTTTTCTATCCTCCTACTCCAACGTGGTTACATGCTACGAAATATATAGTTGATTATTATCGTCCATGTCCACAACGCTACCGTTTTATAATTGTTATAAGCCGCAACGCTCCAACACGGAAATAATTCTAGATCGTTCTGAAGTCCGACAATGATCGCTGCTACGAATCAGCATGGAGACTAAATCTTCCGGAACAGGGCAAGATAGTGGGAAACCTTTATTTTCCACGCTTTCTGTACTTCAATCGCCTGATGTCTCGGCTCTTTTTAGTCGACGGTGATTCCGGCGAGGTTATGGATGAACATTTAGCTTCCGGGCAAGCGTTCACCGTTGTCGGTTATCGATGTTTGGTAAAATTGATTATATAAATATTTATTAAATAGGAATATCTGATTATTATTAAAGAAAAAAATATAATATTTTATACAGGTTTAGTACTTCTTTAGAATAATAGTCATACATCTTGACACATGTATGATAGTGATATATCTTTAGGTGTACCATATCTTTTATAAACACATAACTATTTAATTATTAATTTTTCACCATCAGAGTTAGATGGACATCATGAGAGGTAGTCCTATCTGGTGGTAGCGGGAACACTGCTGATGACCGCGGGCGGCAGAGGATGGGGGTCGAGGGGAGACGGTTCAGGCTTAGGAATAAGCTTCTCTGGCTATTTGGAGGGAAATCATCAGATAAAATGGCTCAGAATTATTTTTCTCAGGGATCTTGGTTAGGCCAGGCCTGGCTTTTCCAGGTCTGCTTAGAACATGGCTTTGGGAGGGGGGGGGGGTGATTGTTTAGGGACAATGCGTTGATGACCAGGTAATACCGACAAGCAGTGACGGGGATGATAGCGGCTGTAGGTATGACAAATGGGGTTAGTTTAGCGGTATGTCATGGCAACGACACCATCAAGCTTTGTCGGAAGCTATGCATGGGTGGTGGAATTGTGGGGGATGGCAAAGGCAATGTTGTCGTTACAGTAGATTTACCAGAACGTGCGATGACGAAGGGGCAATAGCAAGTGAGAGTGGGTTGAGCCTCCTCTCCCTTTCCTTCTCTTCTTATCCCTTCTCTTCTCCTCCTTTACCTCCTCTCACCAATGGGGTTGCAAGCGGCAGGGGCTTGATCCCACCCAACACCCCGGTAGATCCGCCCCTGGCAATGAGGCCACACTGGCCAACCATCGTGACGGACCAGGAGGAGGCTCATCAAAGGGGCAAGGGAGGAAGCAACAAGGAAAAGGTGGCGTGGCCTCAGTGGAAGGGAGTAGTCATATATAAACCGACTAATCTTTGTACAAAATTTAACTTACCATTGGATTTACACCCTTTAAGTTTTTGTTTATTTCTCCACACAGGGAGTTATGCTTCTCTACAAAGAACGTACATTGCCTATAAGCTACAAGATTATAGTTGCCCATCTCTGTCTCCTTTCGCTCTTTCAGGCGGTGGAAAGTGAAATCATAGTGGATGTAATCGATGAATTCAAAAAACGATTGGTGCATCTTACAATTTTCAGAGGGACCATATGTCCGTGCAAATCTTCTAGTTCGTAGCTGTGGCAAATATTGGAACCGGAGGAGGTGGTCTTCTGATGGTCTCATGGTGGAGCAAACGGAGCACGCGATGCCTTGGAGCACTAGATATGCTCTCCCCATTTACTTTTTGATCCACGCCAATCGTCTCTCTCGGCCCCTCATTCCAACAGAGAATAGAGAGATACACAGTCACACAGCACGTTAGCGTTGAAGACTTAACAGTCCTATGATTTCGCATGCTTTGTGCCACACCCAGCCCGCCAGCCGACGGCCTGCTTATCGCAGGCGGCAGAATCTGGTGCCGGTCTGGCAAAGCCGTCGTCCACCCCCACCTCACAGTTCCCACCCTCTCTTCCCGGGCCGTGTTAGCGCGATGCAGTAGATAGAATCGGAGACACAGGAGGAGATCGATCGGAGGAAGGAGGATTGGATTAGTAGGGTGGCCGTTCTTCGCAGGCAGCCGAGTTCATGTCTGGTTTCTTCTTAGTTCTTACCCCTCCCTCAAGACAGCACACGCTACATATAGTCGTTCGTTACATGGACAGAGCCCCACACGCGTTCACCCACTCGATGCCAGTGACTCGTTTGTTTAGCTTGTGTTCACGCGCCCAGAGCGTCTCGGCCCGTGCTGCCCGGTTCCTGCGTCGTCCGCCTGCCGCGCCTTAAGATCCCCTCCCCTTGAGGACTTGCTTGACAAGCAGGCGCGAACGGGAAGCGTTGGCGTAACGCTTCTCCAATGCCGTCGGTGTAGAAGACCATTTCACGAGCACTTGCGTGATGATCGTTTCGTCGTCCCACGATTCACCAGCTGTCTCTTGAGTACGCGTTCTGGAACTTAAAGAGTTTGGTTATTAGGATTGAGATAAGCGACTAGAGGAGAGTGAATAGGTATCTTTTAAATTTTTTGCGAAATAAATTGTTTATTCCTTGTTTACCCAACGCAGCTTAAGAAGAAATTACCATAAAAAGCAACGCAATAGAAATTTAGGCTCAACCTGAAAGTTCCGATTAAAAAAACAAATTTGAAAATTCAACAAAAAGTAGGTCTAATAGATGTAATTGAACCCTAGGTTTCACAGCAAATTAAATTCATAACTCAACCCCATAAAAAAAATTGGATCTTTAGACGAAACACCAAAAACTCAAGAAGATGATCATCGGATGAAGAAAATCTCCAAATTGATGGATTAGAGGCAAAGAAATTCAATACTCAATTGTGTATTTTTGTACGTGAATTTTATACCTCTAGTAACTAGAAGATTAACTCTAACAAGTGAAAAAATTCAGCTCAAGTACGAAAATGAAAATCATAACCGAGGTCAAAAACTTGCAAAAAAAACAAAGAAACCAATAGAGAGAGATTAGAAGGAGTGAAATATAAACTTCATTACTCAAAGAGATTATCCCTATTTTAGGCAAATTATAAAGATTTTTCTCTCAAAATACACACATATTATATAGGCTCAGTATTCATCATTCCTCTCCTCTAAAATCCTAGCACTAGGCTCTAAAATAGGTGGCACAAAGGGCTCAAGTAGCTAGTTCAAACTCTCATAATCCTACCTCTCTATTTATAGGCTAAAAAACTTGATCCCTAAGTTTTCTAGTTTTTTACCAAAATACTTCTCTCTTGTAGTACACTCCTACCTACCACCAAAAGTATTTTGGTATATTTCTTGCTTCGTCCATCGAACGGACGCGGCACCTTCACGACTTAGCTTCACCTCGACACAAGCTTCGTGATAGTTTCATATACTTCTCCAATCTTCCCACAGTTTTAAGGCCCAATCATGAAACTCTCTGCACGCTCTCAAAGCGTGACTCACCACTTGCTTACACCTTAAGAAAGCGCTCTGATGTCGACATATTTACTCCGTATTGCGATCCTGACTGTCAGCAAGTCCCTCCCGCTCCTGATCTCTCGGTCCGCCTTGTTACTAGCACCGACATCCTTTTCGCTTGACTTTATCAATACGCCGTCTTCATCCTCCATTTCATGCTTTGCTTGACCTCTACATATATAGCTAGGATCATCCTTGACTCCGCTCGACCTCCTTGATCGTCCGGCACCAAGCACTCGCTTAGCCTCGATCACCCGCCGTCAACCGATAAGTTGCATTCGTCACCTGCACACCATGAGACAAGCAAACATATTTCTCCAACTCTAACTCTAGTTAGTCCGTAATCAAAATGCTTAAACCAAGCTCAAGCAATCCAAATCTCGACAAACAAATTGACAACCTTGTCAATCACTCATCACATATAAACCAAGACATATTTCAATTTGGTTTCTCAATCTTCCCCTTGATGAGTGCATGAACAACACCTCAAAGTACAAAGATTTTAGTTTGAAGAAGATATGCTCATCCAAGTGATCAAAAACTCCAAAAAAAACAAAAATATATCACTTGGTATAAGAATGCTTGCATAAGACCTAATAGAGGCAAAGCCAATCTAAAAACCTCAAAAGAGCAATAACAACTCAAAAATAAAAAATCAAATGCTCCCCTTGATGAATGAATATTTTTCATTTATGCAAGATTTTTCTTTGATTTGGTGCAAAATTTTTATTTCTCCCCTTTTTCATTCATTTCTCCCCTTTTGGCAATATAAACATCAAGGAAAAAAATATTATGTAATTCATGAACATATAAATCTAATAAGCTTCCATAAGTATACTACAAAATATTTGTAAATGCTAAAAACGTCAAAGGGCTACAGAAAGTATAGGATGGAGCTCACAATTGTATAAAGGCTCAAAAAGAGACAGTGACACAGGAACATGAAGCTTCACAAGCTAAATCGGAAGAATTAGTTGGCACATTTAATTTCACATAGTCGAATCATGTTTAAAACGACCATCACATAAGCATCCACTCGTGCCGAGACAATACAAGTATTAAGAATTAGCCAAGTTCAATATCAAACTAGGAAAACAATTATTCATGATAATAGGCTTTGCAAATGCTCACATATGAAACCAAGAGTTAATTAGATCAAGTGATTTAAAAAAAATTAAGCAATTAGGCACATTTCTTTTATTTTTATCCTCAAGTTGCCTCTTATCCAAACAAAGTATCACGCGACTGGGTATGGCAAACACCTTGAGGCTTCAAGACAACTGTATTGGATCATATTTTAGCAGAAGATACTTGATTTCACAAGATTATTCATATTTTCACAAAGAATCAAGCTTTCACATGATCAAGTTAAGTAGTGTCTTTGCGACACAATGAACACATGTTCCCCAAGGTTCTATCATGAGCTAAACATTTGATAAAGATAAAAAATATAGTATAATATTCTCCAATCCACTGACTTGAACCAAGAAACCTAGAACAAGATATTCATCAAACTAGCCTTAACACAAGCATTGACTAAGCCAAAGCAATTACGAATATGGTGATCAAGAATGTAGAATTTTATAGTCTACATGATTCATAAAATTGCTAAATTTCATCTTAAGAAAAGCTAGCTTGCTTGAAATATTTTATGTCAAAGCATCAATATGAGTATAAGATTAAAAGCTTGCTCCACATAATTACTCAACTTAGTCCAAATTCAAGTCTAGTAATAAAAAATACTTAAGATATAAAAGTTAAAACTCAACTACTATGATTATCTTACATGATACGATATAATACAAATGCAACAAAAGTAAGATAGAGTATATACAAAGGCAACTCTTAAATGTGAAATTTTCGGTTTTCTCCCAAAACACAACTCATAAGAAGTTAAATTCAATATCGAGCACAAGAAAATTGGATTTGAGATGTATCACGCTGTGCTAATGGTCTCAGCCCAAAACTTTCTAGGAGTCCTATGCTCAACGAGCATCGTCCTAGTCATCTCCATAAAAATCCTATTCTTTCTTTCAACCATGTTATTTTGTTGAGGAACGTGTGAGACAGAAAATTGATGCTCAATGTCATATTTAAGGCAGAAAGCATCAAGAGATAGTTCTTGAACTCGATGCCATTATCACTGTGAATTGCTTTCAATGCACCTTAGAGTTCTTTGAACAATCTCAAAGCTAAGCTCTGAAAGTGTAAGAACACTTCATCCTTGCTTATAAGAAAGAAGACTCAAGAATAGCGAGAGTAATCATCAATAATAACAAATACATACCACTTTTCACTTACTGAACGAACCTGGGAAGAACCAACAGTATCCATATAGAGGTTCTCCTGGTAGTTCAGTCATCACTAGATTGACTGGTGGGTGAAGAGCGGCAACCATTTTGCCATACCGGCGATGAGCACAAACGAGGTTCTTCTCAAACTTGACCTTAGGCAATCCTCAGATCAAGCCTAGGACACTCAAACGAGTAAGAAAATCAAAGCTCATGTGCCATAATCTGCTATGTCACATCCAAAACTCAGAAGAAGGTTGAACAAGTAAACATTGAGAAGAACCAGAAACCTCAGAAAAATCGGCTCCAAAAACTCTTCCAATTCAAGAAATCTTGCAACTCAAAGCTCTAGAAGAATTAAGAACTCGAGAAGTATCACTCTTGAAGTGCACTTCCAAGTCCTCATCTAGCAACTGAAATACAAAAAGTATGTTGTATCCCAGACGCTCAACCAAAGCCACATATTTGAGAGTAAAACTCACATTTACCTTTACCGTTCCTTTGGCCTTCACTCTACTTTTCTGATTATCCCCGAAAGTGATGTTGCAGCAAAAATGACTCTATTAGACCATGATTGTGATTTTAGTGATTAATGACAATATAGTCAATGAGACTAACATGTTTGTCAATAATATATCTTAGTAGGTCTCATGGATGCAATACATGAAGAAGTCACCGTAGCTGGGACAAAGTTGGACTGAATTGGAGAAATCCCAGAAAGATTTGCCTCACCAGATGGTTCGGTGCTCTGGGTGTTGAACTCACTGGAGCATATTTGACAAAGGAGATAGAGGTCTGAAGACCTCACCGGAAGGTTCGATGATCAGAGAAGATACACACCGGAGTATTTTGTCCAGAGAAGGTTGCAGCCATTGAAGTTGAAGATCAAAGCACCGGATTGTCCAGTGATTAATGTGTTGCACACATCGGACAATGAATCGTGCAAAGAGGCAGAACGAAGTTCAATGCATCGAATGGTCCAGTGATGAAGGTTGTGCACACCGGAGCATTATTTCCAAAGAGGGTTGTATTGGCTTGGTTGGCTGAGGTTAACTCACCAGATAGTCCGGTGATGAAGTGATATGCACCGGATGCTTACATCGGAGCAATTTACACAGAGAAGAAGGAAAGGCTTGGATGGCTCAGAATAACTCATGGGATAGTCCGGTGATGGAGATGAAGTATACACTGGTGTGTCCAGTGTTCATAGAGGTTTGAGTGGGGTTCCAATAGCTAGTTTGTGAGAGTATACTCACTGGATGATCCGATGTTAGTATTACTGTTCTCACCAGATCATCCGATATTAATAGCTTTTTAGAGCCGTTAGGTTAACAGCTAGTACGTGGGTTTGAGGCTATAAATACCTCTCCACTCAGTTATTTGAAATAGTGGCATGCTGCTAGAGTTCAGAGAAGTTCATATACACTTGAGAAGACATCTAAACCACCAAAGTGTTTAAAGTGATTATCCAAGGCGATTAAGCACAAGATTAGAGAGGTTTAGTGCTTATAGGCCTAGAGAGAGTGTCGCTAGGTGATTGTTGCCTAGAGAGTGGATCAAGGAGTGATCCAACTTTGTACCAAGTGGTATGCCAGCACCTTGAGTCTTGGTGACTCGCCAGCAAGCTTGTTGACCTTCCGACTTGGTGTAGAGCGGCGATAAGACGATTGCTTCAAAGTAATCATGATGGAAAGGAACCGGAAGTGAGGCTAGCGGTGAGACCTTGCCTTGGTGGCTTGGTGGCTCATCCGGGTGGAGTCCTTGTCTTTGTGACTTAGTGGCTCAAGAGCTGTGACCGGGTGCCGACCGAGAGCATATCCTTTGTGGAGCTCCAACGTGGACTAGGGGTGGCATTCATGCCATCGATACCACGGGAAAAATCTTTATGTCGAGTTTTCTCTCTACCTTATTTATGTTTTTGCATTTATATTCTTACAATTTACCTTTTTAAATAGGTTGCAAGTGCTTTGATCGGTAGAGTAGACACACTAGATAAATCTAGAGCACATTTAGATAGAAATTGATATAGGTTTATCTTGTGTTGTTTTTAGAATCAAAAGAGTTCTAAGTGTGCTAATTCACCCCCCTCTTAGGACGTTACCGATCCCTTCAGATGTACTCATGATTCTTTGTCGGGGTGAGGCTGGAGAACAACTAGAGTCAATGAGTCACTTGTTCTCCAAGCCTCCACCTGCCACCTACATAGAAGAAGAATAGAAGGTGGATGGTTCAGTATTGGGGTTAGTCAAAAACCTCCTGGGAATCAAATACTGAGTCATCCGCCTTGAAGAAGAAACAGTAGAAGCATGCAACTCATCATCAACATGCAGGGGACGAGTACCATGATGGGGAACATGTGGTCCGCCAAAGCGCTGGGACTCAAAGCCTCTTACATATGGACCAAAACCATATGATTCATGGTAAAATCCACGCTGAGCAATGTCTCTAGAAAGAGACTGAAAAGCACTAAAGACTCATGGGTAGGAGCGAGAAAAAGGTTCATGTCCACCAACAAAAGGGTAGTACATGTCCCGGGTACTCCATTCCCACTCACGCCTCTCATCTCTCCTACGACGAAAGCAAAACCCAACCAAGTGACCCTTCTTCTAGCAGTAGGTGCAATGGTAAAGTCTCTCAAGAGCTCGACTGTCGATCACTCTGGGCTGTCTCATAGGGGCTCTCACCTTAAGTTGTGGAGCCTTCTTGGGATGTGGTGCGGGTTTCTTCTTGATAAGTTGTGAGGTTGTTTTCTTTTTGATGGGTGGTGATGTAGCGGCAATCTTGGACTTTTTGGCTTCTAGGATAGTAAGTATGGTAAACACAGTCTTACTCTCCATATTGAAAGCTACCCTCTTAAAACTCAACCCAAGAGCCAAACCTGCCTTGTCAGCACACATCTTGGTCTTGGCTAAGATCAAATTTATTTTTCTCTTACCCTCTGAGCACTTCTCCACTAGAGAAAGGAGGTACTCATTCTCTGTCAAAAGCTTTTGAACTTGCCCTCTAACTTAGCTGAGCTCGTCCTGAAAGACTATACATGTGGAACAGTTCGGTTGCACATTCTTTGAACATCCAACAGTCTCTAATCTAGATTTTAGCTCCTTAAGGCGCTTGTCTTTGAGTTTAACATCCTTTGCAAGCAAATGGCTATTCTTGAAAGCACCTCAAGGAGCTTCTTCTCGGCACTCTCAAGCCAACTGGCGACTTGAGCGTGCACATTCTGAAGCTCAGCAAGTTTAGCTATGATAATCAAACAACTCTCACACTCCTCAACATCAGGTCTAGACCTAAGCAATGCAAGTTCAGTAGACACAGACTCATACTTAGATCTAAAAACTTTCAACTCACGCACAACTTTCTTATGTAACCTATCCTGGCTAACAAGAGCATCATTCAAGGTATCGACTTGGATAGAAAGCTAGTCGTAGAAAAGTAATACCTCGAAAGGATCGAGCTTGGGGTCATTGTCGTTGTCATCTACCATGAAGCAGAGGCCTATGAAGTCCTTGGCCTTCTTCTTGCTCTTCACTTGCGATTCCTCCTCCTCTGAGCTCTCCTCCTCACTTGAAGAGGTATCGATGTCGCTGAGAGCCACCACAAATGCCCTAGAAGCCACCTTAGCCGCCTTCCTAGACATCTTATCGCAGTTCTTTTTGAAAAAAAGCTTCTTGTTCTTCTTATGTTTGTTGTAGTTGTGGTCGATGTCCTCCTTCTTGAGCTTGGGGCACTTTGCCTTGAGGTGAGTGGTTTCACCACACTCAAAACAAGCGTGAGAACCCCCTCCTCTGATCTCTTCTATTGTTGTAGAAGCAAGTAAACTTCTTCGCAATGAGCGCAAGGTCCTCATCATCTAGTGCGTCCACCTGTTCCTTTGTGATAGAAACTAAAGAAGATAAAGCAAATCCACTATGTGAAGTGTTAGCACAAGAAAAACTAGCTTTAGCCTGATTGCCATCACTGGGTCTGAGATAGGGGGTTTCTGAGACTGATCCGAGCCACCTTGGCTATCTCGGTGGACTTGATCTTGCTGAAGAGTTCATCACAAGTTAACGTATCGTAACTTTATGACTCTTCAATGCTCAAGATCTTAACTTCCCATATGCTACGGTCAATAACATAGAGAAGCTTGATCGCTCTCTCATGGTCAGAACAGGGCAAAATACCAATGGATCCAAGGTTGCTAACAATTTCATCAAAATGAGCAAACATAGCATCCAAAGACTATCTAGGGTTCTGTACGAACATCTGGTATTTCTGGTTGTACATGCTCTGGCGTCTAGCCTTGATCTGGTTTGTGCCCTCATAAAAGACACTAAGAGTCGACCAGATCTTATGAACAATACGAAGGTGCTAAACTCTGTCAAACTCATTACTACTTAGTCTAGTGAACAATATATTACAAGCCTTGTTATTGGCCTCATATTATTCAATCTGGGCTGGAGAAGAACGAGCAACAGGAATCTCACATATTGCACTTTCTTGGCTTAGGAGATAAGTCTCCATGTGCACCTTCCAGTACGAAATATCTCGACCATCGAAGAACAGAATTTTCCCACTTCTTTCTATTGTCATATAAGGATCATAAAGTCGGTTAAGGTCAACAAGTGATCAAACCAGCTCTGATACCAATTGTAGGACAAATATAGACGACTAGAGGGGGTGAATAGGCGCCTTATAATTTTTTGTGAAATAGATGGCCTACTCCTTGTTCATTTAACACACCTGAAGAAGAAATCACCATAAAGAGCAACACAACAGAAATTTAAGCTCAATCCGGAAGTTCCAATTCAAAAACCAAATTTCAAAATCCAACAAAAGGTGGGTCTAATGGTTGGAATCGAACCATAGGTTCTACAGCAAACCAATCCATGACTTAACCCCACACAAAAATTAGATCTTTAGGAGATACACCAAAAACTCAAGGAGATGATCACTGGGTGAAGAAAACCTCCAAGTTGATGGATTAGAGGCAAAGAAATTCAATACCCAATTTTGTACTTTTGTACGCAAATTTTATGCCTCTAGCAACTAGAAGATTAATTCCAACAAGGTGGAAAAATTCATCTCGAGCACGAAAATGAAATCGCAACCGAGATAAAAAAAAAGTTGCAAGAAAAACAAGGGAACTAATAGAGGGAAACTAGAAGAAGGGGAATTCAAGCATATGCAAAAATATAAACTTTATTACTAAAAGAGGTCAGCCCTATTTTAGGCAAATTACAAAAGTTTTCCTCTCAAAACTCACACCTATTACATAGGCTAAGCACTCATTCTTTCTCTCCTTTAAAACCCTAACACTAGGATCTCAAATGGGTGGCATAAGGGGCTCAAGTGGCTGGTTCATACTCCTCCATAGCCCTACCCCTCTATTTACAGATCTAGAAAACTTGACTCCTAAGTTTCCTAGCTTGTTACCAAAATACTCCTCTCTTGTAGCACACTCCTACCTACCGACATTTTGGTCAATTTCTTGCTTCGTCCATCGAACGGCCGCGGCGCCTTCACAACTTAGCGTTGCTTTGATGCAAGCTTTGCACCACATACTCCTCCAATCTTCCTACGATTTTAAGGTCCAATAGTGAAACCCTCTACACGATTCTCAAAGCATGACTCGCCACTTGCTTATACCTTAAGTTAGTACTCTGATGTCGACACATGTACTTCATCTTGTGATCTGACCGCCGGCAAGTCTTTCCCGCTCCCGATCCCTCGGACCGCCTTGTCACTTGCACCAGTATCCCTTTTGCTTGACTTTGTCAACACGCCGACTTCATCATCTGTTTCATGCTTTGCTTGACCTTCACGTGTACAGCTAGGATCACCCTTGACTCCATCCGGCCTCCTTGATTGTCCGACACCAAGCACCAGCTTAGTCCTGATCACCCATCGTCGACCGTCAAGTTGCATCCGTCACCTGCACACCATAAGACAAACAAATACATTTCTCCAACTCCAACTCCAACTCCAGTTAGTCCATAATTAAAATGCTCAAACCATGCTCAAGCAATCCAGAACTCAACAAACTAAATCGACAACATTGTCAATCACTCATCATATATAATTCAAGGCACATTTCAACTTGGTTTCTCATGGTTAGTGCACGATAGTTCCGGACATACTTGTTCCTTGACGCCCGCCGCTGGTTTGAGCTACGACACATGGAAGACCGGATGGATGGAGTTGGTGGATGTTAGCTCTAATTTGTAAGCCACCAAACCGATCTTCTCAATTATGTGATAAGGGCCAAAATACTCGAATGCCAATTTGTGGTTCGCTCTAGCAGCCACTGATGATTGCACATATGGTTGTAGTTTGAGGAAGACGACATCACCAACTAAGAATTGGCATTCTGTTATGCTCTTATCCGCTTGAGCTTTCACGCATTGCTGAGGATGAAAAAGGTGTAGATGGAGGAGCCAGTTCATCAATTTTCATTGCTCCAACTAGGTAGCCAAATCAGATACTAAATAGTTGGTTGTGTCCTCAATGCCTAAGTGACATGGAGAGTATCCGTAGAGGACTTCAAAAGGGGACTTGTTGAGTGTCGAATGAAATCTCGAGTTGTACTAGTACTCCACTTGGTCAATCCGGTTGCTCCATTTCCTCGGACAAGCGTGGATGAAGCAGTGCAAATATGCCTCGACACACTGATTGAGGTGCTCAGTTTGTCTGTTGGTCTGCTGGTGGTACGCTAAACTCATCCTCAACTTTGTTCATGCTAATTTGAAGAATTATTGCCAAATAGTGCCTGTAAATATTCAATCATGACTAATAACCCATGGAGTTTGTAGACATTATCGAAGAAAATTTGGGCAATTTCGATGGCCATAAATGGATGTGCTACGGGGATGAAATGACCATACCTCGAGAATTTGCCCACCACTACCAGAATTGCATTGAATCGATTGGATTGTGGTAATCCTTCAATGAAATCAAGAGATATGATATGCCATGACTGTGTTGGTACCGACAATGTCTACAGTAATCCGGGTCCCGACAAGCAATTGGGCTTCGCTTGTTGGCAAACATGGCAATTTCTGATAGCTTCATGAATTTGAGATTTCATCCATTTCAAGACAAAGAGTTTTTTTATTAGGCAGTAAGTCACCAGAAAGCCCGAATGACTTCCTATGGTGCTGTTGTGCATAGTTGAAATGATCTTAGTCTGTATTTGTTCATTATTGCTGAGCCACACACAGTGTTTGTAGCGGATAATCCCTTGTTGTAATGTGTAAGGTCCATCCATGGATGATTGTGTAACAAGTTCTGTTTAGAGCTCCTGAGCAACGAGATCATTTTCATATCCATCGATTACCTCTTGGAGCCAACTATGTTGACAGGTTGAAATGGCTTGCAGTTCTGTTGTTGGATTTGGGTGGCAAGAGGGAGCATCAGCTGCTCTATTCTCACTGCCTTTCTTGTATACAATCCAATAGTGTAAACCCAACAATTTGGTGAATACTTTCTGCTGCCAAGGGGTATGGATACGTTGCTCATTCAAATGCGAGAGGATGAACTGATCGGTATGAATGATGAATTCGTTTTGTTGAAGATAAGTTCACCACTGTTCCATTGCTAGTAAAATTGTCAAATATTCTTTTTCGTATGTGGACAAACCTCTCGTGTGTGGCCCCAACTATTTGCTCACAAATGCTAATGGATGGCCATCTTGCATTAAAACGACCCTCACTCCAAATTCAGTCGTGTCAGTTTCAATGTGAAATGGTTTTCTAAAATCCGGCAATGCTAGTACTAGTGCTGAAATGAGTGCTTGCTTCAGTACTTGAAAGGTTGTCTCGGCCTGCAATGTCTACGTTTGCGGAAAATATCATTGAGTGATATACTGATGGAGCCAAAATGACGCACATTTTTTTGGTAATAACCCACGAGGCCTAAAAAACTTTGCAATTCCCTGATATTGCACCAATCTCTGACTGCAACAATTTTAGTCTCATCAGTATGCACGCTGGATGCAGTGACTATGTGCCTGAGATAAGCAATGCTTTGTTGTGCGAAGGAACATTTAGACAACTTTACTTTCCATTGATCACGTCGAAGAAGTTGAAATACCTGTTCCAGGTGACAAATGTGATCTTCCCATGTGGCACTATAGATAAGTATGTCATCAAAGAAAACCAGGACGCCTTTGCAGAGAAGAGTGCCTAAGGTGGTGTTCACGGCACTGAGAAATGTGGCTGGAGCGTCGGCGAGACCGAATGCCATAGCATTGAATTCGTAGTGGCCCATGTGTGTTTGAAATATTGTTTTGAACTCTTCACTAGGATGATTCAAATTTGGTGGTAGCCAACTCGAAGATCCAACATGGAAAACCACTAAGCTCATGTCAGTTCATCGAGCAATTCATAGATGGCTGGTACCGGGTATTTGCTTTTTACTGACAATGAATTCAACTGCTTGTAACCGATGCAAAAGTGCTGCGTGCCATCTTTCTTGCGAACCAAAAGCACAGACGAGGAGAATTCATTGGAGCTGTTTTCAGTGCAGGTGACGATGCAAAAGTGCTGCGTGCCATCTTCAGTGCAGGTGACGATGTTGCCATTGGTCACTTGGACTTGCATAGGTACTTTAAGAGTTGTCACCCCAATAACTTGTTTGGCTATGTTGGCATTGAGGAATTGTGTGAACTGCCTGAATCCAGTAGCATCGATATCTCAATGCCTTGAATACTTCCTAAGAATTTCATTGTCTATAGTGATTCTTTATCTGATAGTGCATCACAAGCAAGTGTCATAAGAGTGCTGTTAGTAAATTCAGCAGGATCATCCAACAATTCCTCGCACCTGAATAGGTCTCAAAGTTCTTGAATTGCATTAAGTTGTACTATTGTACTGCATCGATGATCACGACTCCACTTCTCTTCACAATGATAACATAGCCCTCATGCTCGACGATATGCGTGTAACGCTGCCATTATCGCATTAAGTGATTGGGTACACGTGTTGTTGAGTCCCCATTTGTCCTCCGTAGATGCTGGCACTGGTGGCTTCGCTTGCGGAGGTAGAGGTAGCGATAGAGCTTCTTTAGTCATTGATCATGGCGGCATATTCCACTCTTGCTGATGCGAATCACGATGTTGGAATGGCTACGACTTCCTCCTACAAATATGCCAGAACACAAGCATATCCAAATTGGGTGGGTGCTGAATCATAACAACAAACTTAATATCTTCTCACAAACCATTAATGGATTTAGTTGTGTAATAGAGGGGATCTGGTTTGGATTCATATGCAGTTAATTGAACAATAATTCAACAAATTGTCGCTATACTCCTTCACTGAACTCATTTGTCAAATGTTAAACAGCTGTTGAATCAACTGTTCATGTTGATCATGACCAAAATGGTGGAGAATCATATCATAGAACTCCCTCCAAATAACTTGATGAACACGATAATCAACTGATTGCAACCAACGTGTTGCGACTCCTGTCAAATGCATGGAAGCTACCTGAATTCAGAAAGGTGTGAGGAACCATCCAAATTGTATTCGAATTAATCATTTAATAAGATGAAATCTAGCACATGTCTGTCTCTCGACATGCCTCGTGCTAACTCACATCTGACCACAACAATCACGACCACCTATCGATGATTGGTGAACCGCCGATCTAACGAACTTGTTGAATAATTAGGGGATGCTTTGAGTAGACGAATCAAAAGAGAAACACACAAGAGTTTTTAGACAGGTTCAAACCGTCCTGAGGATAATAACCCTATATCATGTTTATCTTGTATTGATCTAAACCTATTACAAATAGGGTGTAGCTAGCATAGATAGACCTAAACCTAGTCGGTGATTTCCTCCTTAGCTTCTGTTGGCTTCTAATGACTTGTTTTGGCTTGTATTGCTTGTGGCTTCTCCTTGCAGGACCCCTTAACTCCGTATATATATCGGGTGTAATAAAGAGCGAGTAATGTAAATATATTACAAGCCTTTAGGTTATTACAAGTTCAAGGATTTAAAGATCAACGAACACCACTAGGAGAATAAAATACACAGATTCAACTCTTAGCATGTTAGAGTTACTACATGGCGGAATTAACATCTTGAAAGGACACTAATGTCACCTAGAGGGGGGTGAATAGACGATTTTTCTGAAATAAAAAAGGGTTAGCTAAAGCAGGGGTTGGAACTTCCTAGTTCAATCTGAAACGTTCGGGTTCAATCCAGAACTTCTTGATTCAGCTTAGAACTTCCGACTATACAAAGTAAAAAATGAGATCTAGCTATGCCTAAAGAGTTTTAGCTCAAACCAAAAGTTGCCATAGGTTCCAAGAAGTATTTCCATACTATTCCATTGATCATCTGCAGTCAAATAAGTACGAGCACATAGATTGGGAAAAAACAAGTATGAAGGCCGATGAGCTCAAGACACCAGTAACAAGCAAACCAAGAGAGGAAACATGTCGATTTATTTCCTGAAGTCCGATCCCTCTACCGAGGTTTCTACGTCTCCGTTGAGGAGCTTCCAAAGGTGCTGGGTCTCTTTCAACCCAAATTCTCACCAAGGTAACACCAACGTGCCACTTGGGTTTACTCTTGATTTCTTCCCTTGCAAAAGCAAATTTGGGGTCTTCACAAACTTCCCGTGGCATACCACAATCTTAGGTGCTCACTGATGATTCCTAGCCATCTAGGAGACCTTGATCTCCAAGAGTAATAAACACAATCGAAGATTTGCTTGCTATGACTCAAGTGCTCAAAAATGGAGTTTAACTCACTTGCACTCAATCTTTTAATCTCTCAATCCAACTCACTTCTCTTCTCAAAACTCAAGCTAATTTGGAGAGGGGAGAGCAAATATTGGCTGTGGGGATATTTCTCTCGTGTGGAACAACAGCAACCTAGCAAAGAGGGTTGAGGGGGTATTTATACCCAACCCTAAAAAACTAGCTGTTATGCCCAAAAGTCAGTGTAACCTCTAACGTCCGGGTTGAAGCATTAATTCACCACAGAGGACCCCTGACCGGATTTAATCCGAGCCAATTTAGCACTGTCAGGTTAACCCATAATTTCCGGGTTGAAGCGTTAGTTCACCATAGAGGACCTCTGGCCGGATTTAATCCGGAATATCCGACCAACACAAAACTTTCAAGTTTGTTTAATTAAAATAGTCATAACTTTTTACTCCGAAGTCCAATTTTGATGCTCTTGAACTCTATGAAAAGCTTATTCAAATGGCTACCTATCCCAACTAAAATCATGATCCAAGACCACCCAATGTATGTGCGGTGATAAGTTTCTCTCAAGTTAGCACTTGGATAGTCATGTTTGAGCACTAATACATGAACAAAGCTATCAACATTACATCCCTCTTAATAGTACGACATTCCTATACTCGAATACAAAAAGAAATTATATACCAATAGGAACACCCTCATGCCATCTTCTTTCTTCACCTTAAGGGACGCCAACGTCAAAGTCCTTTCATCATTGGGACTATTCACCTGATCAAGACTCATTGAGCACATTAGTCCCATATTATTTATACCTTTGCTTTGACCAATGTCCATTTTTTATTTTGGCTTGATGTTCATCAATACATGAAGTTTAATCTCTTCTATATCTTAAAGTCACTTGATGTCCTTCAACATATGAAGTCCAATTTTTTGCTCTTCACTCCATGTCTTCTTGCATTCTTCATATGATCGATGTGAATCACTCATAGCTTCCCATGGCCTCGCACGGTCTATTGGCCAAAGCCTTCACTCGCCCTTCACCATCGCATTTGCCCTTTGACGCCAAGCCTTTGCTTGCCCTTCACCACCAGATGGTCCATCACAGCCGAGCATCACTTTCCCTTCACCATCTTATCATAGACAACCACTTTGTATCATGTATCTTCAATCTCTTCACTTTATCATTTTGATCATCACTTGATCTCTGGAAGTTCAATGAAGCTCTTTTGATAGCTCCTCATGCACCAAGCATAGGAGTCTTCACTTTTCGCATCATCTTCATTTGATTCACCACTAAAGCATGAACCGTAGGCATCAATCATATAAGTTATGTACTAAGCTTATCTCGATCTTGATCTTCTAACATGGCATATAGAATATCTCCAGTCAACTCATGCCCTCTTATGAAACCTAACCCTAACTAATTCTCAAGCACAAAGTACATGGGTTAGTCCATAAAAGCTTAATTGATAATCTTATACCTTTAGTCACATAATCTTCATAAGTGACTTAGCCTTCACACTTAATGTCAATCTTCTTGAGCGCCTCCTTCATCTCATGAGCATCACCTAGAACTTTAATGATTTCGATGTATTTCTTTAGTCTCATGAGATTTCTCAACGAATCCATATTTTATCACTTATGCATCTCCTATGGATCAACCTACTAACAATTCTCAATATAATTGTTAGTTCATAGGTATTGTCATTAATTATCAAAACCACATTTAGGGGCTATATGCATTTTCACTTCTATAAATAGCAAAAGAGGTGGAATCATTTTCCTTAAGGCACCACCGAGTCACCATGATTAGCCCACCACTACTCATGCACATCACTGACATCAGCAGGCATGAAGTAACCGTACACTATTTTATCCTCACCTGCAAAAACTCAATAAAAGCAAGGTGAGTATGAAGGTACTCGCAAGACTTACTCAATAGTGGGTACATATAATAACTCAACTCCAAGGATCATGCATTTGGGGATGTGTAGCAAGAACTAGCCACGTGGTTAAATGAATTTATATGCAAAAGCCATTTATCGACTCAAGAGTGTGAGCATCTACAAAACTTAACAATTTGTACCCTCCTATCAAGAGATCATAACCATAATCACAAGTGTCACTTGAACAAACTCATCTCAACATATACCATCACTTGCCACTTCCCAACATACCACATACAATCCAACATCAGAACTCTATGATTGATGCGGATGGACATAATCATGCTCATAATTGAGAGCCCGATAATTGGAATTGATCTTACACACTATAGGGTACATCTTTACCCACACGACTCAAGTCCATTCTTTTGGCCCTTGAGATAACCTTTCTCATATCCATAACTACACACTTGCGCTTGCCCCTATGGCATCGGGGTTACTGCGAGCGTGTCCCGGACACCTCCAGCTCCCCGCCACCTTGCTTCTCCTCATAATTTTTCTATTACGCGTCATAGGGGCATAAGTTAAGTGTTAGCATGACGTATGATAATCGGCTCATTCATACATTTATTGAATATGTGAAAGTACAGAAAGTGTTTAAGCCAATGGCAAATAACGGTTGGTTCTTAATCAATGCAAGTGGTCTTTGACATCTGGGTTTTTCTCCCGAACTACCCTTAGGACTGCCCACATCTTATCTCATTCTCACAAACTCTTCATCCCAATATCATTTGTATTGTGAAATATATTTAAGCCCTATAGCTCATGAACAATGGGCATACCACCGCTCGACTTCTACCGATGACCTATGCATCACTAAGCATCTTAAATAACTTTTAAGTTAAACATTAACATTATTATATCTAGGTTATAAGAATGGGGATAATAAATAATCGAGGTACGAACAAATGCATCAACATAGGTTCTACACACAAATCCCGACATTGACTCCCTAAACATGCGCAACATATATAAAGCGATAACTTATCAAGTTAGACACCACAAGATCCAAAGTAAAGGTGAAATATGTAGATGCTTGTCTTGCTGCTCCAGCACTTCACTCACGTACACCTCCAGTTCGGTATCAGCCTTAACTGCTTAAACAGTCGATACGTCACTCTCTAAATAATTAAAGAATGCATCAAATGAACAAACGAATAAATTAAGACGTGTGCTTATGATGCATGATTGTGAACGAAATGCAATGTGTCATGTGATGAAAATATTTGTACTCGTGACAACCTTTTTCAATTGAGCCCTGATCGTTTGAACATGCACCTAGGTGCGGAGGTCCACTAGAACTACTCTCTAAGCACCCTAGTTACGACTAAAGGTGTGGAGGTAGCTAGAACTACTCCCCGAGCAAACTAGATACCTCTACAAGCCTATTATGTCTACAACACCTTTACGATGTTACCTCTACTAGTCTATTATACCCACGACACCATAGGACAACTACAAGCCTATTATGCCCACGACACCATATGACAACAAGACAAAAGGTCACAACTATAAAAGGTATTCGTCTTATCTTATCATTATATCGATATGTAGTAAGTACGAAAAGTGTCAAAGCCAACTACAATAACGGTCGGTCCTTAAACCATTCAAGTGGGCATATAGCATCCTAGACTCCCTTCTTGAGCCATCCCTATTGCCCGCTCGAACCTCGCCTCCTCCTTACTTCATGCACAAAACAAGAATTAGATGGACAGGAAGCTAATGAGCTGGGGAACACTAGGGTGTGACATGCATACCTCAAATCAAATTCTTAAAGAGAAAGTGGGAGAGTTTGAGAGAGGGAAGGGGGTAGCAGTTCTGCTGCTTGTGCTAGCCTGTTGGGAGTGAGGGAGAGTGAGTGTGAGTGAGAGTGAGGTGGAGGGGTGGGGCTGCTGCTGTGCAGCCGTGTGGGAGAGGGGAGGTGGTGTGGAGTCGGCCAGATGGGTCTTATTTGTGAGAGAGACAAGTATTTCAATAGAAATTCTATTACTTCTCTCCTCTTTCTATTAGTCCAACGAAAAGATTTAAGCTCTAAAAATTCTAGGATTTTTGTGACACGATTACAAAATGAGAGCTCTCTTGAAAACTCGGAGGCATTCAAAATCCCGAGTATGTGGTCTTAAAGACCTAGGAAATATGGTTAGATATTTTCCCCTAATCGGAGGTTCGAGTTTAATCGATGATATGGTATGGTAAAAAGCTTATCTTTGCTGGCTATATATACTTGAACCGTCAAATCCTCATTTCGCGTATTGATGGGGTGTTTGATAATGAATAATGAATAGTCACCATATCCGAGTACCCTAAAATATCATGTAATCCTTGGAGCATATCTTTATCTCTGACAAAGGAATCCTTGAAATAAAAGAAACTACTTGCAGATACCCAAGACGTCTCGTATTCAGGAAGGTTCTCAAAAAATATATCTCAAAAAATAGGAAGAAATAACCTAGAGGATGTACGACACCCTCGTATATACATACATACATACATACATACATACATACATACATACATACATACATACATATATATATATATATATATATATATATATATACACACACACACACACGAGACGGAGGGGCTCTGCGGAGGATAAGCCAGGACAAATCGTCTCAAGCTATACAAGTTTAATAAGCCTATAAAAGCTAATAAAAACCCATAAAAAAATCACCGACTAGATTTAGATCCATCTAGACTAGCTAAATATCTTGTAACAGGCTCAAATCAATACAAAACCAATAAGACGTAGGGTTATTATTATCAGGAGTGCTTGAGCCTGTCTAAAAATTTATGTGTACTTTTCTTGCGATTCGTCTACTCACAGCATCCACTATTCTTTAACAGGTTCGTTAGATCGGTGCTTTAACAATTATCGGCAACATTATTTAAAAAATAAATTAATTAAATTACAATGAGAACATTTGGCCAGGAAATTTCATCTACTTATAAACTCATGCTTATAGTCATCTCAGATTCTCGGTCCATTTCATCAGCTCATAGATGCTCCAGTTTGAAAACCTGGTACAACAGCACAAACCGCATAAGGACAATAGAGCTCAAGCGTTGCAGGTGCAGTTATGCTAACTCGCCACTTACTCCACAACACCCGAAGGTCGCGTTCCGTTTCCGTTGTACCGACCCCTCGTCGCTGCTAGCCTAGCCTTCGTCCTCGGCCCCTCGCCTCGCCCTTGCCGCTCCGCTTTTATTACCTCGCGAGCCACACGCCTCGCCATTGCCGCACCAGCCGTGGCTTCCTCCCCCGCAGCCGCAGGGCGCAGCGCGGAGCAATGGAGAGGCAGAGGAGCTCCTCCTCCTCGTACCACTTCCTGAGCCCCAAGAGCCTCCTCCTCCTCTCCTTCGCCTCCTCATCCCTCCTCTTCTCCTTCCTCGTCGCGTTCTTCGCCCTCCGCCACGGCCGCCCCTTCCACCTCCTCCCCTTCTCCTCTGCCTCCCTCGGCGCCAACGCCTCCGCCGCGGCCATTGCCCGGGCGCCGGTTCTTGGTGGTTCCAGGGGCGGCGCAGCAGTGGAGGCCGAAGAGGCGGTTCATGGGCGCTGGAGCGGGAATTCGGTGGCGGAGGGGGCCCGCCCCGCGGTTGCCGGAGTGCTGTCGGGTCGGGGCGTGGGCTCGGTTATGGAGGCGAAAGAAGCTGTTACTGGAGGAGGAAATGGTGAAACACCCTCGACTGGTGAGGTTTTGGAGGGGCAACAGATTGCGGAAGGTGGAAACTACTCTCTTGGAGGTCTGGATTCAAACATGGAGGTGAAAGAAGTTGCTCCTGGAGGAGGCGATGGCGACAAATTAGCGAAAGATTCTTTGTTGGAGAAGCTAAACTTAGCTGAAGGCAAGAATCTTAGCAAAGAAGAAGTTGGTTCGGCAACGGAGACACGGTTAGATGCTGTTAATGCTTTTGTTTCCCAAGAGGCAACTGCATCTGTGGAGAAATTGGAGGGAACAAGTTCTGCGCGTGATGTCAATTTCTCTATGGAAGCGTCTGGTCCTGCAATGGGGGCGGGAGGCGAATTCTTGGAAGGTGGCGGTGTGGGAGGAAGTGGCAGTTCCTCTGCACAAGGAGCTTATGATACTCAGCAACAGGGGCAAAGGGAAAGCTCAGATCATTCAGCGGTGAAGAATAGCTCAGGAGCAGCTCCTGTCAATTCAAATAGGCAGGACCCTCATCTGATTGAGGAAGAAGCCGCGAGCAAAATGGATTTGGCACGAAGCAATGCAGTACAGTGTGATATTTATGACGGGAGTTGGGTGTTCGACAAGAGCTATCCACTTTACACGAGCGATTCATGCCCATTTATAGATGAAGGTTTCAGCTGCCAAGCTAATGGAAGGATAAATCAAAGCTACATGAAATGGAGGTGGCAGCCTAAACACTGCAATATCCCAAGGTGTTGCATTAGTGCATTTGCTCAGTTCTTTGATTGCTTAGGAGTTTGGAGGAAGTTCTAAAAGTTCACCATTTTGCTAACTTTATGGGATAAAATTTTAGGTTTGATGCTAGGAGAATGCTTGAGATGCTGCGAGGAAAACGACTAGTGTTCGTCGGCGACTCCATTAATAGGAACCAATGGGAATCCATGATGTGCTTGCTGAGAACGGCAGTCTCAGAACCTGCAAGGATTCATGAAACTCGTGGCCGCAAGATTACTAAAGAGAAAGGAGATTACAACTTCAAGTTCTTGGTTCGTATCATATATGATGTAGAACTGGTCCATTCAGTGTCTAGACTGGTACATAGTAGTCATCATGGTACGGTTGTTGCAGGACTACAATTGCAGTGTGGAGTATCATGTGACACATTTCTTGGTGCATGAAGGCAAGGCACGAATTGGCCAGAAGCGCACAAAGACACTACGGATTGATACTATTGATCGGAGCTCATCAAGATGGAGAGACGCTCATGTGCTTGTGTTCAACACTGCTCATTGGTGGTCGCATCACAAAACAAAAGCTGGGTGAGTGTTGACTAATGTGAATGGCAAACACTGCCTTAAATAAAGTTCGTATTTGAAATCAAATTGTCAAAAATGCAGCCTTTGACATTCTTTGTTCTCACTCATATGCTTTGCAGAGTGAATTACTATCAAGAAGGGGATCACGTTCATCCCCATCTCGATGCCTCTACAGCTTTCCAAAGAGCACTAACCACATGGGCATCATGGATCGATCGCTACATCAATCCACGGAGAACTCAAGTGTTCTTCCGAAGCTCATCCCCATTTCATTTCAGGTTTGGTCCTTTGACTCTTCGATCCAATGAGAACAACTCTGCAGTCTTGTGCAAGCAGGTCGATGTAACAATTTATCGCTGATTTCAGTGGTGGAGAGTGGAACTCAGGGGGACACTGCAGAGAGAGCACGCTGCCACTTAATGACACCCGTGCACGGCCGGTACCTGAGAGAAACATGATCTTGGAACAAGTCGTGAAGCAAATGAAGACTCCTGTGACAATTCTGAACATTACCAATCTATCTGGGCTCAGGATAGATGGCCACCCATCTGTATATGGCCGGAAGGCAGTAGATTTAACAGCATCGAGAGTCCAGGATTGCAGCCATTGGTGCCTCCCTGGAGTCCCAGATACATGGAATGAGCTCTTGTTCTACCGTCTAGTGTCCTCACAAGAAAAGTATGTAACAAGTTAGTGACTTAACTATTTGCCCCCTTACTTTTTTTCTTGTCTGATGGGATCCTTATCTGTAAATGTACTTTGATTTGAAAAGAGAGCGCAAATGTGCAATCATGCTTGTCTTGCATCCTTTCACCAGTTGAAAATGTGTCAAGAAAGTCTGTTGTCAGGTTCCAAAAACACTCCTTATGAATTATTTTTAGGAAAATGTCCATTACGATGAAGAAACTATGATTGTACAGATTAACGAAATTACAATGAACATTTGGCTAATAAATTTCGCTCCCAAAACCTATGTAAAATAGATCCTCCAGCAACTCCAGTTTGAAATCCTGGTAGCACTTCCTAAAGACAATTCTCACAATGTAGCGAGGTTATCCCTGAAGTCCACAAATGTTTATTTTCATTTATTTGCAAATTCGATGTCTGAGAGTCTATTTACTAAGGAGTATATAATATGTTTATCTACCAACAAATGGTCCTTGTATAATGAACTTGGACTAAATCATGTATTTATTATCATATAATATGCAGCAGATTGTATCATCCGGAGCTACTCTTCAACTATCGCGCAACTTTGTGTGCTCGATGGTGAGAGACAGATGTTTCGTCCTTCTTTGATCCTTCTGGTCTCCTAGCCCAGGCTGGAGCCTGGTCAGGTCCATAACGATAATCATAAAAGAGTTCCTCGCTAGCTTCAATATGCTCCTTTGCATAGATACCAACCCGATGGTCGCCAGCCACCAGCATCACCTGGAAAGTAAGATGAAATTAAAACGAGCAAGTAATAAATAACTAAATGGTGTTCAGTAATGGCAACTCTTGAGAACGAGCGAATGTTCGGTTGGTAAGCCCAAAGGGGGCGAACCAACGAGTCGGGGGTTCGATCCCCAGCTCTCGCCAAATAGCCTGCCTTCATATGGCCTCCAATGAAGGCAGGGCAGTGGCAAAAATTGAAGCCCCATTTTTAAAAAAAAAGAAGTAATGACAACTCTTACCTTTGCGTAGCAGTTGGGGTTAGATGAGTGATTTGCGAACTTTAATTTGTCCCCCTTGCGATAAGCATCCAATACATACTGTATAAAGCAGCCGAATTAAAGCTTACCTCTTTGAATTAACCTTGCCAACTGGCAATTAAACAAATATTCCAATCCAGTGAAGAACAGAGAGGAGGGGAAAGAAGCACCTGGTCATTCAAATCAAACAGAAATGACGAGTTTGCCCGGTCATAGATTTTGCCACGCTTGTCTGCTTCCTTGTGAGAGATCAATTCGCCAGTATATTCTCCAAGATAATCGTTTTTGTGTACAGGGTTCTACATAGTGCAAGAAAAATAAAATAAAATTTGCCAGGATAAGAAAAAAGTAAGCATCACAGACAAATGTGCTTCTTCACTTGCTTATCTGACCTTAATGAATGCACCCCAACCTGCAACATCAGATCTTCCTAACAAAATCTGACCATGGTCAACAGTTAACGCAGTTAAGATTGGTACAGCACAATGATGTGAAGGGACAAATAACACAGTACAGTCTCAGTCTCACCCTTTGCTGTTGTTTCAAAAGGAGCTTCATGTTTCCACACTGATAACCATCGCCTCTTGCTGGTGGCTCACCTAGTGAACCATCGCCACAGCTGAAGAGAATGAACATCATGTAAAGTTTGATAAACTAATACTAATACAAATCTAAAATATGAATAAGCTAACAATAGAACAAGATAGGCAGTAAACAATTTTTTTTAAGTCTCTCTTGAGTCTTGACCGTGTTGCTTACCTACCGTGCGCTTTTGCAAGCAAAATCTAACCTAACCTAATTGTGAAACTTTTCCTATTTATCTTTATATAAAAATAAAATAATAGGCTGGTGTGCGATCTATAAGGGAAAACGAGGCGTGAAGAGAAGTCCACACGTGATGATCAATATTTCAACAATTTTATGAAGGAGTAAAGGTCGTTAATTAGGCCAGTGCTGATTACCTCACCCAGCAGTTCCTGCAAACATCCGGATCACATTCACGACTGGCAGCAAAACATGGGCATTGTCTGCTTCTGCATTGACTTTTTGCACAATGACAGCCTCTAAACTTGTTTTTGCAGCTTTTTGAACACCTATTGATAATCATGAGAATTCAGAAATGAAATCGGTGTCAAATTTTTTGCTTTGCATTTTCATTAGTACATAATATAAGAAACAGTTTTGAGTGAATTAGCATGCTCATACTAATCACTGGGAGAACAGGGGCAAAGGACCAACAGATTTCTGCTCAATAAAAAGGGAAAATTAAGCATATCTTGGAACGTACCCACAGTACTTCTCACAACAAGTTCCATTTTCCACACAGGAGCAATCTTTGCCACACATTTGCTGGCATCCACACGGTGTATATTGTGTGTACCATTGCTTCCCATCACCAAGGCTTTTCCTAACTGTTGGATGCCCTGCAGACTTCCAGGTATATTTCAGCTTTCGATTTCGGCCCCTCCGACGATAGATTCTTGTTCTGGCAGCCATGTCTTGCTCCTAGAAAGACATGGACAAATAATCATGTTACTAGCATACCAATGCCAACAGAAAAACAAAAGCTAGAATCTGTTTATGTTTTGACTGTGCAGTAGTACTGAGGCTATATCTTAGTCGCTTCATTTGTGGAGCTAGGGTCTTAAAGCTGATTTTGGCTGGTTAATGGTGGTAACCAGAGTTATCAGACCCAGACCGCCCGAAGTTTGACCAGAAAAAAAAGGACACAGAGCCTCATCCAGCTGGCCTGCATCATTGGAACCAGAGAAAACCAGTAGAGCCGACTGGATTTTGAGAAAAACGGGAGTTGGTCTAGCCCAAGCAGACACTGTTTAGTACTGCTTCGCAAAAAAATGCAGAGATGGGGTTCAAAACAAGCACCTCCAGAAGGTAACAAGCCAACCAAGCACGTGAGCTTACACCATTATGCGAATAGGGAATAGCAATATATAAGGCCTTGGGACATGAGCATACGGTTATTTGGCTACCTCTTTTTTCTCATCCCTACTTTTTATACCTGCATAAAACACACGTTTCAACAAGTGACCCCACCAGACTTTGGCCAGGTCGATGGCCAGGCTGAATCTGATAACAATGGTGGCCAGACGTCTGATTCCAAAAGGAAACCTGTGCCATGTACCTGTGTATTTGACCAGTTTCTGTCACTGTGTAAACTAACATTTCTTTACCTTTTCCCATGTTGCTCAACAATATTACAAATATTGTTCCTGATAAAATGCCCACATTTGTAACTCTTAACTGCCAAATAGCTGAAAACCTGGAGCCACCTAAGAGCACTGGCTATTACCAGTTCTACATACCATGAAACTTCACTGATACTACTTACAAAACTTAATCTAATTGAAAGAAACGGAACTTCAAAATCAGAAACAGAACAACAAAACCATGCAACAAGTATCATTCGATGTATGTGATTCTTAGTTCCCTACTCTGTAGCAAATCATAACACTCATACTCACTACAGCATAGCAACAGTCTGAATTCAGAACAGTAGTACTACCAACACTTAACGTTCTTTTAACCTTCCTGATCTGAATGCATACTAAATGGTGACATCTGCTAGGAATAGCAACTTGTATTCAATAGGAGTCCACGGGGGCAATATATAGAGTACATGAGGAGTACAGGATAGGTACTCTAGTACATAACATATACATAATGGATAAGAACTCTATATCCCTAGCCCCCCCTCCCCTCAAATGCAAAGCGTATGCAGTAGCATTGTATTTGAAAGATGTGACACTAAGTAATAAACTTAGACGAATAAATCCAAAAACTTTGTCTCTTCAAAGCCGTCGTAGAGTGGAGTCTTGTAATCTTGTCGAATCAAGCCGAAAAAGTAGAGCCGTGATGATGACAACAAAGAATGTCCTTGGTCAAGAACCACAACAAAGCGACGATGAGTAGCAAGACAACCGACATAAGTTGTCACTAAAGCTACGGAAAGACCAAGACGACAAAAGAATGCCCTAGATCAAGAATGACGAGTAGCAAGACAACAAACGAAGTTGTCACTGACGCTACGAAAAGATCTAGATGGCTAAGTTGCATCAAGAACGATTGTAAGGAAATCGACTAATGGATGACGGAATATGTGAACTCGCACGGCATAGACGACACCAAAGAGAGACGAGCCGACTCAGATGTGGACACGACGGAATTGCAAGGACTCTAATACGAGACTAAGACGCACAACCTAGCGACAACACCACCACACGACGAAGCAAAAGCTAGCAGTAGCCCAAATACCACACAACAATAGCACCACACACTAGGCAGCCCAACCATTGAAAATATGGCCCAAAAGGTAGCCCACGAGAGGGCAACAGAGTAGCACGACAATGCATAGCAGGACAGCAGTGCTACTCGACCTAGCAGCGCGTTGTGGTGGTGGACCAAATCCCTGCAGTTGTGTTGAAGCGAGCGATGAGGCGGCGGCGCACAAGTCTAGGCAATGGCGCACGAGTCTGGCAGCGGGACGAAGCCGGCCGACGCGAGGCGGCCATGCATGGGAGGAGGTTTGAGAGAGGCGACCCACGCGGTGTAGATCCAGCACGGGGCACAAAGAGGAGACCCGGGACACTGGGCAGGAAGGGCGGTCGACGGCGCGTGGGAGGCCGACGGGCAACGAGCAAAGCGTGGGAGGCCGGCGGGCGTCGCACGATGGGTCGGTGGCGCCAGCGATAGGTCAGCGCGGGAGGATGGCAGCCAGGCGCAGGAGAGCAGCAGCCAGCTAAGCCATCCAAGCACGGGGAAGCGACGATGGAGGCATTAGAACGACAACATGAAAGCAACAAACAGATCCAATCGGGCTTGAACAGGTGGAGTTGAGCATGACCGTGAACAGCACTGCGGAGACCAGATCGACAGGCCAGAAGGTAGTCCTCGACCTTAGAACAGTCCAAACCCACGTACAGACAAACCGAGGAGCGGACCAAGGCAATAAATCGGAGTTGACGAGGAAGAGAAGCCGACGGGAAGCAGCCAAAACTTAGATCTAAACAGGATGAGTTGTTGCGTCCTGAAAAGAAAAATCTAAACCTAGCTATGATACCATGTTAGGAATAACAATTTATATTCAATAGAAGCTCATGGGGACAATATATAGAGTACATGAGGAGTACAGGATAAGGACTCTAGTAACCTAATCTATACGCAATGGATAAGAGCTCTATATCACTAACAACATCAAGCACAAAAGCTAAGAGTGCAAGTTAGCACGTACCATGTAGTCTTGTTCAGTCTCTGCAAAGTCGCCCAAGACGGATTTACTCAAGAGAGGTCTCTTTGCCATCATTGCACCATTGTTATACATGTAGTTGGCCACTTCCATGCAGGTCTTCAGGCCAGATAGTAGGTTTCTAGCTATGAGACAACTGTGGCCAACATGAAGGATAAGATACAACTAGGAGCATAAATTAAATTAATAAGGGAGCTCTGTTTTCAATAATACTAGGGTAAATAACACTTCAAGAAAAGACAATGTTTCATTATATACAATATAAAATTACCTATTCTTTCCAAATATCTCTATCCCCTTCAAGTATAAATCTCGCTCTAAGACACTCCAACAAGAAAGAGTGTGCTCTAAGAAAGTCTTTGTGGAAGGTACTTTATTACTGTCTCTTCCCACATTTTGAGTAGTACTAGTGCTTTCTCCACATATATCTTTGCTTGAAGTTTTCTTATTGGAGTCATCAAGACTTGGTAGTTGATCGCCTCCAGATTCTCTAGAATCTAGTCTTGTGTCACCAATCTCCGGAATGGAATGTTTATTCAGTATACTGCTTGCAAAAGAAATATCTGCAGTGAAAACCCTCTGCCTTTTACCAGGAGAATGATCCCTATACCTGGGTCCATGCTTTGAAATCCTGTGCTTGCCTAAAATGCTGAGGGGTAAATCAGAGGATGCATTTTCGGTTTCAGAGGTATCCCCAGAAGGCGGTGTATTGCTTTTTTCAGCACTCGCAGAAGAAACTATTTTTGATCCGCTGGTTCCAACAAATATAGCGGACTTAATCTTGTCTTCCTCTCGGTTTGAATCTTCTGATTCAGACAATATATTGACATCAACTTTGTGTGAGGCAGTTCTTGATTCCGTAGTATATGTTGCACAACCATCATGATCATCATCGTGCATCTCTTGAAATCCTTCTCTTCTCTGGGGACAAACTAAAATTAAAATTAGCCTTGTGGCACAATTAAGTAATTGTTGTGACTTGTTACAAAAATACATAAGCTCACTAAAAATGTACCAAATAATTCAAAAGGTATTAGGAACTGATCAGTGGATTTATTTTAAAGCTTATTAACTACAAACATAGTAAAGTGTAGTGTACGATGTCCATGTTCCATACCAATCAAACCTCCTTAAGACAGTTCTCAAATCGACCACAGGGGAAAAGGGATGCAAGTTTCTATGCAAACTTACTTGAGGATTACCAAAAAAGAAAATGTTAGTGGATATGGTAGTATATTTCGGGAGGAAACATACTCGAAGGTAGCACTGATCACCACATGGCCTCTTGTTTTCATCAAGTTCAAAGCCATAGGGTTGCTTCTCACTCTGACAAGTAAAATATTTTCAAATACTTAGCAGGGAAAAAAATAGAAATTTCAAATAAGATGATCTATGACTTACTGGGAATACTAAATTCTGAGAGCAACCATGCAGACGGCAGTCAAAAACCTGAGTGAACAGATGTCCCAAGTGAATCAAACCCTTGCGAGTTTAGTTGAAGAAATGGAGAAAACACAGCCTTTAAAACAGGGAGTAAAAGCAACAGATTGCCAGAAGTGGAACTATACCAAACATCTGCGGCAGAAGAGATTATCAAAAGAATCCAAAACAACATCCATAGTCTTGTCAAGAGAAAGTTGGCTCTGTATCTTATCAGAACATCCAGATTGCTTCTCATTTTTCTCAAATAGAACTTCAAATCTTTCCTGTCATTTTAAGGAAAGAGAAAACTCACAATCATATTTATATATGGTTTGCTAGTGACTTCACTAACTTAAAAATATTGGGAAAAGGATATGGACAACCTCAATTTCTAATGGAGTTGCATCAATAAACTGGGAGAGAACATTTACAACCTCTCGGATTAACCCATGTTCTTGAGTAGCTTTCCTGTAGCAGTTATACAAAATCAGATAAGCATGGATTCCTATAGGAAAAAAATATTTTTGTAAGATTTGATTATGAAGAGATATATGGATGGAATTGACAAGCTTGCATGTTGTAGGACCAACATTTAAGGTAGTGATTTTTTTAGCAGGGGAATCATCACAAAATTGATCAGATCTAATTAAACAAGAAGTACAAGTTCTTATTCCAGTGTGCAAAAGTAACTAAATTCGTATTCATGTTTAGACAAATTAGTATTCCCTATGGTCACAGTTACTTATCTCCATGGGAACTGTACAGTCAAGCTTGTGGGTGTTGTGCAAATAACATCACTTTAAATGAACTAACTGCATAACAGTATAGGGTATGCACACCACGCAAGGCACCAAACACAAAAAAAAAAAGAAACCTCGACTAGGTGGAGAGATGTCCACCATAGCTTTGACATGTAGAAGGTGAGAATCAAACTATGGTTGACTGGGTGACAACCTCCCCGACTAGCCAATATATCTCAGGAAGATCTCAAACAAGTGGAAATTGAGCATAATCATGCAGGTTGTGCAACTAATTGTATAAACCAGTGACAACCAATCTCCTTTGGCGTAGCTGATTTCTTCTGTTGTAATGCTATGATTCAGTACCATATCAATATTTTTAGAGGATATTACCATATCAATTGATCTTCTCCCTCTGTGAAAAGATGTTTCTCTTCCTCCGGTTCAGGAATTTCATCGTCGCTGTCGCTGCAGATCAGAGCCTCATTTCCAACTGGATCATAGTAAATTCTTCTCCTACCAACAACTGACTGATCGTCGGCCATTCTTTGGTTTCTGCGCTGTGTTGTTTAAGCAAGAATAAAATATCAAAGATAAAAACGGATGCAATACTTATTCCGGGTTGCTATATCAATGTTGCATGCACATAACAAAATAACTACTCTTGGAATTAATCATGCAAATAAACTTAAGCCAATTTGCATGACCCATACAATAAAATATTCTTAGAATGATCATGAATATTACAAATTACTGAATTAGTGCCCTTGGTCATTCCATAGAAAACATATGAACACAATAATACCACTATCTGAGGTGCCATGTTTGAGATGGCAAACACATATAATAAATACTACAAATGTTTACGCAATTCCCAAGCTAAATTGGGTACAGTAATTCGCTCTTTGTGGCCCAAAATATTATCTTATATTCTATGACTAAATTACGTACGTTGGGTTGAAACATCTTATAAACACGCATGCACAATCGAGTGTTATCTCCATAATCTCATTATTCCAAGATCAACTTGACGCATGAAGTCGTGAACTCCTCTAAAATTGCAAGGCAGTCAGGTAATAAGTAATCAAAAGACAGCAATGGCACTATACTTATCCAGGAAAATCCACGTGGTGTATGGAGGGATCCTCTCAACCAACGGCAGCTTCACGAACCGCACGACGGTCCTCTGCGCGGCACAGCCAGAGCTCGAGAGCACGAGCGTCCCGGCCGCCAAGTTCTCCTCCTGCACGTACACCACGTCCCTCTCACCCGGCCCGTTGGCCAGGTCTGATCCCACGAGCCTGGACTGCCCCTCCGCGGCGCGCTGCGATAGCGCGTTGCCGCCCTCCGTGCCCCTCGAAGCCGCCTCCGCCGCGGCGGCCACGTCGAACAGCGCGCAGGTGTGCCTCTGCAGCACCTTCCTGTTCGCCTCCACCTTCTCCTACCAAAAAAAACCAAACACCCAATCCATCACCAGTACCCGATTGAGCAATCCAGACCCCGCGTTCTCCGCGAAATTCCAGCGTCGTGATCGGCTCGGGCACTCACCTTGATGTGTGCAAGGCGCCCGGATTGGATTTGGCGCCTCAGCTGCGTTAGCTTACTGTGAATCGCGACGACGGAGGCGGCAGCTGCGTCCCTGCCCATCCCCTGATCCGGCCGCTGCAGAGCACCCAAAATAGTAAAACACGAAGCGGAAGAGATCGAAACCGGTCAGATTGGGGAGATCGGGCCGGAGAACCGGAAAATCGATAGGCAGAGGGGAGAGTCCGCGCGCACCTTGGAGCGCTGGGATGAGGAGTCTGAGGCCTTCGACAAGGACGCCATGGCGGTGGGGCGAGCTGCTTGCGACGCCCCACCTCGTCCCCCCCTCCTCGCGCGACAAGGCCCCTCTGTTCTGTTCTGTTCTGTCGACGCGGCTCTTGAGCAGCAGCTGGAGCCGACGCGGCTCCTGGAGCAGCTCTGCGGAAGGGCGTGTACCTGTCGGTGACAAGTGGGGAGGAGCGGGCGTATGGACCCAAGTGTCAGTTGTAGAAGGTGCTCTGCCGACGCGTGGGGCCCCTGCTGTACGGGGCTTTTCGGTGCGCTCACCTGGCTCGGTGATGGGCTGGCCGATAGCTGCCGGTTTGGGCGTTTCGCGCGTCACGCGCGGTGCAGATGCGTCCATTATTGCGAACAGATTTCAGAATACTTGCACTGTTAATATTACTGTTTAAATATTGATTGGTAAATTTTAATATATTTTTCAAGTAGAATAAAAATGATATTGTTAGATCCACCGTCAATGAACTTTATAAATATTACTCCCTCTGATTACAAATATAGATCGTTTTAGTCTCCTCAACTATTCTCTAAATATAAGTTATTCTCGAACTTCTATGCATTTTTTTCTCTTTTATTTCTGTCTTATTCTTGTTTAATAAATATTATCATTCTCACAAATAAATGAGTTATTTTTTTCAATGCAGAATAAATAAAGTGTAATAAGATCATTTGATCTATTTTCTTAATCTTTATACATAAATTTAAAACGATCTACATTTGCAATCGAAGAGAGTATATGCTTAGAGCTATTTTCATACATATTTGATTAAAATTTATGATCAAAATATGAATAGTAAAATCAATAATGCCAAAGTTTAAATAGTAAAATCAATAATACCAATTATTTTAAAACGGAGGGAGCAGACTTTTGCAATTAATTGAAGTTAAACTAGACTGAGCATGGGTAGGGCCGGCCAGGCTGGGACGGGGATGTAGAAAACTCGGTTTGTTTGAAACCGAAAATGGATGCATAAGACTAGTCTAATAATCTCTATTGTATAAAATATAAGTTAGTTCTTGCATCATTTTGTCACTATATTCTTCTTTTATCTAATAAAAATCTCTAAAATTTGAGTAATTTATTCACTTTTATCAGCCACTCTCGCCCTCTAGCATCCCACTTTGTTACCGGCTATATATATGAAATCTATTTTATTAATAAAAATAAATAAAAAAATTAGAAGAAAAATTAGTAGATAACCTACTTCTCTTTTTTTAATCCTATCTAAAATCAAACTATAGCACTATTCTCGATGTATTAGTTCGATAGTGTTTTCATAACACATCAATATTTTCATACCTTAAATTTATAATTAATATTACTGTATTTAATATTTATATTATTGTTGTAATGTACAAGTACTTAGGTAGTCTCACTAGACAGCAATGTTGTGCCATAGTCGGGCAGGATTCGAGCCGAGCTCGATCTGCCAGGTGAATCTTATATGTAAATATAATTAAAATTAATGTTTTGATGCGCTCGGGTCAGACCTAATTTTTTTGACTTATAAATTGCCACCCAGTCCTGTTCATAGCAGTCAACGGGTCAGCCTAGGTAGGCAAAATCGGCCAGGCTCGGGCAAGATTCGGGCTTTTTTGGGTATGGGTTTTTATGCACAGGTCTGATTTAAACTAAATATATATATCTTAACGGTTAGAACGGACATAGTGTACTCCAAAAAATATCTTAAACTAAAAAATTAATGCTCAGGAAGGCTTCCCTTCAGCGTGATGGGTCGCGACTTATGTGACCGCCAATGCTGAAGACGAAGCTACACGCCAGAGACCTTGCCTGTGGAGGAAGGGTAGACGGCAGTGTGGCAGTCACCGGCGGTGCCGTGCAAGGGGAGTGGTAGCGGAGGTGTACATTGGTGGAGGAGAAGAAGACGGGAGAAAAAGGACGAGTGTGGAATATGACGGTGGCGATGAATTGTGCGCTGAGCTGTAGCACCAACCATCACGGGTTAACAAGGTCCCACCCAAAAATTATCCAATAAGGCATAAGGCGCGCCCATTAAACCTTCCAAAGTCAACCTGTTAACAAGATAAATTAATGTGTTTTGTCATTTGGCAACGTCTAAAATTTTGGTTCAAAACGTGAAATACGCTGTAAAAAAGGCTCTTACTTACTATCTTCACAAAAATGTATGGAGTTTATCTAAAAAAATCTCAAACTCAACGAAATCTACCGCTCGAACGGATAGCTCATGCCAAAACAATTCCAATCTAGTTTCCCAGGTTGATGGATAGAGGTTAGACCAGCATATGAAATGGTGCAGGCCCATGGCCGACAAGTGTCATGCGACACCTCCCATAGACCACCCTAATCAAGATTTACACTATGAGATCAATGAACATTGAAATAAGGTGAAAAATTGAGATAGATCTCCTAGAAAGGTTGGCCAAGTTCTCGGAATAAGTCAATACGATTTTTAAAGGTCAGGGCTATGCCTCTAACTACTAGAGAAGGACTACTGTGGTTATCGGGTGTCGGCCTTTCACACTCGATCTTTGAACAACGCATTGGCCAGATAGATTCTAACCGAGCTCAATGGAGAAGTACGATGAAAGCTCTAATATATTAGAATTCCTCTAGATTTATACAACAACTATACAAGAGATCAGAAGAGATGAGAATGTCATGACCAATTGCCTCCCCATAATACTTGAAGGGTTTGTCTATTCATGGTTGACAATTTTCCTACAAAATTGATCTACTTATGAAAACACTTGTGTGATATTTTCTTGGGCAAATTCCAACGAACATATGAGTGTTCTAGGAAGATGACTACTTGCAACGCTTTTGTCAAGAGAACGATGAGACTCTACGACAATTCATCAAGAGAATTAGTAACATCAGGAATACAAGGAGTGCGAAGCAGGAGGCTAGCTAAAGATATAGCCATACATCCACCTCAAAGTATCAAGGAGATATTAAGATGGCCAACCACTGTGTTGCAACGTCACAAGCGGTCAAGTGGAGTTGTTCCCTCGATAAGGGAAAAAGATGCCTCATGTTATGCTCGATTTTAACGGACAAAACCAGATGCGGCTTATGTGCCAGGATGTTCAACACACACAAAGACGTCACAGGTGAAGTAACAAAAGTAATACTTTTATAGAATAAACGTTAACTCTTACAGCAATTGACATATATTATCTTCTGTGAAAAAATCAGTAGCGGAACAGAAGCACTGGTGCCCAACAACACCATAGGCAACCAACCGGGAGATACACGCCTAGAACGTCACAACCCGTCTTGATAGTCTTCAATATCTTCACTCACTGAGCAGCACCACACATGCCATATGGCATAGAAAAAATAGCAAGTGTGAGTATATTACGCGCTTAACAAGTGTACATGAGAATAGTGATATTCAAGCTTATAATAATGATAGGCTAACACAAGGGTTTATTTGCATAAATACGAGTAAAGGAAACATTTGAACCTTAAAAGAATTAAATAGTTGTTAAGTGAAAGTAACCCAAAAAACCCAATAATTGTCACCCAAGGCTACCCACCTTACAAACCATAACCATCACCATACTATAACCAAAATCATATCTATAACCATAATCCAAACCAACTAATCATGTGAGGATCCAAGTCTCTCATGATTGTGAGTATGACTGATATATCATATTTTACACTCTACATGGTTGTCCAGCTTTCCTCACGAGTCGTGATTTCCATATTACCGTGTTTGTAAGACACTTAACACATGCTAGTGGTGTACCGCAAGGAGATCACTATGAAATATGGTCCATCAATTAGGTCTTAGTATCCCAACGAATGTGAGCCAGGTGTCTAATCAATATGCTAAGCCTTACCTATATCGGCATCATAATTGGTACGATAGTTCTTAGGTTGTCGCTCTATGAATCAGTCCTTATATGTGACACTTAGATAAAGACCATCCAACAGGAAAATAACTAACAAAACCTAACACCTTTGTTTGGAACGTATCCACAAGCCCACCACATGAACTACCATTATCAAACCATCTCTTTGTCCAAGTCCTAGGGTTCTATGTTACTATATCAAGCTTACCATCAACACTGCATATGTCCACTGCTTCTGTAAATGACACTTCCTAACATTCCGACAGCATGGTTAAGCACTTCTACCCACAAAAGACACCTAACCATAAACCATTTTTGCTTCAAGGGATGTAAGGAAAAACTAGGGTAAACCCTAACATAGATGACTACTCATCAGGTTAATAGACTCTGCATGCAATTTGTAAAATAAAATATTTAAAAATATAGGTTCAGAATGATCAAGGAGTACACTTGCCTTTTACCCAATGTTGCTCAGTGTTGTCAAAATCTTGATCTTGAAATCCCTTGAATAGATTCAAAGCGTTATCGACTGGTCACGAATTCTGTCGATAAACAAAAGCAACATCGAATAAACACAAGTAAACTCCAAATTACAAACATAAAAGAAACAGAATGATGGATTGTGATTATGGTTGGGCTAGGTAAAGAAAATAGAACCGATTGGACTTCTTTCGAAGAAAGATAAAGATATAAGAACTAGGGTTAATGTTTCACATGAAATGATAGAAATGTTTAACTAAATCATTAACATGTGCGATCTACAAATTAATATATTATTTTAATATCATAAACTTATGTTTGCTGTACAATGACATGTAGATCTGGCTAGGACCTAAATGCCAATGAAATAAACATAAATTTACTAATCAAAATAATATCCTCATGTTGTAGGGATCTAGATATTAATGATAAAAAACTACTATAAAGATGTGAGAATTGATACATAAAACTAGTATGGTTGGATAGATCTTTTTTTAGAAAAAACTGAGCATAAGAATCACTCAAATTGGAGCTAAAACAAAAAAGATGCGAGGTTCGAAGACCCAGGGACTCTTCTGCAAAAGAGCTATTTTCTGCAATTATTTATGTATTGGAAAAGATTGGATTACTGACTGGACAATTGACTGGGTGACTTTCGATGACACAGTAGGCTGACAATGATGGCACATCAGCAGAGTTGTTGACGTGGAAGGCTGAGGTGGCAAGCATGGATGATTGGATTATGAAGGACACGTGGCAACCTCTAATTTGCTGGAGAAGGGGTATTTGGATGGTTTAATATGGACCGTTGTCTTTAGATCTAACAACCAAGGAGAGAAGGCGACCGGCTGACGAGGACAGAGGGCAGCGACGAGCATGGTGCGATGGCGCATCATCGGAGCTCTGCCAAAATCGAGCTCTGACTCATTGGCGGCAACGATGAACGGAGGAATAGCATCACGCGGGGGTGGTGAACTCACCTAGTGTATCAGTCAGTCCCGAGAAGTGGCGCAGACAGCTGGCGATGATGAGCAGCGGTGGCATACCTTGAGACTCAGCAACGACGGGGTTCCAGTGACCAGGAGGCGAAGGCGAGGGCATGGCCGGATTCCAGAAGCTATAGCAAAGCTTGTAGGTGGCTTGTTGGTGACGACACAAGAGGTGGCGGATATGTGAACTCCGAGAGGCGTGCTAATGGCGGGCGACGGTGATTAGGGTTCCGGTGTCTCGACGAGTTGGGCATGGGGAGGCGACGGATCGCGGTGAAAAGAGATGAGGGCACGTGGGGCTATATATAGGCGGCGAGATCCAGAAATCCGTGGCATGCACATCATGGAAGGGGAGAGAGGCGGCAGCCAGTCAGCTCCAAGTCAGACTCAGGTGGAGTCCGAGATGAAGACGACGGGTTGGCGGGGCCCACATGGCAGCGACACGCATGAAGGGAAAGGAGAGGGGAGAAGAAAGAGGAGAGGGTCGGCTTGGGCTAGTGGGTTGGTTTCGGCCAGCCCAGGGAGAGGAGGAAAGGAGGGGTTGGCTTGGGCTAGGCTAGGCTGAGACAAGAAGAGAGTTGGGTCGGTAGAAATGGATTTAGGCTTTTATTTTGTTTTGGACATTTCTAGAATAGAAGAAAGTAAATTAAAACCCAAATAAAGTCTAAAAATATTCTAGAAAAATTCCAAAAAGCTTTTGAAAATATTTTGAAGCCAAATAAAATATTTTGATATTTTAAAATTAAATAACTCAAATAAATTCTAATAAACTCCAAATGAGCTCGAATAAAATCCAGAAAAATTTAGAGAAACTCAACAACTCAAAATAAAACCTAAATGCACATTTCCAGCATGAATGCATACAAATATTTAGAACCTAATTCAAATTTGAATTTGAATGTAGAAAATAGGCTTTTTTTTTCCTATTCTAATTATTTAATCTATCAACTAATCTTGGAAAATTTTAGAAATTTGAGAAATATGAAAATCAGGGTGTGACACCTTAGCCTGGTTTGGAGGGCGAGACTTCCAAATCGACCGACAAGAGCAGGTTTAAGAAGAAAGACGATAAGGCTAAGAAGAAGAAGAAGAAGGTCATAACCTACAACAACGACTTCAGGTCCCATCATTTTTCTAACAAGGGCAATAAACCTTCATCGAAGGAGGGCACTGATATAAACTGGTGTCTTAAGGGCTGTTTGGTAGAGCTCCAGCTCCGAGATCCATGTATGATTTGGAGTTTGAAGGATAAAAATGTATGGTTTAAACATCTATTTTTAGTCCAAAATGAGAACAATGTGGCTTAACCAAGTACCATCAATCTTTCTATAGCTCCAGATCCAAGAATTTCTGGAGCTAGAGATGATCAAGTCCAAGAATTCTTGAAGCTGGAGTTCTGAAAAATAGGTACTTGTTCATAAATTAGATAAACGACTTGGATACTTATCGTGTCATAATTAAATAGGTGGATAAGAACTTGGGAACAAAGTCCTCAGGTAGGCCTTCCGACTCTAAACACCGATAGCATGAAGAAGATAATGAGGACAATGATACGCCATTTCACAGCAGTGACATACCATTAGCCATATGTTTTGGGGATTGGCCACCTATGAGTCTTGAGCTGGTCAAGCAATTGCCATTGTATAATGTTAATTCCGTACAGAAGAAACCCAAGCACTGCATACCTAAGCTAACTCCTAAGCCCAATGTTGGCATCAAGAATGTTCTGTTGGATCTGATATAGCCATCCAAGTGTGTCCAGATATGCTCCGCGTTGGATGCTAAATATGAACTCGAGTTTGTCACCTTTCTCTTGATGAACACATATGTTTTCACGTGGTAGGCATTTAATATGCCCGGAATCCCCAGTGAGGTGATCGAGCACAGGTTATCTATTCGGCTGGATCAAAACTTGTTCGGTAGAAACTCCATCGTTTCGCTAGCAATCGTGGAGAAGCAATTCAAGAAGAAGTAAGAAAGCTCTTGAAGGCAAGATTTATATGAGAATTCGTTTACCTCGAGCAGTTGGCCAATCCTGTGATGGTGAACAAGGCCAACAACAAGTGAAGGATGTACGTGGACTTCACTAACTTAAATAAGTCCTACTGAAAGGATCCTTTTCCACTCCTAAGGATCAACCAGCTAGTTGACTCAACGTCTGGGTGTGAATTGCTTAGTTTCCTAGATTCGTACTCGAGTTATCATCATATTAGCATGTGTAAGGAAGATAAGGAGAAAACTACCTTCATTACACTTTTTATAGTTTATTGCTACGTAAATATGCCTTTTTATTTAAAGAGTACTTGTCCTACTTACCAACAATGTGTTTAGATTAATTTTGATGATAAAATCAGAAAGAATATCGAGACATATGTTGATGATGTAAATGTTAAGGGCAAGATCAAAGGGGATATACTCGCTGATTTACAAGAAACCTTCTATAACCTCAGAAAACATCAAAAAATGTTATATCTCAGAAAGTGTGTTAGCTTTACAAGGAAAGAAAAGCTATATGGTTACCTAAATAGAGGATTAAATACTTCCTTGACTTTCTTGCCCACTCAGAAGTCTTTCTTCCTGATTGAATAGCAAGGGGCTAGGGAAGGAAGGGCATTAGTTGTGTTTGGTCTGTCAGAGAGAGAGATTTGACAATAAGTTTGTAAGTATTTGATGATGGGTTAGGTTCCAATATAGCCAAGTACATAGAGATCAACATGTTTGTACCACTTGGAGAAAAGGAAATTTAGCTTAATCCAAGTATTTATAGATAAATTGTCCTGATTTTTCTTCTCTGGTTGCTCAAATACTTTTGCTTTCAAGAATATTACTGTGTTGGTAAGTATATTCGGTGTCCGTTCCCTCGTTAGACGAGTTAATAATTTTCTTTCTCCAACTAGTAACTTGTGGGCTAGTAGTCGAGTATGTTATCCTTTTGCTCTAACTTGATTGCTTCGGCTTAAGGATTTATTAGAAAGGAGTCTAATCGAGAGAGGACTCAAGAGGATTCAACTCAGGATAATAAGGAAAGAGAAAAGACAATAAGATTACATACCTAAGGTCAGTGTAACTAATTGTCATCAGTTACATCATCATACACAATATTATCTACATTAGAGTTGGCCATTGGAGTATATTCATCGATAAGACAATGCGCCTCTGAATCGCCACAATTGAAGCCCTCGTCAAACACTAACAAGTTTAGATTATGATAGTAGCTATTGAGGCAACACAATATGTTGGAGGTGCACTCAAAAGCCGACTCGTTAATCTGCATGGCGCTCCGTTGGTGAAGGTGAAAGTGCATCTAGCCCTCCTAAGTGGGTTTTGACTTATTAATGACAAAACGATTAAGGGACTAATGGTTTATTGAAGCTATGAACAAGCTTTAGTCTCTTTGGTGAAGTTATACGACGTTAACGTCCCTCAAAAAGAAAAGAAAAGCGGTTTGTAGTACTCAATAGGATTTAATTTAATTTTATCTTTGAAATTGAGTTTAGTAAAACCGTACTATCAAGAAGGATGCAATTGTTAGATTTGATGGTGCCTCAATGCTCAAAGTAACCTCTTAGAACCAAATGTTGAGAGACACATTCACCCACAGACACCGGAAAATAGGCAAAGTGTTCTGAGTATGGAGTCTTTGGTGCTCACCGGATACTCCGGTACTTAGTGTTTTAGGCCGGAGTCTCCAAGTGAGACTCCGCCAGAGAGTTTCGGTTCCGATTTAATTTTAATAGCACGGAGTCTCCGGTGCTTAGTGAATTTTGGCCGGAGTCTCCGTGAAAGTCTCCGGCAGAGAGCCTTGGTTAGCATTTATTTTAATTGGCCGGAGTCTCCGGTGTTCACCGGATACTCCGGTAGTTGGAGTTTCCACCGGAGTCTCCGAGTGAGACTCCACCAGAGAGTCTCGGTTAGTATTTATTTTAAATGTCCGGAGTCTCCGGTGTTCACTGGATACTCCGGTACCTGGAGAGACCGGAGAGTCTGGCAAGTCTCCGGATCTTTTCTAAGTGGCAACTAAGTGCCACCCGGAGTCTCTGGTGTTCACCGGATACTCCGGGTCAGTTCAACAAAACTGTAACGACTAGTTCTGACACTATTCTGAGCCCGTTTTGGAATTTTAGCTGGAGACTCCGGTGTTCATCGGATACTCCGGGTTAGGTCAACCAGAACAGTAACGACTAGTTTTTTATATAGCTATATATACCTCCCCACCTCTTTGCATTGAATGCTTGCTGTTGTTGCTGAGCTACTCTTTGATAAAGCCTTCTAAAAGCATTCAAGAGCCCCTCCAAACCTCTCTAGTGTTTAGATTGTTCCAAAATTGAGAGATAGAGTTTGGAGGTGTGATTTGAGTTGTTGAGAAAAAATCCAACCTTTGAGCATTGAGTTCGTCATCAAGCATTCACTTGTGATCTTTTCTCTTGGAGCCTCGTTCTCCTAGATGGCAAGGCGTCGCCCGTAGAGCACTCAAGAATTGTGGAGTGCCACGGGAAGTTTGTAATCAGCCGTTGATTTGAGTAAGAAAACTTAGCTTGATCTTTATGGTCGCTAGGAGCGGATAGGGTTGAAAGAGACCCGGCTCTTAATGAGCTCCTCAACGAAAACGTAGGCGCTTCTTAGTGAGGTGGCCGAACTTCGGGATAAATTCTTGTCTATTTATTTTTGTACATGCTTTACTAATTCTTGTAGTTTTGGGATTTTCCCAAATTCTATTACTTGTGAGTATCTTACCGTAGGGTATTGTTGTTTAAGTATTTTACTCCTAGTAGAACCTGTAGTATCTCTTAGATTCTAGTAAAATTGCTTAGATTCATTTCGATTTCGAAATCCTGTATAACCCGGATAATCCGGACAAGACCGGATAGTCCACACACCCGGAGTATCGAACCTTCACCAGAGTATCCGGGCTCTGTTAATCCGCTGCTGAGTTTTAAATTTCATAAACGCCTATTCACCCCCCCTCTAGGCAACTTTAAGTACATTCAACTGGTATCAGAGCCTAACCTCCTACAAGGCTTTACCACTTGGTGGAATTCAAAATGTCAACATCCGAAAGCCCAAAGAGTCTAAAGATGATCCGTCGAAGAACAACGAAGGTAATGGTAAGGGAAAGGGAAGTGAAGTTCCTTTCAATTATGATCTTCTAAATTCTTCTAGCAATTAAATCTCCGTGCCATCCGGGCGTGCACCATTCTTTGATGCTACACATTATGCCGCTTGGAGGCACAAAATGAAAATGCATCTAATATCTCTTCATCCAAGTATTTGGAAGATTGTTTGCACATGTTGTGACTTGCCGGATGAAGATCAAGAGCTTACTTCCAATGAAGAGCAAAACATGCACCGCAATGCTCAAGCTACAAGTGTTTTGCTTAGTGCCTTGAGTCCAGAGGAGTTCAACAAAGTAGATGGGCTTGAGGAGGCTAAACAAATTTGGGACACTCTCCAAGTTGCACACGAAGGCACTACAAGCGTGATAGAGTCCAAGATAGAGTTGCTTGAGGGCAAACTAGGAAGGTTCATCATGAAAAACCATGAAACTCCCCAAGCCATGTATGATAGGACGATGGTGCTTGTGAACAAGCTAAGAGGGCTTGGGAGTGAAGATATTGATGATCACAAAGTGGTGAAAATATTGCTTAGAGCTTTCGCTCCTAGAAATCCCACCTTGGTGACACTTCTCTGAGGAAAAAGAGATTACAAAAGGCTCACACCGAGCGATGTGCTCGGGAGGATACTTGGCCATGAGCTCATGGAGGAAGAAGCCAACGAAGTGAAGATTCATGCCAATCAAAGCTCAACCTCTAAGAACAAGGAGGTTGCATTCAAGGCAAGTAAAAGCAAACAAGTAGCTCCGAAGATGAAGAGATGGCCTTCTTTGTGAAAAGATTCAAGAAATTCATGAGGAAGAGTGGCTATTCCAAATACAAGAAAGATATGCCCAAGAAGAGAACATCCAAGAGGGCATGCTATGAGTGTGACGAAATTAGCCATTTTATAGCCGATTGTCCCAACAAGAAGAAGGGAAAAGACAAGGAAGAAAATAACAGCAAGCCATTCACGAAAGACAAGTACAAGACCCACAAGAAGAAATATTCGAGTCAAGCACACATTGGAGAGGAGTGGGATTCCAATTCTAACTCCGACTCTGGTGATGAAGGGATTGCCACCATCGCCATAAGAGAGCCTACACCAAGAAAATCACTCTTGATGAGTGATGATGATGATGACTCCCCCAAGTGCCTCATGGCTAAAGGCCGTAAGGTAAAATCCCAATCCAAGCTCCTAGATAGTGATAGTGATTATGATAGTGATTGTGATAGTTTGTTTAAAGATTTAAGCAAAAATGTCATGTCTAAGATAAAAGAGCTAATGGATACAATAGATAGTCATGAGGAGACCCTTGAGAGACAAGAGGATTTGCTCATCCTTGAAAAGGGGAGAAACCTTGAACTCGAGGAGCTCCTTGCTAAAGAGAAGGAGAAAGTTGAGAAATTATCCAATGATTATGATTTGGCCAATTTCTCAATTGCTAGTCTTGAGAGTAACAATTCTACACTTCAAGAAAAATTATCATGTTTGGATAAAAATTATAAAACTCTTGAAATGCAAATTGATACCCTTAAGAGTAGCTCATTCAACTCTAATGATGCAAACTTGCTATCTAGTGCCTCCACTAGTAATGGGTCCTCTCGTTGCTTTAATATTGATATAAATGCTTGTACTACTAATGTTGAATCTTTACAAGCGTTACAAAAAGAAAATAAGAGGCTAAATGCCTTGGTCAAGTATGGATGCATCAAAACCTATAAATCCAAAGATGCACTATACAAGACCGTTCAAGCTAAGGACAACAAGCAAAAGAGAGGGCTTGGATTTGATCAATACACGAGCAAGCCAAATGACCGTGTGATGATGAATGGAGTGGAGTGCCTCAAGTTCATCAAGGGAGGCAAGCAAGATGATCACACGGCTCAAGCAAAGCAACCAAAAGCCTATGCTCCTCAACCTACCTTTTATGCATCTTATATGCTTAAGAGAAACTACCGTGGTAAAGTGGTTGCTCTTTATGTTGGTTCCCGCACAAAAGATAGAGTTGTGAAAAGGAATGTGTGGGTATCAAAGGTGCTTGTGACTAACGCTAAAGGACTCAAACAAATTTGGGTACCTAAAATAAAGGCATAAATTTATTTTGTAGGCATACTCCTCCGGTGGATCAAGTTGGGTAATTGATAATGGATGTACAAATCACATGACCGAAGAAAAGAGTATGTTCTCATCTTTTGAAGAAGATGGAGGACCATATGAAAACATCATCTTTGGCGATGATGGAAAAGGAGAGGTAATAGGTTTAGGTAAAATTGCTATTTCCAATTATCACTCTATTTCAAATGTTTTGTTAGTCAAGTCTCTTAATTACAATTTGTTATCCGTGTCACAATTATGTGAAATGTGTTACAATTGTCTTTTTACTAATGAGGGTGCGATTGTCTCTAGAAGGGAAGACGTCTCAATAGCTTTCACCGGTAAGTTGAAGGGTAAACTTTATCTTGTTGATTTTTCAACGGATGAAGTGAAGCCTAAAACTTGCTTGATTGCTAAGTCTAGCATGGGTTGGCTATAGCATCGCCGACTAGCCCATGTTGGCATGAGAAAGTTGTCTAAACTTTAAAAGGGCGAGCACATCCTAGGACTAACAAATGTTTCTTTTGAGAAAAATAGAATTTGTTGTGCTTGTCAAGTGGGAAAACAAGTCGGAGCACCTCATCCCGCCAAGAACGTGATGACAACTACAAGGCCATTGGAGCTTCTCCATATGGACTTATTTGGGCCAATTTCCTACATAAGTATTGGCGGTAACAAATATGATTTGGTTATTATTGACGACTATTCTCATTTCACTTGGGTATTCTTTTTGCATGACAAAAGTGAAACACAAGCCATATTCAAGAAATTTGTAAGAAGAGCTCAAAATGAGTTTGAAGTGAAGATCAAAAGGGTGAGAAGCGACAACGGAAGCGATTTCAAGAACATACAAGTTGAAGAGTTTCTTGATAAAGAAGGGATCAAGCACAAATTCTCGGCACCCTACTCCTCTCAACAAAATGGGGTTGTCAAAAGGAAGAATATGACTCTAATCGAGTCGGCAAGAACAATGCTTGATGAATACAAGGTATCAGATCAATTTTGGGCGGACGCAATCAACACCGCATGCTATGCCATCAACCGGTTATATCTCCACAAGATTTTGAACAAGACCGCTTATGAGCTCCTAACTGGTAACAAACCGAATGTTTCATACTTTAAAGTCTTTGGTAGCAAATGCTTTATTTTGAATAAGAAAGCCAAGAGTTCTAAATTTGCTCCTCAAGTAGATGAAGTCTTTATGCTTGGTTATGGATCAAATGCCTACGCCTATCGTGTTTTCAACAAAACCTTCGGTTGTGTTAAAATTGCACGAGATGTGACATTTGATGAGTCTAACGACTTCTAAGTGGAGCAAGTTGATCCTAATGTATTAGGTGATGAAGAAATTCCAAGTGAAACAATCAAAAAGATGATAATTGGTGAAATCAAGCCTCTAGAACCACAAAAGCAACAAATGGCTCAAAATGATCAAGCCCAACCATCTTCATCAATGCAAGTGGAGCCATCAACATCAATTCAAGATCAAGGTGAAAATCAACTTCAAGATCAAAATCAAGCCCATGATGACTCCAACAAATTCTTAGATGATGATGAAGTGGAAGACATTCAACCTCAATCTCAAGTGCCACACCCACGTGTTCATCAAGGCATCCAAAGAGATCACCTGGTGGACAACATACTTGATGATATACAAAAAGGGGTAACTACTCGCTCAAGAATTGTAAATTTTTGTAAATATTACTCTTTTGTTTCCTCTTTGTAGCCTTTGAAGGTAGAAGAAGCTCTTGAAGATCCAGAATTGGTGATGGCCATGCAAGAGGAGTTAAACAACTTCAAAAGGAATGAAGTCTGGTCCTTGGTGGAAAGACCGAATCAAAACGTAATCGGCACAAAATAGGTCTTCCGCAACAAACAAGACGAGAACGGGATCGTGACAAGGAACAAGACAAGTTTGGTTGCTCAAGGCTTCACGCAAATAGAAAGTTTGGATTTTGTAGGATCTTGACAAAAAGGTTTGAGATGTCAATGATGGGAGAATTGAAGTTCTTTCTTGGATTTCAAATCAAACAACTCAAGGAAGGGATTTTTTTTTTTGTCAAACCAAATATATCAAAGATATGCTCAAGAAGTTTGATATGGAGAATGCCAAACCCATCAAGACACCTATGCAAGCAAATGGTCATCTCGATCTCAATGAAGATGGCAAGAGCGTGGATCAAAAGGTATATCGCTCCATGATCGGTTCTCTACTTTATCTTTGTGCATTTAGGCCCGATATCATGCTTAGTGTGTGCATGTGTGCAAGATTTCAAGCCGCTCCAAAAGAGTGCCATTTAGTGGCCATTAAGAGAATTCTTTGATATTTGGTTTATACACCTTACCTTGGCTTATGGTATCCTAAAGGGTCATCCTTCGAACTTATCGGCTATTCGGATTATGCTGGTTGCAAAGTGGATAGGAAGAGCACCTCGGGGACTTGCCAATTTTTGGTTAGGTCCTTGGTGTCTTGGTCTTCAAAGAAACAAAACTCCATAGCCCTATCCACCGCCGAAGCCGAGTATGTTGCCGCGGGAGCTTGTTGTGCTCAACTTCTATGGATGAGGCAAACCTTGAGATATTATGGCCACAACATGACCAAAGTCCCACTTTTGTGTGACAATAAGAGTGCCATCGAAATAGCCAACAATCCCGTGCAACACTCAAGAACCAAACACATAGATATTAGACATCATTTCTTGAGAGACCACGCAACCAAAGGGGATATCGACATTCGTCATGTGAGAACCGAAAGATAACTAGCCGATATCCTCACAAAGCCACTAGACGAGCAAAGGTTTTGCGAGTTGAGAAGTGAGTTAAATATCCTAGATTCTCGCAACGTGGCTTGAACTGTTGCATACATTTGATTGTTATAGTGTTATAGCTTTTGTAGCTAGGAGTTTGCAAAAATTGCATTTTGTGTGCTATTTTCAATATATTTGATTCTTTGATCTTACGATCATAATTTGCTACTTGTGATCATAGTTATGTAATGATGTTTGTTGGTTGATCACAAATGGTAAAATAGTCTTATATGTCCAGCTATCCATCTCCCGAAACCTCCCCTCGAATCTCAGCCAAAACTTCCAATTCTGTCAAAGTTCCAGGTACCGGAATGTCCGGACTAGGACAGAGTATCTGGCACCTGACACTATTCCTGTATGTGCTGAGTTCTGTCGAGTTAACAGAACCCGGACTCTCCGGTCTAGACTGGAGTATCCGAGATCTATCAGGTCTGGAGTCTCCGGACTAGACCGGAGTCTCCGAGCTCTCTAGATTTTTATCCCTACCTTTCCCGAACAGTTATTCATCTCCTACCACAAACTTCTTCTTTCAACCTCTCTCTTCACAAACAACTCCCTCCGGCGATTTTCAAGTGTGTCCAAGGATGTTTGGTGTCTCTCATCGATTCACCCTCAATACAAGGTCGGAATCTCCAGACTCTCCTGTAGATTGTGATTCTTAGGGGTCCTTTGCCCTAAAAAGGTATTCTTTTGAAAAATCTCTCGATCTCTCAATACCTTCATCTAGAATCGATTTCCTCTGGTAAATTTGTTCTTTATCCTTTCTAGAACTCGTTGCTCTAAGGGATTTGCATTATCTTGGGTGAATCCCTCAAACCCTAAAGTTTTGGGTCGGAATCGAGCTGTTTGGAGTATCTGGTGTTCACCAGATACTCCGGCCTCTGTCAATCTTGTCAGTAAGCTTTGTCTTCATGCAATCCTTGTTGTATCTCAAGCCTATCTCTCTTATGAATCTCAGGAATCTTAACATGGGAGGAGATAGGTATGTGCAAGGTCACACTTTCGAAAGAAAGAAAAAGCAGAAAAGTGATCATCAAGCACAAGAACAAAATGCTCCACCACAAATAGAGGATAGTGGTAGTGGGCATGGAAGTGGTGAGCATGTCCGGAAAGTTGTGAAGAAGGTGAAGTCACCCCAAGCCACCGGACGTGGTATGCGACTTGATGAAGGAATAATTGATGTAGGGGTTCAAAGAGCAAATGTTGGTCAATGGAGAACCAAGAGTCAAGTGGGTAGAGGTTGGGAATCTGGAAGAGAAAGGGGAATAGCCCCAGTCACAGCGGTAGAGGAAGAGGAACCTTGCCAACACGAGAAGAAAGAGGCAAGGGCATTGCTATGGGGAGCAGCTCGGGGTCTCCCGATGATGACTTTGAGGAAGAGCAAGAGGAGGAGCGAGAAGAGAATGTGGTGATAGGCCTTTTGAAGCTTCACAAGTCTATCAAGAAGACTCCACCTTTTGAAACCCCAAAGCAAACGGTCAATTACATGAAACATACTTCAAAGGTGAATTCAGAAAGGCATGTCAACCCCTATGAATATGAGAAAAATGTGACTGATTATCACTTTTGGAATGATTTTCAATCAGATTTTTATGAGATAGTCATCCTTACTAAGAAGAAACCAATCACTCACATGCAATGGATTGATTGGGACTATATGGCACAAAAGAATGATTCAGTTTTCAATGAAGTCATCGCAGCACGTGAACACAAGAAAGTGAAAAATATTATGGCCTTTAAATATGATTGGAGTGAAGAAGTGATAGCTCAATTCTATGCCACGGTTTGGTTTGATGGTGCAGAAAATCCTTCCATGTACTGGATGACAGAGGGAGAACAATACAAAGTGAGTTTTAGAGCTTTTGCTCATCACTTTAGGTTTGATGCTCGTGACACCCAAAAAGAACAAATTCATAATGAGCATCAACTCACTCTGGAAGAATTAGGCTTCATGTACATGAATCGTGGAAAGGTTGAATTTGGGAAACTTACTGGGATGAGGCCATTCTATAAATGTTTTAACTCTCTATTTAGCCTTACTTTGGCGCCCAAGAGTGGAGATGCCACTACGGTGCAAAGTATTTCAAGAAATCTTCTTACAGCGATGTCCAATGATCATGCACCGTTCAGTGTTGCATATTTTCTTTGGGAAGAGATTGTCTTCACATCTAAGTCTCCTATCAAGAGCTGTGGATATGCTCCTTATATCATGTTCATAATTGAGAGAATATCCAAGAAGACCTTTGTCAAAGAGATCAAACATGAGCCATATAGAATGCGGCCTTTAAACATTAAGGCTCCCTCTCCATCACCTTCTCCACCTCGTGTTCCCCAGAGTACTAGGAAGATCGCTTCAAGATGTGCTCCACCACGTAGATCCTCCTTCATCAAGAGTGCTCTCAAGGCTATATTCAATGTTTGTACTCACAATGCAACACAGATTAAAGAGCAAAATGTCAGATTAAGGAAGATAGAGAAGCGGCAAAAAGCTATGTATGCTTCCATGAATCTTCAGCCGCCATTTTCTCCAATTGCTTCAGACGAAGAAGAAAGTGCGCCAGTTGAGTTTGAAAACCCTTGGGCATGGTATGATGAAGCCTAAGCTGCTGCGGAGAGCTCACAATCACAACATGTTGATGACTCCTCCAATGAAGAAGAAGTCTATGGAGCGAGTTCCTCTCATGATGGTGACAACGATGGAAGCAAGGATGACGACGATGGAGATGAGATTTATGAGGAAGGCAATGAATAGCTTCTCTTTGTGGTTCTCTCCTCTTTTTGGCGTTTGATGCCAAAGTGGGGGAGATGTTAGTATTTCTAGTTGTCTGCTCCTTACCGGAGTATCCGGTGTTCACCGAATACTCCGGGTCACCCAGTTCCGTTTCAGCGTTGTAATCTTTTCTTTTCGTCTCCGTTGGACATTAAGACATATGTAATAATTATGATGAATTGTGTGGTGTGCTTTTAGTATCTTGAAAATTTGTAAGACAATTATGTTAGTGTGATGCTTTTTAAGTTTGTTTTCTTATGCTTGTTACATTGAGTGATATATTGTGCCATATGCATCATGGATATTTATGTATACGCAAACTTGCACCCCATGGATCCTAAGATATAGGGGGAGCTCTTGCAAAATTTTCTTATAAATATGTGCATTTGAGTTCAAACCAAATTCTCAATCAATGCACACATTTAGGGGGAGCTCATTGTATATTCTAGAATTCAAAATCTTTTAATTCAGTTATCTCTTGTAAGCTTTAATCGTGTTGTCATTAATCACCAAAAAGGGGGAGATTGAAAGTACATCTAGGCCCCTTAAGTGGGTTTTGGCTTATTGATGAAAAAACAATTAAGGGACTAATGAGTCTATTGAAGCTATGAACATGCTTTAATCTCTTTGGTGAAGTTATACGACGTTAACGTCCCTCGAAAAGAAAACAGAAGCGGTTTATAGTACTCAATAGGATTTAATTTGACTTTATCTTTGAAATTGAGTTTAGGAAAGCCTACTATGAAGAGGGATGCAATTGTTAGATTTGATGGTGTCTCAATGCTCAAATTAACCTCTTAGAACCAAATGTTGAGAGACACATTCACCCACGGACACCGGGAAATAGGCAAAGTGTTCTGAGTCCGGAGTCTCCGGTGTTCACCGGATACTCCAGTACTTTGTGTTTTAGGCCGGAGTCTCCGAGTGAGAGTCTCGGTTCCGATTTAATTTTAATTGTACGGAGTCTCCGGTGTTCACCAGATACTCCGGTGCTTGGTGAATTTTGGCTGGAGTCTCCGAGAAAGTCTCCGGCAGAGAGCCACAGTTAGCATTTATTTTAATTGGCCAGAGTCTCCGGTGTTCACCGTATACTCTGGTAGTTGGAATTTTCGACCGGAGTCTCCAAGTGAGACTCCGCCAGAGAGTCTCGGTTAGTATTTATTTTAAATGTTCGGAGTCTCCGGTGTTCACCGGATACTCCGGTACCTGGAGAGGCCGGAGAGTCCGGTAAGTCTCCGGATCTTTTCTAAGTGGTGACTAAGTGCCACCCAGAGTCTCCGGTGTTCACCGGATACTTCGGGTCAATTCGACAGAACTGTAACGGCTAGTTCTAACACTGTTCTGAGCCCATTTTGGAATTTTGGTCGGAAACTCCAGTGTTCACCGGATACTCCGGGTTAGGTCAACCAGAACAGTAACGGCTAGTTTTTTAGGGATAGATATATATACCTCCCCACCTCTTTGCATTGAATGCTTGCTGTTGCTGTTGAGCTACTCTTTGACAAAGCCTTCTAAAAGCATTCAAAAGCCTCTCCAAACCTCTCTAGTGTTTAGATTGTTCCAGAATTGAGAGATAGAGTTTGGAGGTGTGATTTGAGTTGTTGAGCAAAAATCCAACCTTTGAGCATTGAGTTCGTCGTCAAGCGTTTACTTGTGATCTTTTCTCTTAGAGCCTCGTGCTCCTAGACGGCAAGGCGTCGCCCGTAGAGCACACAAGAATTGTGGAGTGCCATAGGAAGTTTGTAATCACCCGTTGATTTGAGTAAGAAAACCTAGCTTAATCTTTGTGGTCGCTAGGAGAGGATATGGTTGAAAGAGACCCGGCTCTTAGTGAGCTCCTCAACGGAGACATAGGTGCTTCTTAGTGAGGTGGCCGAACTTCGGGATAAATTCTTGTCTCCTTATTTTTGTACAAGCTTTATTAATTCTTGTAGTTTTGGGATGTTTCCCAAATTCTATTATTTGTGAGTATCTTACTGCAGGGTATTGTTGTTTAAGTATTTTACTCCTAGTAGAACCTGTAGTATCTCTTAGATTCTAGTAAACTTGCTTAGATTCATTTCAATTTTGAAATCCTGTATAACCCGGATAATCCGGACAATACCAGATAGTCCAGACAACCAGAGTATCCGACCTTCACCGGAGTATCCGAGCTCTGTTAATCCGCTGCTGAGTTTTAAATTTCAGAAACGCCTATTCACCCCCCTCTAGGCGACTTTAAGTACATTCAGATGGGTGAGGGCAACTTCTCAAAACTTTTCTGCCAGCTGCATAAGGCGATGGGCATACCCTTCCAAGGTTCGCTCAAGGGGGAGGATCAACTCCAAACCTTAGCTTCTCCATCTAGATATTAAATGACTATAAAGTAGTCGCCAACATCGACTAGAGGGTCTTCACTGTATCCTGGGTGGTAGCAGCCTCATCTTGAGCTAAACTCACGGCGACCCACAGTTGTTCCTTCTCTATAGCAAAGGTTGAGGAAAGAATTTATTCAAGTCAGAACTACAAATGAGTAGTAATAATCTCGACTCGTTTGGTCAAAGACTTACCAGATAGGTCCTTTTTAGTGTGGTCACCTTAGCCAAGTGGGTAGCATCCTTCTCAGTATGGGCGGATAGGATCTTCATGTGCTCATTATAGAAACATGTGATCTTTGTTTCCTCTTCCACTAGCTCGAGTTAAAGTCCTTATACTTCATTGGCACAGGAAAGTGAGGCCTTAGGCTTAGGCTCAGCACACTGGTTAAACAATGTGTTTAAAACAACTGCACAACCAAGAGTGACCTACAAAGTAAAGAAAACGGTTAGGCTAAAAGAACTGCTTTTGGATAATATTTTTTGAGTGAAAGTAACTTACCTGGATGAGGACCATAGCCTTGTTATCTTGACTCCAAACTGCTCGACGGTAGTGGCAAGAACTAGCCCCCAAGTGGGCCGACACTGAGTCCGCCACCAGCCATTGATGGACTGGCAGGGATCTCAATTGTAGTAGTGGTCATGTCTCTATCGGAGATGACCACTGCAATCTCTTCTATTCCAACCATTCCCAAAACAATTTCCTCAAGCTCAAACATGCTATTTGTTGAAATAGTAACATCCATTGTTGTAGGCACATCAATGGGCTTTGGTTCCTCTGCGACACTTTGCAAAACACCTCGAGCTCAAAGCCACACAACTATGAAGAAAACATAAATAAAGATTGGAAAGGAAAGAGAGTCAAGTAAAGAATAAGTTATACAACTTACCTTGAGTGTTTAATCTTAAACTTGAGGGTGAGCTTCACCCTTATCTCAAGGGAAGAAATTCCTGACTCGACAGGACATGCAACAGACTCATGGTTGAGGACTACCAGAACGATGCTTTCTGCCTAGAGGATTTTCTTCAATGACTCCTCTATTAGAGGCACCAATGTTGTGGCTGGGGCATTTTTTACTTCCCTTAATGCGTCTACCTGAGACAAGCTCGAGTCCTATTGGATTCAATTCGATTCGAGGAAGAGCCTGTAAGGACTAACAACAAATTACAACTCAAGAGATAATGTGAAAAGCATATAATGGTAAAGGAAATTACCTGAATTTCCACCTCCCTTAATTTGGATGGAAAGTCGCATAGAGCTTTTGGGATGAAGTCTCGGTTGTCCACCAGGGGCTTGTCGAGGAGGTATAACACTCTCTTGTTGGCGGCACTCAGGGGTAGCTCTATGAGAAGATACAAGCACTTAGAATATGCATATATACAAATGAGGATAATGAGAAGATGACAATCTTACCTTTGTCACTCTCCTTCGTTAGGTCTGAGAGTCCCGAATACGTCCATGTTGGATGCACTCAAGACTTCAATGGATTGATTTAGCGCCGGATGAAATCCAACACCACGCCCCAAGCAATCAGACTGCGAGTCTTTAGTCCCTGTTGTAGTCGACAAGTACTTGGAGTTGCTAGCTCACCTCGAGATACTCTAGCCAGTTTGCACTTGGTTTTGTCTAGATGCCCTTGTACTTGAGCACGCCTAGGGCAGGGCACTCATAGTAGAACCACTTCTTGTGCCTTCTCAACCATAATGGCTTCAATGTTGATGTACTCACCAGTGAGGCCCTCATGAAGGAGGAATTTGATGGAACCCATTGCTCCTGCAGCTGAAATTTGCTTTAGCTACTAGAAGTAGTAGAAGAGGAGCATGTGTGGCTTCACCCTCATGAAGGATTTGCAAAGGTGACCAAATATGCTCAACATCATGATGGAGTTGAGGTTGAAGTTGATGAGCTCGATGTCGTAGACGGAGAGGATTTCTATAAAACAAAATCTGAAGTAGGAAGGCAAAAACAACAACGAAAGAAGGCCTTGAATAACATGATTTCTCTAATGTTTGGGGTTTGGAATTCTTTTCCCTCTACTTGTCTACAAGGAATTAGACTCTTACGGGCAATTTGTCATTTCTTCTCCAGTTTTTGGATGTGAGCATCCGAGGACTCCGAGGCGGCTGACGAGTTGTTGGTGGACGCCATTGGAAGAGTTGAGAGTGGAGGTTGAAGAAAGGGGAAAGATTTGCTTGAAGAGCGAAAAGTCTTGAGAATGTGAGCATTGAAATGCAGATAACATTGGGATTCTCTCCTATTTATAGGGAGACTGGTATAGCTACTATTCTATAACATATGTCACTAACATCGCCTCAATTAAAGACATCCGTGATGTTTCAAAATTTGAAACTACCTTTACAGCCAATATGAAATATGAGCATGTGTGGAGATCAAGTAACTTAAGGTATAAATGTTGTCATTTAGGTTTTATGGACTAACCCATGTGCTTTGTGCTTGAGAGTGAGTTGGGGTTAGGATCCAGAAGAAGGCATAAGTTGAATTGAAATCATATATGTCAAGACTGAAGAACAAGAGTGAACTCCATATTTGATAAAATGAATTCCTTGAAGATGTTGAATACAAAGTGGTTTTCTATGGCAAGACGGTGAAGGGCAAGCAAGACTTGGCTGCGATGGACCATCCGTGGTGAAGGGTAAGCAAATGGCTTGGCGCCGAAGGACCAAGGCAGTGGTGAAGAGTGAGTGAAGGCTTTGCGTCGATGGACCATGCGAGGCCATGGGAAGCTCTGGATGATTCACATCAATCATATGAAGAATCAAGTGAAAAATATATGGAAGTTGGCAACCCTCAAGGTTTGAAAGAAAGAAGCGGTACTTGAAAGTTTTCAAATGCTCAAAGTGGTTCAAACGAGTTTTTATCTTTGAATTTGAGTATAGGTATGCTGCACTATTAAGAGGGATGCAACATGAGCTAATTATCACGTCTCAGTGCTCAAGAGTTCCCAACCAAACCCAAAGTGAGAACTTCTTGTTAAGAGTCCGGAGCGGAAAGTGTGGAAGTGTCCAAAATGGATTTTGGAATGTTCCTAGTTTTATCCTATGTGTTTTAGGTCATGAATTCAGTTGGTATGTATAGCCCTCTGAATAAGCTTTCCATAGAGTCCAAAATCGTCGAAATCGGACTTCGGGATCAAAAGTTATCGTCGTTTTTCGGAGGTCAGCTGTGCTGTGGCCGAAGACTCCGGTGAAGTCCGGATACTCCGATACCTGGAGTGGCCGGAGACTCCGGGAAGTCTCCGGGGCTGTTTTCTGTGTTAAGTGCCGACCGGAGACTCCGGTGTAGGCCGGATACTCCGGTAAAGTCCAGAAAAGAGCATAACGGCTAGTTTTGACACAGTTCTGTGACCGTTCTGACGCTATTTTGGAATTGAGACCGGATACTCCGGTGTTCACCGGATACTCCGAGGTAGGTGTGTCAGAACAGTAATAGTTAGTTCTTTGAAGTGGACTATTTATACCCCACTCACCCCATCCTTTGGGGCAGCTGCAAGGGCACGAAAAGAACATCCTCTAGAGCCAAAAGAACCTCTCCAACTCCATTCTAGTGTGTGATTTGAGAAGAAAAGTGAGTTGGGTTGAGAGATTGGAAGATTGAGTGCAAGTGAGCTAAAATCCAATCTTGAGCACTTGAGTTCTCGGTAAGAAGTTCGTCGTTGCGTTTGTTACTCTTAGAGGTGAAGCCTCCTAGGCGGCTAGGCATCGCCGACGAGCATCCAAGGTTGTGGGTTGCCGCGGAAGTTTGTGAATGGCTCGATTTCGCCTCCGCAAGGGAAGAAATCAAGAGTGGATCGAGGAAAGCGGTTGAAAGAGACCCGGCTCGTTGGAGCTTCCTCAACGGAGATGTAGGATTCACGGTGGTGAATCCGAACTTCGGGAAATAAATCTTGTGTCTCCTCTCTTGTTTCTTTACTTTTGAGTTCTTGTTCAAATCTTTGTGCATATTGCTTGATCTACTTGTTTGTGTGTATTTGTGTGTAGGTTCTCCGTGGATCTACTTGAAATCATCTCCGGGAACACACGACATCACTTGGTTTGAGCTAGAACTCTCTACCCATCCTTTATATTCAGTTTCGGGCTCAGTTCTATACAGAATCCGGAGAATCCAGACTTTATCGGAGATTCCGGACCTGTACAACCCGGAGACTCCGGTCTTCACCGGAGTATCCTGATGAACAGTAATTTCAGGCATATGAACGGTGTTTTTAGCCTTTTTCAATTTAAGTTTTATTGCATATCTCTCGCTAGATTAGAGTAATTTTTGTCACCTTAGGATTGTAATTTCCACACTTATTTAGGGTGATTGTGCACTAGTAGAGCCTATCATATTTAGGTTTTTCACTTGTCAAAAATCCGTTAATTTATATTCCGCTGCAAGTTTAGGCCAACGGTAAAAGGGGACTAATTTTTGTAAAATGCCTATTCACCCCCCCCCCCTCTAGGCGACATCATTGTCCTTTCAGTGCCGCCCCCCTGGCCACAACAGGAGCTCAGGACCTTCGCTTACACCTCAATGAGCAGAGGGCCATCGAGGATGCGCGCGTCACCCTTGAGCGCCACCGGGAGTCCCGGCTCGAGGCCGAGGCAGAGGACCAGGCTTCCTCTATGTCGGCCTGTGACCGCCGGGGTTCCCCAGCGTGCCGGTGTTCGCCCCCCCCCAAGGGCGCTGCTCGCGCCACGGGGTACAACACCAGCTGTCGCGCATTCACCAACGAGCTCTATCGGGTTAACTGGCCCACGAAGTTCAGGCCAAAACTACCGGAGAAGTACGATGGGTCCATCGACCCTGTCGAGTTCCTCCAGATCTACACCACCGTCGTCCAAGCGGCGAGCGGCAGTGAAAAGGTTATGGCCAATTACTTTCATGTAGCCTTGAGGGGCTCTGCCCGCTCCTGGCTTATGAACTTACCCCCGGGATCCATCGGCTCCTAGGATGATCTCTGCCACCAGTTCATGGCCAATTTTCAAGGCACCTTCACATGCCCCGGCTTGGAGTGCGACCTCCATGCCGTGAAGCAGCAAGAGGGGGAGACGCTGAGATGCTTCATACAGCGCTTCAGCCAGGTCCGCAACACCATCCCGCGAATTACCCCCATGCCATCATCATCGCATTCCGGCAGGGCGTCCACGACGAGCGGATGCTTGAAAAGCTAGGGACGCATGAGGTCAAAACCACCGCGGAGCTCTTCGCGTTGGCCGACAAGTGCGCTAAGGCGGCGGAAGCTCAGGCGTGGCATGTCCCGCGCCCTGAGCAACCCGCTGCCGACAAGGCAGGTCCTTCCCTCTCTGACAGGCGGGAAAAGAAAAGGAGAAGGAGGCGTGACGCTGCCCCTGTCGTGCCAGCAGAGGGCCTGCCCGCAGGCCGGCATGCCGGGCAGCTGTCGACAGGAGGCCGCTCCCCCAAGGGCTCCCACTCCCGCGAAGCCCGAACCAGGAAAGTGGTGTGAGATCCACCAAACTGACTGGCACGACCTCACTGAGTGCTTGTCGGAGGGTTAGCTCCTGTTGCAGGGATCCTGAGGGATCCCTTTTTAGAGATTCGGCCGGGGGGATGATTCTGAATAAGTTTGCTGGAGAAATAAATGGATATGAATGCAATGGCGAGTGGCGAGGAATGATCTATGCAGAAAAGAGTAAATGCGCTGGGGGGATTTTTAGACAGGTTCAGGCCGCACTGAGCGTAACACCCTACTCCAGTGTGGATGCTATAAATGCTCTGAGAATGTCTCTCAGGAATGTGCTAGTTACAAGAATGTCTATCTATCCTAGAACCTGGGGCTCCTTGTTCTTCGGTTTCTATGCTCGTACGAAGGTGTTCTTCGATCTGTGTGTGTGTGTTCGTTGGCTTTGAGTGCGCTAGTCTGAGAGTTCAAGCGTCGCCTTCCAATTAACTCTCTCAGACCTCCAGAGCCTTTTTATCCGCGCCTACCGACTCCTTAAATACCCGCTGGCGGTAGCGTTCCCCGAATGGGAGGGCGCGAGTTCCAAGGCGCCATAAATGGAAAAGGCATCATCATAGCCTCTGTGCGAAGTGACGGGGGTTGAAAACGCGCCCCGCGCCCGGTCTTTAGTCGTCATGATGGCGCTAGCAACGGGCGTCGTGGAGAGGGCCCACCGGGCAGCCGCAGAGCGGCCCGGCGTGCCCGCCCCGTCTTGTTCACCTACCACAGCAGCGCGGCAGACGGAACGCCTCGGGCCTTACGATGCTATCCCGAGGCGCGCCGGATAGCGTGGGATGGGACCCGTGCATTAAATGTCCCACGCCCTTCTGCCAAAATATGACAGGAACTGACACCGAGCGTGGCGAGAGCAGTTGGAGGTGACAGGCCACGCGCGCTCTTAAATGCAGCCTCGGGCCTTTCACTGGCTGATACCTCATCGCTGGGCCCCTGTGGGGGCCACTGACGGGGGCTTCCTGGGTCGTCGGGGAATCAAGTGCTCAGAGGTCACTGTTCACCAACGCCCTTTCTTGGTCCTCGGAGAACCGAGTGCTCGGGGCCCACTGTTCACGGCCCGAGCACTCTCTCCTGGCCTTGACTGTACGGATCCTCGGGGAACTACCTTCCTTGAGTCCTAGGGGTACTCGGGTGCCCGGGGGCTACTGCTCGAAGCCCCGGGCATACCTCTCCCGGTACTCGGTTCTCTTGGTCGACGGGGGACTTGGGTGCTCGGGGGTCACTGTTCACCTCCCCGAGCACTTTCTTCCCGGTCACTTAGTCTTCGCAGATCATCGGGGAATCCGGGTACCTTGGGACCACTGACTGTGGCCCCGAGCGCCCTCTCCTGGGACTTAGTATTTTTTACCTCGTGGAGGTTGATGAGGACATCACTCTTTCGGATACACACACACCGAGTATTCCTCCAACAATAGGTCCATTGACACGAGCTCATGCACGTCAACTAAATCATGAGGTGAGCTCGTTCCTTAGTGTTCCTTTATATATTGATAAGGATGGGATGCTACTGAATAATTGTGATGTATTATTATTTAGGAACACAGGAGAAGAACAGCAAGGGCGCCCAAGCCAAGGTGGAGGTCCAATCAAGTTCGAGTCCGTTTCGGAGTCCAGGACCAACCTGCACTAAAATCATCACCCAGGACGTATACGGACTCCGTTTTCGACGTTCTACACATGGTTGGAAAGCTAAGGAGATAAGCTTTCCAACGGGACTGGTCCCATGTCCAAATTCTTTCTGAGTCAACAGGAATTGTTGAAACAAGTGGACATCCAGAATCTGTCAGGGTGCTGCGCCACCATCTTTTGGGCTGTTGGGCCGTGTAACGTGTTTGAGTCCATTAGGGACGCGTCCAGGGGTCCTTGGCCGACCCTAGTCTTTTATATACAGTAGCCGCCACCCTAATTAGGGTTGATTTTTGCTTAGATATTGATCTACACACAGATTGTGAGATTTTCGCTCTTGTTCCGGACCGACTAGGCCGCCGCAAGTGTTTGTGGAACCCCAACTTCGAGTGCTTGAATTCTATTCGCAATATTTCAGATTGCATCTTCTATGTTCTTGCTTGTGTTCTCGGTACGCTTGCAGGGATTGAGCCTTCTTGGCGAGGTCAACCACGCGACACGGTTGATAACCAACGGAGCTGTGGTGTAGTAATTGCAAGGGAGACGATCTGTTCAGGTCGAAGCCTTTGGATCATCAACATCGAGTTCTCCATCCACCGACTTATCGCTACCTATCAGAAGATCAGGCCAACATTACTCATCAGAGGTCACCCCGCGGGATGGCGCCACATGGCAGATTACTGGCTTGGCCTCGAGATTTGGGGACCCCTGGTTCCTGATTCACCGACAGTGCCGGTCGGTTAAAGGACTCGTCGAGCGGCGCCAGAAGGAGCGCGAGGAGCGCCGCAGGGGTGGCGACGACAAAGCCGACCCCGAGAACCCAGAGCTCGGGTTCCAGGAGCCCGAGCACACCGTCGCCTTCATCGACGGGGGGCATGTACACAACCTCCTCTCGTCGTTGCGTCAAGACAATGCGATGTGAGGTGTGCTCGACCACCCTGAGCACTGCGACCGCAAGGCCTCTGAAGTGGTCGGAGAACCTGATCACGTTCAGTCTGGCGGACCACCCCGCGAGTACTGTAGGTATGGGGCGACTACCTCTAGTAGTGTCCCCAACCATCTGCAAAGTAAAGGTTAGCATAGTACTGATCGATGGGGGTGCAGGCTTGAACCTCCTGTCTCAGGAGGCCATCAAGAAGCTGCAGGTGCCTTCCAGGCGCCTAAAGCCGTCGCTCCCCTTCTACGGGGTGACACTGGGGCATACACTGCCCCTCGGTCAGGTCGAGCTGCCCGTCACATTCGGGAGCTGGGACAACTTCTGGACGGAGAACGTCATCTTCGACGTCGTGGAGGTCCCCCTGCCCTACAATGCCATCCTCGGGCGCCCGGCGCTCGCCGGGTTCATGGTGGTGACGCACTATGCCTACCTCACGGTTAAGATGCCGGACCCTGCTGGCCCCATCTCCGTACCCACTGAGACCGGCAGCGCCGTCTCCAGCGCCGAGCAGCTCTACTCGGCCTTGGTCTCTGCTCAGGCCAAGGTCGAAGGACACCCAGGGGGCCTGGGACCCTCTTCATCCAAACTTTGACTCGCCACCGACGCCTCCATCCCCACGAAGGAGGTCGTGGTGGGCGAAGACTCATCCCAGGTCGTCCAGATCGGCGGTGACCTGGGCAACAATTAAGAAAGCGCTCTCGTCGCCTTCCTCCGGGATAACGTCGACGTGTTTGCATGGCAGCTGTCCGATATGCCCGGGATCCCTAGGGAGGTGATCGAGCACCACCTTGTTGTGCGACCAGACGCACGGCCGGTGAGGCAAAAGGTCCGGCGGTAGGCGTCCGAGCGCCAGGAGTTTATCCGGGAGCAAGTCAGCAAGCTCCTTGACGCCGGCTTCATCCGAGAGGTCCTCCACCCAGAGTGGCTGGCAAACCCAGTCATCGTTCCGAAGGCCAATGGCAAGCTGTGAATGTGTGTTGACTACACCGACCTAAACAAGGCTTGTCCAAAAGATCCTTTTCCTTTACCCCGCATAGATCAAATTGTAGATTCCACTGCGGGATGTGATCTTTTGTGTTTTTTAGATACAAATTCGGGTTATCACCAAATCCGCATGGCCAAACAGGACAAGAAAAAAACATCCTTTACTACCCCAGTGGGGCCCTATTGCTATGTCTCAATGACTTTTAGTTTGCGCAACACTGGGTCGTCATTCTAGCGGGCCGTGCGCATTACCCTTGATTCGCAGGTTGGCCGCAACGTTGAAGCTTACATTGACGACCTCGTGGTCAAATCCCGAGAGCGCGCCACCCTGCTGGGGGACTTAGCCGAGACTTTCAATAGTCTCCGCACTACCCGCCTGTAGCTCAACCCCAAGAAGTGTGTCTTCGGGGTACCCGCGGGCAAGCTCCTCAGTTTCTTGGTTTCCAACCGAGGAATCGAGGCCAATCCGGAGAAGGTTCGGGCCATCAAGCAGATGCGTCCCCCGGCTTGGCTCAAGGAAGTCCAGCGTTTCACTAGCTGCATGGCGGCCCTGGGGCGCTTCATCTCCAAGCTCGGGGAGCGAGGGCTCCCTCTCTTCAAATTACTGAAAAAGGCTGGTCATTTCGACTGGACACCGGAGGCCGAGCAGGCCTTCTAAAACTTAAAGAAGTATCTCACCTCACCGCCCGTACTAGTGGCCCCCTCCGAGGGTGAGCCTTTATTGCTCTACGTCTCGGCCACTCCTCAGGTCGTGAGAATGGTACTGGTGGTGGAGCATGACGAGTGCTCAGGGCAAGGTGCTGGGTCCGAGCTCCCAACCACCCCCAAGCAGTCTTCGGGTCTCGGGGCTCCTCCTGACCGGGGAATTGAGCCCGAGACCCCGACTCCTCCCAACTAGGGAGTCGAGCCTGAGATCTCGGCCGGCCCCGACTACTGCGCCGAGCTCGGGGGCTGTGGCAAGCCCTCGGGCGAGGCTGCTGTCTGGGCGAGTGAAGTCCTCCGAGACGCCAAGACAAGATACCCTCATGCCTAGAAGATGCTCTATGACATACTCGTCGCTTCCAGGAAGCTGCGCCACTACTTCCAGGTGCACAAGGTCTCGGTGGTAACCACATACCAACTGGGGCCGATCCTCCGGAATCGAGAAGGCACTGGGTGTATCGTCAAGTTGGCAGTCGAGCTTGCAGAATTCGATCTGCACTTCGTCAGCCGCCAGGCAATCAAGAGCCAGACTCTGTCTGACTTTGTGGCAGAGTAGATGCCAGTCCCCGAGATCGACAATGAAGAGATTTCCCGTACATTGGGGAAGACGGGCCCAGGTACTGGGTCATGCACTTTGACGGCTCCCTCATGCTGAAAGGCGCGGGGGCTGGAGTGGTGCTCACCTCCCCAACGGGTGAAGTACTCCAGTACGTCGTGCAACTGCATTTTTGAGCAACCAACAATATGGCGGAATATGAGGGCCTCATCGCTGGCCTCCGAGCAGCGGTGGGCCTTAGGATCCGACGGCTTCTGGTCATGGGAGACTCCCAGCTGGTGGTCAACCAAGTTTCCAAGGAATACCAATGAGCGGATCCTCAGATGGCGGCGTACGTGGCGGAAGTCAGGAGGTTGGAGAGACACTTCGACAGCCTCGAGCTGCGGCATATACCTCGCCGCGACAACGCTCTGGCTAATGACCTCTCCCGCCTGGCCTCTGCCCGGGGGCTCGCCCCAGCCGGAGCCTTTGAAGAAAGGCTCACACGGCCATCCGTCCTGCCTGCCGACTAGGATGAAGGGAAACCCTCGAGCCTAGTTGAGGGAACCCAGGTAGCACCCTCAGTGGGAGGTCATGTCAGGGTGCCGCCGCCCGATGAGTGCGCTGCGCTTGCCGGTGGTTCTCAAGATACCTCGTGGATCAACGAGATCCGAGGGTACTTGAAAGAAAATATCCTTCCCGGGGATGATGCCTCTGCTGAGAGGATTGCAGTCCAAACGCTATGCCATAGTACATGGGGATCTCTACTGACGCGGCATGGACGGTGTCCTCCTGAAATATATCACCCGGGCAGAAGGCAGTGAGCTCCTCATTGAGATCCATGAGGGCGAGTGCGGTGGCTATGCATCGTTCCGCACGCTGGTAGGGAAGGCCTTTCGGCAAGGCTTCTACTGGCCTATAGCCCTCCAGGACACTTCCGAGTTGGTTCGGCGCTGCAGGGCGTGCCAGTTCCACGCAAAACAGATTCACCAGCCAGCTCAGGCTCTCCATACCATCCCCCTGCCATGGCCCTTCGCGGTCTGGGGGCTGGACATCTTGGGTCCATTCTCCCGAGCAATCGGGGACTATGAGTACCTCTACATCGTCATCGACAAGTTCACTAAGTGGCCAGAGGCGGTCCCAGTCATCAAGGTCACCAAGAACACGGCGCTTCAATTCATCCACGATATCACAAGTCGCTTCGGCGTCCCGAACAGGATCATCACCGACAATGGCACCCAGTTCATAAGTGCCCTGTTCGGGGACTACTGCGAGGACCTCAGCATCAAGCTTTGCTTCTCCTCTGTCGCTCATCCTCGGAGCAATGGGCAGGTCGAGCGTGCAAAAGCTGAGATACTGAAGGGGCTCAAAACCCGGACCTACGATGTGCTCGCAAAGCATGGGAAATGGTGGATCGACGAGCTGCCTGCTGTGTTATGGGCCAACCAGACCACGCCAAGCCGCGCCACCGGGGAGACTCCTTTCTTCCTCGTGTACGGTGCCAAGGCGGTCCTCCCCTCTGAGCTCACTCTTGGCTCCCCTCGGGTGAATGCCTACTCAGAAGGCGAACAGGAACAATAAAGACGCGACGACGTCGATCACTTGGAGGAGCGCTGGTGACAAGCCGCCGTCCGAACAGCCAGATACCAGCAGAGCCTGCGGCACTATCATCAGCGTCACATCCGGCCCGGTCACTCGAGGTTGGGAATCTAGTTTTTTGACGCGCCCAAATGCGCGAAAGAAAGAATAAATTGTTCCCCATGTGGGAAGGCTCCTTCATCGTGACCGGTGTCCCGCGACAATGCTCGTTTCGGCTGGCCACAGAGGACTGGCAGCCGCTCCCAAACGCGTGGAACATCGAGCATCTGCGCAAATTTGATCCCTAGGTGGACATGTTCGTGCTCGAGCCAACCAGACCTGGGGTCCCCCCTGCCCAAGTTGGCCGGGGGCCGCCACCAACCATGTAAGTTACCACTTTTGTACAAATTGTCAATATACACTCTTATTTTGAGTTTTCTCTCTAGAATCCATATGTTTAATCTGTTTGGTGAGATGCTCAATTTGTGCGAGAAAACACGCTCTCTCATTTTCCCGTTGATAAAAACAGATCCCGGTCGGTATGCGCATAGGCAGTAGCTGCTGACTTAAGTTTGTTGTGGTAGGCTGTGGTATCTAGCTACATGGCAGTGCCCCGAGCACCACCGAGCCTCTGGGGTTCTCGGGTAATCCTACCGCTTGAGCAAAGAGTGGTCGGGACCGCATAGACCCTAGGGGCGGGCTGTCGGTGCTCGGCCTGGTCAGTCTTGCCCTGGGCACCACCGAACCATTAGACCACTTGGTTATGCCTCTGTCTGTACACTTTGTCGGTCCGAGTATTCGAGAGGTCTCGAGTCACAAACAAGAGCAGTCTATAATCAGTACCACACTAACAGAGCGCACCAAGCAAAGAGTCTTTGCCAATTTCTTAGGTTTACAGATCAATGATCAAGAACCAGGCAGCCCCGACCGCAAGGGCCTCAGTGCCCAGGGCGCTGCTCGAACTTACGGGGTCCTCGGGTAGTCCTGCCGCAAAAACATGAGTGGTCGGGACCGCCTAGCCCCTGGTTCTCTCACCTGCTTTCCAGTGCTCGGGTGCTCCATACAAGGGAACCAACGTTCCCGGGCGCCCTGAGCTCAGGGTGTCTACCCCCTCCTAGATCGGTCGGCTAGAAGGTTGACAGCTGTCCGGTGAGTAACTAAAGTTATATGAATTTCCTTTCATACATACGCAATAAACTATTGTTCTCGAGTTGTCCTCGGGACCCTCGCATGCTAATCTGTTCGGCGAGATGGTCTCCTCGCGCGCAAAACTCTACCCACGTGTTTGCTTTTTTGGAACAAAAAAAAATAGACAGTGGTCGATGCACCGTACAGGCAGCGATGGCTGACCGAGGTCCTTTATGGTGGCCGTGGTGTTCGGCCGGCTTGGCAGTACCCCGGGCACTACCGAGTCTCTGGGGTCCTCGGGTAATCCTACTGCTTGAACAAAGAGTGGTCGGGACCGCCTAGACCCCGGGGGCGGGCTGTCGGTGCTCGGTCTGGTCAGTCCAACACCGGACACCACCAAACTGTGGGGACTCTTGGTCGCGTTTCCGCCCGCACGTGTCTCCGGTCTACTTGTTTGGGAGGTTGCAAGTTGGAAAGTGTTCACTGGTCGTGAAGTGCACCGTGCTGGATGGACTTATCTCTCGAGCAAGGAAGTTCGTGTATGTGTCTCTTTGACTTAGCAGCTGCGGACTCGCGAGGGCTCGGGGGCTGGACGCTCGGGTGGTCCCACTACTCGTACAATGAGTGGTCGGGGCAACCTAACTCTCGGGGGAAGAGGGCCGGGCTCGGTTCGGCCAGTTCCTCTCGGGACATCAAGCAAAAAGCCAAAAATATAAAGACAAACACAGTGGAGTTTCGATCCCAAAGAAAGGCTTCTATTGTATTAAGAGGAACCATTCAGGAGGGGATCACTCCCATATTTACAACATTCCAAAAACAAAAAACCTAACTATCTACAGGCTCAGGCGGAGGTGAAGACACATCGCTGCTGCTATCGCCGCTCGGTTTCGGCTCCGACTCCCGCACAAAACACGCCGCCACCTCGGCGGCGACGTCGCGAATGGCTTCCCGGGCGGCAGCTTCCTCGGCCTCGACCACGCCCCGCCGGACTGGCTCCAGCGGGAAGGCGGGGTCTCGGCTGCGATAGCAGGCGAGAATGTGCTCGGCCACCGCTTGGACCAGAGCACGCCCCTCCCGGGACACCAGCTCCTGCACAGCATCCGGAAGGGCCTCGAGGCGCTGGGCGATCTCCACAAAGCCGAGGGCGATGTGGCCAGTCGTCTCCTTGTCCAGCGACTACTCGTCCACGTGCACGTGCCCGAGCCCGGCCGCCTTCACGGAGTTCCGTGCCTGCTGAAGGATGTCCCGCATCATCACCTTCACGTTGGTCCGCTCGGCGATGACGGTCTCGAGCTCGTCCTTTGCGCTCTTCAGCTGGTCCTCAAGGCTGGTGCCGTCGGCTACGCTGGTAGGGACGCCCCTCGTGGATGGGATCTCAGTTTGAGCTCGTTGTAGCTACTCAGCCCGGGCCTCGACGACCCGCTCTCAAGCGGCCAGGTTGGCCTCCCGCTTGGCGACCAGCTCCTCCCGGGCAGTGAGAGCTGACGATGCCGAGGTAGCATCTGCCTCGCGCTACGCGACCTGCTCCTCCCGGGCATCAAGGGCCACCGCCGTTATTTCGACGTCGGTCTCGCGCAGCTCGACCTGCTCCTGCAGGCGAAGGACATCGGCGCGACCGCACTCGAGCTCGTCATTCTAACAGGCCAAGTCCGCCTGGGCAGACCGCACGGCCTCCTCCCTTTTGCCAGCCGCCTCCTCCCGAGACAACAACTGCCACTCTCGAGCAAGTAGCTCTGCGGCCCGCCTCCGAGACGCCTGGTCGCGCTCGGTCGCGAGCCGCTCCATGCGGCTGGCCTTCTCCTACGCAGCAACAGCCTCGTCACATGTCTCCTCCAGCGTCTCCCGCTCCTCGACCACCTCGCGCATGGACTTCTCGTAAGACGCGTGAGCCGAGGCGACGCGGGTCTCCAAAAGTTTTCGAGCCTCCTCCAGCCGGCCCCTCTCATCAACCAGGGCAACGTGCTCTGCCTTCTCTACCGCCACGGCCAGTTCAAGCCACCCTATGACCACCCAGGCGCTTCCTAGCACCTCCGGGAGGGGTTCCGGGGCCTGGCCAGAAGATGGCTGGGGGCTAGATCCCCTGCGAGCCCTCTTTGTAGAGGTGCTCGGGGTCCTCAACGGCTGCCGCGCCGGCGTCGCCCTCGTCGCGACCACCTCCCCTGCGGCCACTCACTCCTTCCTCGGAGGGCTCGGGGCAGGTTCAGTCGGCGTTTGCTGCTCGAGACCCGCCGGGGCCCTCAGCTCAGGGCTGGCCGGCGCCCTCGGAACTGGCGCACTCGGCCCTGGAACAGGGACTGGCCTTGGCTCCTCTGGTTGCCTTTGGCCTCCTGCGGGGTCCTTGGGCGGCCTGAAAATGAAAAAGGGTTAGTAGCAAGCCAAAATCCAGGCAGATATGCTCGAGACAGAAAGGGAGCTTACGTGGTTTTCGGCCCACGGTACCGCCACCGAGACTTCGGAATCCGGAAGTCGGGGATTTGCGGCTTTGGTCCGGGCTCCGCCTTCCTCCTCTTCGGGGGAGGGCTCTGGCCCTCGGGCCGTTGTGGGCTGGCCCCAGCGGTCGCCCCGGAGTTTTTCTCCGATGGCTGGTCGGTACAGCTGCCAGCCGTTGCGCCGCCAGCCGGGCCCTGGCCCTCAGGCTCCCACGCCCTAGATCTGGCCTCCGTCCCGGACTCTGCTCCCGAAGATTGGCCGCCTCGGTCACCCTCCGTCGCGCCACCCACCGCCGGCCGTTGTCGCGGAGGTGACGGCGACGACGATGAAGACAGCTGACGGACGTATGCCCAGGGATGCTTCCCCTTGTCTCCTCGGGCCGCCGGCCTGCTGCCTTCGGCAGCGGCGCCCCGCCCTCCGTTGTCATCTACCCCGGGGATCTGTATAGTCCCGGGGTTCTGGCACCCTGGACGATCCACCATCCCTTGAGCGTCGAACTCCGACATGGACGCTTGCAGTGCCGCCTGGCCCAGATCCACGCAGAGCGCTAGCTCCTCTCGGGGCATGACCGCCTGGGCGAGGTCGTCGACGCCGATCACCACCTTCAGCAGGGTCGCCAGTGCCCCCTCGTCGAGGTCCCCGTCCGGGCCGATGTGGGTCCTCGTCAGGTCGCCCGAGCCGGTGTACATCCAGGCAGCGCGGGCATGCTCCCGCAAGGGGGCCAGACGGCGGCGTAGGTAGTTGGTGACCACCATCAACGAAGTCAGCCTCGCCCAGCACAGGTCATCGATGCGGTTCAGCCCCGGGCGCAAGCGCTCATCCTCCGCGAGGGCCGCCTCCCAGGTCGACCTGTGGGGTTCCGCCGGCGTTTGGGCAGCGTGAGGCGGTCATGGGGGTTGACGTCGACATAGACCCAGTCCCGGCGCCAGTCCTCCCATTTGCTATGCAGCACTTGCAGGATGTAGAGTTCGTCGAGCCCCTCCTGCAGGCGAAAGTTGCAGCAGCCGACCACCTCCACCTCGTCGGATCCTTTCCTCTTCCCGGCCGCTCGGAGGACGAAGAAATACCGGAATAGAGTGACCGATGGTGGCACTCCCACGAACATCTCGCAGAAGTGCACGAAGATCGCCAGAATCACCACCGAGTTCGGACTCAGGTGGGCTAGCTGGATGCCGAACGTGTCCAGCACTTGGAGGAAGAACGTCAAAAATGGCGGCACCAGTCCGGCGGCGACGAAGGACACGAAGATGACGATCCGCTCCGGTCGGTGTGTGGAGGGAGGAAAGTTCGTCGGTGTCACCACCGACGCCTCCCGCTGGCCGACGGGTACCATCAGCTTGCGGACCTTCTCTGCCCCCTCCTCGTTCACAATGTGGGACTTCGGCAGAACGCTATCGGAGCTCGACGTGTCCCGGCGGCTGCTTCCTGCCCTCGGCATTTTTTCGGGGTGGGGAATGTGCTGGAGGGGTTGAGAAGAAGGGTGCGCTGCGGGCTGAAGAGGGCGAGAGCTCCCGGTGCGCAAGGAAGAAGAAGAAGACAGGAGGTGGCGATCACAAGAATGGCGTGAGGGGCAACGGTTTGCTCCCCCTCTCCTTTTTATATCCTGGGGATTTCAAATGGCACTTTCCGCGGCGCGTTCTGCAAAGCGCATTTCCCTTGATCGGCGCGGTTGCCAGGCGAATCTCCCTCGATCCGTGCGGTTGCCAGGAGCACTACCCTCGATCCGCGCGGTTGCCACGTGCGCCTCCCACCTCGTTATCACTCTCCTCAGAAGTCGGAAGGACACGCGTCCTTTCGGTTTCCCACCTGGGCCGTACCAAAAGCCTGGACCGGAAAGACTACGAAGACAGCAAGATTCTAGCGCCTGAGAACAGGCCACGTGGCATCGATGCTGGGATTGGCCTCGAAGAAATAAGGGCCCCATCCGCAGTCTCTGGGCCATTGCCTGCCAATGGGCCCGGGGGCTGCTGTCGGTGACATGGGAACCGGGGGTCCCCAAGTCCCGATACCAGGACAGTAGAGTACCACGTGGCGCCCTCCCTCGGGGATTATCTTCCCGAGGTCCGAGAAGACCAAGTTCCGGGAGAGGATGCTCGGGGCCATGAACATTGGTCCCCGAGTACCCAAGTTCCCCGAGGACCTGAGCAGACACAGTTTTGGGAGATGGTGCTCGGGGCCATGAACAGTGATCCCCGAGTACCCGAGTTCCCCGAGGACCCGAGCCGACACAGTTCCAGGAGAGGGCGTTCTAGGCCATAAACAGTGATCCCCGAGTACTCGAGTTCCCCGAGGACCGAGAAAAGGCATATCCAGGAAAGAGTGCTTGGAGCTATGAACAGTAGTCCCCGAGCACCCAGAGTTCCCCGAGGACTTGAGAAACCCCTTGCCGGTGGACCTCACAAGGGCTCAGCGGTGAGGTGTCAATTGGTGAGAGGCCCAATACTGCATTTAAGAGGGAGCATGGCCTGTCACTTCCAACCACTCCCCCCATGCCTGCTATCAGTCCCTGCCACCGCCTGGCAGGAAGGCGTAGGGACATTTAATGCGGTGGGTCCCATCGCGCGTCATCCGGCACGTCTCGGGATATCGTCGCTGGGCTCGAGGCATATCACTTGTTGCCCTGCTGTGTCAGGTTTGCTCTGACCGGGCGAGCACGCGGGGTTGCTCGGTGGCTACCCGATTGGCCCTCCCTGCTGCACCTGTTGAAAAGCGGGATGATGACGATAGGACCGGACGGGGGCGCATTTTCAACCCCCCCCCCCCGGCGGTAACATCAAGCTGCAGCTCATAATGGTTATTTTCCATTTATGGCGCCTTGGGACTCGCGCCCTCCTTTCTGGGCACGCCAAGCCCCCCCCCCCCCCCCCCCCCCCCCCCCGCCCCCCGACGGTATAAAAGGTGGGGTTGCATCCCGACGACAAGGCGAAGAGGGACAAGCCGAAGAGGTTCTGGAGGTCGACCAGGTCTCACGAGTTGAAGAATACCGAGACAAGCTAACGAAGAACAAGACACACGAAGCTCTAGACTTAGACAAAAAATCCTTGTAACACAAGAGATTCTCAGAGAGGCATTTCCAGAGCATTTATAGCATACACATAGGAGTAGGGTATTACGCTCCTTGCGGCCCGAACCTGTCTAAAATCCCCTGAGCATTTTTTTCCACTAGCATCCGATCATCCATCCCACTTGAATCTCATTTACTCTCATTAATTCACATACGAGGTAGATTCAGAATCATCCTCCCCGACCGAATCTCAAAGAGGTCCCTCCGGATCCCCACTTGTGGAGTTCATCCTCCGATAAATACCTAATATATGTCTAAAGATTATATCTAATTGCTAAAATATACGCACAAATAGGATCTAATTGCTAAACTATGCCTGACCCTAATTTTCAATCTAGATTTACACTCTAACCTATGTCTAGTAGCTATCCTACTGAATTTGTCAAATAGTAATGTTAGCTATTATAACGAGTTTATAAAAAGAAAATAAAAAATTATACTTCATTCATCAAGTAGAACTTCACCTCAAATTTCTCCTTTCTCTCATCTCCTCCCTCTCTCTAGACTCGGTTGGAAAGAAATGAGACGCTAATGTCAACTTGGCTGGCACGACTACTTTTTATTCTCAAAAGTTTTCGTCCAAATAGTGTGCCACACATTTTAAGTGAATCCCACGTCACCATAACTTTTAATTTTAATCGGTGGGACTCATAAGATGTTGGTTCATAGAGCAAGATATTACTATGATAAACAGACGAAGTTGCAATTTTGTAACGGTCGTGTAATTTTACAAATATTAATATATAAAAAATATAATTCCAACTAGTCGGAAGGTTCCGGTCCAATTCGTACACGACTCATCCACCAATAGCGATGCCCCACGTAAACCTATCCACATCATCTCTCACCTCAAGTCTCACCTGCCCTACGAGCCAGGGACACACCCACCCCTCATTTAATAGTCCCCACGCGTTTCCACTACCTCTCGCCCTCTCTCTCCTCTCTTCGATTTCCAATTCGGAGGCTAACCCTGCGGCGGTGATGGCGGCCACGGCAAAGTACAACCGGAGCAACCCGGCGGTGAAGCGGATCCTGCAGGAGGTCAAGGAGATGCAGTCCAACCCCTCCCCCGACTTCATGGCCCTCCCCCTCGAGGTTTCAATCTCAGCCACATCCCTTACCTTTACCGCGAGATTTACCGGATCTGAACTTAATCAGGTCTTAATCGAACGTCAGTTGAGTATGTTTCCTCGTTTTGTGCTGTTCGGTGATTTAGGAACCCGATAAATTCGTTGACGGTGAGGTTTACATGCATTTTGTTCTAGATCCGTTTGTTTCATTAATATCTGATCAATTAGCCTTGTCGGGACCTTTGATATGTCATTACAGTTGTTTCAGTAGAGCTGGATGGTAGATATTGTGTTTGTTCCAAACATTGTGAGCAGTTGAGTGTGGATCAAGAGTAGTTGTTAGGACATTTCATCACGTAATTAGGAAATTTATTATGGCACGGGGATTAAGTATGGCGATTTGTTTTAGCCTGATTAGTTAGTTATAATTGACAATATATGCATTTGAACAGGAGGACATCTTTGAGTGGCAATTTGCTATCCTGGGGCCACGGGACAGCGAGTTTGAGGGCGGAATCTACCACGGCAGGATCCAGCTGCCTTCAGACTATCCATTCAAGCCACCATCCTTCATGCTACTCACGGTCTGCAATCTATTTCTAATTTCCCTCTGTTAGTTCAGCGTCCTGTCTGTGAACTGTTGCTAATCTTACTATGTTTTCTTTTGTTTTTATCTATGTGCTGCAGCCAAGTGGACGATTTGAGATTCAGAAGAAGATATGTTTGAGCATATCTAATTACCATCCCGAGCACTGGCAGCCATCATGGAGTGGTGAGTTGCCTTAGGCCATTTATTTGTAAATGACTGCTGAAGTGCCCTTGGTAGGTTCTCTTAAGGACACCTCTAATAAGCTGACAAGCACCACTATTCATGATCCATGGTGATATGGCCTTGTGGGCTATACGAGCATGGTGCAAAAGAAAATGCTTTATTTCTCTTTTGGTCTTTGGAGTTCCCACGGGGCAAGTACTTACCATATGGCTGGGCCAAAAATAAACATGCATTTCTTCTCTTTATTATTAAGATGGATTTGAGTAATAAGGTTTGGTCTACTAGCGGGCAGGGAAGTTGATGCTTTTTTTGGCGGGAAGTTTTCAGTGCCGTTACATGAGGCATCAGCCATGTATCTGTGTCTCAGCACTACACTTGGCACTCTTGTTAGTATTGCTTTTCTTTGGTCATATATGCCTTTGAACACCTTTTTTAAATGTTGCTGGGTATGTATAGTAGGTATATGCTATGATAATCCTGCGTACTACAAATCTTTTGTGCATACAAGTTATAACAAGACCAGAGATAGCAGTACATTTGCTGCTTCTTTATATCTTGGCACCATTTTTTCATAGTGTATGTACCTATGTTATCTACACTATACGAGCATGGTGCAAAAGGAAATCGTTCTTTGGTTCTTTGAGGAATTGTCCTGTGGCAAGTGTTTATCCCCATGACCGGGCCAAAGGAGCAACATGTAGTTTCTATGTGTTTTATATCTGCTTTTAGTTGGGAATCAAATGCATGTTGGTGTAAGCTGTAAATTCACTAAATTAGTACGACCCTGTTTATGCAGGGTCCCTTGATTTTTTTGACATTTGGTTTTCAACTCAACAATATTGCAACAGCTGTCTTTTAATTTGTTTGTGTTTCAGTTGGAACGGATTTTTCTTGTACATTAATTATAACTTGGAAATAGGTTCAATGGTTAAGTTTCTTAATGTATGAGTTTGGTATGCTTCTTTGTGGATTAGTATGGCATTATGTTTGCAAATCAATAGGTGGCTGTTTATTATGGGATTGCTTTCTTGTTGGCCGACACAGCTTTGTTTTTTCATGTAGTTTTTCTTTCATGATTTTGTGTTCATAGGGTTTAACTGCTAAGCTAAACTATTCTTGTTGCAGTGCGCACAGCACTAGTTGCCTTGATTGCATTCATGCCAACAAACCCTGGTGGCGCATTGGGCTCACTGGACTACAAAAAAGAAGATAGACGTGCACTTGCTATAAAATCACGTGAAGCACCACCAAAATTTGGTTCCCCAGAACGTCAGAAACTAATTGATGAGGTAAATTCCCAGCTCAGCCTCAAGAACGAAAATGCATGGCCTTTCCGTATCTTTGACATTGTACTATTGTAACCACAGATCCATGAGCAAATGCTCAGTAAGGCACCACCTGTTCCTCTACAGCTAACAAATGACCCTAATGAGGAGTCCAACCAATTATCTGCGTCTGACTCTTCTGTTGAGCATGTGGACAAGACAGCTGAAGGTGACAACACATCAGGGTCCATGTCTGGCTCCTTAAGTGACATTCCTGAGCCTGAATCTTTGTTGGAAGTTGCAGAAAACACTGGTGAAGCCCTGGTAGATGAGGTTACCAACCATCATATGGCTGAAGCGAGCCATAGAGAAAACATTCCAATAGTTCCTTCGGTGCCACAGAATCCTGCTGTTGCGATCCAGAAGCCAAAGCATGACAGGCTATTGACCTTGGCTGCATTTGGGCTGACTCTTGCTATTATGGCCCTTGTGATCAAGAAGTTTTTAAAAATCAATGGCCATGCCGGTTACATCGAGGGCAAGTTCTGAGTAGGTTTGTGCATAAGTTGGATAAGAGAATACCGCATTCTGCGTCATAGTGGCTATGTTATGCTCTACTATAATTTATAACCCCCTAAGAATTGTAAATGGCCGCTGTATATATATATATATATAGATGGAATCAAAGTGGGACGGTACTATCAATATTCCATTGTATGTAGTACACTCGATGGAAAATTGCCGAGGTTTTGCATCATCTGTCATTCTGTTTATGTTTGCAGTGTGACGTTTGTTTTCCCTCTTTAGTATCCTGGATGGAGATCCTAGACACTAGCACGCAACTCCATAAGTTGGTGATCGGGTCTCTCTTTCTCTTTTTTTTTTAATAAAAATCTTTAAATTTTGAATAATTTACTTATTTTTATTATCTATTTTTATCTTTAGTTTCTTAACCTAAATACCGGTTACAAATATAGGACATATTTTATTAATAAAAAATTAGGCAATTTTTGCTTTTTCGAATTTTATTTAAGATTAAACTACAGTATTGTTTCTAAAGTTTTAATGATTTATCTATATTTTTATATTTTAAATTTGTTTTTAATATTATCATGTTTAATATTTATATTTTTATTGTAACTTATAGTCATTTAGCTAGTTCCATATGTACAGTATAGTTGCTTTGAATATGATTTCGTGTTGATAATCAGCCAGGTGTCTGTTACCCGTACGAGGGTAAGGGTGGGAAAATATTGTACCTATATGCAGACATGGGTATTGTAACAGGAGTTTTCGTTCATCACGGTTGTGTGCAGATATAGAGATTGTAACAGGAGTTTTTTTCATGACGGGTGCGGGACAGGGTGGCACTGCCCAGCGAGTGCAGCTCCGTTGCCATCCCTAAACACGTGCCAGAGTATCAACTGAACATGATAATATGCCCTATGAAGGCTCCATGGACCGCAAAACTAGCAATGAAATAGTACTGATCCAATTACAATACCGATCGCAAAGGACGGATATAGTCGTGGATCTTGTTTTGTACAACCTTTGAAGCCTCAGGATGCAAGAGTTACAACACCATCTAGCCAGGCTAACAAAAAGAGCTCAATGGAAACGACAGTTCTAACAGATACAACAAAAATGAGGCCGAACACTTCATGACTAACTGCATGCTGGAAGCGGTTGAAGGGCCTTGAGGGGATTCATGATTACTCCATCAATAAGACCGTACTCCTTTGCCTCTTTCGCACTCATAAAGTAGTCACGGTCAGTGTCTACGTTGATCTTATCCAGGGGCTGCCCAGTGTGGTATGCCAGGTAACCATTCAAGTTAGCCTTGTGGTGCAGCATCTCATTAGCCTGAAGAAAATAATCAGATACTAGAGGGTCAGCGGCTTCTGGTGATGCAAATAACAATTGTATTTCTTATTAACTAGTTTGCCAAAAGAGGGCCTCATTGCCAAATAAAACTATGTATTTTTTATGTAAAACAAGCGTAAACAGTGGATATGAAAATGAGAAAATAAAGATCTTCGCCGAGAAACCTTCATTGCTCAAGATGCTATCCTGGTCTAAAACAAGCACGGACATGGTCCCACTTCACGAATTTACCTGGATCTCAAGATCAGTCTCTTGTCCTTGGGCTCCTCCAAGAGGTTGATGGATCATTATCCTTGAGTTGGGTAAGCTGTATCGCTTTCCTGCATTAAATTCACCAATTCTATGACTTCTATACCGAAGCATGGATGTCAATCTAGTTGTAAGCTACATGTAGTATTGTTCTAGCAATCATTACTGTTACCTTTGGTCCCAGCGCTAAGCAGAAAAGCTCCCATACTGCCAAAAGGAAACATAAAACAGCGTAAAGGAGTCTGTTAGAATCCCCATGAGATAGTGGAAGACAACATATCGTAAGGCATAACATAATTTTAAGTTAAGCACAATAAGAAGAAATGGTCACAGAATAGCAGTAACAAATAATAATCATGTTGGGACCAACAAACTGTAAACCTGAAACATTAATTAGATCTCCATTATATCAAAGCCACCATTCTCTACATACAGCTTGTTACACTGAATACGAGGAGATGTAACCCATCAGTTCTAAACTAATCCTATTCCTTGCCAGCACAATTCATTCCTATCTTTTGTTTATAGCAGAAGTATGTGTACAAAAATTAAAATTAAAATTTAATTATTAGACATTTTGATGCCGATAATTACTAAGCATGCTCACTAAAAAGGTTAATTTGCAGAATAACAAAACCTCAACAGAGTCAAGTATGCAAAATGAAGCAGATCGCTAATGTTGACATCCATTTGGAGTTGATAATCATACAATTTAAGAATTCAATCTACTTAATAAAGAGATATTAGGTTAGAAAACACAGCCATGCAAGTTTATTTGCTAACAAGAACTAAACGAAAATTAACATAGTAGGCTGCAGCGACATCAACTCATAACCCAAAATCCCAGACTGTCAGGTTATACTGAATTGAACGATCCAGTTGCCACAAACACAAAAGATTAAATGTACTTCTCACATTTCCAGAACAATATGAACTACATAGGGAAAATAATAAATAGATGGGAACAGGTACATTATCACACAGGGGATTCAGAACCAAACAGGAACTGAAACCCAGACTTGAATAATTAAACATGAAGATGAATATCGTCATGCAAACCTTAATCAATTGCCGGTCATTAAACAGAAATATAAGTTCAATACCTTGCAGCTAGTCCGATACAAACAGTGGCAACATCAGGCCTGATATGTTTCATTGTATCAAATATAGCCATCCCTAACAGAAAAGAAAATATTTTTGTGATTTAACCTTAGTAACTGATGCAAGCATAAGATATATCTATGGTAACAAATTTGTGACATGAGCTATTACCAGCTGTCACTGACCCTCCTGGCGAGTTCACATACATAATGATATCCTACAAGAAAACTGACAAGAATCAAGCACTAGATGGAAGTAAGAAACCATGTTTGAATACACAATGTCATGGAATTGAGTCCATAGCTAGATGAAATGGCAACATTGGCTCCACCTACAAGTTCAGAGGTCACAATTGTATAGCTCAATTCCAAGCCTACCTAAGTACTCCCTCAGTTCAAAAATACTTAATGTTTTGGGCAAGATCCAGTCAAATTTTTGAAACTTTGACTATAAATAACTTTTAAATATTTAGTTTGGAAATATGAAAGTCACATGGGTAGATTTGTCTTGAAAGATACTTTTATAATCTCAGAAACTTGTTGGATTTTATAAATATATTCTAATAGAAAAAAGCGGTCAAAGGCACTCATTGGAGACCATGTCATGTCCAAAACATAAGTATTTTTACCTTCAAACCCAAGTACCAAAGAAAATTACAAGAGCATTAGATATAGCATACTAAGTAGTCCCAACGGTCAAAAATACAAGATAAGACACGGTCTCCAATGCATAGTTTTAACCATTATTTTCTATTAGAATATATTTATAAAATCTATTGAATTTCTGATAATATGAAAGCATTTTTCAAGACAAATCTACACATGATTTTAAGGTTTTCAAACTAAATATTTTGAAAGCTATTGTTAGTCAAAGTTTAAAAAGTTTGACCAAACCTTTTTTCAAAACGACATGTATTTATGACTGGGGGAATTATATGGTTGTTCAATGTGTGGTACGAACAAATAAAGGATCATTTTAGCAAAAACATGCTCTCTATCACAGGAGGTTTCAGCATCAAACAGTTTTTTCTGCTTCATTTTCACCTTAGTGGGATCCATGGCGTCAAGATAGAGCAGCTGCGCAACAATGATGTTCGCCATATCATCCTCCACAGGGCCACCGCACCGGATAATCCTCTGTACAAAACCAATGACACAGTCATGAGTCACACACCGTGCATTACATTCCATTAAAAATTAAAACCCCTATCAAGGAGGCAACAATCCAGTGCTCTCGTACGTGCTGGAAGAGCTGGCTGACAACGCTCTGGAACCGCTCCATCACCATCGGCGACGGCCCGCGCTCCTGCCCCGCCGCATACTCAACTGGGAAGTAGGGCGACCTCGGCATCAACAAGTCATCCCTACCACACACATATACAGACAACAGCAGAAGCAGTCGCATCAGCACCCTCACAAACCGTAAGGACTCCCCTCCACCCCAACAATAGATGACAACAGCGGGAAGCTGCAGATGAGCTCATCACAATTTTCACCTGATCGACCAAATCCCGCGCCGCTGGGCAGCCCCGTACGGTCCCGCGCCCCCGGCGGCGGCGGCGGTCACGGCGCGAGCGCACTTCCTGCTCCTGCGAGACGCGGATGGAGACGGGTTAGGGCCGACAGATATGAGGCCGGGAAGAGGAAGGCGAAGTGAGAGGTCGGGAGGGAGGGGCGAACCTGAGGAGCGGGAGGGATCTGGGGGCGGGGTTGATGTTGGGCTTTGGGCGGAGAAGAGGGGCGGTCAGCGAGGAGGAGGAGGAGGCGGCGGCGGTGGCGGTCGCCATGGAAGGGGGTAGGAGCTGGCAGGGCAGCTCGCGTGGGGTTTTTGGGCGGAAGGAATTTGGTGGCGCCTCCTTATCCGCGAGAGTGGTACGAAAAGAGAACAGAGGTGGATTCACGAATTTTTTATTTTTTTTTATTTTAATTTTTCAAATTTAGCAATTTTAAGCGGCTATTTGAAAAAAATGAAACTATAGGCATCTCTCGCTTTGCCTATCCAACGGGTGGCAGGTTTAGAAAAATAAACATGTCGCTCTTTTAATAGGCAACATGTTAAAAAAAATAAAAAAGCAGCTCTCTATTGCCCTAAAAATTCAAAATACTATGTAAATAATTATGTAAAATTCTGAAAAAAAAATATACTGTAGAGGATGCTATCATATAACTGAAACAAAATTTCAGCTCAAAAAGTTACTTATACAACAACAAATAAAAAAAAGATAAATTTTAGGGATAATTTCTTTTTAGAATTTTTCATGTAAATAGTATTTTAAATTTTGAGAGTAATGGAATGTTGTATTTTTATTTTTTAACATGTTGCCCGTTGAAAGGGCTATATGTTTATTTTTTTTAAAAATGTCGTCTGTTGGAAGGTGACACTTCCAACGAGCGACAAACACATATTTGTGCTATTTTTTCAAATGGGTGTCTAAAATTGCTAAATTCAAAATTTTAAGATAAAAAATAAAAAATTGTGGATTTATTGGGGAAGTGTTGTAAAACCGGTCCACATGAGAGGAGGCCGGCTCAGCTAGGAAGGCCGCCGTCATTACAGCGCACAAGAGTGGGCCTCACCTGGACACCCCGTCTTATTTGGTGTCAGCTATTCATCAAACTTATATATTAAATAAGGGGATTTATCTATCCCTTTATATATATAAGAAGTTTTGAAACAGAATAATGTCACGTCTCAAAATATTAATTACGTAATTAGGTATGCATAATCATCATCGCATGTGCTTGTACGTGTTTGTCTATCAAGAACCGATTAAACATATCTCAAACACCTTAAAGATGGTTTAGAGCACTTTGGAGAATCCCTACATGGCTTAGAGAAGGAAAAGAATAGAAGGAGGATGATGAGGGAAGACTTAGAAAAATTTCAGCAAAAGAACTCCCTCGTGATCTGACCAGTGCTACTTGCAGTCTGACCGCCACGTGGGCTGCCACGTAGATTTTCCGTGGTCTGACCGCCCGAGCTCGCGGTATGACCGCCAACACACAGAGGCTCGAGTTAAATGGATCAATCACTTTCTTTTGCTCTCTCCCTCTCACTTTTCTCTCACTCTCCCTCTCTCCAACTGACCCTAGAGAGAAAGAGAGCTCTACTCGTCGCGTCCGAATGTCGAAGATCGAAGGTGGAAACTCCCACGAGCTTCCCGGAAGACTTCCCTAAGTCCCCCCCCCCTTCTCCCTCGTCGGAGACTCGTTCATCGACTGCAAGCTTCACCACCACTCCAGGAGCCGATCTGTGAATCGAAGCCTCCCTGAAGCATTCCAATCCAATAGAAAGCTTTCATAAGCTGAGGTGAGCTATTCCCTACCGTTTTCCTATTGTTTCCGACCTTGATTCGACCCTCGTGTCGTTTAGTCCCAAGTACAACCTAGCTTAGATCCAATCCATAGGGTATGTTGAGTTTAGATCGGTGAATGATGTCCAAATCACTTTAGAAACACTCCAGTAGTCCCATAGAGCATTTTGATATCCTTCATTGTCGAAGGTCTCACCGAAATCCTCGCCAGTGACCCCGCAAAGGCACTGCCGGCAAGGTCTGGCGGTTTGACCGCTACTAGGGCCAGTCTGACCACCAGTTGGGGACCGAAGAATCCGAGTTGAAAACTTATACAAGAGTCTGACCACCACTTAGTCCGATCTGACCGTTGGTGGGCAGTCAGACTGCCAGAGGCCAAGACTCTCTGCTGGCTGTCGGTCTGACCACCACCCCAAGGCCGGTCTGACCGCCAGTCTGTGAAGGCTAAGGTGAGGCTAGGTTAGATTATCTAGGGTTTTAAACTTCAAAACCCTAATCGTTTAGCGATCCTTTGCAGATGTTTTTGAGTTGTGGCACTCTAATATTACTTGAGCATGCATATTGCATCCTTTTTGCATTATTCGTTTATTTATGCATTGCACCCGTGTTTTTTTAGAGAGCGTCGATCCAACAGTTCAAACAAGCGAAGACGACATCGGTCTACCGCACTTCTATGAGTCATGTGCGGGTAGTATCAGGCAATCGACAGAGCAGCAAGGTAAGCATCTAAGTATATTGCACCCTTTGTTCAATTGAAGGGAGTCTAAATTGATAAACTATGCTTTATATATGTTTGCATGTATTGAGTCAAGTGTCGGGTTTATTCAGGTAGAACCTATGTTGAATTGCATATCCTCTACCTTGAGTTGTTGATTATCCTCATCCTTATCGCCTCGGTAATATTGTTGATGTCTAGCTTAAGAGTTGTTCGACATGCTTAGCAATGCATAGGTCTTCGGTAGAAGTAGAGCGACGGTGATATCATTGTTCATGAGCTTAGAGCTCACTTATGGTTTACAAATACATTTATGATGTTGAGATGGTTGGATGAGTGGTGAGTATGAGGCGAGATGTGGGTGGTCTTAGGGGTGTTTTCTGCTCAGGGGGAGTCCTCAAGATAGTTCAGGAGAGGAATTCAGACACCGTAGACCGCTTTGCATCGTTTAAGCACCGATCGTTGGCTTTAGCACTTACCATACTCACCACATGCTGATCTAATGTTAAGGCAAGCCAAATACCTTTATAGTTGTGATCATTTGGGCATGAACATCGACGGTGTGAGCGGGTGAGCTTGCATGGATATCTAGTTTGCTTCGAGAGTAGTTCTACATATCCCCGTGCCAAACGATGCACGAACCAAATGGTTGAGGCTTATTGGGAAAGGTTGTCATGAGTACCCCTTGTGTACACTTTAGCGGGTGGCACAATTCGAATGGTCCTCATGTCGTGTGGATAAATGAGTATCCTCTTACAGGGTGTAAAAACAGTTTGAACTGCTGCACTCTCTGTCATAAGCATGCCTTATGTCCATGCGCACCATCGTAGAGTCACGAGTTGTGATTGGATATGTTGGTCATGGTGGAGATGTTTCGCGTTACATATATGTTCATGATGGTTCCAGTTACATTTTGTTCAGTTAGTTATTGCAGGGTATATTTGTATTGTTGTTGGTTATGTTTAGATATTCACACATATGTATCTAGGTTACAGGCGCATATGTTTTAATCAACCTTGTGGCCTTTTTCCTTACTAATAGCCCAATGCATAATTTTTGGAGTCGGATTATTTATATATACCCTATATAGATTAAGTCTTGTGAGTATCTTCGTACTCAGCTGCTCTATAGGTTTTGCAGATGAGGAATTGGCGGTGTTTGGCTACTTCACATCCGTCGATGCTAGCGGCGAGAATGTGTAGATAACCACTCGAAGGTCACGTTTTTGGGTGAAGCCTAAGGGCATATGGCTTCACGCAGCTTTTGCTCTCTTTAGCTTTTGTTTCCGCTACGTAGTTTCTCTTTTGGCTAGAAGTTGATCAGTTTTAGTATACTTCTAGATCTTTTTTACTGTAAATTGTTAAACATGTAAATGTTTAAAAACTTATAATATGATTTAACAACTCGCTTTTTATTAAGCTTGGTTATGGTTGTTTATGTTCAAAAGGCATGTATTCTGATTTTGGGCAAAAAACACGTGTCGGGACTACTGGAATGATATTCCGATTAGTCGTCGAGGTGGTGATTATGAATAATGATCCTCCCGATGATTAATTAGAATACTTTTTGGACAATTTCTCACAAATAACAACAATAATAAAAGAGAATGAATAAAGAAGAGAGTTTCACCGTATATTGTATGTCCTTATGTTCTTGATTTGATCTATGTTTGTGCTTTGTTCATTGAGAGAGACGAAGAGAGAGAGTTCTTAGCCGCTAGCATCATGAATTACAACAGGAACAAGAAACAGGGACATGAGACGGCGCATGTTGTTCTGTGGCCTTTGAGATTTGGGATGTGGCATCTAAGCCTTGGGTCTTGAGGGTCGTTTGGAACCTTCCAACTGGTCCATTCGACGCCTATTTTGGTGTGAATCAGCCTGAAACATTTCTCCCTTTTGAACGCAGTTGGATGGCATCGGCTCAGCTTCTCTGGTCAATGGTGTGCTCAGCGACAGCGCTGCTATGGCATGGGAGCTCTGTACGTGCTCTCAATGAAGAACCAGGAATGGAGAGAGAGAAGTGAGGAAGAGAGGGTTGAGAGGATAAAGACTCGGTGATGGACTCGTCTAGAGCAGGGAGAGGGTGACACTTGCTGAGAAACATGGTGAGTGCATGATGTGGCAAAGTTTGTTGGAAATCCTCAACTTTTTTAGGAATGCCCTCGATTTGGCATGGGATTTTGCTTCTGTAACATCCTGAGTTGAACATGTTTATTTAGTTGCAAATTTAGCTCCAAATTAAAACTTTTTAGGGTTAATTAATCTAACTAAAGTTAAGAAGATAAGTCTGTGGATGTATATATATACCTTCATGTACATTAGATGTGCTAAGTTGAATAAGTGTTCCAAATAGCACAAGAGTCAAAATTCCAAAGTAATCTCTACATTAGGATGGTTCATATGCTTTGGTTGAGATTTTTATGGCTCTTTGTGTGGTGGTTTGAATTGGAATGTCTCTCAAATTCAAAACCTACTCTTAAATTCGGTTCAGCTCAAATCCAATCCGAATTCAAATTCTTGGGTTCAAATCATCTCCAAAAAGTCTCGAGATCCAAAAATCAGATATTCTAAATGAAGTTGATCTAAGTTCAAAATCAAATCCAAATTCAAATACTTCAATTTGAATTTAAACCTTATTCTTATCCTAATTATTCTTTTCCTCTTCTCGGGCCGAATTCCATTTCTTCTCAATTTCCCGGCCCACCGAGCCGGCGCACTCCTTATCTCCTCTCCCCCTCTTCTCCCGCGTTGCTGACCCATTTCACCCGCTCACGCGCCAGCGCTCGGCCTACGCCACCGCGTTGCCGGCCCAGCCGCGCGCTCACACGCCGTCCACGCGTCGCCCATCAGTCGGCCCGTTCCTTCTCCCTCTCCTTCCTTCTCCCCTTCCAGCGTGACGACGCCTTCGCCAGCCGTCATTCCTCCGAGAAATATCCCGCACGCGTGCCCAACTAGCCTCCGCTTCCTCGCTCTCTCTCTTCTCTCCCTTACATGCTCTCTCTCCCCTCCCATGCCCTGCATGCACGACTTCCGCAACCCCACACATGCTTGGCCGGCACAGTTGGTCCATGCCTCGGAGAAAAAGGTTGACGCCGGCCGCCACCTCGTCGCCGACGTCCCAGTGATGCTAGCCCACGCGCACCACCTCTCTCCGCCTTTCCCTTCCCTCTATAAATAGCATGCCGGTCTCTCTCTATCTCACCCCTTCCCGTTTCGCCATCCACGCCACTGTCGCTGTCGCCATTACCGTCACCGCGACCTCGCCATCATCAATCCGCCGACCACGTGCTACCGAGGAGCTTCAGGACCTTGCCGCAGTCCTTGTGCCGTTGTCCAATCACTGGAAGCCGAATGGGAGCCCATCCGCGCCAATAGCTGAGCAGCGCCGCTGTCACCTCTTCAACGAGTCACTGGCCGCTGTCCCGCTTCTCATCGTTCTTGAGCACGGTGAGCACCCCAATCCCCTAGCACCCCCTCCTAGATAATGTGTAGGCGTCCCTGTGCTCTCCCTTATCTTTTTGCCATGCGCCGCCGTGCATAGCTTCCGCCGCCGTGCTTGCGCTCGCCGCCAGCATGCTTCTGCTCTGTATTGTGGTCCGGCCATCGTGCCGTAATGCTTAGAGGCGTCACGGCCTCTTTCCTTTGCAGGATTGGCCCCTCCCCATGTAGGGGAGGTGCTGTCCAATTGCGCCGCGCCACTGTCTCCTCTTCGTTGGTGATCTGGTGTCGTTCTCATCGTCGGCCGCTATCGAGATGCTTCCTGCTGAGTCCGCCATATCACATAGAAGGCTGGCGTCCGCTAGTCATCGTGAAGCTCCGACGAAAACCAAACCCTGACAACCTTTTCAGTGACACCCCGCTGAAATCCCTCGCCATCGGCCGATTCTCCCCCCCCCCCCCTTCTCCGCCGCGCACGTGGAAATCAGCCTCGGGCCGTGGCTCAGCCTGGCTTGGCCCAGTGGCCGGCCTCACCAACACAACCTCCAGACGGGCCCCTTAGTGGGCTGGCCTGCCTCCATGGCCTGTTAGCTAGCCAGCCCAAAACCCGAGCAGGCCTGCACGGTGCAAGCCCAACACTGTGCAACCCGGCCTGTCCAAACCCAAACCCGGCCCATCCAAACCCATTTAGGCATAGATCCAACCCATCCAAGCCCATTCGGCCCAAACTCGTACTGTTCATGTGGGTCCTACTGGTCACTGTTCATGTGGGTCTAGATTACAGTTCAGTGGGCCCCACCCATGAACAGTGCCAATTCTTAATTTCCCGATTTAAATTCTGATTAAATCTTTCAGGAGCCATAACTTCTCCGTTCTGGCTCCGATTTTGGCGATTCTTTCACCGAAATTCATCTAAAATCAAGATCTACTCTTCTGTCACATTATGGTATCCATTAGAGCTTATTTAGCTTTCCATTTGGTATTAATTGATTCTTCTTTAGTATTGCTATTATTGATTGTAGTCGTGATTTTAGGGCAACTAGAGTTTTGCGAGTGCTGCGCAGGAAGCGTTAGGAGTGAGGAGGATCCCGATGACAATCAAGACTTCGAAGAAAATTCCGGAGAAGGCAAGTCCTATCTCCTTGATCATATTGAACCTATGTTTTCAAATAATATACATGATCAACTAAAACCGAACTTATTATCGCATGTGCTATGTATTACGCTTTTACAAACTACTTGCAATAGTTAATACTATCAAACACATGCCATATCTTGAATATTATCATCTAGAATACATATCACCCTAGAATTACCTGTCGTTATCTATATTAGCATCGGACGACACATTGATTTCTAGCATGCTTAGGATTAAATACATCTCCTCGGAGATGTCGCTTTTAAAACACCTCTCCTCGGAAACAAGATTTATTGTTATCAATGACAACTCACATACCATGAATCCTTGATGGTTGTGAATTATATGATGGTTGTGAAATCCTTGATGTCGTGTGGGATATGGAGGGTGATGTGTAAAAATGGGTGAAAACTGTTTTGACGCAGGCAGGTAGAGTAGTCCTCCAGGGAGGATGCTCTTGGGGGCTTGAGTTACATGATGGTATTCATTGCCCATGAAGATGCCTAGCCCAGCTGCGTAAGGACCGAGTCTTGCGCCGTCATGCTTAGCCACCCCCATGCAACCATACGTCCTGTATGAGCAGGACTTGACTTTTTTTCACTGGACTGAGTTGGGTATCATACCAGGAGGCTAAGAGCAATGAGCAGCCAAGTGTCCATCTGTCCCGCTGTTTGGAGGTTTCAGGGACCGGCTTAGGCTTAAAAAGGGATGCTGGCCTTCGGAACATGCAGCTCTAGGACTTGGCGTGTCTCATGGAAAAGCCTGGTAGAAAAGGTGTTTGGAGAGTCTCGGTATAATTCGCTCCTCCACCTGCAACGGATGGAGGCTAAGCATATTGCATGGGTAAAGTTGTACAACCTCTGTGGAGTGTAAATCTATTCGAATAGCCGTGTCCACGGTAATGGACGTGCGAAGGTATGGTCACGCTTGAATAGACTCTGGGTGCGTGAGTCTTGATGAGTGAGTGTGTGGACTAGATGTCCGTGTGATGAGGTTTCTGGCTCACTCCGCCAGAAGCTGTGTGGTACTAGAGGTACACCAGATGTGAAAAAAGGGACTGCGGAGTCAGATATAGCCCCTCCCAGGACCGAGAAACCCCAGATACAACTCATTACGGATTTTTGAACTAGTTAAAATGTTTTGAAATCGATCATAGTTGATACAATTGGTAATCTGCATAAACTGTTTTACGCTTAAATCTAAACCGTAAAGCTTATCCTTGAATAAACCCTTAAATGCATATATCAACATCTTGAAGTAGTATAGGGCTTGTTGAGTACCTTCCGTACTCACTTTTGCTGTCATTGAGATGAAGAACCCAATGCCGACTTCGCCGGAGGTGAAGCCAGGGATGAAGAATAGTCTCTGAAATCGCGTCCGCACCCTTGCTGCTTGTGGCTTGGGCTTTTGCTTCCGTTGTGTGTTTTGATGGCCGCTAGGCCAGGCTTGTAATATTCGGTATGGATTGTAAGCCTTTTGTACCCAGAATCTTATTATTTATGTACGAAGTTTGACTGTGATACTACAATTGTTATATTGTGCGTATCAGCCACGTAATCCAGGAACTGATACAGGAGGCACAGGAGATCCTGATAATAGGGGTCTTACAGCTTCAAACTGCACATTATTTTCGAATCCAAGTATAGAAGTTGGAGTGGACCTCGTGTGATATCAGTGCTTTCTCATAGTGGAAATTATTGCGTCTTGTCGTTTTGATTACTCAAGTAAAAAACCCAAAAAAAAAAAGCATATGAGCACAAGGGTGAAGTGGTTAATTTCACTACCATTCTCTTTTTCAAAAAACTAAATCTAACCAGCTAGCCAAATATTTTTTAAGGTGATTTTGATTCACTAGAGAAATATTTCTAGAGAGAATCTAAAATCGAAATATTTCTAAGAGAATTTAGATCTCTACCAAATGAGCTCTTACTTTGAGGCTTGAAGAAAAGGTTGTATAGGAACTCTAGAAAGTCTTGTCAAAATAGCAAGTTAACTTAAAGAATTTGGTCAATTTGATTTGAACTTGCTTAGTAGTGTACTGGAAACAATAAGGAAAAGAGAGGGTTCATGCTTCCTTTGTTTAGTTATGAACAAATGATTTGGTATGCAATTTCCTAAGAGTTGAGTTAGTCAAGTCTATTGTTTGTATACACAAAAAAGATATGATAGGACAAGTGTAGGACTCATTCCTGATAATAGATTAGATCACAACAATATAGCATTGTATTTACGTTAGTTATTGTATCATTTTAGCATCAAATTTTCTTAATATATTATTGATAAATCATCATCATCATTTCTTATTGTCGCTAACCTTGATGGTTTTCGTATATAGTGTCGTTTGAGCATGTATTGCAAAATCAACATAAATGATGGCAAAACCAAAAACATTTGGACTTTACTGAAATAGAGGCGACCATCCACCAAAACATGGGCTACTTGGGTCCCAAACCAAGAGAGTGTTGTACGCCTGGTGTCGCGCGGCACAATCTCCCAAGAGACCCTCTCAGCCCATCCAGGGTTGAGGGCTTTTACTTTGCGCAAGTCTTTTAGAAGCTACCACAATCTACTCCTAGGAATATTCCAAAAGCATAAATTCGGAATCTAGAATCTACGAAAATTTGAACTTATCCTCAAAGTCTATATCGGGGAGATTATGCACGTTGAACCCACATAGAGGACTCAAGACATCTTCTAGAAGGAGGGAGAACCGACCTAATAGAAGGAGGCAACCGCCATCGCGAGGGGAGGAGGGCTGACGTGTGTTGCACGTCACCATCTCCCTATGCCACGAGGCAACCCATAAATAGGGCCCCCCTTGATGTTCTAGGAATCAAAAGTCTCAAATCCAGAGCCAATTTTAATGAAACTCACGTCGCTTTAGTTTTAATTGTCTAAAGTAGTTAGTCTACTCTAAGCGATATAATTAGACCTTCTGGTTCTAATTAGATCAAGATTCAGAGTTGAATCTGCCGCCATCAAGATATACCAACGATGACGCCTGTATCAATTATATTAAATAAGTATTATTTGTTTGTATCTTGATCTAGGGATCTTCTTTTCTCTTGGTCTCGATTACCATGAGTATGCTTTGTTCTTCGTCTAATTTGCTGCAAGATGACTAGCTAATAGATATAATTGTGGATTTGTGGTGATTATATCTGTTAGTTGAAATAATCATGATAGTTAAGGTATAACCAACAGGTATGTTACTAATCTTCTCTTCGTTTAACTTGGTTGGAATGTCTCTCGTAGATCCAAGTTTTCTATCGGCCTTATAGACTTTTGGGAGCCATCTATCGTTTATTAGCAAAGAATCTACTTGCTTAAGTTGTATTCACTAAAAAAAAAGAGAGATTTGAATTACTTAGCTACGTGATAGGAAACCAGGGGAGTCATCGAGATCTTAGTAGGTGATAGCTGAAGAAAATAATAGACTTAAAGATGTTTTTTCATGTATAATACAATAATATTTTTATGGCTAAGAATCACAACTGATAGCTACTGAGATATAGCTTAATTAATATCTAGCTAAGACTTGTTAATCTATATGTTACATATGTTACGCATCTACTTTCTCGTAATCATCTAAATCATCCGACCATATCTTATGCAATTACATTCATAAATAGAATTGATCTATTAGTATAAAGTAGTTAATCTTATTAGGTTTACTTGTTGATCCATACATATAAAATAACCTTATAATACTTCAGGTGAAAGACTACAGACAACTCGTACACTTGCGGTAATAATGTTGTATGCGTAACTAGCGTCCACACCTTGATATAAATTAGAATATTAGAGGCAGCAAACTTATGACTATGAAAGTACTTTCAACTACAGACCTAGCGGCATGTTGATCAAAATTTTGAAGTCTGACTGCATGATACTAGATCATCAAATAACGATATGCGTAGGAAGTATAACCTAGGCTTGTTTTGTTTGTCCAGTGTTAAACATCTCTACCTTACAGTGGTTGTCTGACCACAGGTGATAGTGATGGCATTTCACTCTCTGTGGACTTCACGGCATAGCATCACAGACAAAGTTAACATAACAGAGCAGTACATAAAACGACCCCAAATAGAAGTATTCTCCTACATCTTAATAGTCTGAACAAACAACAGAGGTTGCGACTTATAACTACACATGATCCGTAATTACGCATACGCTGAAGCCATTTAGTACAGATAGATACACACATACATAAGCCGCTACAACTAAAACCACATTACAGACAGCTACAGGCTCAGAGTGGCCATGTGTTCCATTAGATAACCTAGTGTATTATACTTAAGTACTGCAGTCTAGCACTCGTGAAGAGGTTTGGTTAGGTGCTCCGCAGGGCTGGCTGATCACAGCTCCGGCTGAGTGCGATAGGCAGCCTTCAGGAAGTTATCGAAGGGGCTGGCGGGTGGAAGCTTCACTGTGGAACATGAATCTGATGGTGTGCAGTGAATGCTCTCGAAACCGCAAGAATTTACCTGGACAAATGCAAATCGTGACCACAATATACAGGAGGCAACACACTAACAGACGTGTTTGGGATTTGTCAATCTTCGTACCTTTGGAATGATGGAATGATGGGCAGTGGGAAGACTTGGCATAGGATTGTCTGGAGTAGATTCGTGGCCATTGACAAGCCAGCTTGATAGCTTCTTCCTAGTGCCAAATCCTAGGGCTTCGCATTGACTAGTCATTGTACCATACGGAAGGGGTGAGGTTGAAACAGATGCACCTGCCACTTGACCAGCCACATGTAGCGCCTGATAACAGAAACAAAGGTATTGAGAAACTGGTACAAAATTCAAATAATGAACAACAGTGTTTGCTATATGTTATGTATGGCCCACTCGACCATGTGATATAATATCATGACGGCACAGTAAGAGGTGGGGTGGGGGGGGGGGAGCTTTACAATGATGCCAAACTGCCACAAATTCACATGCTTACTGCATATGTGAGCAAGCTGAGAAACAAGCCAACTGCATTTCAAGAAGATAAGTACTTACCGATTCCAGCAAGTGACCAACACCTAAGACATGGGGTACAGATTGTGGTAGAGTAATCTTTGACATGGAGCTAGCAGTGTTGGCAGGTGACTCATGCAAGCCACAATCTACTGAAGAGGTTCTTGAACACTCCTACAATGCAAAAGGACTCGTGAGGCAGCCTAAAAATAGTATTGTCATGATGGAAGGAACAATTACAATGTATGAGACTGCCTCAATCCAATTAATCGAAAGGGCACCATTTAATGTAAGTGACAAACCTCATCAAAAGAGAGGGATTCATCAGAAAATGCCTGCAGATGAAAGTTGGCCCAATCAAGTGCTGAATTCGACCCAAACAAGGGCACTTCTTCAGGTGTGAACATCTCAGTGAGCTCTTTTGCTAGTACATCCTTGTCCATCTAGTAATGCAATTCCAAGAAAAATAGAAAATGGTAAATTACCTTCACATTCAACAGAATGTGACCTCAGTAAGACCATAGCATGCAATGTTATATTAAGAAACAAGTAACTAGGATAACTAGATCACCCCACCTTACGGGCTCTGATCTTTACTTTGATTATTTTCTTGCCTGCTTCCAATAATGTGTGGCTGCCCCTTTATATAGAGCGGGGAAATTACAATCCAAATCCTAACTTACCTAATTTATCTCTAGCTGAATTGGAAACTAATCAAACTATATCTCCTAATCAAATCCAACTTATCTCCTACCCATAACAACTAGATAACTTGCCTAAACTAATTTGACTCTTTCAATTAACAGCAAACAGATGGCAAAATCACACCACTCATAACAAGACTAACCTCAGTGAAACTAGAAAGTGCAGAAGCGGTAACATCAAGTACTCGCTGATCATTAATCCCTACTTTCGTCCTCCAGTCAGAAAGTATGGATTTGGCACCTTCTTGATCGTTTTCAGATCCATAGTTGCTTAGATCTGATTGCAACCTTACATAGAGTTGTAAGTCTTCACCAATTCTGAGGTAAGGATCAATCTGCCAAACATTCCATAACACATTTCACTAAACAGTCCTGAAATGCGATTACATTTCTATTTGCTAAAAAGTACATAAGAAAATCTGGTGTATAGACAGTTGGGAAATGGGGACAAAAAAGAATGAGAAGTACCATCAAAGAGAGGTACACTTATGAACACGCTAATAATGCCCCTAAACCAGATCTGTGTGATACAGGTAAGACCGAGACATACACAAGATTTGTAGATGCACTCTTTTCTCTACTTTTGTTTGCAACATTCTCATTGCGGAGAGGGGGTGGGATCATTTCTCCTCTTCGCCTCGCAAAAGTTTTTTGTTGCAAGTAGACAAATTTAACATTTTTAAGAACTATTTTGCACGGAAAGACATAATTGTTAGGGCAAAATTTGCTACAGGACACGCTAGAAGTATAGTTTTTGTCACATAACATGATTTTTTTTTAATGTATGCTGCCAGACACTACTAAAATGTGGTTATTTGCCGGAACACACCGAGCCTATTAAAATATAATATTTTGCTGATTAGGAGGGAGAACAATTTCAAAATGCCCTCATTACCCTTCCGCATTGCTGGGCACACGCGTCATCATGTCTCTCTCATTCCCTTTTCCTTTCTTTTTCTGCCACCCTCTGATATCTCCTCTTCGTTCCATCACTGCAGCTAGCCAGTCGGCGAGAGCACGCGATGTCGTGGACGAGCTCGCCATCCTGGCCGCCTCCCTTACTTCTCCGCCACCGGGAACCGAAGGAGTAGGCCACGGCGAGCTCATCCACAACCTCCCCGAACCCCCTCACCGATCGGAGCTAGCCGTGCGCCGCCTTCTTCTCCAACATCGGCGCTAAGCTCCCCGTTAGTCGACCGCCCTACTCCGACCATCCGCCGTATAGGCCGACCCTACCACGAGGTCGCTCGCGAGCCGATGAGCCTCCAGCGCCCCTTGTCTCCCTCCTCCCCTCACCATAGCACGACGCCACCAGAGCTTGACAACCGCCATACGCCATGGCCGCTGCTGGCCATGCTATCGCCGCCGCATGTTGCCGCCTCCACTCCAAACTCCCTGTCGCACCCTGGTGTCGTCCTCTTGGGTGAGACCCTCCACACCCCGGATGAGGCACTAGAGGGCGGTGGCTTCCGCTGCTGCTCGAGAGGGCCGCGAGGGAGGAGCGGGAGGGCAGTGGCCAGGTTGTGACAGGCGAGTGCGATGGAGGCTAAGCCAAGCGATGGGCAAACCACGGCACGTATGCGTGAGGAGCGACACTCGAGCGTCCCTCGTGTGCACCGTCCCGGCCTCCCCACCGTGACCAGCCTCCTGCGCCGCCAGGCTGGGTCCCGCTCGGCCGGCACCACGCCGCTCGCGCCTCTCCGGCCGGCCACCTCCCCACCCCAGCTCCTCTCCCTCTTGCATGCCCTCACCTCCCTCCCTCTTCCTCCCCTACGGCCTCCTCTCCCTCCGGTCTCTCTCTCTCTCTCCCCCCCCCCCTTCCTCTGTGAGCCACACAAACAGAAGCCGCCAGCCTTATCTTTTGCCACCCCTCCTCACACTATCATGTGGGCCCACAGACTAGCAAAGGAGAGGAAGAAAAACTGACTTGTGGGCCCCACCTTAACCAAGGGTAAAATAGACTTTTCACACCCTTTCTCCTAAAAAGCAGGAAATGATTAATTTAATGGCTAGAGTGTGTTCCAGTAAATAACCACAGTTTAGTAGTGTCCAAAAAAAATCATGTCTTGTGGCAAAAGCCACACTTCTAGTGTGTCGTGTAGCAAATTTTCCCTTGCTGTTATGAATAGCACTTGTAGTCAATAATAGCCCCAATGAGGCAATATATAGAGTACACGAAAAGGACTCTAATAATGTATACATAGAGGATTCTACTAATGAATATGTAAAGGATAAGGATTCTATACTCCTAACAGTAATATCTTATCATCCGTACTATAACTTACATTGGGAGATGTAAAACACCTTAGCAAGTCTACCAGTTCAGTAACGTGACAGACTTTCCCGGCAAAAGCCACCATACTCGTTGCTAAAGTAAAAAGAGACCGCCGACAAGAAGCAGACAGGGCTCCTGGAAAAATCGCACAAACAAAGGCGCGTGGCTTACATAAGCTTATAATAAATGAAAGACCAATAAGCAGGTTTGAGAAAACCATAATTTTTTTATGCAGATCATACCACTAGGGGTTAAAGCAACACTCCGAAGGGACAGTGGCAACTGGAAAAACTGGATGATATTACTGTAGCTTGAATTCTGCAGCATCAAAAACATTATTTCCATAAGGGGCAAAATAACTTAGTCATAATTATGTAGATTTCCACTGCAAATGTAAGGATACTTATTGCAGTTCACAAAAGGGATCACTAACATGGCTAGTGAGAAGTGACTTTCTTATAAAAGAACAATTGATAGCTGAAAATGTGAAGAGCAAAGACTAATAACAACATTGTGGTTAACTTTTCTCTATTATAAATGAAACTTCAGAAAGCTGTATTTTTATCCAAAGATATTTATACCTTTAGGCGAGAAGAAAGAACTGTGAGGCTGTATGAATGACCAATAGCCTCATAATTAAAAGGAGTATTATCTGTCTGATGGGCTTGTAACCAGAATGCAGACAACAACTGATTTGTCTGATCTTCAGTTAACATGGCGACATTGGTCTCCTGAAACATAGGTACAAGGAAAGTCAGATGTTAGACCACTTTGTAGGGTTTAGAGGTAAGGTAAGTAAATCATTCTGTCCTCACCTAACACCCTAATAAACACAGCTGACAGAAAGGAAGAAAGTTCATAAGAGCAAAACAGAAACAAAGAACGTGAAAGTGAAACAATAGTACAAATGCCATTTAATTTTAGCTAATCTAACAGGCAGTCATTGACAACAGAAAGGGCGAAAATGATTAAAGAGAATGCCCAACTGTGAGAGTGGGTGGGTTTACCTCTTGAGAGCTACTTAGTGCCGCACGTCGATCAGTGAAAGAGAAAACCAACTTTGAAAAATAAGCCGAATTTCTCCGTGCCCAAACATGTTTATTCTCCTCTTCATGCATGTTTCTTTCCTTTAAATCATCATGCATCATACTACGAGGCTTATCTGAACTCTCTTTTTCTTTCCTCAGTTTCTCCAGTAGTGCAGTAGCTGAAGCAAATACTGATGTCGTCCGAGATTGCCACTTTTTTGTTTCATACAGGTACTCTGATTCATTCCTCAGATGGCTTGGTCCTCGGACAATAACGGCAGAGAACATGTGGTGTGCTCCCACACGTGTGTCAACATCAGGATGTATCATGGACTTCAGTATCTGCTGGAGGAGTGCTTCTGGAAATACCTGCTAATAGAAGAAAAGGAACAAGCAAAGAATGGCTGAGGCGGTCAAAGAACAGCATTTTGCAAAAAATAGAGAATGAAAGACAGAGAGGGGAAATTTTTATCTGCAGCAAAATAAATAACACAGTTCTGGACTTTTTACATTCCTTTTTATTCGGACATACCAAATACGAAATTTCGTAAATAGTGAGCAGTATTAAAAAATTGAGTGGATAGCATAGATTCAAAGCTGTCAACCGACCATAGGAGTGTTAGAAGATATTGATGTCAACGAGATTATGTGTGAAAGGATCAGCAAACTTCCAATCGTCGCTCTGGCAACAGTTGGCATAGAAGGTAAATTCTCCAATGTGATTGCCATCATATCATAGAGCGGCCGCACATCATTAATCTAGTAGAAATTCCAAAAATAAAAAGAAATTAAAAAGGTGAAAATGAAAGGGTTATATGTATAAAAACAGGTAATACAGTCATCAACTAGCATGCTGCTGTTTGGAAGTTTTTGTCATGAAAACTAATGTGATCAATCACTGCTTAATCATGCACCAAGAGCATCCATTCTCATCAACAGATGTTAGCATGTGACTGGAATAGTGCGGGGCATACTCCTCTAACAACTTCCAGAAGGCAGTCCTCCAGGAAATTTTGAAGAGATTCATTCAAGTTCAGCTCTTCAACACAGGCTGACTCCATGGCCTCTAATGTTTTCCTCAAGTGCTTGCACAGGTCGCCTGCTACTACAAGTTCAGCAGCAACTCCTTGCGATCGCAATTGCCGTGCCAAGGATGTTGCTGTCTGAATAATATCTGGTTTTGTCTGAGGATCATGTAAAACATTCTTGTGATCCAGGTGCCGGATGACAGCAGTTAAAATCAATTGTTCATAACCTGCAAGACAAGAACACATTAGCAGGCAAGGACAATAACCTACAGAGAGGAAAAGAATGTTGTCAGTGCAAATTGTATTGTATTCAATAGTGAGGTTGACCAAGCTTTGAGTTTGTGGATGGAGTGATGAAGAATGCAGAAGCTCCACATCTTCTATGATGATCAATTTCTAACAAGAAAGATAACCAACCCTAAAAATTGAAGTAGCTAACGAAGTACTTTCTAAAAGATGATTAAAAATAGGTTGGCACTGTGTAAAAAACAAAGGGAATCAGAAACATAATCAATAGTGCCTGAAGAATAAGATCTTCATAGAATGCCATGTAAAATAGTTGAAAGGAATTTATATAGAAGATAATGCGACTTGTTATTTTTATTTTGCAAGCAATTCTGATCATTCAAATCTTCTCAGGACTAAAAAGAATACTGAATACCTGAACTCTTCTCCAGATAAGCCATATCAGACAAAACAAGCAAGGCCAATCCATGTCGAGGAGCCCATTGTTTCTTCATATCAAAGAATGAAAGCATTGGATCTAGGATGCGCCGCATAGTTGTACTCTCTTTAGCCAGTTCTGCAAGCTTCTGCACACAAATATGTGACCATACTTCTGGAGATTCACGTTCCTCCCTGCATTACCATCAAAGTAAATCATGATTTATTGGGTGCACTGCACTTGGAGTGAACAAGGAGATAAATGGATAACTTAAAAAAATAGACACGTGACAAAGCAAAATATGAAAAGAAAAGGAGAAACATGTCGCAAAATATAGGCGGGATAATTATTCATATGGTGATGAAGTTACGTTATCATGTTCAAATTCACCTGTCGGCTGATGGATAAATCAGAAAAAAGTTGAATTTGAATTCTTTGTATTACTAAGCTTTTCCTCCGAGAGCATTTTTTAACATTGGGTGTATGTTTGAAATGCCTTCTACTTTAACTAATAGATAATTATTTTCATGTTATTTTCCCACACATTACTAATCTAGTAAGAGTATATTAGACAAACAAATAACTGAAATAACTCATCAAGTAAGAAACAAAATCGATCTACGGTTTAACTGTGCTATCAGATTTCCAAATCTAACATGTCTGTACACTTCAAAAGATATTACATTAGACAAATAAAAAGTCATCAAATAAATCTAGAGCTTAAGTGTGTTATCGGATCTCCACTTCTAACATCTCTGAACTCTGAACCCTTTAAAAGAGGAGAAAGAAAGCCATATGCTGTGGCGTGACATCATATAAGAGTGACATCATATAAGACCGTAGAGCAGGACAAACTCATATGGTTGCAAAAGCATACATTTTCTGAACGAACTTTAGGACAACATAATGTGTTTTGTGGGCATATGGCCATGTAACCTGTAGCTGAATTTTGTTTGGGCACATTTGGTGCATGTTATTCTTCCTTCTAATATAATCAACCACTTTAAATAGCGGCATGCATTAATGATACTTTACCTGGTCAGAGCTGAAGAATCCCTTGCTGGTCGCAGTCTAACAGTTGTACTGCTGAAATTCACATCATTACCTCCACCTAAACCAGGTCTACCCTCACGCCTCGCTATTTCATCAACCCAGTTATGCTGTGATGCATGTCTGTCATCACCAGCACCACCAGATTCCTCCGTCCTATAATTTTCCAACACCGATTGCACTATCTGCCAAATCCAAGAAAGTTAAATGTTGAACCACTATCATTGCATTGAACGTAAGAAATGTAGATAGTGGTTGCATTCAAAAACTACTCAAAAGCTTAAAAGGGCAATGCAAGAACAAGCCTAAACTCCTGTTGGCACCAAATTTTGTGAGGTTGCGGTTTCCATAGTGCCATGGTGGGCTGAACCTACAGGCGGCGGCATGGCTGAGCAGAAGTTGACTTCAGGGCCTGCTGAGCTGCTTGTGCTTTGTTTAAGGGATAAGCTAGGTTGATCCATTCTTGTTAGGATTTGGATTTGATTGTTAGATAATTTGTTAAGTTGTTAGTGCCTCCCTTCATCTATAAACGGGGTACAGTTGTTGGAATAAAGCAAGCAGAATCAACCTCCTAGTTTCCCCCTCCTCTTCTCTTATCCCTGCCTCGCCGGTGCAGTAACCGACCACGGCTCAACAGCCGCGCCGATGAGGTCCAGGGCCACGACATCCCATCTCCCGCGACTACTGCTTGTGCTCCCTCTCTACCGCTAGCACAAGGCATGTGACATCTTTGGTATCAAGATCCAGTGCACCATACTCACCCGCCACGCCCATGTCAACCGCCACCCAATGCAGCACCGATCAACAGGTGCACGACGCCATCAATCACTTGACGCTAGCATTGAAGAAGCAAACTGATACACTTGACTAAGTGATGTCCACGTTGAAGGATCTGCAACAGCAGCAGAATGCCCATCACGTCACCATCAACTGGCTGGAGTTCGGTAATGGCAAATCCCTGGAACAGATCGACAAAGAGGCCGTCGCGGCCAGGGACAACCTCCTCGGTAAGCCACTGCTGCAACACGACTCCACCGACTCCAGAACGTCAGGTAGCGGCACGATGCCTGCCAGCTATGGCGGCATCCCGCGCTTCCACAAACTCAATTTCCCGGTCTTCAATGGCAAAGAAGATCCTCTACCATGGCTGCATCACTACAAGCAGTACTTCCAAGGACAGCGCACGCCGGAGGAGGACAAAGTTTGGCTAGCCTCATTCAACATGGGCAGACCAACCATTCTTTGGTACTACAGGCTGGAATAGGAGAACGGGATACCTTCATGGCCGGTGTTCACAGAACTCGTCAACACACGCTACGAGCAGTTCCTGATGACGCTGCCGCGGGCGAGGCCACTGACGGAAGCACAACAGGCGAACATCTTCACCGCTGGTGTGCCGAAACCACTGCAAATCGACACCGAGCTCCAAGCACCAGAGACGTTGGAGCGAGCGATGACACTGGCTCGGTCCTACAAACGGCACACAAATTGCACCGTTGTTCAGTCTGCAAGATCTTCCATGGCCGATCCATCCAATCTCCTCCAAGTACACAGTCAACATCGGCTGGCGTAGATCCTACAGCGACATCAGCACCGCCATCGGTCTGCAGTCTACCGCAACGTGTCCTAACACCAGCAGAGATGGCTACACGACGGGATAAAGGTCTTTGCTTCAATTGCGAAGAAAAATTCCATGTTGGCCACAAGTGCAAGAAACTCTTCGTCCTGAAAATTAACCCGTTCGCCATGGATGACAATGAGCCAGAGGATAGCGACAGCGCGGGGGATCCAAGCATCTCCCTATCCACGCTGACCGGCATGGAGCATCACGCAACACAAACAATTCGAGTCGCGGCGTGTGTCAACAGCATCAGCTTGATCGCTCTCCTCGACTTGGCGCCGTCGCCATCAAAGGCGTTCCCATCCATGCTCACTCCCACATCAGTGTGATGGTGGACAATGGCGATCACGTGGATGACCTGGGCATGTGTCGTGGTGTAACAGCGACAATTGGCGACGACACATTTCGACTGGACTTCTTCACCATCCCGCTGGCCGGCTTCGATCTCGTGCTGGAGGTGCAGTGGCTGGGTACCCTCGGGCCTATTACATGGGATTTCGCCAAGCTCACCATGGCCTTCGCGCGCGATGGTCGCCACATCATGTGGCATGGCTTACCGAGCAGTCGCCGCGCGACGTCCACCGTGGTCTGCACGGGGCACGACTAGATGGACGAGTTGCTGGCAGCATTCGAAGACCTTTTCAATGAACCAACGGGTTTGCCCTCGAACTGCGAGCGCCATCACCAGATTCATCTGAAGCCTGGGACAGAGGCCATCGCGGTGAGGCCCTACCACTATGCCCAACTCCAAAAAAGACAAACTGGAACGACAATACGACAAGATGCTTTGGCAAGGCACAATCCGATGTAGCTCCTCTGCTCTCTCTTCCCCGGTCATACTCGTCAAGAAGCGTGACGGCTCATGGCGGTTTTGTGTGGACTACCGCACCTTAAACGCATGCACCATCAAAGACAAATTCCACATTCCCGTCGTAGGTGAGCTTCTTGATGAATTACACAGCGCCAAGTTCTTCACCAAATTCGATTTACGATCCGGCTACTATCAGATCCTCATGCACACAGACGACGTTGAGAAGATTGCCTTCCGCATGCACCAAGGCCTATTCGAGTTTCTCATGATACCCTTCGGCCTCTCCAACGCACTGGCCACGTTCTAGGCGCTAATGAACGAGGTCCTCCGATCGTTCCTGCGATGCTTCATCCTCGTCTTCTTCGATGACATACTGGTGTACAGCAACTCTTGGGCGAAGCACCTCCAGCACGTGTGAACCGTCTTCCAAACACTCTGCCAACACCGTCTCTTCCTCAAGCGCAGCAAGTGTTCCTTTGGTGAGGACACGGTGGCTTACCTGGGCCATGTCGTTTCAGCGGCCGGCGTGTCCATGGATGCAGAAAAGGTGCAAGCAGTGCAAGAGTGGCCAACGCCCCATTCGATGAGCGCAGTGTGTGCCTTCCTCGGGCTGACAGAGTATTACCGCCGATTTATCCGCGGATTCGGCGAGATCGCCACGCCCCTGACCAAGCTCCTCAAGGAGGCTTTCACCTAGACCGGCGATGCAGCACAGGTGTTCCAGACCCTCAAGATGGTGCTGACATCAGCACCTGTGTTACAGCTCCCGAACTTCAGCGCCGAGTTCGTCGTGGAGTGCGACGCGTCGGGTCACAGTCTTGGCGTCGTCCTCCACCAAGGCATGGCACCAATGCCTTCTTCAGTCGATAAATCGTCGATCATCATGCCAAGTTTGCAGCCTACGAGTGTGAGCTCATTGGCCTCGTGCAGGTTGTGCGCTACTGGAGGCCTTATCTATGGGGCCGACGTTTTCTGGTACAAACGGATCATTACAGTTTAAATTTTTTGCTTGATCAACGCCTTTCGACAGTGCCGCAGCATCAATGGGTTAGCAAGCTCCTCAGCTTCGGCTTCCATGTGGAGTACAAGCTAGGCGTCAGCAACAAGGTAGCACACGCGCTTTCACAGTGCAACACAGAGGATTAGCAATCTGCCATGGCGTTGTCTGCCACCGACTTCGCGATCTTTGATGTCCTCCGCCAAGAGGCATCGACGACAACAAAGCTGCAATCACTCAGGGCCGTAATCAAAGTAGGCAAGCAGCGCGGCCCGTGGGCATTCCAAGACGGCCTCATCACGTTCAAGGGGCACATCTACATTTCGACGTCGTCACTGTCCCTGCTGGTTGTCTTGGTTGTTCTACACGACATGGGGCACGAGGGTGTTCAAAAGACGCTCCATCGCCTTCACACAGTGGTGCAAGACTACGTGCGCTCCTACACTACTCGCCAAAAGAACAAAGCCGAGCAACTCCACCCTACTGGACTCCTTCAGCCGCTCAACGTGCCCACAACGGTGTGGTCCGATATCTCCATGGATTTCATCAAAGGGCTATCGCGCGTGCACGGCAAGTCGGTGATTCTCACCGTCGTCGACAGGTTCTCCAAGATGGCGCACTGCCTAGCCCTCGAACATCCTTACACGGCTCAATTAGTGGTGCGGGAGTTCTTCGACGGGATTGTGCGTCTCCATGGAATGTCAGTCTCCATTGTCAGCTATAGAGACCCGGTGTTCACTAGTGGGTTTTGGAGCAAGCTCTTTTGATTGGCCAGCGTCAAGCTAAATCTCAGCACCGTGTTTCATCCACAAACCGACAACCAATCTGAAGTGGTGAACAAAATAGTCACCATGTCTCTGCGGAGCTTGACTGGGGACCGTCCTCGTGAATGGCTTCGCTAGTTGTCGTGGGTAGAGTTCGCTTACAACACCTCGTATCAAACCTCAGGTGCAGACAACACCGTTCGAGATCTATGGTCGGTCACCACCGTCACTTCGCTCTTATGCAGACGGCGCTGCTCGTCTTCCGGCGGTGGATCGGTTGCTTACGGACCTTGACGAGTTCATCGCTGACATTCGTGGCCGTCTGAACAAGTCCAACAATACCACAAGCGCCACTACGACGCCAACCACCACGACAATGAATATGAGGTCGGCCAATGGGTGTGGCTCCAGCTTCTTCACCGACATGCATCATCCCTGTCTACACAGGGCCGTTCCAAGTTGGACACGCGCTACTTTGGGCCCTTCCAGGTGGTGGAACGCTTCAACAAGGTGGCTTACAGGCTCCGTCTTCCTGCTCGCACTTGCATTCATGATGTCTTTCATGTCGGCATGCTCAAGCCGTTCCACGGTACTCCACTGCCGTCGCCTGCTGCATTGCCACCTCTGTTTCATGGATGTGTGCTGCCTAAACCAGCCAAGATCATCAAAGCCCATCTTGCAAGGGGACGGAAGGAGTTGTTGGTTCATTGGGACGGCCTCACCACAGCTGAAGCGTCATGGGAGCCTCTGGACGCGTTTTTCAGAAGCAGTATCTAGAGTACAAGCTCGAGGACTAACTGTTTGCAGAGGAGGGGAAAGATGTCATGGTGGGCCGAACCTACAGGCATCGTCGTGGTTGAGCAGAAGTCAACGCCAGGGCATGTTGAGCTACTTGCGCTTTGTTTAAGGGATAAGCTAGGTTGATCCATTCTTGTTAGGATTTGGATTTGATTGTTAGACAATTTGTTAAGTTTGTTAGTGCCTCCCTTCATCTATAAAAGGGGTACGGCTATTGGAATAAAGCAAGCCGAATCAATCTCCTAGTTTCCCCCTCCTCTTCTCTTATCCATGCCTCGCCGGTGCGGTAGCTGATCACGGCTCAATAGCGACGCCGACAAGGTCCAAGGCCACGGCCTCCCATCTCCCACGACTACTGCCTGCGCTCCCTCTCTACCGTTAGCACAGGGCTTGTGACACATAGCTATTGACTCAACACATACTAATGGTAGTTTTGGTAGAAAGGATTCCTAATTCCTAAAAGGATGAAGTACAACTACCCGAAAAAGAGATCCTAAATTAAACTAAAACAGTTTGATTTTTAATCTATCATGATACAATAATCATTTAGGTATAGGTCAGTAGAGCAAACAACAAAAAACACATGAAGCCAGTGATGTTTGGTGGAAAAGATAAGACAAAAAGGGTTATAATCTGTGGCCTGAAATGGAAGCTTAAACTTGGTGCAGATGAACAAGCCCAACTCAACCATGGAATTACAGAAAGCATGTCTAAGCAGACAAGCTGGTTGTTTCTAAGCATGAAAACAACCTGGTACAAACAAGCAAGCTATTCAGAAGCCAACCAGGAGCAGTTTGGAACTCATGTTAAGCAGTTTAAGTTCCTACTGATTCTGCACAAACAATGGCAACAGGATCAATGCCATAAAAAAACTGGTTGTGACTACCTCATCAAAATCAGCAAATATGTATGAATGCTCCTTCATGAACCAGATCTGAACAAGTATTAGGACAGTCAGCAGACTTGAAGCTCCAGACAAAGTTATTGGAAAGCATCAGGAAGGTAAAGAAAAAGAAGGAAGTGAAAACAAGCTATGTAATACCATTGCTGACAAACACTGCAAGCTAGCTGCCCTCAGAAGAGTATGCTCCTCTCCCTGTTCACGTGAAAGAACACACACTTTGCGAACCAAGCTTTCAATATTCCGTGCATATGTATTGTCTACCTGTTAATATGCCACAAACATGAATCCTCAGGCATACATTAAAAAAGAAAAACAAATGAAAACCAACAAAATGGACATTTATAGAACAGAGCATGTCTATTTGTTAGCCCCACCTGGCTGTTGATAAACCTCGCTAAAGTTTGGCACCCAAGGATGTGAATGTTCTCTTGCTTGCTTTCCAGAAGCTCAGTAAGGACGTTTACCAGGCTGATGGCAAAATATGCCCTGTAACATCACATGCCCACAGTAGTACGACATAAAAACTCAGCCATAAAACCTCATTTGAAACAGTTAACATTGTTATGTATGATTATATATAAGTGGCAGCCAAGAACTTCGCAAACTCACATCTGCTCCTTACAAATGAAGAGTAACTTGCTGTAAGCTTCGGTGATGATTCTGACAAAGTTCACATGGGCAGCGCGCAGCTCCTTGTGACTCCTCTGTTCTAGGAACTTAGCGATCTGACAAGAAAGCAATGAAAGGGAAACATACTTCTAAGGAATGATGTAGCAGCATAATAAAACGTAACAAAATGGCGACATCACATTCACATACCTTTGGTATGCGGAGGGGGTTCTTCGCAGCATATTCACACAACTTCATGATTTTCCTCTCATTTGGAGCACCATCCTGCAAGAGTAAATCATGTAACATAAGCAGCAGCAGTATACCTGACTACTACTTAAGTATGGGTACTAATGCCGTCTACAACCAACATCGGAATCTACATTATCCACGATTTGACGCCATTTGACAGCACAGTATTCCACTAGAGCATTTTTCAGTGAAGCTTGTTAACTACTTACAGATAGAACATAGCACAATGCATTGAACGACGGCAGCAACCAATGCCGCTACCGAACTTCCTAAACTAGACCCGCGCCGACCGAATCCGAGCGAGAGGAGAAACCGAGCAGAACATGACTCACGGGCGTCTTGGGGAATATCTCGGCGAGCAGCTTCTTGTACCGCTTGACGGGGCGGCGCGAGCTCGGGCGCAGCGCGGGGCAGCACACGCACATGCTCTCGCACGACGGTAAGAGCTTCGCCGGGAGGAACCCCATCTTCCGCGGCCCCGCAAGACCACCGCAGCAGCCCTCCTAGATCTCAACCCCCTCTGTCCGCCTGCAGAGAGAGCACCCAAACTCCACTTGCTCGCAGCAGGATATTTCAGGCTGCCCTCCCAGCTCCGCCGCCCAAACCCCAAACCCAACCCGCGGAGAAGCCCCCAAAACCCAACCTGGAGAGGCCCGGAACCGACGGCCGGGAGGGGGAACTTGGGGTGGGAAAGAGGGGAGGGTTGGGTTGCGAGTACAGAGGAGAGGAGAGGAGAGAGAGACCACGTGAGTGAGGCCTCGGTGGCAGCGCCAATTGCAGGCCGCAGCCTTTTCCTGTGTCCCCCGCGACGAGTGACGAGCGCTTTCCACACGCGCCACTGAGCAGGGGCAGGGCTTGCCCAGTGCCCACGCCGCGCACTTGTGACGGATGGGGACTGCGGTTTGAACGTCGAGTGCGCCTAGAGCGTTTTTTAATTTTCTAAATGAAGTACAACTTGAGGCCAACGTCCTCCGATGGAAACCTGGAAGTTTACTCGAACATGACTTGATCTGATCCTATGTGATAGGGCAGATTTATACGGAGAAAAATGTGTACTTTTGATGCTTGCATCACACGTGGATTCACAATTTGTTGTTTCAATTTCGATGGTGGATTGTTATAGGTAAACTCTTCGTTTAGTTGGACTCTAAATTCCATAGTACAAGAGGTCTAGCCATTAGATTCAAAGAATTTTCATAGATTTGTCATTTGTGACAAAAGAGGCAAAACCAACCTATCATCCAAAAAACATAGGTTACTTCAAATTCTAGTAGAAGTAAGATGTATACCAAGTGCAACCATGATGAAGCATCAAAGCTAGTGAATGTCTAAAGACAAATTAGGACTAAGCGTCCGAACAAAATATTACAACTAAGCGTGAATTGAGAATTTTCATGGATTTAAGTAGAAGTTATATGGTGGGAATCATGTAAGAAGGTGTTGTGTCCCCGATTAAAAAGAAAACTTCTCCTCCCCGCCTTCAACTCCGGGCACTGATGATGAATCATGTAAGGAGAAAATTTCCTTTTTGCTACCATTGTGATTTGAGAGAGAGGACATATGTGGTGAGGCAGTGTCATCTTACATTTTTTCACATGCTTCTGTTAATTAACTCCTTACTCAGAAAACAAATGTGATTTAGACTAAAAAGGTAGCGTGGATGCATGGACTGTTGTAACCGGGTGATCATTGACTGAGCGTGATTGGTTAACTGCGGGAGCTATAATTGAAATTTATGAGGTTGGCAAGGATCTTTTCGTTATAAGTATGCAAACTTGGCATAGTTTATTGACTCTATTCGTTCATCAGATTAAGACGTCGTTGATGCAACCTAGGACTTGGTAGTTGTTAATAGTTGCCGGTCACCCAAGGTTTGGTGCTCTCTAGATGTTGCCATGCCTGTTTCATCATGTTGTTCATAGTTTTGTCAGGACATTGGATTTTTTTAGTGGCAGGGATTTTTTTAGTATAAGCCATGGGTTAGCTCGTGGACTAAGGATCATTATTTTTTCTTTTCGTAATAAGATATGTGAAATCAGGCAATTAAGATTTTTATCTATTGAAGTGTTTGATGAAAGGCCCTTTTGGTAGGGATCTATATTTTAGTAGAAACGTTTCAGTTTCAAATTTTTTATAGAAATACTTTCCTAGTGAATTAAAATTACATCTAGAAATTGTTTGGCTAACTGGCAGAAATTAGTTTCTTGAAGGAGATGATGATGGTGCAATTAACTAATTTACCTGTGTCCTTATTTTTTCTATTTTTTCACTGAGTATTTCATGGTTAGAAGTAATTTTAACATGTAGGGGTCTGTTTGGTAGAGCTCTTCCGGATTCAAATTCTCTGCGGGGAGTGATTTTCCAGAGGAAGTGATTCTGTGGCTGAAAGTGATTCTCAAAAATAAAATATACGGAAGAAATAATTCTGTGCAGGAAGTGAATCAGAGGAAGCTGTTTTTTAAACCTTGATGGGTTAATTGTTGTTCACAATAATTTTAAATCTTGATGGGTTGTTGATGATGGTTGAATGAGTGATGAGTATGAGACGAGATGTGAACGGTGCTAGGGGTGTTGTTTGCTCCGGAGGAAAATCCTGGGGGCAGACCGGGAGAGGAACCTGAATACCGTAGACCGCTTACGTCGTTTAAGCACCGATCGTCGGTGTAGTCGATTTTAGCACTTACCTTACTCACCACATGCCGATCTAATGGCAAGGTGAGCCGAATACCTTTGTAGTTGTAGTCATTTAGGGCCTGAACATCGACGGTGTGAGCGGGCGAGCTTGTAGTGGTACTAGTTTGCTCCGAGAGTAGTTCTAGTACCGCCGCGCCGAGCGATGCATATTTCAAATTTTTGAGGCTTATTGAAAAAGGTTGACATGAGTACCCTTTGTATAGATCTGTGTGGTCATGCAAGCTGTATGGTCCTCAAGTCGTGTGAGTCAAGAGTATCCCCTGCAGGGTGTAAAAACATTTCGAAATACCGCGCTCTCGATCATGAGCATGCTTATGTCCATCTGCATCGGTCATAGAGTTTTTGCTTGTGGTTGATGGTTGGATATGTGGGAGATGGTTGAGTTGGTTCTTGTTACATGTATGTTCTTATGGTTTCAGTTATGTATGTTTAGTTGGTTATGGCAGGATAGATTTATGTTGTTGTTGGTTAAGTTAGTTGCTCACACATATATATCTAGATTGCTTACCGCTTATGTTTAATTTAATCATGTGACTTTTCCTTGCTAATGGCTCAATGCATAATCCTTGGAGTCGAGCTATGTATATATGCTCTATATGGTTTAAGTCTTACGAGTACCTTCGTACTCCTGCCTGCATTTTCAGGTGCTGCTGGTGAGGAAGAGTCGGTATTTAGCTACTTAGTGCCTGCCGTTCAGGGTGACTGGTAAGAGTAGTGCACCGTACTCTCGGAGGTCATGCTTTTGGAGTACAGCTTAAGGGCATATGGCTCTACTCTCTTTTATTGTATAGGTTTATGTTTCTGCTTCGTAGTTGTTGTTACCTTTTATTGTAAATTATTGAAAATTGTTGCATGTTAAAGAACTTGTAACATAAATGTTAATTACTTGCTCTTTCTTAAGCTACGTTGTGATGCTAATTGTTGGAAGGCATGTGTTCCGATCTTGGACATAAAACATGTGTCGGGACTAATAGGATGATATTCTGTTTAATCATCGATGTTGTGATTATAAATAATGATTCTCCTGGTGATTAATTAAAATATTATTTGAACAATTCCTCAAAACGTGGTATCAGAGCTTAGTTTAATAAAGTAGCCTAAATATAATTAGAACGTTGTTTAGTAAGTGATTAACTTCACTAAGCAACTCACTAAAATTTCTTTTGTGTATCTTCTTGCCAATATGTATAAACCTGCTATATTATACTCCTAAGTATAACATATGTAGTTGTGACGCTTGATGGGGTGGAATGCATTTGAGAAGGATATGTGTAGTTCAGAAGCGAGCATGCTTTCATGTTTGATTGCTCATTTTGTATCATGCCTTTGAACATGCATTTTCATCAGTATATAGAATACGGGTCCAAGTAAGCGAGATCCGACATAGCAAAGTAGCATTAGTTGAAGTTGGATCTTTCACCTATGTTGGAGTTTAACCTTTCGCCTCTCTTTATTTACATCGTCACAACAGGATAAGAACCCGTGGCAGTTTGGGAGATCTTCCCGATGGTTCTAATGAGAATAACGTGCCTCCACCGCCGAGCATGGCGGAGGTGCTTATGCAAATCGAGCAATACCGTCAAGCTCAGACGACACTTCTTGAAGCTCTCGTGCATAACATGGCCTCTTAAGGAGGAGGTGGGGCCGTGCGCCGAGATGACTTCTCGGATTTCCTTAGGACTCAGTCGCCTACCTTCACGCGTGTTGAGGACCCGCTCGACACCGACCATTAGCTTCGCACCATCGAGTAGAAACTCGCTCTCCTTCGGTGCGAGGACTACGAGAAGGCGCTCTTCGCTGCTCATCAGCTTCAAGACCCGGCGGGCGCGTGGTGGTCCAATTACTTGGCCATGCACTCCGCAAATTATAAGGTGTCTTGGGTGGAGTTCCGCCAGGCATTTTGGGATTTCCATATTCCTAAGGGTCTTATGAAGATCAAAAGAAAGGAATTCATGGACCTCAAGCAAGGAGGTAAATCAGTGATGAAGTACGTGCAGGTGTTCAACCACCTTGCATGGTATGCTCAGGATGAGGTCAGCATCGACGAGAGGAAACAATACCGCTTTGTTAATGGCCTCAACTCGAAGATGCAAGACCGGCTATCCGCACATGAGTTCACCGCCTTCAACAAGTTAGTAAGCACATCTCTCACGGTGGAGTTTAAGCTCAAGAACCACCAGAAGGAGAAGAAGCGCAAGAGAGGTCCGTCGCCTTCTATGGACAGGAGCTCTCAACACGCCCGCACTGAGAGTCATGTTGTAGCCGTAATCTCTATGTGTTTGGTTCTTGAGTGTTGTACGGGGTTATTGGCTATTTTGACGACACTCTCATTGTCACACAAAAGTGGAACTTTGGTCATATTGTAGCCGTAATCTCTCAAAGTTTGCCTCATCCAAAGTAGTTGAGCACAACAAGCGCCCGCAGCAACATACTCGGCTTCGGCGGTGGATAGTGCTACGAAATTTTGTTTTTTTAATGACCCAAATACCAAGGACCTACCCAAGAATTGGCAAGTCCCAGATCTACTCTTCCTATCCACTTTACAACTGGCATAATCAGAGTCCAAATAGCTGATAAGTTCGAAGGATGAACCTTTGGGGTATCATAAGCCAAGGTATGGAGTATGAACTAAATATCTAAGAATTCTCTTAACAGCCATTAAATGACACTCTTTTGGACCGACTTGAAATTTTGCACACATGCACACACTAAGTATTATATTGGGCCTAGATACACAAAAGTAAAGTAAAGAACCAATTATAGAACGATATATCTTTTGATCCACGGTCTTGCCTTCTTCATTTATGTTGAAATGCCCATTTGATTGCATTGGAGTCTTGATGGGCTTGGCATTCTCCATATCAAACTTCTTAAGCATGTCCTTGATATACTTCGTTTGACAAATAAAAGTTTCTTCCTTTAGTTGTTTGATTTGAAATCCTAGTAAGAACTTTAGTTCACCCTTCATTGACATCTCGAACCTCCTGTTCATAATCCTACTAAACTCTTCACAAAATATTTTGTTAGTAGAACCAAATATAATGTCATTGACATATATTTGGCAAACAAATCAATCATTATCGACATTTTTAGTGAAAAGAGTATAATCGGCTTTGCCTATTTCACAGCCTTTCTTGATGAGAAAATTCTTAAGGCATTCATACCATGCTCTAGTTGCTTGCTTAAACCCATAGAGTGCCTTATGAAGTTTATACACATGATGAGGATATTTGGGATCTTCAAATCCAGGAGGTTGCTCTACATACACCAATTCGGAGATTGGTCTATTTAGGAAAGCGCTCTTCACGTCTATTTGATATAGCTTAAAATCATAGTGAGTAGCATAGGCAAGTAATATATGAATTAATTCAAGCCTAGCTACGGGAGCATAAGTATCACCAAAATTCAAACCTTCTAGTTGCATGAAGCCTTGAGCAACCAATCTTGCTTTGTTTCTTGTCACGATCTGTTCTCATCTTGTTTGTTGCGGAAGACTCATTTAGTGCCAATTACATTTTGGTTTGGTCTTTCCACCAATGTCCAAACTTCATTCATCTTGAAATTATTCAATTCTTCTTGCATAGCCTCACTCAATCCGGATCTCTAAGTGCGTCTTCCACCTTCAATGGTTCCAAGGAGGAAACAAAAGAGTAATATTCACAAAAAAATTTGCAATTCTAGAACGAGTGGTTACTCCATTTTGTATATCACAAGTATGTTATCCACGGGGTGATCTCTTTAGATACTTTGATGAACTCTTGGGTGTGGCACTTGAGATTGGAGTTGAATGTCTTCTCCTTCATCATCAAAAACTTGTTAAAATCATCATGAGCTTGATTTTGACCCTGTTCTTAATTTTGATCTTGCATAGAAGTTGATGTCGATGGCTCTACTTGAATTGATGAAGACGGTTGACTTGGGTCAATATTCGTCACATGTTGCTCTTGTGATTCTTGGGGCTTGATTTCTCTAATTGTCATCTTCTTTATTGCTTCGTTTGGAATTTCTTCATTACCTAAAATATTAGGATCAACTTGCTCCACTTGGGAGCCATTAGATTCATTCAATGTCACGTCTCATGCAATTTCAACACAACCGGAGGTATTGTTGAAAACACGATAGGCGTAGGCATTTGATCCATAACTAAGCATAAAACCTTCATCTATTTTAGGGGCAAATTTAGAACTTTTTGCTTTCTTATTAAGAATAAAATATTTTTTTACCAAAAACTCTAAAGTAGGATACATTTGGTTTGTTACCGGTTAGGAGTTCGTAGGTGGTCTTCTTCAAGATCTTGTGAAAAGTGATGTTGACGGCCTCCGTCCAAAATTGATCCGCTATCTTGTATTCATTAAGCATGGTTCTTGCCGACTCTATGAGAGTACTCTTTTTCCTCTCGACAACCCCATTTTGTTGAGGGGAGTAGGGTGTTGAGAATTCATACTTTATTCCTTCTTCATTAAGAAATTCTTCAATTTGAGTGTTCTTGAATTTGCTTCCATTGTCACTTCTCACTCTCTTGATCTTCACATCGAATTCATTTTGAGATCTCTTCACAAATTTCTTGAATATGGCTTGTGTTTCACTTTTGTCATGCAAAAATAATACCCAAGTGAAATAAGAATAATCATCAACAATTACGAAGCCATATTTGTTACCGCCAATACTTATGTAGGCAATTGGTCCAAATAGATCCATCTGGAGGAGTTCCAAAGGCCTTGTTGTTGTCATCACATTTTTAGTGGGGTGAGAAGCTCCAATTTGTTTTCCCGCTTGAAAAGCACTTCAAATCCTATCTTTCTCAAAAAAAAATATTTGTTAGTCCTAGGATGTGCTCCCCTTTAAGAGTTTAAACAAATTCCTTATGCCAAGATGGACGAGTCGGCGAGATTTCACCTTTAGGACTTATCGGGTTTCTCTCTCCGAATGCCGACATCTTTAATTCCTCTAAGCGGTTAAGCCTTGTAGAAGGTTAGGCACTGATACTAATTGAAAATCCCTGATGTCGACTAGAGGGGGGTGAATAGTCATTTCTGAAATTTAAAACTCAGCAGCGGATCAGACAGTGTCCGGAGACTCCGGCTCAATCCAGATATCCGAGTTCACCCGGATTATCCAGACTATACAGAACTCGAAATCAAAGTAAGTTTAAGTGAATCTACTAAAATATACGGGTTACCACTGTCTCTATAAGATGGATATGTTCCTTTCAACAATAATCCTGCACTCAAATACTCACAAGCAACAATATTGAGGCAAATCCTCAAATAACAATTTGAATGAATAATTTGCAAGAAATTAAATAGAGACAAGATTTGTTTCTGAAGTTCGGCCACCTCATAAAGAAATGCATATGTCTCCGTTGAGGAGCTCACAAAGAGCCGGGTCTTTTTCAACCCTATCCTCACCCAAGCGACCACAAAGATCGAACTAGGGTTCTTACTCAATTCGGGTGATACAAACTTTCCGTGACACTCCACAACGATTGGGTGCTCTACGGGTGACCTCTTGCCGTCTAGAAGCACAAGGCTTCAAGAGAAAAAAAAAACGCAAATCACAGCTTGGCATGAACTCAAAATGCTCAAAGATTTTTTTGTTGCTCTCTTGCTCCAAACCTCACTCCCCAAACCAAACTCACAAATCTTAGCAAAGATTAAGCACTAGAGGGGTTTGGGAGGACTCTTGAATGCTCTAGAGAGTGTTTGTTTACTGGTGGTTCAACATCAATAAATGAAAGAGGAGTGAAGAGGTATTTATACATTTTCCCTAAAAACTAGCCGTTACTGTACTATTTCGACATACTCGGAGTATCCGGGTTCATCCGGAGTCTTCGAGTAGCACAGAAACTCACACACTTAACATGTCAGAACTAGCCGTTACACTAACCCAGAGTATCCGGATTCACCCGGAGACTCTGGGTAACACTTTGAGAAAAACCGGCTAGAATACTAGTTCAGAGGATGGCCAGAAGGTCCGGAAGCATTAGGACTCGGAGACTCCAGACCAACTTGGAGACTCCGGCTAAAAAACCTTGGCTAACCGAGAGCCTTTCTCAGAGTCTCACTCGGAGACTCCGAGACACTAACAGCATCCGGAGTATCCGAACTAACCCGGAGACTCCGGGCTCAGACTTTAAAGCAAAACCGAGACTCTCTCTCGGAGTCTCACTCGAAGACTCTGGAACACTTGCACAGTCTGGAGTATCCGGGCTCAAAATCAAAGCCAAACCGAGACTCTCTCTCGGAGTCTCACTCGGTTACTCCGGGGCACCTAACAGAATCTAGAGTTTCCGGACCAACCCGAAGACTCCGGGCTCAAACAACTCTGCCCTATTTTCTCAGTGTTCGTGAGTGATGGTGTCTCTCAAAATTGGTTTTCACAAAATACTTTGAGCATTAAGACACTACCAAGACTACAAAAAGCATCCCTCTTTATAGTACGATATTTCTAAAACTCAAATTCAAAATTAAAAGGAATTGAACTCTATGAGTTTCTTCATGCCGCTTCTCCTTTCTTTTTGAGTGACATTGACTTCTTTTAACCTTTTTAAATGGGACTAAAACCTGTTCATAAACTTGATAAACCCATTAGTCCCTTAATCGTTTGTCATCAATTAGCCAAAACCCATAAGGGGCCTAGATGAACTTTTAATCTCCTCCTTTTTGGTAATTGATGACAACCCGATTAAAGCTTATAAAGGATAATAGAATTTAAAGGTTTTGAAATTTAAGGTATATGGTGAGCTCCCTCTAAATGTATGCATTGTCTTGAAATAAGAAATTGAGATCAAATGCACATATTTAAAGAATTTTTGTAAGAGTTCCCCCTATATCTTAGAATTCGTGGGGTGCAAAGTGAGTGAACATTTATATTTGTGATGCATATGACAGGATATATCACAAAATCTAAGAAAGAGAGAAACAAACATTACATCAACCAACTCATTGCATCACACTAGCACAAATATAGTCTTACAAATTTAAAAGGTTCAACTACAAGCACATCACATATAGTTCAATACAATGATTACATATGTCTCAATTATCCAACGGAAACGATGAAGGATTTAAGAATGAAGATAGACAGGACACATAGGATTTCTCTCCCCCTTTGGCATCAAGCACCAAAAAGAAAGAGAAACAGAAGAAAGATTTAGCCGCTGTCCTCTTCAAAGTCATCATCGCCACCATCATTGGATCCGTTTTCATTGCCATTGTTCGAAGAGCTTGCTTCTGCTTCTTCTATCTTCTCGTCGTTGTCGGTCTACTCATCATCTTGAGCATGAGAGGGACCCTCAGCCGCTGTTTGGGCTTCATCATACCAAGCCCAAGGGTTCTCGAATTCTAGCTCACTAGCTTCTTCTTCATTGATAATTCGAGAGCAAGGTGGCTAAATACTAAGGTGATCTCCTTCTGCCGTCGACTTGAAGTGGTCGTAGATGCCGGTGTCGGAGAATCAGACGCAAAGGTGAGCCCGAGGCATGATTAATCCTACAAAACAGAAGAAGACCCCTACCTAGCGTGCCAACTGTCGATGATTAGTTTCCGACAATATGTCCATAAATTGACTGGGTTCATTCAAGTGCAGGGATTAATCACGAGACGATACACACGTTGTATACAGGTTTAGACCTCTGATTAGAGTAATATGCTACGTCCTGTGGGGGTGTTGCTGTTGTATATTGATGATCTCGAGTATAAGTGATGTGGCTAAGACTATTACTAGGAGTAGATCAGATCTAATCTAACATAGGGCTAAAGTTACCGAGTAGCTTCTTTGTTAGGATCTTGATGTTTGCCTATCTCCTCCTCCTTTCCCCCATCCTTTCCGCCTTATATAAGGTGAGGTACCGATTCCTATCTAGCCGTAGTCGATAGATCTGTTTTGGATACTGATCATTCTGAGTTGGGTTACCAATCTAGATCTTCCTAATATGTACTTTCGTGATTTCGAGTGTATCAAGTACTGCTGATTCGGTTTCGTGATATCTGGAGCTGTCTAATATGTGTTGTACATGTCCTGTCTATATATAATATACTACTTATACGCATATACTCTATAGTTAGATATTCGACATATTGCTTCTACCAATGGCTACTACAATTGTTGAAAGAACACCTATGTTATAAGTTTTATGAAAAAAATATTCTTCTCTTGAAATAATTATGTGGTGACATTTATAGAGCAAGCCGTTTTCTTAAGGTTAGTGAAATTGCAATTTTGTTTTGCTATTTTGCATTTCGATTTCATTTAAGACCACTTGATACTCTGATTTGAACAGGTTATACTAAGTAGTCTAATTTCAAACTTAGTTTTATTGAGCTTCTAATATAATGATTTTTATGTTTGAAATTGAACTTGTTTGCAGCCGGTTGTAGAATATATACACCTATAGGTTTTTTGTTTCTATATCTGCCATTGATTATACTTGGCAATATGTAGATTACACGAGACCATACAAGATAAAAACTTAAAAACCTATATATAAATAATAATGACTCTATATTCTTAACCCATATACCTAAAATAAAGTACTATTTCTTAACTTTGTCGTTCTTGGCATGCAAACCTCATAAACAAAAGTACGTCCTTGACTTCTGGTTCTGGTCACAATCTTAGACATTTGATTCAAGTCTAAGATCATCCCTAACTATATTTTCTTCATTTCGTTTCCTTTTCGATTCTCTTTTCCGTTCTTTTTTTTTAATTTTCTCTCATCTTTAACAGTTTCCTTTCGAAGTGAATCGCGAAGAAAAAAGAGAGAGAATCTCGTTCTGAAGGGAATGATCTTGAGAATCCCTTCGTGACAAAAATCGTAAAGAAAAACTGTTAGAATATAAAAAAACAAAAAATCCTTCATAACGGAAATCTGGATCACGAAGAGAAACGGTTGGCCGTACTCTTAGAAGGCAAAGTTATTCGTGTGTATTGATGATACGTGAAGTCTTTTCAGATGGATTAAACGTTAGTTGTTAGTCAGTAGCAGGGTTAAAAAAACTGTTGGTAACCGCCAAAAAATCGCGATTACCGACCTTCTCGGTCCGGTCCGGTTTCAGAAATCGAACGGTAACCGAAATTTGAATTCAAAAAATTCGAAAACATAAAAAAATTCAAAAAAAATTCAAAAAACATCTTTAAAAAAACTAGACACAATTCTAAGACCTTATGTGATTTTTTTTTTCAAAAATAATGTCTTTTGCATCATATTCTATAGGGAGAAAGTTTGAAAAAAATGAAAAAAAATTGAAGCGTGCGGCTCAGTTATTAACTCATGTTAAGGAAAAGTGTAACATGCAAACACATATTTTCTTGTATAAAACGTATTTCAAGAGAATCTTTAAAATTGATTTCACTTTATTTAGAGTTTTATTAAATTCTCTATGATTTTTACAAAGTTCACAAGCATAAAGTGAATATGTTAAAAAACAGCACTGTAATTAACGTTTTCATCTCTAATATTATTTTTTCTATGTAAATCATAGTATAAATAAGCTAATGAAAGTGGTTTTACTAATGTTTGAGGTGCGATGGGTCAGTTATGAATTAATCTAGTCACAACACATTTACACAATCATTCATATTACAATAACTAATTCATGAGTTCATGTATTTTTAAAAGATATAGGATCATGTAAGAAGACTAACAAAATTAGTTTCATGATTTTTGGATTAGCAAAGAGTAAACTATGTATTTAACTTGGTTTAACAAATAAAATTTCTCACAGAAAATTTTGAACTTTTTTATGAGTATCAAATACTTTTATCATGTAGATCATGTTACAAGGAAGCCAAAAAAATTTGTTTCACTTGATTTGAAGCTCAGATGAATTAGTTATTGATTTTACAAGATTGAGCCTTTTTTTAGGTTTTTTGTTGAACTGCGCTGAAATTCGATAAAACCGCTTGATAAATCGAGAAAACCGAGCGGTTACCGACCCAAACCGCTCGGTAACTGACCAAATCAAAAATGCGATAAAACCGCTCGGTAACCGACCAAAACCGAGCGGTTACCGAGAGAGAAAAACACGATTTTTTCGCAAAAATTTAAATTTTGCCGAATGAATTTTCTCTAATTTTTTTTTGAATTTTTGACCAGTAACTATGGTTACCGCAAGATTTCAGTTACCGCCGGTAACGTGAACCTTGGTCAGTAGCTCACCCTATCAAATAAAACAAAAGTTGCCTGGAAAGGACCACCCCTGATCCTAGCTTTGTGCCTCACTTTGCACTCGGACCCAACACAGAGTTCACAAATACGACGAATATCGATTAAAATTTATGAAATTTGACCAATTAGAGATGCATCAAATTCTTAAATAGAGCGGATTTAAAAATTTGAATTAAAAAAATTCAAAAATATATTTTTTTAAAAAATACTAGAAACAATTCTAAGACCTTCTATGAAAAAAATTCAAAAATAATATCTTTAACATCATATTTTATATGGAGAAGTAAAAAAAAGAAAAATACTAAAATATACCGTATGAACATGATGATTTGGTCCATCACGTGAAAATGCTTAACATACAAATACACATATTTTTATGACGTATCTTAAGAGGATTCGTTTCACTTCATTTAGAGTTTTATTAATTTCTCTATAATTTTTACAAAGTTCACCAGCATAAAGTGAACATGTTAAGAAACAACACTGTAATTAAATTTTTTATATTTATCATTATTTTTCCTACATAAATAATAGTATAAGTAAACTAATAAAAATAGTTTCACTAATGTTGGAGGTGTGATGGGTTAGTTATGAATTAATTTAGTTGCAACGCATTTACACAATCCTGCATATTACAATAACTATTTCATCGGTTTATGTATTTTTAAAAGACATATGATCATGTAATACGACTAACAAAATTAGTTTCATGATTTTTAGATTAGCAAAGAATTAACTATGCATTTAAATAGTTTTAAAAAATACATTTTCTCATAAAAAATATTTAACCTTTTCATGAGTACAAATATTTTTATCATATAGATCATGTTACAAGGAAACTAAAACATTTATTTCACTTGATTTGAAGCTCAAATTAATTAGTAATTGATTTTATAAGGTTGAGCTAGTTTTTGGTTTTTTTTATTGAACTTCATTGAAATTTGAGAAATGCTCTTGGTAAATCGGAAAAACCGAATGGTTTTCGAAGAATTTGAGCGGTTTTTGACATTGATCAAAATTTGATGAATGTGATTGAGTATCAACAAAACAGGTCAAATTATCGAGAAAACCGGTCATATTTAGAGAGTCCGATTCGAGTATTTTTGCCTTGGTCAACTGGGTTTGACCATAAAAATTTGTTCGAATTTTTTAAATTTTCATTCAAATTTTGCTCATTTTGCACAATTCAAGAATGCGTATGGGTCGCATTTCTACCCGTCGCATTTATGAACCCTGATAAAAACCATACAAGAACTGGTTCGGATATAGGTGGTTTGGTGATACATTTCATTCAGTAAGTTTGAACAACCGTCTAAATGGCATCCTTTTGGTCGTTCATAGGGGTGTAATCGAATAGCCATAAAAACCTAGGTGTATATGAGCATGTTTGATAGAGCTCTTTTTATGTAAATTTTCTATGAGAAGTAATTTTATGGAAAAAAATAATTATGTACTTGAAAATGATTTTCTATGATAAATTTTATAAAGAAAATAATTATATGAAGGAAGTGAATCAAATAAAGATGTTCTTTAAGCTGTCATCATCTAATTTATTTCAGAGAATCGCTTCTACTCTGAGAGCTGAAATCTACATACTATTGTTTGGTAAAGTTATCACTAATTTTAAAGCTTTACCTAACATAACTCCAGTAATAAAATGCAAAGAATGAACGTGAAGCTCTCAATCTTCGGGAGATTATTTTGTTGAAACATGCAGAACGGTTGTAGGTTATCTCGCCAAGGCAGCCTTCACACATTGACTTTGAGAAGCAAATATGGCTACACATATTCTTGCTCGCCACGCGGCGGATTCAACTTTGTCTATATAGACGAAGGAGCTACAAGATTTTTTCATTTAATTTCTCGTGGAAGATGAAATCTTTAAACGGCTGTGGCAAGTATCTGGTTAGCTAACGTGCTAAACTTTTCAGTCAGTGGGACCAAATTGTCATTTGTGTTGGTAACTTTGCCGCAATTATAATGGACAATTTGTTTGGCACCGACACTACAAAATTTTTATTTATATATTTTTTATTTTTGAATTTTACAAAAACATACATTTATTTTGAAATATTGATATAAATATACTATTATCATCCATTAAATAAAAGATAATACCTGTAGCCCGTACTACAAGCCACGTGAGGAAATAACTCCTTTTGAGTGGGCCATGTTCAAGGGTTCAAGGTTCAACGAGTGGCAAGTATCGGTCTTGTCCATGACGTGCCATCTGGACCTATCGCCCGTTCAACAGCGATATGAGTACATTTATATCAATTTTCAAAATAAGCGCATATTTTTACGAATTTCAGAAATAAAAAATATATAAATAAAAAGTCCAGAAACTATGGCGAAGATCCGGACCTGAACTCAACACCAGGCTTGATCAAATCCACAACACAGCGAATACCAGCCGATTCACCGACACGAGACCCTTGAATCTGGTCCATCTACCCGTCGCCCATCCAAGCCACGGGCAACCGGCCCACGCTACCCGGAGAGACGAGTCCGCGACCGAGCCAACAAGCCGAGCGGCGCCAATTGTCTCCACTGCCTACGTTTTCCTCCTCCACCCCCCCCCCCCCTCCCGCGGAAACCCTAGCTCGCCCGCCGGCGCCATGTCGAAGCGGCCGAAGCTCGAGGGGTTCAGCATCCCGCGGCCCACCTCCTACAGCTTCGAGCGCTCGCAGCCCGCTCCGCGGCTCTACCGCCCCACCGACGACCCCGACCTCGACGACATCGCCTTCTCCGACGACGCCCCCTCAGAAGCCCCTGCCGTCGCAGGAGGCGGAAACGCGGAGGATGAGGAGGAGATCGACCCGCTCGACGCCTTCATGGCGGAGATCCAGCAGGAGATCCGCGCGCCGCTTCCTCCGCCCAAGCCCGAGGCGCTCCGCCGCGCGGATTCCGACGACGATAAGGACGACCCCGTCGAGAGCTTCCTGCGGGCCAAGAAGGACGCCGGGCTCGTGCTCGCCGCCGACGCCATGCGCGCCGGGTACGACTCCGACGAGGAGGTATACGCCGCCGCCAAGGCCGTCGACGCCGGCATGATGGAATACGACTCCGACGACAACCCCATAGTCGTGGACAAGAAGAAGATCGAGCCCATTCCGCCGCTCGACCATTCAACCATCGAGTACGACGCCTTCAACAAAGATTTCTACGAGGAGAAGCTGTCGATTTCAGGTGAAGCACTTGGGACCTAGCATTCTTAGCTGAACTTATGAAACTCTTTAGTTCAGCATATGTATTTATGAAACTCTTTAGTTCTGCATACATATTCTTGTAGCGTACACCGTTGAACTGTTTAAATTTGCATAGGACATCTGGCCAGTGCTCTAAACTAAAATGTGTGATGAAGCAAGCATAATCGATTTTGATGGATGTCACAATGATTCTATCTCAATTTTTGTTGTCTCAATTTCGAAGTGAAATCATGCTCAGTTCCGGGTTTGCTCTTATTTTTATGGTGTACTTATAGTTTGTGTCTTGGAGATCAGGATGCATACCTCTACTTTTTTCCCTTTTAGATGTCATGAGCTAGGTTATCACTTTCTTGCAATTCTGATGCATCTGAACTTGACAAAGTGTTTTTGCAATTATTGCCTGGACTCTGTGATGCAATGCATTAGTTTTACTATACGGTATGTTGTTACTGTCATGGGCTGTAGCTAATGTTTAGTTTCTGATTAATTAGTGTTCCAGTTTCCAAATGGATATAAGGCTTGTCTAGGCTCTAGCTCAATTCCAAGATTGATATGGCCACTCAACTTTATATAGAAATGACAGGTATCCTTATTGTTCCTGAGCTTATTACACAATAACGCAATAACTAGATGACACTAGATGAATTACCGGTCCATTTCACAGCATGGATTCAAGTAGAGGAATTACGGAACCTTGGTGCTATATGCCTTCCATCATTTTTTTTGCCAATTCTTTTTGGGGGTTTTGAATTTTCTTTCTTTGGTTCTCAATGGAAGCATTTTCTGGATGATTTCCCCACCAGTTCTGAGTTTCTGACTTTATTACCATCCGTGCGGACATCAGTCGTAGGCTCAATTACTTTCATTTCCTGCTTTGGTATAGAACTTGACAGAGTCCATTGGAAAGGAAGGAGCAAAATTTCAGCTGGTTGTGTTGCTTTTGTTTCCTGTTCTTCGTACCTTCCTAAATTAATTACTGTACGAAGTCTCTTTGTATTACTAAATCAATGCAACTGGTATTGCAATTATTTTTCTTCATGATTGATGTGGTAACAACCAGCATGCTACACAATTGATCACACCATCTACAGATTGCTGTTTCTCATTCTCTGTGATATGAGTAATGTATTGAAATGAAATCTTACCTTGCTCCTGTAGGCATGAGTGAGCAAGAGGTGGCTGATTATATGAAAAGTTTGGCAATTCGGGTTTCGGGTTTTGATGTGCCAAGGCCAATAAAAAACTTTGAGGATTGTGGGTTTCCTGTACCATTAATGAATGCTATTGCCAAACAAGGTTATGAAAAGCCAACGACAATTCAGTGCCAGGCTTTACCTATTGTACTTTCAGGTAGAGATATCATTGGTATTGCAAAAACTGGTTCAGGTAAAACTGCAGCTTTTGTACTCCCTATGATTGTTCACATTATGGATCAGCCTGAGCTTGAGAAAGAAGAAGGCCCAATAGGAGTCATATGTGCTCCAACAAGAGAATTGGCACATCAGATATATCTCGAAGCTAAGAAATTCGCAAAGCCTTACAACCTTCGAGTTGCTGCTGTGTATGGTGGGGTTTCAAAATTTGATCAGTTTAAAGAACTGAAAGCAGGTTGCGAAGTAGTCATTGCAACCCCAGGGAGATTGATAGACTTGTTGAAGATGAAGGCATTGAATATGTTTAGGGCAACCTATCTGGTTCTTGATGAAGCTGATCGCATGTTTGATCTTGGATTTGAGCCACAAATAAGATCCATTGTTGGCCAAATTAGACCAGACCGGCAAACCTTGCTTTTCTCTGCAACAATGCCATACAAAGTGGAACGTTTGGCTAGAGAAAATTTAACTGATCCTATTAGAGTGACAGTTGGTCAAGTTGGCAGTGCTAATGAAGACATTAAACAAGTTGTGAATGTACTCCCTTCTGATGCCGAGAAAATGCCTTGGCTTTTGGAGAAATTGCCTGGGATGATCGATGATGGAGATGTGCTTGTATTTGCATCTAAGAAGGCTAGAGTGGATGAGATTGAGAAAGAGTTGAATCAGAGAGGATTTAGAATCGCAGCACTTCACGGTGACAAGGATCAAGCTTCTCGCATGGAGACACTACAGAAATTCAAATCTGGGATATACCATGTTCTTGTTGCAACTGATGTTGCGGCACGAGGTCTGGACATAAAATCAATTAAGACAGTTGTTAACTTTGATATTGCGAAAGAAATGGATATGCATATTCACCGGATCGGAAGAACTGGCCGTGCTGGTGATAAAGATGGTACTGCATATACTCTGATTACTCAGAAGGAGGCACGCTTCGCAGGTGAATTGGTACATAGTTTGATTGCCGCTGGTCAGGATGTACCCAATGAGCTCATGGATCTGGCTATGAAGGTTAGTTTCTGTTAAGTTATTGATGTTCTGTCTTGCAGTCCAGAGTGAACTCCAGACTTCATTGAATTTTTAGCTGAATACAGTGATATGCAAACTGGACTTTTTGCAGCAATGTAGCTTATATCATTTTAATTTACCTACTCGCTCTTGCATTGAAACAATCCCATTTTCTAAAACAATGCGATTTGAATTGCAGGATGGAAGATTCAGAGCAAAACGGGACTCCAGAAAAGGTCAGTCCTGTTTGTTACACAATAGCCAACAGTTGATCTGGATGAAACCTTTATGGAAACGTATTGTACTAACAAATAGTTACGGTGACCAGGTGGAAAGAAAGGTGGCAAAGGAAAAGGTGGTGGTGGTGGTGGTGGTGGTGGTGGCGGCAGCGGCAGCGGCAGCGGCGGGCGTGGGCGTGGTGTGCGTGGGGTTGATTTTGGCCTTGGCATAGGTTACAATGCTGAATCCGGATCACACGTACCGGCCCCAAGGTCTGCTGCTGTAAATTCATTGAAGACGGGAATGATGCAGCAATTTAAGAGCAGCTTTGTCTCTGGATCTTCGAATACACCAACCAGCAGTGCACCTTCATTTGTAAGACCAGCACTTCGCGGTTTTGTTTCTGGTGGCTCCATAGGAGGAGACATATACGCATCCCGGCCAGCACAGCCAGCCCAGCCAGCCCCCTCATTTGTCCCTGCATCTCGGCCTGCTGGAAATACCAACGAAAATGGGAACCCAAATCCAGAAAGGTAGGTGGCTTAGCTCATCATATGCCATTGCAGAATCATTTCCTGCCTGCTGATCGATCCGTTATTATCTTGTGTCATTGTTCTGTATCCAGTTTTCTAAAGTCAATTTTGTATGAACTGCAGTACACGGGATCGTTCGAGGGAGAGAAAACGGCCGTCAGGTTGGGATCGCTAGGCCCTGCCAGCCGATGTACCAAATTGTGATATTTCCCCCCAAATTGTTATATTTTCCCCCTTGCATATTGATGTAGACTATAGATTACATGATGTGAATGATAAATGTTGTTTCTAGTTAGTCTTCTATGCTTTCAAGTACTTTTGCTGCCTCTGGCTGTTGGGTCGCGTGGCGGTTTCCACAGTTAAGATCACCGAACTGCAACGTGCAGTCTTTCTGCTGCTCTGGATTGGATGTGTGACAAGGATACCTGACACGTCAGATGTTGTACAATCGAAGAACAGGATTTTCATGCTTAATCACGACGCAATGGATTAGCACAGTAAGTAATAAAGCCACGTGGTTGGATGATCCATCCATCACGCCCATGCTCTTGCATAGTTCCTGGTCTAAATCTTTGTTCTTTTTGGCTACATGCACGTTCAACAAAGATTTAATAGCTTTCTTTGGACGAAGTTTACTCTATCCATCGGGTGTTCATATCTCTTACTATTTTTCTAAATAACGGTATGAGAGTTGCCGATTATATTAATAAATGGGACAAAATAAATGGGTAAAAGTAAAAAAAGGTATAGATCTAAGGGGAAAAAAAATGCAAGCTCCTATTCTTACCGAATAAGATGCCCTAGGCGCCGTGCTTCCGCAAACTCCCACGATGAAGCCTTGTCTTTGATTTTTTTGGCCACTGAAAGGGTTGTTTGGTAGACTTCAATCCTTGCTTAGGGGTGTTTGATGCTAGCGCCATGTTAGTCCACCACTGATGGATACAATCGGTCGGTGGCCACTGATGGATACTACGATAAAAGCCCCAACACCTTTGATAAATCTGCATTATGCAAATAAGTGGTGACATGTCTCAGGGCTCGTTCGACATAGCATGCGCGTTGGGAGTGCGGCCATGTTCTGGAGGCAAGTCTATCTGAGGTCCAGAGCTTGTTCTGGCTGGCAAGTCAGGCAAATAACTTGCATTTTGGGGGTGCTAAGTTTTCCAAACTAGGGAGTGGAGATTTGTGTCAATGGAGTCCAGGAATTGTGCATTGTACGCCGACACTGACGTGTATCCACCGTGCTCTGTGAATTTCCATGTGATTCAATCTTGAACGTTGCGGTTAAATTGCATATTTCGGAGCTCGGACCAAAGGTGCACGAACTCAGCAAAGAACTGAGGAGTGTTGTGTGGCCCGATGTTTTGGTTGTGTAGCCAAGCGCTATTGTGATGGCCTCTCTCAGGTTTGACGCTTCACATTGACGCTGAGAGACCTTTGGAGCAACATCTTTTGGACGTTGCCCACTCGGCCACGACGAATGCCAAAAAAGGATTTTTTTTCCCCCTTTTTCCACGGTTATTTTGGTCGAAACTGCAAAGAGAAGCCTGCCTAGTTTGTTGCATGGAATGCTTGCTCCTACCTAGGACTTGTGATCTGCCATCCATTGTTGCCATAACCATAGGAGTCTCAGCACCCTTGCGAAAGTAGCAGTCCCTTCACGATGATAGGAGTCTCAGCACCCTTGCGAAAGTAGCAGTCCCTTCACGATGAGCGGCAATCCTAAGTAAATCTGAACAGCCGGTAAATTTGAGAGAATCTCATGAAGCCGAAGGTGTTCACCTCTAATTGGCACGACCATCTATTTTTGGAAGTTTGTTCGCAGGTTCGTGCATCTCTGAACATGTTTAAGATTCTGGCCGAAGCATGAGACCTCGTTTCTTTTTGGGGTGATGAAAAGAACCACATCATCTGCATATATGGAGATGCTAACTCTAAAGATAGACCCTCTGAGACGACTGAACAAGCCGGTCTCCACTGCCAGATCAAGCAGAAGGTGCAGAGGGTGAATGGCTAATACAAAAAGCAACGGGAAAGTGGGTCCCCCCTGTCTGAGCCCTTATCCATGACGAATGGGTAGGTTCAAGATTCTGTTGAGGAGGATCCTAGAGGAGGATGTTGTGAGAAGCAATGCAATCAAATCACCTCACGCGTACTGAGAAGCCGCGATGTTGCAGCAATGCAAGGAGGTACTCTCATCGGACAGAGTCAAAGACCTTAATGATGTTAAGCTTGAGTAACAATGAGGGTGTTGAGTTCTGGTAGAGGCATCTAGTCGTGTTTCTAACCGTCATGAAGTTGTCGTGATGCTCCGGTGCTTGATGAAAGCACTTTAACACCAGAAAACTAAGTTGTTCATATGAGAGGCAAGTCGGAGAGCTAGTATTTTGAAAATGATCTTTACTATGGAGTGTATTAGGCTAATTGGCTTGAACTCTACAATTCTATTCGCTCCCTCCTCCTTTGGTAGCAAAACAATGTTTGCCGTGTTCAGTAGGTGCATGCTAGAGCCACAGAGACTGTAGAATGCATGTACAACCGCCACAATGTCCACTTAATAATACTCCAACACTTTTTTTTTTTTTTTTTGTAGAAAATCCAGTCAAACCATCTGCCCTGGGGCCTTGTATGAGGGCAACTGGTTGATGGCCTTCTGGATTTATTGCTCGGTGTAAGGAGCATCCGTCGATTGAAGATCACAACCAGGCAGATTTAGAAGGTCCCAGCTAGGTCGTAAGCATGATTGGGCGGGTGAGGCATGGTCCTCATGAAGTAATCTTGCACCACTGCCGCTTGTTCTTCGTGCGAGGCGGAGCACCCATTATCGTGCTGTAGCCTTCGAATGTGGTTCTTCCGTCTCCTTGCATTAATTTTTGAGTAAATTTTAATAACTTATAACAATTTTAATATATATTATAAAAAACTACAACTTCTGATATACATTTTAAAAACCTACAACTATTTTGATATATATTAAAAAAAACTATAACTTTCCTACCGTAGGTCTACATGTCATCATCTCTCAACAGATGATGACAGGTGGGTTTACGATGAGAAAGACGTATTTTTTTATAATATGTGTTAAAATAATTGAAGTTTTTTGAAATAGACATTAAAAATTATAGTTTTTTATAATATATACTAAAATAATTGTAGATTTATTAATTTTACTTTTAACCTTTTAGTGGAAGAATCTTGTGTTTGGGTCTCTAAGGTACTCTTGAGGCCTGCTTCTTTTGCACTCTTTCGATAATCACCAGGCCCAAGACACGCTTCTTTAATTGGGCCCGTAATAGTTGCTCCCCTGCTGACAGCGCCCTGGACTCCTGGGCGGTGTCCAAGCGTGGTATCACATCCAGAGCCATGATCAGTTGGAACCTCGCGTATGAGAGTAACGTCTTGCTCCATGATTTTAACTAGGTTAATTGGCGCCTCTACAGTCCATGCATCTGTCGAACTTTTTAGTCAGTGCACAAGAGATAATATCCGAGGAGTACGTATATGGTAATATTGTCTGAAATTAGGTGCATGAGTTAAAAAACAGTCAAAATATTTTTCCGTATCTGTTACAGGGTGAAGTAAAATGAAGTAAAAGTGAGTGAATAGATACAAAAGTAGTATATGTATATTATAGAGCTAAGCGACATAGATTACATACCAATAGACAACCAGTCTTTGTTAAGACTACCACGCATAAACTGCCTCGGAGGTATGCTACGCCGCATCCGTTGTGTTTGGATTGTCAGGTCCCGTATTATTGTTTGTTATCATTATTGTTGAGTTGGAATTCATAAGAGAACGTATAAATGGCAATAGCGGTGATTCACCTTCACACATGAGCCGTATGTGACGTTGACTCATTATCTTTTATCTTTTGATGTTGCACTTTGTTCCGTCACACAAATAGTGAGTCTATGTCCGAGAATATCATATAAAATAATAAATAAATAAATAGAGTATTAGAAAGAAATAGTTTTTAACAAGTAACATAGGGCTGGTAATAGTTTTTAAAAATTAGTATATCACACGAGAAGAATATTAGTGAATTTTTTAGGTTTTTGAGAATTTATTTGAGATATTAAAAATAGCTAGAAGTAGACTTCTTTAGAGATTTTTAGTTAAATATTGGTGCATGTTTTTTTAGATCAAACCAACTAAAATGAGTTGCTAGTATGATCTAATTTGCTTTTGAACATGTTTAGAATTTTTTTAAGACCAATTTTGTCCTCATACATAAAATCAAGAGTTAAATTAAAAACCCGAGTAAATACGTACACTTAACGGCTTCTTTCACTTGCTAGTGAGTCAATGGCCGGAGATGCGCGTCACGCACCGTGCTGCAAGGCATCAAGGACTAGATGGAAGCCACGACTCACCAATCGATGTGAAACCGTGGGGACGCGTGGACAGGGCTCCCAGGGAGGAGGCGCGCTCGTCAGCGACGGGGAACAATAGTTACAGGAACTTCCTAGTTTGAGAACCCGAATCTTGACGTGATAGTATATGTTATAGAGCTAGAAATTATAAAAGTAGATTTTTTTTGAGAGTTTTAGTTAAATATTGGTGCATGTAACTATGGGGACATGTGGACAAGGCTCCCAGGGATGAGGCCCGCTCGTCAGCGACGAGAAAAATAGTTACAGGAACCTCCTAGCTTGAGAACTCGCAGAATCTTAACGTGATAGTATATGTTATAGATTCCTTCACAGTGCAACAGAGCTTATGATCAAGGATGCGAAGGGGATCCGAATAGCCTGAGGGTGCATCCCAGGCTAAGGTCACCACCACCATGAAGCTCAGAATCCGGACCCAAAAGTTTTCAATTTTGAATGTTTTGGGCCACCTAGGGCTATTCTGGTTTGAGAGGAGTAGTGGACAGTGATTCGAAAGAAAAGTGGAGAGAGCGCAGAGAACATGATGGCCAAAGTAGAGATCCCAGCCAGAGTTGCAGAACACTCATTCTATCAAGCCTTACCATTGTTGGACTTCTCCTTTCGTTGCTTCGAGTGAACCTTCTGTTATGGAGATTTAGCTCGCAAAGTTCACATTCTTCAAGTGTCTCGAAACATCCATTAGACCGAGGTTCAAATTCCTATTATTTTCATCATTAGCTTTGCAAATGCAAATCATGTTAAGTCCCCTAGTAATAGCCACTTTTCATTTGCCGACGGTCTGATGCTCTTTATCTCCGGAAGGAAGTTCAGCTTCGTGCTATTAATCGCTGGGCCGTACACTGAAGTGAGCTGGAAGGAGGTTGAGCACTCGTTGATGGTCACTTGTGCGGAGTTGTGGAACTCTCCCATCGTATCTCTGTCACTGTTATAAGTAGTATCTCCCATTCCCACTTTTGAACTATGTCGTTCTACCATGCTAAGACAATCTTTTAGGCATTGTTCCATGTATGCTGCTCCTCTTATATGGCCAATTTCTATTTTCAATGTCATTACTTCTGCGAACTAGAGTAGCACATAATATACCAAGAGTACCAACTAATCAAATGAAGATTTAAAATGAGGATAACATGCCCTTGAACAGTTACGATGTACTTGTTTGTTTTGCAAGAATTCTAGAATGGCATTGAATGAAAGGAATAATTACTCGTGCTGTCTCTGCCTAAAAATATTAGACGTATTTTTTACGAAAAGTTAAAATTTATGTATTCTAACTAATATTTAATTAAATTATAAAAATATCTAGTGTATAAAAATTATACAATTAGATTTAATTCTAAATAATTTTATACTATATATGTTTTATAAATATAAATAATACATTTTGTGAGAAATATTAGTTCAAATTTAATTTAAAAACTAAGTCCAAAATAAATATGTCAATATTTTTTAATGGAAGGAGTAGATCACAAGATATTAGACCATCTCCAACTATATTCCCTTTATTTTATTTTCTTTCTTGTTCTTATTCTTTTTATTTTTTCTCATCTTCAATAACTCTACTTCGAAGAGAATCGCAAAGTAAAAAGAGAATCCTATCTTGAAGAAAATGACACTGAGAATCTCTTCGTAACCGAAATCGTAAAATAAAATTATTGAAACGCTGATTTACGGGAATTTAAACAGTGAAGAGAAATCCTTATCCATGGTCTTATATAAGCGTCGTGACGGTGGATTCCACCGCACCCCGGTATCGGAGTTCCCCACGCACACCGGTCAGAAAGAACGCACTCGCACAAGGAAGAGACGGAGCGAGCGCGCGCGGGTGGGCGATCGGCGATGCCGAGGTCTCCGGCGGGCGAGCGCCTGACGCTCGAGGACTACATCCTCTTCTTCACCACCCGCAGCGGCCAGGGCCTCAGCCTCGGCCACCTCAACCAGGTCATTCTCTCTCTCTCTCTCTCTGCGCGTTCTGTGTCCTAACTCTTCTCGCCCTTTCCTCGCCGCAGATCATCTACATGCACGCGTTCGCCAAGCTCCACCGCGAGAACAAGGTACCCCTCCCCTCCCTTCAATTGGGTTTCTGTTCACTGACTCCTCTCACGCTGCTCTCGCGCCTCCGACGGCAGACAACGATCGTGGACGCGCTCAAGTCGGTCGACCTCATGCGCCCGCGCCGCTCCACCGTCTCCATCAACGCCACCACGCCTCCGCCGGGCGCCGCCCCGGCCGCGGCCGCCGCGCTCTCCACGGAGGAGGCCACTCGCGACATCGAGGACATCGGCTGGCGCGAGTGTCCCGTCAGCTCCCTCCTCTCCGTCCGCGCCGGGTTGCGGGCGCCCGCCGCCTCCTCCGTGCCCCTCTCCGCCATCCCCCCCGCCTCCCCCGTGCCCCTAGCCGCCATCGCCCCCGCCTCCGCGGAGCGCGTTCCCCCGCCGAGCGTAATCAGCGCCTCCTCGCCCCTCCCCCTCGCGCTGCCGGCGCCCGCAAGGAGGAAGCGGCCGGCGACGAGCAAGGGGAAGGCGGCGATGAGGACGAGGAAGAGGTGCGTGGTGGAGCTGCTCACGCTCCCGTCCGTCGAGATGGCTACCTCCGCCTAACGACGGCGGCCTGTCTCGCCGCCACCTAGCTCTGCTCACGCCTCGTCTGCAGGCAGGACACCGCAGGCTTGGCCTCTGCCTCTCCTTGGTTCTTAATTATACTACTAGTAAGTAGCACTGGTGTTAGTTTTGGTATGGATTTGGTTAGCTTAACTCGTGTTAATGCTCTGGTAGAATCGAGTAGTGGATTGTAAAGGATCAAATTAAGCTGAGTTTCCTAAAAAAAGATCAAAGCTAAGCTTGTTTAGTTAATGCTGTTGCAAGATGCGTCGTTTGTGGTGATCATTACATTGTTCTCCCTGATTGCTGGTTTGGAGTTGTTACTTTTGAATCCCGGTGGCCCGCTCCAGCGAGTTACAGCAGCAGCACACCTCTCGTTTCGTCGATGAATCGTGAACTCCGATCGTTCCTTGCCTGCGTTGCTTCAACTCCGAATCACTGAATGGCTATTACTTCCTCCGTTTCGTTTCTAAATACTTGACATTTTGACTAAATTTTTTGTTTCTAAATACTTGACATTTTTACTATTTTTTTTGTTTCTAAATACTCGGCACATTCCCAATCCCTAGGCAAACTTTTCCAAACTAACCTCTAGAAAAGCTACCAAAAGCTCCCGTAAAAAAAAAAACTACAAAAGCTACCAACTCTATATTTAGGGTTACCTGCTTGAGAAATTATTCGAGGTATTTTGGTCCACTTAGAGCATCTCCAAGAGTCCTTCTATTCCATCCTTTATTCCCTCCTTCATCTATTTTCTTCAAAAAAGAGTCTCCAAGAGACCCTCTATCCAACACTCTATTTTATCGGACACGCCATTTACACCATCACACACGCCAGATGTGGCGTGCGTTCTCCCCCCGCCATCCTCCTGTAGAGAGACAGAGAGAAGCAGTAGCTTTTGCTTCAAAACTTTATTTCTTCTCTTCTCTTTCAAAAATTCAAAAAGTGATTTTATTGAGCTCCTAAAATCACACCAATTTTTATACTAATAAAATAAATAACAAAGAACCCATTTTAACTGATTCCCACTAAAAATCTCTTACAAATTTTAAATAAAAAATCTCTAAATTTGAGTATTTTTGTACTTTCCTTGAATTTTTAGGGCATAAATTTAATTCCCAAAAATCACAAAAAATTTATGAATATTCATATAAACTAATGTACTAATTTCTAAAATTATTGTCAGTTATAGAATACTATTAAAAAATAGAAAAGAGAATATAGAAGATGAAATATGGATGTGCTGTTGGAGTGATAGAGTAATATGAAGGAGGAATCTTTATAGATGGCAATCCATATGGGGATATGGATGGTGTATTATAGATGATCTGTTGGAGTTGCTCTTACACAATGTGTGCATCGGTCAAAAGTGACAATTAAGTGGAAACGGTGGAAGTAACTTCTGAACTTCTGCTCCGTGATTGCTGGTCCTCTCTTTTCTCCATCCAGTATGAGCACTGCTGCAGTGTAGCGTATGCATCTAGCCATGTTTGTAGAAGGCAGCAGAGCAATGAAAGTGAAGCCGAGAGAAACGACGCGATCACGCACTTTGGCCGCAGAGAAGGTAAAAGGAAAAATGGAGAGGGAACAGAGACGTGCGCGTGCCGCGGGGTGGTTGTCGAATGATGCGTCCAGAGCGGTTGCCATGCCACGATGCCATGCGTCTTGCACCGCATGTGATGTGCCGTGGATCCGTCCCACATCGGTTTGCTGGATGCAAAAAAGGACGTACGCTCTGGTTCAAGCGCAACGTGCAAAGCCGCTCTGACGAACGCAGCCTGCGGACGCGCAGCCGATGAGCACGCCTCCTTCCACCTTGATGACGAGACCAGCGTGGCCGCGATCCGACGGCCACCCTCGTTTGCAGTTGCGTGTTCCGACGATCCTGACCGTCAAAACGGCTGGCAGGGTTCAGAGCCAACTAGCCGACCGTGCCACGCTTTCGTTCAGGCTGGTCGATCGGGCGCATGCCCTTGGCTGGTCAGCACATCCATGTACTTTCTGTTGCAGGTGGGCCCCGCTGCCTCCCCAGCAACGAGAGCGCCGATGCCAGTTGCCTACTCTTGCGTCTCCCGGTTCCTTGCGCCCTGGCCTTGCCTGCCTGGCGGAAGGAATCTGCAGCTCTGCACTGCGGTCGGCGAGGCGGCAGACAGGAAGGGAAGGCAGGCCTGGCCGGTGAATCTCTGAGTCGTCAAAAGGAAGGCGCAGGAGGGGAGGGAGGAGGCATCAGAAGAACTAGCGTTGGAGAGAAGCGAGCGAGGAGAAGAGAGGAAGGGAGGGGAAAGGTGGCGAAGGAGATGAAGGGTCAGGGAGGCCCGCTGACGCTGGAGAGGTACCACCGGTTCTTCCTCGATCCATGGGATACCCACATCACCATCGACAACCTCAACCACGTACGTACAAGTAGTACCAACGATCCAATCAATCTCTCTCTCTCTCTCTCTCTCTCATCCGATTCTTCTCCCTCCCAATTTCTCCTGAATCTTCAGTGTTCCTGCATGCATGTTCATTTTCAGTGTTGATGCCAGCATTTCTTCTTCTCCTTCGAAACTTAAACATGTTCTTGATCTCCTATGTAATGCGCGCGTTTCTCCTGCAGATCCTCTCCATGCACGGCTTCGTCAAGCTCCACCACGAGTACAAGGTATACCCTGGCATAGCGCATCAACCAACTCACCGATCCCCAAAACCTTCACTGGATTTAAACCCCAACAGATCCATCCGTATACAGTTTCTTCCTTGTTTTCCTTTCCATCCACTGTTGTGTGACGGGCATGGAGTTTTTCTTGCGAGGGGCTCCGAGCAGAGGAGGATAATGGACTACCTGGTCGGGGAGGTGGACCTGCTGCCGCCGCGCCGCTCCACGCTGCACCGCGCGGCGCTGTCTGCCGCGGCGCCTCCTTCCGCGTCCGTCATTACCACGGCGCAGGCCAGGGCCGACGTCGAGGCGATCGGGTGGGTGGAGTGCCCCATCGGCTGCGTCACCGCGTTCGCCGCGCCAGTCGTGGACGCGCCGGAGCCGGTGGAGCGCGTGCCCTGCCCCGCCGACTTCGTCCTCGCCGGGCGCCGCCCGCGGTCTAAGCGGACGCGTAGCTCCGCCTACGACCGCAGTGACGCCGCCGCGTCCAAGAAGGTGAAGGTGGGCGCGTCCCAGAAAACAGCGAAGGTGAAGGTGAAAGAGGAGCGGGAGCTGTCGCCGCCGCCGCCGCCGCCGCGGTGGATGCGGTCTCCTACTCCGCCTCCACCGCCTTCGCCGCCCCTGCCACAGGATGTGGCGCCGCCTCATCCACCACCGTGCCGGGTCCAGCCTACGTTGGCACCGCTCCCCGCACCACCACGCTGGGGCTCGCCAACGGTGCCGCCGCATCCTCCGCAGCTGTTCTGGGGCTTGCCGCTGCCCATAGTGCCAGCTACTCCTCCGTGCTCGGGAGCGCCGGTGCCGCTGCCAGGGCCACCACCGGGATGGAGCTCACCGACGGTGTCTCCGTCTTACCCGGCACCGTTCTGGGGCGCGCCCAGTGTGCTACCGCCACCGCATGTGCCCTGGGGCTGGCCGCCCACCGCCCCGCCGCACTGGGGCAACATGAGGTCGCTAACCGCGCACCCGTCCATGCACCTGCAGCAAGCACCACTCCCCGTGCATTTCCAAGGGCAGCAGCCACCTCCTGCGCTGCTTTGAGCAGCTCAGGCCTGTGTGTTTGGAAACAGTTCTTTGAGTGCTCCGCTGGAGAGATTTGAGACACAGGGACACTAGATTGTAGTTCTGTTTGTGCTCCTTGATTAGTAGTTTTACCACGCTGCATCCAGAAATATGAACCGTGAACATTTGGGAATAGAATTGGATCTCTGTCTTTGATATCTTGTAGTTCCTCAGCTTGTTTAATGATCCAAGGTGTGAGCATTCAACAGATATTTATCATGCGACTAAAATCTAGCTATATAACAATTATGGCATTAGCAGAGTACCTCTTCATAATTCGGTCGAAAAAAATGATGTAAACTGAGACAGTACACATAGAAAACACTAAATAACATTTGAGGACATTATGTACAGAGCTAGATTGCTTCTAAGAACCGCTTGTGACAGAAATTACATACATTTGGGTGGAATAACAATTAACAGGTGACTGCTAATGGCAGGGGCCGGGGTGTTGTTCTCGTAGATATGCACAGATTCGTGCTACGTTGCAAGTCGCAGTACCTGTTACTGTTAGCGTCGACGCATTGCACGGTGCAAATGAGAGCTGTGCAAGTAGAAGTGGCGAAATTACGGTACAGGGAGAAGAGGAAGAGGCTTCCTGGGCAACCGCCGCTTCCTCCTCTGAGAAACAACTCCCTTTGGATCGGAGCCCTCGAGCACCGCATCCAGCTCCGCCGGGTCGAGGGCCAGCCTCTTTTTGATGAAGCCGTCCAAATCAAAACCGTTTCCTGGAGGCTCCGCAGCTTCGCCGCCGCCGTCGCCGCCGTTGCTGGAAAGGTCAGAAGTATCTGAACCTCCAGTTGCAGAAGTTTCTGAATACTCCCCTGCCGCAGAACTCCTGACGGTGGGACTACTTGGTTCTGTTGTGCCTTTCACATTGTCTTGCCTTGCCGGCCCGGATGGCTGATCTAGGTTTAGGAGCTTCTTCACGCTGTCTAGGGCAGGGTCAATGATATCGAGGAAGCCCATGACCCAGGAGGCATCATCCACAACTTCAATACGCTGTCAGCAAGGATAAAGGTAAGTGGCATTTTCAAGTATCTCTGACATAAATGATGTGAGCAAAGCCTACATGTTGACACTGACAAAAAGTCTATGTGATATATGAACGGGCAAAGGTTTTGCTTCATAGGCAGCCTGAACTAACCTGCTGAAAATAAAGGTTCCGTATTTCTTCAGCTCGAACTGGATCCCCTTGTTCCTCCTCAAGTGCTGCCCACGTCATCCATGTCACCTCACTCTGAGAATTTATGCTCAGAGAAGACCTCAACAATCTTTTGGCAGAGGTGTAGTTACCAGCGCGCTGTTCTAGGACTCCCCAAGCCTACAAAATCAGGGCAGGAGCAATTATGGAATAGCAAATGGAATACTGGCCCCTTAATGGCATTGAAGTACCTATGCTTCAAATTGGTGGAATAATGGAATTTTGAGACCCTTCTAGATTACAGATAAAAGAAAATTCTGTCCGGGTATGTGTATACAGTTCCAGTAAACCCGATGCTTCACTAATACAAGCATTCATCTTGGAGAACCATGATACACTAGTTCAGCAAGTAGTCAGATGAACTTTGCATGTACACTGACATTCAAGATAAAAGCCTATCACTGACAGTTTAACAAGTGCCAGATTATTACTGAGTGATATTCTTTACCTGAAGACATCGAGCAGCACATTCATTTGTTGAATTAACAGACAATGCTCTTTGATAGAGGGTCCTTGCTGTTCTTGCATTTCCTTCTTTCCACTCCATCCATCCCCAAGCCTACAATATGATCCATATGTCACTTCTGAGTTTTAGAGATATCTCAAATAAAACAGATTCCATACGTAAATGCAAATACGGCAACGGATATGTATTAGAAACAGCAAAACAGGCCCATCCAGTCTGAATACGGAATTGTTGCTTTAGTTGTATTTTCTTGCTCCTGATCTTTTAAGGAATTTATAAACTTTTAGCTGTTTATATCAGATCTGGTTACTAGAATGTTGCCACGAAGATTTAAGACTTCCCAGTGTGAAAATTAGATACTCACAGTTTATTGCTGAGGATCTTAAATGTTACAGTTTAAGTGAACGTGCATACAGAGTCAAAGGTAATGCTCATCAGAAGATTTTTTTTTTCTAAACTCATTAGGGGTGCACTGGATATTCACCGAACCTTCCCATTCCCCAAATCATTGGACTGGATGCATTCATTTGTGACCCTAAAGATAAAACACTATAGCACTTACAAGTTGCAACTCTAGTGGTAAGGAGTACGAGAAGCAATATTAGAAACCAACAATAATTGTATATCCACACAAAACATCCCTTAGGGAATACAGAAACAAATATTTTTTTACACAACTCTTTTAAAGGAAACTGCATGGAATTTATATGGCTGAGGTAAATGTTGGAAATTCTTACTATCCAAACTGGCTGATGCCTTGGATCAATCTGAGATGCTTTTCTGAATAATACACGAGCAACATTTGCAGACGAATAGTTGTACTCCAGCAGTGCTAGTGACTGAAGAATTACAGAGTCCCTAGGGTTCACAGCATGGCCAATCTTAAGCAACTTCCTTGCCCTGTCAATGTTACCTTCAGTTGCCTCAAATAGTGCCCATACATGCCATGAAAAACGGTTCTTAGGACTAGCCTGGACAGCTTTCTGCACATGATAATGTACATTGGAAAAATTTAGAAGAATACCAGACATATGAGAAACATCACATGCATATGTTAATAGAGAGCATCACAAGTTCACAACATCGGTGCATTATTAGTTCAACAATTGAATTTCACATCATGACATTAATGGTAGTAGAGACTAGAGAGAAGATCTTCTATGAAAATCTAGATAAGGAAAAACAGAATCCACAATAATTCCATTTCTACTACGCACTTCTTCTAAAGGCACATGAACATGAGAAATGGATGGATACATTTTTTGGAAATTTACAAAATCATACCAACAAAAATCATCAATGGCAACAATGGTTAACTTAGGAAGGGAAAAAAAAATCATTACCTCGAAGAGCTTCCTGGCCCTGGTATTGTTTCCTGCACGCATTTCTACCTGAGCCCAAGCCTACTAGAAATTTGTCGTACATTAATGCACTGTTAGGTAGAAAAGGAAGCTCTGCAGTTTCTTTTTGAGCAGAAAAAAATTACGAAGCAAATACTTACTAGCCAGCTTGCACAACTTTTGGGATTGGATTGAGTGGCTTGTTGGAACAAAGTCCGTGCTTGTTCGAAGCGCTCTGCTCTAGCTTCAAGCAAAGCAAGAGTTTGGTAAATATACTCATTTCCTCCACAATATTTTAGGGCTTTCCCAAGTAGGTTCCGGGCCTTTTTTATGTTTCCTTGCTTTATTTCTAAAATTGCCCACCCATGCCAAGCTGCAATGTGCTTTGCATCAGCCACAGTAGCAGCGTCAAATAGCTCTCGTGCCCTTCGAATATTTCCACCCTTGCTTTCTAGCACTGCCCAGCACTGTTTATCAAAGCAAAAGGGCAAATGATGAATTCTACACGCCTGCATGCTTTGTTAGATTTATCCTTAAATGGCTGAATTTATATATGCACGGAGCATAAAAAAACTATGGTTGTAAAAGTATTGGACTTATCTTGTCAATCTGGAATGATTCCAGCATGTCACATATAATTCAATCATAAGGGTTTGTTTGTTTCAGTTGGGGATTCTGAAAAGTAACTTGTAGATTGTGGATTGTAAAAAGCTGGATTGTGAAAAACTTTTAGATTGTGGATTCTTAAAAATTTTGATGTGCAATTCAGTAAAATAGACTTTCACAATCTGTAGAAAGTTGAGGGAAACTAGCTTCTTAGATTCCCACAATCCAACAAGCAGATTGTAAAAAGCTATTGCAAAAAGCTGTCTGTTTGTTTCAGCTTCGGATTGTAAAAGTTAAAAGTCACCGTCCGAAGCCGAAACAAACATCCCCTTAGATGGTTCAAGAGATTATGTTTTGAGGTGTGCACATAAAAGTAACCAGAAGGACCCCAATATGAGATATTGGTCCATTTTAATCTAAAGAAGTTATATGAAAAGCTATAGCTCAGAGACTCACTGTTGTCCCTACAAACAAAGTACAGTGTGCAGTGCAATGCACAATACTCCTCATCTATTTGGAAGAAAAGAAGTTGACAGAAGTGAAGCTTGAATGCCTGAAAGGAATGCAATGTACTGAACTGAAGCCCAAATGCCCACAACCACCCATTGCTGAACTGAATGCCAATCAATATAATCATGCAATTCGGAATATGTTGAATTGATGTCCCTTCAAACTTAACAGATTATAGTTGGAGCATTTACAAAACCGGATATATCATATTGACATATCAAGATAACCTTGTTTGTAAAATCTCGGCATGCCAAGGTACTTGGAACCTCGTGTTCGACATCTTGCTTAGTACTCTACAAATGAAGCGTATGACGTGATCATGTGCAAACCTGCCAAATGTATGGATTTTCGCCTTGTGTCGCTTGACAGCCCCTTTCATAAACCGCTCTAGCTTTGTCAAACCTCGACTGCTTTCTGTATAGCTTCCCCAATGCCACATATGGACGTCCATCTTCAGGCCAGAATGAGATACACTGGTTCAGAAACAGAGCATCAGATCCATCAGCTCAGAACAACCAAATAACACAAACCATCAATTTGAGCACACAAACACACTTGTGCTAGCTTCATATCGTCTTAATTCGCTACGGAGAAACCTTCTGCTTGTGTGTCAACTCCCGATGCGTAATGCTACGACTCTCGTGCTCACCTTGTCGAGAAGCTTCTCTGCTTCAGGGAACTCGAACTTCCTGGTGTGCACCTTGGCGCGGTGGAGCCAGAGCTCGAGGTTGATGGGCAGCGGCCGCTCGCCGGCCGCGGCAGCGAGCTCCCCGTCCGTCGCCGGCTCGAAGAGCGGCACCTTCCTGGCGATCTCCGCTAGCCCCCTATCGAACGCCCCTCCCATCGCCTCCCCCTCGAAGCGGCCCCCGTCCCGCTCGGGGCCCCCCGCCGCGGCCGCGCCAGCTGCTGCAGCCGCCCGCGCGCGGCGGAAGCGGAGGGAGAAGTACGACGACGACGCGGCGGAGGCGGGTGGCTTCGGGCCGGGGCTCGGGAAGAGAGGGGGCGGCGTGGAGGGGGACAAGAGCCGCATCGCCATGGATGGCGCCGAGCTCAAGGCTTCCAGCGTAGCTTGGTTCGATACTTCGAGCAGTACCAGTGGAGGACAACGGAGGAGGCGCGCCTTTGTGAGGGAACGACGAGGACTTCTTGATTGACGGGACTACCCTCGCGGGTGCGGTTCCGTTAATGCCGTACCAGGAGTTGGAGGGGTAGAAACGGAAGGCTGGGATAGGGTCAGGGCTAAAGGTTGTCAGCGCGCCACGTCGGCGCATTTGAATCACCGCCGACGCCGAGCCTACTGTCACCGTGTGACGGTGGTAGGAGCAGTCTGGTTCGGCGAGGTGTGCTGCGTCGATATTTGTCTCCTACGAGTGGCGTATTTCTCTTGCCGAAGGCGTTTTCCTTCCCTTCGACGCCGCCCGTGTGCTAGTCATCGTTTGGTGATGGAGTAGCTCTCGTGTCTCACCTTTCGGAGGGAGACGAAACCAAATGCGGATTTCTTTTTAAGAGAGAAATTAACTAGGCGAATAGGGATTGGAAAAGAGAAACAGGTAGTTGCTTTTGTGATTGTGACTGGAGATATCTATGAGGCTAGCTACTGCATGACCTACTTTCTCAAGAACTGTGTGCCTTCCCATTTACAGAAGAAAATGTTTTGGTTACAGAAAAGTATAGACCAGGCAATATTGGTCACGAATTAAAACAGGAACAACACTCCAAAAGGTTGTCACTACTGTCGTTACGTAACAAATCTGCAAACATGTAGCAAGCTACAGAAACATTAAAAACACAGACAGACGAGCATAAAATAAGCATATGCCCCAGATAAATGAAGCGGAGCAACCCAAAAGAAAAGGATGCAGTGGAGGTACTAGCAAATGAAGCCTTGAAAATCACAAAAAAGACACGGTTGCTGAAGAATTAAATGTCCGGAGCTGGCAGTACTACAAGCATTATGAGATACAAGTTGTTCAGTTCAGCTATACAATCAACCATAATAGTTCTTGCATTCAAAAAAACAGGAATACGAGCCCGGACGCAGAAATGAAACCTCGAAATTCCCAAGGAACAGTAAATCATTCTCCAGCGGTGAAAGCAGTCCAGTACAAATTGTTGGAATAAAATTTGAATTCTCGCACCAACATACGAGCACCTCGTATGCAATTTGTAGCATCACGTGTAGTACGTTCAACAATGGAGATAACTATTACACTTTCATGACAATGAGCGACCGATTTACGAGCAAACCGGCAAAGGATAACTAACCCTGCGAGCAGCACCTGGGAAGCCCAGTCTGGCACTGTGGTGACGGATCTTCGTCAGCAAATCGCACCCGGGAGGGACCCGTCAGGGCACGGTTAGCCGACGGCTTATCCTTAGTTGTCGAGATCAAGAACGAGTAGCAACAGGAGGAGGAAGAATGAGGAATAGGACTACATGAGCTAGGCAAAAGAAGAAAGATAATGTAAATTGTGTTTGATCTATTGGTTGATGTCCTCAATCGACCATGACTCTCTCATATTTAAAGGGAGCAGGTCTTAGCCGTAAGAGATCAGAACTCCTAATTCAAACCGAACAAGACTTACAGGTATAATTCGGCTATACCTACCTGATCTCCAAACTTTCTATAACAAACATATATTTCCTATTTGAACACGTAAAACTCCCATATATCTACCCAAATACGCTTTAATGTAGTTCAACCTTCTTAGATTCGACTAACTCTTCCATCTGTCTGGAGACCAATTGCAAGAATAAACCATGATCACTGGTTGCCTGACCATTGGTCTGATGGCGGGGAAACGGACGGGTGGGACCTGTCTCCGCGTCAAAAGAGACAAGTTTGAGTTTAATTCGAATTTAACATGGACGAAAATAAAATGCATCAGGTATTGCGAGTACATTACTTCCTGAATTCATACATTTACTTAGAAATTCAGTTAATTACATCTCCGTAGAGAAAACCCCTGATTAAGAATTTCAACATGAAGACATAAAAGGAAGATTACAACATATAACTATTTCAAAACTATAAAAGAAAAGAAAAAAAATCTTCAGTCTTGTCGCCATGAATGAATGCTCGCCGAAGAATTTAGTTTTGCATTTTGTTTAGATGTCAACATAGAATCAGTCTATTTTCCACGATGCTAGTGCATGCACTTTCTTGACATTTTTGCATGATTTATTAGAATTTCACCATGCGTATGTTTCACTTCGCCTAGCAATCCGAGATGCAGGAATGACATGTTTATATGTTATATTTAACAGATTGCATGATGTTTATATCATTCGGATTATCCATCATGGCATGGTTCTCTGGAAGATGGAGAGCTCATACACAGTTTTTAATCCGAACAAGGTTGATTTGTTTATTATTTAACAAGTTGATATCACAGCTCATGGCATGGCACAAATTGGTATGATTTCCATGCGCAGAATATAATGTGTGTAGTTTTATAGATTTTGCCTGAGTCAATATTACTCACGACATGTCATGAGTAGTGACTAATATGATGCACATGCACATTATAGTAATATGCAGTTCGTTGATTTTACCAGCAGATGCCAGCTAATACTCATGACATGGTGCATGCGGGGTTTGCTATGGACGCAACACCTGATTTACTTGGTTTTGTTTTGGGAACACCTGCAACAACTCATGGCATAGTATTTATGATCACGGAAGCCATGCACAGAGGGCAGCGGAGGCACAACCTGAACTTTAGCACCTTAATTTATTTTAAACATGTCACTTGTGACACAAACGGCAACCATCCAAGAAAATACCCATGTGTTAGCATGCCTAGAATATATCACTTAAACATGTTATTAGATGAGGCTTAACCTAATTAATAATGGTTGCAAGACGTGCAGACATGAATGCAATATCTAATGATTATTGCAAAAGATGATGCCACTGATCATGACGCACGTAGCACATTTCGTAAAACATGATTTCCTACGTAGTGCAGCATGCAACTCTCTTTCTTTGCCCTATTTGCATCAATCGCTACCGATATAGTATTCGCGTGTATGTTGTACATTAGCATGGTAACCTGAGACCTTGCATCTCAGCCGGCCGATGGTAATTATTCCTGCCATCCACGGCATCAGGTAGCAGATTTTGCTGATCGCACTCATGATCCTATCCCGACGGCCAGGTAGCGCGATGCAAAGTACCAGCGACCCACGCTGCACACTCAACCGGAGATCGGATGGAGCCCATACGCGTCCATACCAGTCTTACTTTGCTGTGACTGAAGCTGATGAAATTTCTTGTAGGATTTTGACAACGTAAACTATACTCTTGGCAGGTATTCGTGATGATCACATAACCCATACGCAGAGTGCAGCTAAGGCATATTTTAATTAGCTTTTAGAAGACGATTTTGCAGCACTTGTTCTTGATTCGTATCAAAAGACCAAAACGAAGTGACAAGGCTCTTCCTATCTTGGCATTTTATCAACAGACCAAGCCGAAGATTGGGGTCTTCACACATCTCATCGTGGTTTATATTAATGGACCAAACCAGCGAATGAGGCTTTATGCCTGCTCTTGATTTGTATCAACAGACCAAATCAAAGGGAGGCAAGAACAAGAAAACAAGAGAGTGGAGAGAGAGGAGGATAGCTAGCTCCTTGATTTGTATCAACAGACCAAATTAGAGGGAGGCGAGAACAAGAAACCAAGAGAGAGTGGAGGGAGGAGGATAGCTAGCTCCTTAATTTGTATCAACAAACCAAATCAGAGGGCGGCGAAGAGGGCAAGAACATCACCTTGTCCAATACCTTTACGCGCATGGCAACTTTCTCCTTGGCGCTCCTCCACTGGCCTCTCCTTTCTTCCTAGTATCTGCCCTCCAGTGCTTGTATGTATTTACCGAGCGCTTGTTTCTGCAGAAGCTCCCACGTGTCGAATACTTGGCCGGCAGAAGCCTTCTCAAACCGGCAGCCTATTAGTGCTCTTCGGCTGAACTCCTCTCGTTCTCTCACGCCAACAGCCTGCTTGTGCTCTTCCCAAGCTTTTTTTTTCTTCTTCACTCTGCCGCTGGCCAGGCCATCTATTTATAGAGCAGAGCAAAGGGCAGTTCCATTTTGGCCAGTTACGGCAACTCCTCTCACCTTTTTTCATTTGTTTTCTGCTTTGTTTATTTGCTAATTGAGCCATTAAGCGGCAGCGGCGCCATGACTTGCACGTCGAGCAGTTCGTGGAGGTTTTTGCTTCTAGTGACGTGGACTTGGTCCGTACTTACTTGGAGACGTCCAAGCTTTAGAGGCTGAGTTGTGGATCAGCTATCCTTTATTCCTGTCTGGCTTTGTTGGTCTCAGCCAAACACACACATGCATGCATATATGCATTTGGGAAAGCATGGCTGACACGTGGAGACCTTGACTAATCCATCATCTGATTCAGTGTTTAGCTAGTGTGCACGTATGGCGAAACGTACATGCGCATACATGGGTTTATTTTTATTATTATTATTTTTAACTGACATGGCCATATTAATTGACTATTATTTGATTAGGTAACTAAATATTTTGGTCTCATATATTGTCCATAGTCTTTAGATAATCAGCCAAGAAGCTGCGTATTCGGGCGACCATGTCGTATACCCATGCTTGATGTTACATGTGGGTACGAATTCCAGCATTGCTAGTAGAAATTTGATATGGAGCACTCTCAACCATTGCATATCAAAGGAGTCTCGACAACCATGTGTATTTTTAGTTCTTGAGCGCGCTTGTGTTTTGCGGCCGACGCAAGATTATATTCATTCCTTTCTTTTTTTTTTAGAAATGATTATTTTAAAGGGTTTATTTATTTCATATCTCATGAAATTTAGCCACTGACAGTATTCTATATGTTATTTAACCACATATTACCAAAATTCGTGTCAACAAATGCCCCCTCGAGGTCCGGGTGTGAGAATTCTTTATTTTCGGATCTGGAGCTCGAAATATGAATATATATGTAGTCTTAGTTCGCATATTTTGTGTTAGACATGGATAAGATTGTACGTATGATATGGTACGTACCTGTTGTGCATGAATTCTATCACGTGACTGGAAAGTCGTTTTGCACCATCGTAACGTGCTGATTTAATTTTCCAATTCTACCTTTTTTTCGATATCTTTTCATTTGAAACCCAAATCCGAAATTTAAGGAGCTAGTGGGGTATTGTTGGCTTGTTTTCATAGGTTTGGTTAACGGATAAATGCCTCTTAACCCCGCCGGCACTCTTCTATCGATCAAACTCTGGCTCGTTTGGGGGCTCTTGTGTTGTGGTACGCATCTCCTGTTCCTTTTCCTTTTACAACATCTGCATCGCAGCTATCCTAGCATAGGCATGATCATAGTATAATCGCTGACATATTTTGCTGCTTGTTCGTCTCCCAAGCGCGGAGCGCTGAGTTCAAAGATTTCTACCTATACGAGGACGTCAGTTCGTTGTTGCGACGTTCGACAGCACAAAAGGTATTATCCATGTTTCATTTCTAAGATCATCATCAAAGCATTAGTTTTTATATAATTGGGAATCACATAGCACGGTCATTCTGAGAGTCTTCGATCATTTGGCATGGTCCCTCGTATGGCTATATAAAGTTTCCTCTATTTTTTTTACACGTAATGAGTTGGACATTAACAGCCATCAGATTATTTATTTATTTTTTATTTTTTTAGATGGCACAACCACGTTCCCAACTTGGTAGGCTACCCCTTTCCTGTGTGGCTCAAACTCAAATATATGAACCAGCAACTAGTGAAGCGGCTAATCCTGTTATAAAAGAATAGCGGATAACGAAAGGCGAGATGGATACTAGCGAGCGTGGGTGGAGATCGGCCTCTACTTTTTTAGCTCGCCGTTTCCACCCGTTTGCACCCATACGTCAATCTGACAAAGCTCTCACATTGGGCAATAGAATATCATCAGAAGGTCTTGGTTGGGAGGACTACGACATTGGGTATATCTCGCTCCCTACAGGATACATTGAATGGGGAACTGTGGTTTTAGAGAAACATTCTTTTAACTTGAGAGGGATGGCGAAGGCACTGATTATATTTATGGAGCCATTTATTGCTCCTTAGGTAAATACAATGTTTCACCCTCTTGCTGAAATCTTTATGGAGAGATGGAATCCACAAACAAACACCTTCTTATTTCGATATGGTGAGTGCACTATAACCCTTTTGGACATGCATTGGGTGGTGGGTTTACCACTGGATGGAGAATTTTATGAGGAGTTTATCCTGCCTCAAGATGAACTAGAATCCTCTCTTTTGCTGTACCCGAAGTGTTTATCACACCTCTTAACAGTATGGACACCTCTAGCAGCGGGCAGCAACAAGGTGTCATTCCAATAGTGGTGTGACTATTTCCATAACGGTCCTGGTGGTCCTTTTCATCCAAACGATAGCGAATCCTCATGACTCTATACCGCTGCCTTTTTGGCACTTTGGCTTTGCGGTTTTGTGGTCATCGGGGGAGGATCATGTATTAGACCTGGCACGTTGGTGATGGCTTCATGGATGGCATTAGGACGTCGGTTCGCCTTAGCTCAGCCGGCCCTATGCTCTTTGTATTATTCTTTAAGGCTGATTAGTACCCATCCAGCTGGTCCTTCTTATATGAAAAGAGCTTGTCTTGTTCAATATGTCATTGGCTGGATGGGTGCATATCTGAAAGGCATATTTGGCCAAAAATGTAGAAACCCCATATTCCCGTTTTTAAGCATCGTGCGCGAAAACCAACTATGGTGAACACCATGTTCAGACCTGCAAACCACTATAGCCCAAAGAATCATTTGAATTTTTATGCAGAGATGTCAATGCTACATGGTATCCCTACAATTTAACAAAAGCCACATAATACGAATCGGCCTATACTATCTTCATTTGGGGTTGACAGGATATTTTGTCTATCTATTCATCGCAGTATGCTCCCGTGGCGGCGTTGTGAACTTTATATTGCTGAACCATATCATCCGGATCGTGTAGCCCGGCAGTTTAGATTGGATCAGATCATACTGAACGAGTTTGTACACGGAGGAAGACTATGGAATTGCATATGCTCATTGGACGCATCTCTTGCGCCTGGTGCAAGAGGATCAAAATATTATCCCAGATGAATCTCATCGTGGCAGTTGTTCAGTGCATTGGTGCAAATGGTACAAGGAATTCATGGATCCTCTCACCTTAATTTTAAGTAGACTTAGTCATGGTAACTTGCTTGGCCGTGTGCCTCTTGAGGACAGGATGAAAAGTGCACCAGCAAAACACGTTTTGCCTTGCAGGCTTGCCTCTCATGATTTACTTTCCATCTTCTTTCGGTCGATTTTTTTTTGTACAGCAGCCGAAGAATGACTCCCGCAAAGACCATGAAATAGGCTCGTCGTCGAACCCCTTTCTGATTGATAATCCTACAGCTCTAGATAACTTGCTGGATAATCAAGTTATCATGCCATGCGCGAGTAGTGGGAAGCGACAGCTTTCTCAAGTCATCCCTTTCGGAGTAGAGAAAGAACCTCCAGCAAAGTGGTCACTGAATTTTAATGATCACAGTGTGGCTGCTACCCCCAATCGGTATTTCAGTCGGCCGTGAAGAGCTCAAACAAGCATTCCCAAATAGAACATATCCTGAAACGGATGATCCTTCGATTTTCCATGGTCTTGATATAGCGGGGCTGGGAGGAAATTATTCACAAACACTCTCTTTTGTGACCCCTGATATTTCCTTTGCTGACGTAGCTGGGTCAAGCGGGTATTGTCCACAGCTTCCCGACGTCACGACCCATAATATACCCCTTATCGCTGAGTCGAGTGATGTCGTAGCTTCCTATCTCAACGGTAGTTCTGCATATATTTGTTTCAGATATCTTCTTACACATGTGTACTGCTTGTCTAAATAATCATCTAATCCCTTTTCTCTTTTCAGATTGTGATCAGCAACTAGGCAACTTGGCGACCAGCAGTGTGGCCATGTTATTCAAGGACTAAGCGATGGACTTTCTTGATAAAGCCTATCTTGATGCTACTGATGTGGTACTAGAAAAGGCTATTGAAGGCCTTGACGCTACTTCATTACGTGATCCAAGTCGACGCTTTGTCTTGGAAAAAACTTCCGAGAAGCTTCCAACAGACATCCCAGGCGTATCCAAAGCCAAAGAGCTACTGCTTCAACTCATCACTATTTGGCAGCAAATGCAGCTAGCGCATGATGTGTTTGAGAGCAGTTCTGGCAAAAAACTCAACAAGCTTGTGAGGCTAGACTTGAGCTCGCGTCCCTTACGGAAGCTACCAAAAATTCCGCTCAGACGGAGCAACTTATAACTGATCGGCGTTCCGAGAAGGAGAAGTTGGTGGCATTACTCACAGCTCAGCTTAATGAAGCTACCAATGCCCTGAAAGAGCTCAAGTTGGAAGAAGAGCGGATCCAGAAGGTTTGCTCTGACAAAGAAGCTGAGGCAAAGAAGTGGAATGACGTTCTCCTTGATGCCACAAAGGGGATCGATCAAGCCAACTCGGACCTTCAAGCGAGAACCGCCGATTTGGGGCGGGCAGCTGGGGAGCTATTTGCAGCTCTAAAGAACTGGCGCCCTACTTAGTGCTTCTATCACCTTATTTTCCTTGTTCATGTTTCAGAACATTTTATATAATTGGGAATCACGTAGCACGGTCATTCTGAGAGTCTTCGATCATTTGGCATGGTCCCTCGTATGGCTATATAAAATTTCCTCTAATTTTTTTACGTGTAATGAGTTGGACATTAACAGCCATCAGATTATTTATCTATTTTTATTTTTTTAGATGGCACAACCACGTTCCCAACTTGGTAGGCTACCCCTTTCCTGCGTGGCTCAAACTCAAATATATGAACCAGCAACCAGTGAAGCGGCTAATCCTGTTATAAAAGAATAGCAGATAACGAAAGGCGAGATGGATACTAGCGAGCGTGGGTGGAGATCGGCCTCTACTTTTTTAGCTCGTTGTTTTCACCCATTTGCACCCATACGTCAATCTGTCAAAGCTCTCACATTGGGCAATAGAATATCATCAGAAGGTCTTGGTTGGGAGGACTACGACATTGAGTATATCTCGCTCCCTACAGGATACATTGAATGGAGAACTGCGGTTTTAGAGAAACATTCTTTTAACTTGAGAGGGGATGACGAAGGCGCTGATTATATTTATGGAGCCATTTATTGCTCCTTAGGTAAATACAGTATTTCACCCTCCTTGCTGAAATCTTTATGGAAAGATGGAATCCACAAACAAACACCTTCTTATTTCGATATGGTGAGTGCACTATAACCCTTTTGGACATGCATTGGGTGGTGGGTTTACCACTGGATGGAGAATTTTATGAGGAGTTTATCCCGCCTCAAGATGAACTAGAATCCTCTCTTTTGCTGTACCCGAAGTGTTTATCACACCTCTTAACAGTATGGACACCTCTAGCAGCGGGCAGCAACAAGGTGTCATTCCAATAGTGGTGTGACTATTTCCATAACGGTCCTGGTGGTCCTTTTCATCCAAACGATAGCGAATCCTCATGACTCTATACCGCTGCCTTTTTGGCACTTTGGCTTTGCGGTTTTGTGGTCATCGGGGGAGGATCATGTATTAGACCTGGCACGTTGGTGATGGCTTCATGGATGGCATTAGGACGTCGGTTCGCCTTAGCTCAGCCGGCCCTATGCTCTTTGTATTATTCTTTAAGGCTGATTAGTACCCATCCAGCTGGTCCTTCTTATATGAAAAGAGCTTGTCTTGTTCAATATGTCATTGGCTGGATGGGTGCATATCTGAAAGGCATATTTGGCCAAAAATGTAGAAACCCCATATTCCCGTTTTTAAGCATCGTGCGCGAAAACCAACTATGGTGAACACCATGTTCAGACCTGCAAACCACTATAGCCCAAAGAATCATTTGAATTTTTATGCAGAGATGTCAATGCTACATGGTATCCCTACAATTTAACAAAAGCCACATAATACGAATCGGCCTATACTATCTTCATTTGGGGTTGACAGGATATTTTGTCTATCTATTCATCGCAGTATGCTCCCGTGGCGGCGTTGTGAACTTTATATTGCTGAACCATATCATCCGGATCGTGTAGCCCGGCAGTTTAGATTGGATCAGATCATACTGAACGAGTTTGTACACGGAGGAAGACTATGGAATTGCATATGCTCATTGGACGCATCTCTTGCGCCTGGTGCAAGAGGATCAAAATATTATCCCAGATGAATCTCATCGTGGCAGTTGTTCAGTGCATTGGTGCAAATGGTACAAGGAATTCATGGATCCTCTCACCTTAATTTTAAGTAGACTTAGTCATGGTAACTTGCTTGGCCGTGTGCCTCTTGAGGACAGGATGAAAAGTGCACCAGCAAAACACGTTTTGCCTTGCAGGCTTGCCTCTCATGATTTACTTTCCATCTTCTTTCGGTCGATTTTTTTTTGTACAGCAGCCGAAGAATGACTCCCGCAAAGACCATGAAATAGGCTCGTCGTCGAACCCCTTTCTGATTGATAATCCTACAGCTCTAGATAACTTGCTGGATAATCAAGTTATCATGCCATGCGCGAGTAGTGGGAAGCGACAGCTTTCTCAAGTCATCCCTTTCGGAGTAGAGAAAGAACCTCCAGCAAAGTGGTCACTGAATTTTAATGATCACAGTGTGGCTGCTACCCCCAATCGGTATTTCAGTCGGCCGTGAAGAGCTCAAACAAGCATTCCCAAATAGAACATATCCTGAAACGGATGATCCTTCGATTTTCCATGGTCTTGATATAGCGGGGCTGGGAGGAAATTATTCACAAACACTCTCTTTTGTGACCCCTGATATTTCCTTTGCTGACGTAGCTGGGTCAAGCGGGTATTGTCCACAGCTTCCCGACGTCACGACCCATAATATACCCCTTATCGCTGAGTCGAGTGATGTCGTAGCTTCCTATCTCAACGGTAGTTCTGCATATATTTGTTTCAGATATCTTCTTACACATGTGTACTGCTTGTCTAAATAATCATCTAATCCCTTTTCTCTTTTCAGATTGTGATCAGCAACTAGGCAACTTGGCGACCAGCAGTGTGGCCATGTTATTCAAGGACTAAGCGATGGACTTTCTTGATAAAGCCTATCTTGATGCTACTGATGTGGTACTAGAAAAGGCTATTGAAGGCCTTGACGCTACTTCATTACGTGATCCAAGTCGACGCTTTGTCTTGGAAAAAACTTCCGAGAAGCTTCCAACAGACATCCCAGGCGTATCCAAAGCCAAAGAGCTACTGCTTCAACTCATCACTATTTGGCAGCAAATGCAGCTAGCGCATGATGTGTTTGAGAGCAGTTCTGGCAAAAAACTCAACAAGCTTGTGAGGCTAGACTTGAGCTCGCGTCCCTTACGGAAGCTACCAAAAATTCCGCTCAGACGGAGCAACTTATAACTGATCGGCGTTCCGAGAAGGAGAAGTTGGTGGCATTACTCACAGCTCAGCTTAATGAAGCTACCAATGCCCTGAAAGAGCTCAAGTTGGAAGAAGAGCGGATCCAGAAGGTTTGCTCTGACAAAGAAGCTGAGGCAAAGAAGTGGAATGACGTTCTCCTTGATGCCACAAAGGGGATCGATCAAGCCAACTCGGACCTTCAAGCGAGAACCGCCGATTTGGGGCGGGCAGCTGGGGAGCTATTTGCAGCTCTAAAGAACTGGCGCCCTACTTAGTGCTTCTATCACCTTATTTTCCTTGTTCATGTTTCAGAACATTTTATATAATTGGGAATCACGTAGCACGGTCATTCTGAGAGTCTTCGATCATTTGGCATGGTCCCTCGTATGGCTATATAAAATTTCCTCTAATTTTTTTACGTGTAATGAGTTGGACATTAACAGCCATCAGATTATTTATCTATTTTTATTTTTTTAGATGGCACAACCACGTTCCCAACTTGGTAGGCTACCCCTTTCCTGCGTGGCTCAAACTCAAATATATGAACCAGCAACCAGTGAAGCGGCTAATCCTGTTATAAAAGAATAGCAGATAACGAAAGGCGAGATGGATACTAGCGAGCGTGGGTGGAGATCGGCCTCTACTTTTTTAGCTCGTTGTTTTCACCCATTTGCACCCATACGTCAATCTGTCAAAGCTCTCACATTGGGCAATAGAATATCATCAGAAGGTCTTGGTTGGGAGGACTACGACATTGAGTATATCTCGCTCCCTACAGGATACATTGAATGGAGAACTGCGGTTTTAGAGAAACATTCTTTTAACTTGAGAGGGGATGACGAAGGCGCTGATTATATTTATGGAGCCATTTATTGCTCCTTAGGTAAATACAGTATTTCACCCTCCTTGCTGAAATCTTTATGGAAAGATGGAATCCACAAACAAACACCTTCTTATTTCGATATGGTGAGTGCACTATAACCCTTTTGGACATGCATTGGGTGGTGGGTTTACCACTGGATGGAGAATTTTATGAGGAGTTTATCCCGCCTCAAGATGAACTAGAATCCTCTCTTTTGCTGTACCCGAAGTGTTTATCACACCTCTTAACAGTATGGACACCTCTAGCAGCGGGCAGCAACAAGGTGTCATTCCAATAGTGGTGTGACTATTTCCATAACGGTCCTGGTGGTCCTTTTCATCCAAACGATAGCGAATCCTCATGACTCTATACCGCTGCCTTTTTGGCACTATAGCCCCAAAGAATCATTTGAATTTTTATGCAAAGATGTCAATGCTACATGGTATCCCTACAATTTAACGAAAGCCACATAATACGAATCGGCCTATACTATCTTCATTTGGGGTTGACAGGATATTTTGTCTATCTATTCGTCGCGGTATGCTCTCGTGGCGGCGTTGTGAACTTTATATTGTTGAACCATATCATCCGGATCCTGTAGCCCGGCAGTTTAGATTGGATCAGATCATGTATTAGACCTGGCACATTGGTGATGGCTTCATGGATGGCACTGTTCATCTGGACACAATTACTGTTTATCTGGTCGGAGTACTGCGCACTGATCACATGTTCTGTTCACCGGTCAACCAGAAAATTCCCAAAACCGAAATTCTTCATTGTATGTCAATTTCGATCATCAACACATGCCCCCCTGTTTTTTTGGTAAAGCTTGCATAGCAAAAAATACTTTCATGCGCTATAATCATGGACAGCTTGTTATCTATTTCCAGCCATCACTTAGGACGATAATAAATGATATGTCGGCTATGTATGCTCTTAGGGCTATGATAAATAAACATCGGCCATATATGTTATGCTCCCCTAATATTTTTTCTAATATGGCCGTAAGATCAGATCATGTGTACTTTGCCTTGGCAATGCCTGACTAAACTGTAAGGATTCATAAAATGACATCCAAGGATCACTCCAAAACCATGGAGAATAATCAAATATACCTGGGCATAGTTTCCACGATGAGGACATCGGTGGAACAGGTAATGAACATAGATGATGTGGCTGCCAAAGGTTTTGATGATCATGTGCAAATTTGTTATTTTGTGGTTGTTTCCTAGATTTCTTCGCCTTCAAATTTGCCTCCGGTGTAGTTCTAGCAATGGATGCTTAAACACTACCCTTAGTTTGAACTTGTGCTACCTTTAGGAACCCACATCTTTTTCTTGTAACTAACCGCATCAAGGCCATGCTTTCGATTATTCACATCAATTGCCCTCTCACTTTCTTACTTTGAACCTGAACCGGAACACATGCATTTTGCTGTATCATTTACCATTGAGCTGCTGGACCTTTCCTTTTTTTCTAAGCCTAACATCAATAATTCTTCTTCTATGTGTTGTTTTTCCTTGTCACATACTAATGCAGGAGTCCGAACCAAATGTGTGTTTGGCTTGATCACATGAAGTATGTGCATGTTTATCAGTTACCGACATAGCTCTTTCAAATGAATTCACACTTATCAGCTCTTTGGGTACAATAGTCATCTTCGCATCTCATGAAGGCAAATTTGACTGGCCGGAGGTTACTGTTCACTGGTCGGAGGTAATGTTTATCTGGTCGTGGTTACTGTTCATCTAATCGAAGTACTGCACACTGATCACAGGTATTGTTTACCGATCAACCAAAAAATTTCCAGTACTGACATTCTTCACAATATGTCAATTTCGGTCGTCAACACAAATACAAATACATCTGAAGTCTGATTCCATTGTCAACCTTATTACTCTGAAACTAAATAAGATATTATAATATAAAATGAACTACATAACATGTGAATGCTTTCTATATTTGGTTTCCCTAAATTAATCATTAGAATAGATCAAAACACATATTGGACTTAATCCTAGTCATGGGCCTTGGGGACTTAATTGAAGTCTGAAGTCCTGATCGTAACTTGAAAGGTTCGTTCGTGCGGTTAGTCAGAGTTTGAGTTGGAGTCGGATCGTGGGATGACACTATTCAGTTTAGGATTCGGAGTTAGCATGTCGCTATAAATATGAGTTGTAATCTCTAGTTTCTGTAAGCAAGACACAGAGTCATGCAAGTTGTAAGATAATAGAGTCAAAAATTTTCCAAGATATGTTGGAGACCACTTTTAGTCTACTAATCGTCCCCTAAATATCATATGCCTACTATTATCCTATATGATATTGAATATTTTATATAACTATATACAATAGTATCTTTCTAGATATGATACTCAATAAAATCAGCACTATTCTATATATGAGTTAAATTTCTACTGAATTTTCTCCTTTATATATATATATAGAGAGAGAGAAAATTTACAGGAAGCAATCATATGGAAGAAGTAATTTATTTAGTGGGAAGTTGGACCAGTAATGTAATTTTCTGAGAGCAAAAATATTTCCATACTCTACAACATGAAAAAGTTATCTCTGAACGCGATAGGGTAATTGTGGATTTAGATCGAGCCATAATTGTTCTCCCTATAGGTACATACTTAGTGATCAAGGATGCACTCTTGTATCCTGATTTAACTCGTACCTTATTCAGTTATAAAGACATTAATCTAAATGCATTCATATGCCAAACTGAAAATGGTGATGAATATTTATTTCTCACAAAATAAAATAGATATGATAAGCAAGCGATTGAGAAAATGGTTATTAGTGACGAGTCATATATTTAGCTGTCACGAATGACTCTCTAGGATGATCCGTCACTGATGAGTTGATCAACTTAATCCGCCACTTATAACTTGCCAAGGATGATCCGTCACTTATGACCTATCAAGTTGTGACGGGTGACCCGTCACTTATAACTGATATAGGATAATCTATTACTTATAACTGATGATAAGTGATAGGTCACAACTACAACCCGCCACTAATATCTTAAGTGATAAATCATATTATGACCCGTCATTAATTTTATATCTTCTTTATCTATTTTTTATGTAGTATTATTGGAACATTCGTACTCACGACAAAGCCAACCAACCATCTTTGTTGCAATAAGTTTCTTTGCACTAGGCATTTTGGCACAAGGCAATCCAAGTTTATCAATACAAATATGGAGTATTTGGGAAGGTTTTGAGTTTAACTTGCGTCGTTTTAAGCTGAAACTTAAACAAACAACCTATTAGCATGTGTGGAGATCCTATGATGTTTTTTTGGTGGAAATTTGTGATCAAACATCATACAACCTGTTTGCATAGCGGGATTCTATAGTGTTACGATTAATACGAAGAACCACAACATCAATTGTGTTACTCAACGACAAACCGAAGCCTGAAGAACAATAGTTATTGATAGCATGTCAAGGAAAGGTTTGATCGCGGATGGCTGAAGATACGTTCAGATGGGCATCCAGTGACAGATCAATCACTTGAACTCAGTGCTCGATAATTTGCTTCAGTCCTCGTTGTGGACAAGGGAGGCACCTCTCCGAATGAACTTCTGGTAGCTGTTCACAAAACCTTTTGGCTTCACTGTTAGGTTCGCCGTCCCGCAACTGTGCGTGTGTGCAACGTGAGGTATGCCATCTGCAGGGCAACTAAGGGCAAGTTCAATGGTCCAGATCAGCTCTCGTCTCATTTATTATCATGTAGAATTTTGATGATAGAGAGGAGAGAGAAGGAAGTGAGAGAAAAATAGTTACCTCGTGAAATAATTGTCTTGTAAGTTAAATTTAGCGCAACGAGACGATTGTAAACTATATCGTTATGATTTATGTGTTTTCTTTCTTTTGACCGACCCATAAATTAAGAGGGTGTAGACTTACTATGAGATAGTCCATTCGTTCAAAAATATTTGACATTTTAGATATGATATTGTCTCAAATATGTATATTTGATCACTATTTTTTATTATAATATATTTATAAGATTCAATAAAATTACGAGTTACGAAAGTATTTTTTAGTCAAATCTACTTGTATGATTTTTATGTTTCTAAACCAAGTATTTTAAAAATTATTGACAGTTCAAGGTTAAAAAGTTTAACCGAATTGTGATCGAAAAGAGTAACAATAAAGATGATCCATTGTAAAAATTATCTCCTCGCCGAATATCTAACTACATGATATATATGCATAAGAGTACATCGTATATAGACAAGGCACATCTTACGCCTGCTTAACAACTCTGGATATTATGGATCTGAATTTATGGGACCTGATACTTCCGGGGATCACGAAGACATTTACTGAGGAAGGTTCCAATCGGGTTATTTGACTCCTGGACTGGATTAGTTGCTTTGCCTTGCCCGAAGCTACTATTTTCTACTACGTGTTATCCCCAAATCGACGGTCAAACAAAGGTTATCAACCGTACCTAATTGACCCTGCTACGGGCTGTTCTAAAAAAAATTGATAATGTGGGAAGAGGTTTACCGCATATTGAGTTTGCTTACAACAGGTCGATACACCGCACCACCAAGGTAAGTCCGTTTCAAGTAGTGTATGGTTTTAATCCCCGTGCTCCTATTGATTTACTATTTTTGCCTATTTTTGAAAGACTTAATTTGGATGCTAAGAAATGTGCTGAATTTATTTTTAAGCTGCATGAAACAACTAAAAAGAATATAGATATCATGCCTGAAAAGTATAGGATTGCCAGAAGTAAAGGTAGGAAAGAAATAAAATTTGAACTGGGTAATTTAGTTTGGTTGCATTTGAAAAAGGATATGTTTCCAAAATTCAGAAAATCAAAGTTGATGTCTAGAGCTGATGGATCATTTAAGATAATTGAGAAAATTAATAACAATGCATACAAATTGGACCTACCTGTAGATTTTGGGGTTAGTCCCACATTTAACATTTTAGATTTGAAGCCCTACTTGGAAGAAGAAGAAAAGCTTGAGTCGAGGACGACTCAAATTTAAGAGGGTGGGGATGATGAGCTCATGGCTCATTTAGATACAATCATTACTATTAATATTCCTCAAATCATACAAGGTCTAATTACAAGAGCACGTGTACGACAATTAGATCACCAGGTGAACTCGTTTCTCGTTGTTCATGCTTACTTGGATGGATTATTACTAAATTCTTATGATATTTTATTGCTTAGGAACGTGGAAGAAGCACCATAATTTTACCCGGATGTCACCCTTCGAAGGCTAAGTCTACTCGGACTCCAGGGCTGAGCTCTAGTTGTGGTTGTGGTCGAAGTCGTGGTTATGGTTGTGGTCAAGTTCTAGGACAATACGTTAATAAAACGGGCATAACTCTCGCTTACAGAGTCCAATTGATGCGTTCTTGGATTCGTTGGAAACCTATTGACGATGCCTTTTCAATGGATCTAGTTTCACCTTTAGATTCCTTATAGATTAGTTAGAGTTAAATAAATAAAGTGCTGCATCACCATTTTGGACCCTGTTGGGTCTTATAATCATGTCGGGGTCGGAGTCCAGGTTGTGCACGCCTCTTTCCACGGCTGCACAACCCTAGATCGATCTCCTCACGCCCCCTATATATACACAGTAGTTATCATAGTTTAGGCTTGGGTTTAGCTTAGATTATTTTATTTTAGACAGTTTCACCGTTTACCAGTTTGTTGAACCCCAACTCGAGTGCTTCATTGGTAATTAGCAATATTCAGATTGCATCTACCTGTTATGGCTTGTGTTCTCGATTCGCTTACAGGAAAAGGCTTTTTGACAAGGTCAACAGCGTTTTGGCACGGTTGATAACCACGGAGCAGTGATGTAGTGGTTGCGAGAGTTCTCTATTTGTTCTGGTCGAAGCTTTTGGATCATCAACATTGAAACTCCAACAATCGACTTATCATATTACCTTTGGAAAATCGGACAAACACACATCATCAATCTCCAACACCTAGAAGTCGATAGGGATAATATATCTTTGTTGTCTTCTGTTTACTACTAACCATAGCAGGTGAAGCATCGGATGCACAAATGTGTGTTTTGAGGGAAGAATTCACAATGTTGTTGGATAAGAACCACCATTCTTTGAATGACTCAATTGATAAGAAGTTTGCAGAGACAAATTTTGCATTGCAATGACTCAACGATAGTATTGCAATGCTTAATACACGTTTTGATCGGTTGATCAATCAACCACCGAACAATGGTCGTATAGACCCTCATAGTGCAACCCATGAACATGACAAGTCTGTCGCCGATGTTGAAACTTTGAGGCAAGAACAAGATGCCTTTGATGCATGACTACGTGACCAATTAAACTTCAACCGTCATGAGAGGTAATAATTTTTAGTAACATAACCTATGTGTTAATGATGATCCTTTTGCTAAGGTTAAATTTACTATACCATCTTTTATGGGTGTATATGATTCTGAAAAATATTTAGATTGGGAGATAACGGTCAAATAGAAGTTTAATGCTCATCTAGTTCCTAAATTACATAGAATTAGACAAGCTACTAGTGAATTTAAAGGTTTTGCCATCAACTGGTGGAATAGGGTATGCAAGGAAGAGTTAACTCCTATAACATAGGATGCCTTAAAGAAAGCTATGTGTAACATATTTATTTCACCCTCTTTTAAACGTGACCTGCATAAGAAATTACATCACTTGAACCAAGGTAATAAATCCGTAGAAGAATATTATCAGGGGAACAAGAACAATAAAACCATTGTAGTGAATAGGAGAAAAGAAGTGTTTGATATTTGTTCAAAGCTAAGGACGGCTTTGCTTCAATGGAGAGAGAATGATATGACCGTCAAGTCACCATTTGTCACACCCGGTTTTAACAGCCAAAACCAGATACTGCTTATATGTGCCCAGGATGTTCAACACACATAAAGACGTCACAGGTGAAGTAACAAAAGCAATAATTTTATTAAATAAATGTTAAACTCTTACAGCAATTGACATATATTGTATTCTATGAATATATCTGCAGCGGAACAGAAGCACTGGTGCCCAACAACACTGCAGGCAACCGACCGAGAGACACGCGCCTAGAATATCACAACCTCGTCTTGATAGTCTTCAACATCTTCACTTACTGAGCAGCAGCACACATGTCGTATGGTGTAGGGAAAATAGCAAGTGTGAGCACATGACACGTTCAGCAAGTGTGGGAAAGATAATGATATGCAGGTTTATATCAAGAATAGGCTATCACATGGTATATTTGCGTAAATGCGAGTAATGAAAACATATTTGGACTCAAAAGCAGTAAGCAATTATTAAGTGAATGTAACCCATACAGTCCAACATCCAGCATACAAGGCTCCCCACCTTACACACCATAACCGTCTAGTACTCTCTGTACTACAACCAAAATCACAACAATCTAGTACTCACTCTACTAGAATCATAACCACAACCATCTAGTACTCCCTGTACCAGAACCATAACCATAACCAAATCCATAACCACAACCCACTAATCATGTGAGGATACAAGTCTCTCATAACCGTGAGCACAACTGTTATAACAGTTTTACACCCTGCAGAGGTTGTCCAGTTTTCCCAACGAGTTAGTAAATTCTATGTTACCGTGTTCGCGAAACACTTAACACACGCCAGTGGTGTGCCACAAAGAATAACTGAATAGCACTTTCCACTAACCAGAGACTAATCCAGTATATGTCTGTCCACTAGGTTTCACCGTCAGGCTTTACGCAAGCTAAACTCCTACCCAGAAGCCCTATTTTGCGCTGACACAACACACACTAGATAGACCCTAATTAGTATGTCACGCCTTACCCATATCAGCCTTGTGGTTGGTACGTTACTTCTTGGGTTGTCGCTCTACGAACCGGTCCTTACTTAGGTTACTTGAGCAAACACTAAACCAACATCATAACCATGACAACTATCAAAACCACTTTGCTCAAGGCCTAAGGTTCCATGTTGCTAAACCATTAACATATTAACGATCATTGTTGCATATGTTCATTAGTCAAGATTATAACACTTCTCAACATCCCAAAAGCATGGCTAAGCAATCTACCTATAAAAGACATCTAACCATAAACCATCTAGGTTCCAAGGGATGATAAAGAGAAAATCTAGGAAAAACTCTAACATAAGTTACTACTCATCATATTGACACTGCATGCAATTTTGTAAAACAAAATATTTAAAAGTATAGGTTCAAGATGATCAAGGACACTTACTTTTTACCCAATGCTGCTCAGTGTTGTCGAAATTTTGGTCTTGAAGTCCCTCGAACTGCTCCGGAACGTTATCAACTAATCGCGAGAACTACTGACAAACAACACAAAGTAAACACTAAGAACAACATACCAAATATCATCAGAACACTTTAAAAACACTATGGTTGGATAGGGATGATTTTAGAAACGTTTAGATACAAGAATCGGCTAAATCGGAGTTAAGATGAAAAGAGAACAGCTTTCGTGAGATGGATTAGGCTGAAAAGGAAAAACTAGTTTACTGGAGTTGTCTTCCTATAGGAAAAGAGTTTATTGCACAATCACTGTATCATACTTGACAACATTATTGCGTAAGATTCAAGAAGTGTAGGGTAGACCAGACTTCGCTGACTAGGCTAAGAAGAATAATGTTACGCTGACTTGGCATGCTGTGCAAGTAACATCTTGGGTTAAAGAAGGGATATACTGAGATCTAGTATCAACCACCTATGATGGATCAAAAAGACCGAAGGTTGCGCTTCTAGGTTAAGGATACTATTGGTCACTCTATGTAGCGGTGGTGGTTCGGGTTTCGTCGAACACAGCGATCGGGCGCGTGGCCACACACATCGATGTCGGCTTTAGTGGTGTTTCAGTGAAATGAGGGAAGCATGACATAGAACGCGGAAAGACTAACTCAGCGGTATGGTTGGTTTTGGAAGGGTCATCCGAGGTAGCGGCAAAACAACGATGATTGCTTATAGGTTTGGTGGTGACCGCGAACAGATGTAGGAACGAAGACGCTCGCGTTCCAGGAGATTGACTATGAAATCTGAGAAACCGTTTAAATAGAGATGTTCATATATCTCGAGAACACAATGCTACGGTATAGTTTTGGGTAGATCATACACTGAGAGGAAGAACGATTAGCAGAGATAAGACGGGTGATGGCTGCAACGTGCTGTGGTTGGCAATGGCGTCCTGGTCGTGTCGCTGCACAAATGAGGATGGGCTCTTAGGTTCACGTAGAGGACTCAATGGGACACGCCGTGACACAGTTGGTGCATCCATACGGCTTTCAGATTGACAGGGAACGCGAATGCAAATCCGGTGTGCGCTCAGAACGCATCCATAAACCGAACAGTGGGTATGCCGAACTTGATTACGGTGGTTTGTCTACTCTACTGGCCGACTTGGTTGGTGAGGGTGGGGGGAACATCATGGGACATGCACCAGTGAAAGAGCTTGGTGATTTGACCTCTGGTCGGTCAGGAACGTCGATGCCAATCGGTGACAACGTGGCTGTCCGCGACGGCGACGACCGTGGCGGCATAGATCGGGCTTTGGCCGGGGCTAGGGATTGTCTAGGGACTTAGTATGATGATAAAAAAGTAGTAAGGGAGGAGGAGAAGGGGTCCTCCTCTTGCTTTGATGGTCGAGGAAGGAGGATTCACGGAGAAGACGACGTAGTGCATCACGGGCGGCGGCGGCGGCGATGGCTCCGGCGACGCACGGACATGGCAACAGCGACTTTTAGGGCTTGGGGGCATGTAATAGGGGTAGGAGAGGGCGTGCAACTCATATTTATAGGGTTAGGGGCGGCTGGTTGAGGTGGAGTCTAAACCGAACACTAATCGGATTCGAGTTCGAGTCGGTTACTGTTTTCTTTTTCGCAGCTCTCTATTCCGATGATAATATCTCCATCGTTCGAACTCTAAATTGGAAGTTTGTTGATTCCAAATTGTAGTACTCGAAAAGATCTACAACTTTGGTAGTCATTGGAACTTCTGAAAACGTCATGTTGATTTCCAAAAATGCACCACAATATAAACTGTTTGAACTCGGACTTTTCTGAGCAGCACTGATTTCGGGGGGTCATAACTCATAGCTCCATTATCCAAAAATAGACTTCTATAGGTTCAAATTGAAGCTCCCGACGAGACCTACAACTTTGGTATTGTCAAGATTTGCATTTGATACCGTTTTGAACTCCGAAACTTCATGAGAAGATGAGGCTGTCCAGGACTCCGCGAAAATTTACAGATTTCGTGGATCCTTTGTTGGGCCTTCTAGATGACTTGGCTAAGGGTTTGGACTTGAGCAAGATTGAGCCCAAAGACACTTTAGGTATATCTAGAGTTTAGAAAAGAAACTTTTGCAGAGAAATTTGAATAAGATTTGAATTTGAATCGAGTTTGGAGTGAATTTAAGAGAAACGAAAAATGAGGTTGAACAAGAATAGGAGTAGATAAGGAATTTGGATTTGGATTTGGGTAGAATTTGAGAAAGATGAGAGATTGATTTTAAACAAGAATTTGGATAAGATTTGAATTGAACTAGAGAAGGATCAGGTATGATCAAGGATTGAATAGATGATGAATTTAAGGATTTTGAATTCCAACCATTAAGATCCTTAACTTATTCACTACTGAGTTTTGTAAAAACCTTTTCAAAATCTTTTTCACTCAAAACACCAAAGAGAAAGAAAAAGAAAAAGAACTCTAATGCATTTACCTGGCTCCTAGCAAAACTCAGCATGCAATGCATACAAAATAATAACCTATATTGATTGATTGATTAAGAAAATAGGTTTTAAACCTATACTACTGTTGAAACTATTCAATAATCTTGGAAAATTTTAGAAATTTGAGAAATCTGAAAATCAGGGTGTTACACCATTTAATTATGTTTGCCCGATTGAAAATCAGCAATGATGTGTTATATTTACCACTAAATCTGATCTTGTTGAAATTTATGATAATGAGCTGCCATGTGATGACTTGAAGTGCAAATATGCATTAGTTTCAATGGAGTATATCTCTAGCTCTTTGCCTTCTGTTGTTACTAAACTTTTGCAGGATAACAAAATCAACAAAACAATGAATGAAGAGAAGAAGAAGTTACTTGAGAGCTACACCACCACGGCTACATCTCCTCCCACAGGTCGTAATACCCTCTCATCCCTTCCTTCTTATGATGGATTTGGTGTCGATGAATACATTGAATGGGAAACAACAATATTTTTTTTTGCACAATGTCAAATTTGTGAAAAAAAAGGAAGATTAGAAATGTCACTAGTGTTTTAATTAATTATGCATCAATTTGGTGGAAGAATTTGTGTGCATCTAATTAGGTTCCTCGAACTTGAAAAGAAATGAAAATTCTTATGAGAGAAAGATTTATTCCTCAATTTCATACATCTATTTGTAAATAAGGAATGCATCTTTCAGAGGAGCAACCCCTTGCTGCACTTCTACCTATGCATAAAATTTTGAAAGAAAATACGAACAAACAAGAGAAGGAAAATGAGAATAAAAGCAAGCAGAAAGAGCAAATACCTGTTGCACCATGCATGTTACAAAAAGGTACAAATGCTAAAGGACCTATATTAGCTGAGGAAGAGCACAAAAATAATAAAAATGTTGCTATAATCACGCAAGGTGAGAATTGTTTTGATATGCAGAAATTATCCATCAATGATGCTAATATAGAGCAAATGTTAGTGGAACCAATTCTTGATTTATCTTTGTTAAAAGATGATTTACTTGTTGTTCCTTATGATAAAGAAGAGTTGTGTGGTAATGCTTCATTTATATCACAACCATAACTTATGAATGAATATGTTAATTCTGTTTTACAAATGAATACTTATTCTAAAATTAAACATGTTCAATATATTTCTAGGGAGCAAGAAGAGCTGAAATTGATATCTTCTCTAAATACTTTAGGTTATATTGAATTTGATGTTCTTTGTGATCTGTATAGTTTAGAGAAAAAAATTAAAACTTAATTCTAACCTGCCATGCTTATAAAAAAAATCATGTTATTGTCAAATACAATGATAAATTAGAGTATATGGTGCATCGAGTTTATATTTGTTCAGATCTGAAACCTTCTACTTTTTACCACAAAGTGATCATTTAGAGGACTGCAATAGCAATGCCAAGTTTTTCTAGGTTTATTTCCAACTCACCAAATAGTTCGCAGGAATGTGAGTGTTGTTGACTACTACCATACACAACATCCATCGCTTCAACTTTCGTTGCACAGAAGATACAAATTGATATCAGGTTACGATGCAATATCACTTCTTTTAAAGAAGAGGAGCAAGAAGTGACACATGTATACATTGTACCAATGTTGTCTATAATGGCCAATTATGATCAGGTATAATCGTTTCAAAGAGAATTACAATTGTTTGCTAAAGAACTCATGATAGTACATAACGAGATTTATTTACGCATTTTGCTTTGTGTAGAAGTTTATGGACAAGACAATGCTATACACAAACCGAGGATGGTTTGTTGTAAAGAAGGGGAGAGTGATAAAAGCATAGCTCCCTCGGATACACACAAGATGAATTCATTCCTTATTATTCATATTTTCTTCGTAAAGAATAGAATACTACTAAGTTTTTTTATTGTTTTGTTGCTTAGGAACCTGGAAGAAGCACCACAATCTCACTGAACGTCATCACTCAAAGGCCAAGTCTACTCGGATTCAAAGTCGAGTCCTAGTCGAACTCCAAAGTCTATCGAAGTCCTAGGATAACACGTTAGTAAAACGAGCATAACTCTTCTATACAAAGTCCAAATAAGGTGATCTTGGACTTGCTGAAAAGCTTATGACGAGCTCTTTCCAATGCATCTAGCCTCGACCAAAAATTCCTTATACTTTAGTCAGGGTTGATGGAATAAGGTTCTATGTCTTTGTTTTGGGCCTTGTTAGGGCTTGTAAGTGTGTCGAGGTTGGAGTCCAGGTTGTGTACACCTCTTCCTATGGCTTCACAACCCCAGGTTGACCTCCTCGTGTTCCCCTCTATATATATGTAGTAGCCATAGTAGTTTAGGCTGGGGTTTTGCTTAGATTATTCTGCTTTAGATAGTTTCGCCGTTTATCGGTTTGCAGAACCCCAAACTCGAGCAATTTATTGGTAATTAGTAATATTTAGATTGCATCTACTTGTTCTTGCTTATATTCTTGATTCGCTTGCTGGAAAAGCCTTCTTGGCGAGGTCAACCACGTCTTGGCACGGTTGATAACCACAGAGTAGTTGTGTAGTGGTTGTGAGGGTTCTCAATCTGTCCTGGTCAGAGCCTTTGGATCATCAACGTCGAAACTCCATCAAATCAAATTGTCATATTACCTTTCGGAAGATCGGGCAAGGTCGCATCAATAGGTTCCCTCGGATGCTCTTCCTTATCCCTTCCTTGAGGTGTCTTCCCTTCACTTGCCCTGCTGTTCTTGGCCTCTGGGATTGGCCTATTTGCATGCCTCTAGAGCTCATCCTCCTCGGCCCTTGAGTATTCTTCCATCTTGGTGAACAACTCATCCATGTCCCGTACTAGCTTCTGTGCCAAGCGTGAAGCCAGGGTTCCCAAGAGGAGACCTTGTCTTGCAGTATCTATGAAGATATTGAATGAACTCCTTTAGGCTTTCACCTTCCTTCTACTTAACTATGAATAGATCTCCACAGTAACTGGAGCTGCATAATTACCCTAGAAATGTGAGAAGAGCACCTCTCGAAGCTGCTCCCAGGAGAATATACTTCTCTCTAGGAGGGATGTGTACCATGAGAGTGCGATCCCCCTGATGGTGACGACAAAAGCCTTGGCCATGGTAGCTTCGTCTCCCCTGTGGACTCTATTCCAACCTTGAAGCTCATCACAAACTCATTCGGGTCAGTTTCACCATTGTAGGAGTGTAGTTGAGGCATCTTGAACCCCGGAGGCCATAATCGCATTTGCAGACTTGTGGCTAGCGGGGAGGCTTGATCTACCGCCCTCAGCAAATGGGGTTCTTCGGACACTTGCTAATGAAGTACCTCCGGATCTCCACTGCCGCCGAGGCCTCCTGGAAGTCCTTGCTAAGATGAGAGGTACTGGCGGAGGGACCTGAGTTCCTCGCTCTACTCTTGAATTTTCTTGTTGGCTTCCTCCACCTGACTTTTGTACCCTGCATCATTGCCATCATGAATTGCTATGTGGTTTGGTAGGGCATGTGGAGGAACTTTAGAATGCTCTAGGGCCTCGGGGGCAGCCATCTGACTGACCACTCTAGACCCTCCCTACTCCACCCGGAGCTTCAATGTCAGCTTCGGGTATTTTGACCCTAGGGGCCTCGATCGAAGCCCCGGCCCCTCAGTCGTTGCCACTCCTTTATTGCGAAGGGACATGCGAGCCTCCTCACTTCCGTGGATGCTTGTGCCTTTTCTTTCCTGGTCTTTGGTGGTATGGGACCACCACGTGGTCATGGGTTCGATCCCCACGAATATCATCAAATGTTGTGATCGTGATCGTAACACAGTGAACAGTGCAATAGCTATCAATATAATAACTGTCCATTCCCCTTTTACATAGGGTGAGTGAGGATATTTATAGGCATACCTCAACCACTCCTGTTCTCATTACATAGTTGTCCCTTATCCACAGGAATATTCCTATCGATGATAAGATTCCACGGTATCTCAAAGGGTATTATGGTTATTGTCTACATACATTGTCCTAAGTAACAAAATCTTGACACGTGCCTTGGGGGTCTCGCATTGGGCCCTTCATCGGGATTGCTATGATCTTCCTTGGGCCACTCTCTCGTCGGGTTCTAGCTAACGTGTGAGTCCCTCTTTAAACTAGACTTCGCTCTGTTTCCAAATGGCCTCGCGTCGCCTCCCTTTGGTCTCAGGATTTGTGTTGGATCCTTCATCATTTGGGCCTCGTCGCACCCCTTCGGTCTCGGAGCTTCGTTACACTCTTAGCCCTTCGGGCTTTGTTGCACCCATTCGGTCTTAAGGCTTCGTTACACTTTTTGCCCTTGGAGCTTTGTCGTACCCCTTCGGTTTTTTAGCTTTGCGTCCGAGCTTTGTTCTTTATGTTACTACGTCTTATCAAATCTAACGCTTATAGAATATAAAAGCAACTATCTCTATATTGACATTAGTCTCTTTATTTTAGTTTTTGATATTTGACCATTATGATCAAAATTAACAAACGAGAGCTAAGTTGTATCATTCTCCAACAAGTTATCATAAGTATCCTAGATAAGCGTGGAGAAGTGTGTGATAGTGTGTGCCATGCAGGCATGTATGGGTCCCAGTGACGGAAGATCATGGTTAGCTAGTGCCTAGTAGCATAACGGTGTTGCCCTGTGTGATTGGCCGTCCTCGGGAAGCGAAGCAAACTTGTTTTGCACAGTTCGTTTTGTACACGTCGTGGAGTACCACAAACTTCATACAGGACCGTGATCTCATGACTCGCAGTAGCAACCATTTGTCCATTTCGCACGCAAAGCCAGGCATCCTCATCTCCCATTGGCGGGCTGTTCTGCTGCGAAGGTGGGCGGCGTGAGATCTCACTGTGCCATACCCATACTGCCAGGGGACGGCCCGGCTGAAAAATACGGTGCGGCTCATGCATGTACGCAAGCGCAACTCAACCGCCGTATATTCTCGTCGAAAAGGGGAGGGCCATGGGGCAGCAGGGGCAGCAGCCGGCAGCGACACGCACGGCCGGTCGACAACGAAATGATGCCACATGGGCCACGGCGCGGCGATTGGCTTGGCTGGGCTGCCGCACGTGGGCGCGCGCGAGCTAAAGGCCGGGGGGAGCTGTCACGTCACGTAAGGCCGGCTAGGGCGGGATCAGGTTAGGGGCGGGGGGCCGCGGTGGTTGCCGCTTTCGGCCTCGGTTCCGCGCGCGTCCCCGTCGCCGCGGCAGCTTTCGTCTGTCTTGCCGCCCCGCCCTGGTCTCCACTCTCTTTCCCCAAAGCAAATAATCTAAGAGCAATCATAATAGGGTAAAAAACTAGTAGTAAAAAATAAATAGCGCCTTACTATCCGATAGCAACTACTACAGAATCATATCTTAACAAAAGACTAGTCATACAGCTACTACCGATAATAAACTAGTAAAATATATTATCTCAGAAGTGCTACTGTCACCTGATCCTGGGTCTCACCGCTAAAACCATACGCATAATAATATCCAGCTTCGCTTATAAATGTGCAATACTTATCTAGTTGCCAGATGAGTTTCAGCTTGAACGTATGAGGATGGGCAACAATGGTGGTTAAATCGTTCGGCTGCTCAGAATAATACCGAGTGGAGTTGTGACGATTTCTTGCAACCGGTAGGCACACATTCCAGGACAACAACACTAAGCATATGCAGAAGTTCAGCAACATAATAAATGTTTCACGGTGAATATTGTCTCCATGTTAAATCTCATTTGCTTACGTAGTGAAGTGTGGTTACGTGGTAGAAGTATATACTATAACAAAAACTTTGTAATAGTTATCGACTTCATACATCTTCGGTGTAGCGGTGGGATACTCTTATTCTAATATAAAAAATGTAAAAGTTCACTTTATTTTCCTAAAGTACTGTGAGGGTCCACTTGACCTCTAAATTACCTTTTGGTCTACTTAACCCCATGAGTTTGTAATATTAGCTCATATTACCTTATATACCCGTTTCGTTAAGTGGTTTGATGTTGTGAAAGGTTGTTTTGCCATGTGGATTGTTATATTCCGTGATTTTTCTCTCTCTTCTCGGTCGCTCTCTCCTCGAATGTTCACACAAGGGCTTTGGTGATAGCAATGTGTCCACTGATTGCATAGGAAGACGAGGGGGCCTCGGGTGATCTTGCTACCGTTCCCTATGCGGAGCTGCACCTCCTCCATGCCTCCCATCCGTCTCTATCTCACTCCTCAGATAGACAGACTCATACCAAATCAATAAACAAAGCTCAATAATTTACTCTGAATGCATACATGCAGTTCATTAGCATTTTAGATGTAGCACATGTGTGTCATGGTTAGTATGCAAGAGTGTGCCGGCTGTTTAAGGAGCTGCTCCAAGAAGGACTACACGAAGGGGCTGCTCATCCTTCTCTTGGCACACCATCAAACAGAAGTAGAAGCGATGTGCACCCTTTTGTGTGCACATGACATGCTAGATCATGTATATGGCACGGTGAAAATGACGACAACGGTTGAAGAACATAACATGGAGGTGAATGACGTTGACGAAGGCGTTGATAATGAGCATGGAGCTCACAACATCTGAGGATAGATAGAGAGATGGGGTGATGTGGTAGCTTATGTAGCAATACAGCATTCAACATCATCAAAATCACCTAGCAAAATCGGTATAGAGGGTGATGTGAGTCGATATTACAAACTTAGAGGGTAAGTAGACAAAAAGATATTTTAGTGGTTTAACTGGACTATCATCATATTTTAGGAGAGTAAAATAGAATTTTCACTTAAAAAAGGCAGTCATTATGGAAGTGCAAGTTTTTCCTCCACGTCTATTTTGCTAAGAAAGAGACCTTTGACACTGTTACATGTAAAAATATTGTGGTCCACACTATGCGATAGTGTGCTACACTACAGATCTTGATCCCTATTTTCTGACCCAATGGATGAGACCTCCGAAGGCGATATGAATCCAAAAATTGGAGTGTGACAATGATGTAGATTTGGATAGGGTCAAGTGAAAACTTTAGGGTGCTAGATAGGGATGGGACGGTCACAAAATATGTAGGCATGGGCTATCCAAATCAATGTCCACAAGCTAATTCATAAACCCACGCTGCACCTATTACCAGTTATGGGTAAGAAATTCCACCTATACCCATCACCCGCGCGTACGCTTGTATTCCCGACAATATGTAACATATACTAAACATAGCAGAACCACACGAAGCATATAATATAAATTTCACTAATTAAAAATGCATAAATGTATAACTGATATGCATATCAAATAATTAACAAGTGTCTCACATATAATTCACACATACAACATTATCTTACGTAGTTCACACATGTAAACATATAGTTCAATAATTGTGAGGTACTTGGAGCGGGTATACAAGCAAAGCGGTTATTGGTAAGGCTTTTTCATATCCATGCCTGGATGCCCGTTGAGCTTAAAATCAAACCCAGGCCCAAGCCTGTGGACAAATGATACAATCCAAAACTGTGCCTATTAGGGTTTTTACTTGTAGGCAGGTGAGTAACTTGTACATATTGTTGGTAATATGCCCTAGAGGCGATCGAGTTTGCGGATTGGATCTGCTAATGGGCTTTAATGTTGATTAAAGGATCATTAGGGTTTAGAGTCATAATGGGCTTTAATGTTGATTAAAGGCCCATTAGCGTGCTCTATATAAGAATAGGCAGGGGCCAAGGCGCATGGTGTTCTTTAGAAACCCTAGCCGCCTCCTATTCCCGAACTCCCTTCGAAACCCTAGCCGGGCGCGCGGTGCTAGCACACCGGCGCACGGCGATTCCATCCTTGTACGTGTGGATACCGTGGAGGCGCTGCTACTATTGCGGTGCTGATCTGCTCGGGAGCACTCGGGACGTACCCGCGAGTACTCGGAAGGTGCTCGGGACGTGCTCGGGACGAGGTTGACGATCGACTACTTGACGCGCACGACGTTGGATTGGTCTGCTCCAACTCTTCTTCTGCTGCACTGCTCGTCAAGTGGTAACGATTCATGATCCCCTACTCGCATGGCTTCCTGGTTGAATGCGGTAGAGAAAATTTATTTTGTGCTAGCGTAGCCTACCCGCAACCCTTCACATATTGCTATCACCGGTACCAGCTCTCACCTTTTTATTTTATTTTTCCTTTTGCTATCAAGTTGAACCTCAATTGCAGTTCAGTTACTTTTTTACCATCTTATAATTTTTAACTTGTATTTATGTTACTTTGTTTTTTGCTATTTTGGCCTACCGCCGTTAGATATAGTCAATTTGATTGTAGTTGACGGCGTCCAAGGCAAGTTTGGCTTTCTTAGTAAGCAATGGTTTGTTGTTGGCATTACAAACATTTTTAAACCTCATGTGAATGTTACAAACTTTTTTCTTGTCAATTTTGCCACTAGATCAATCACTTCTAAAATATGTCCTGAGAAATATTATGCGGCAAGGTGCGATTGTTTACCCTTAGGTCAGTGCAGCAGAGAAAACATAGCATGCTACTAAGCATCAGTCACTTGTTACTTACTAGTAAATACTTGAATGTTGCAGTAGTTCAACTGAAATATCTTTGTAGTGGGGAGTTATGTTGTGAGAGACTCGTCCTCATCCAACTGACTATAGTAGAGAGAGGGTGACTTCTAGGCGACTGGTCTGCTTCGGCCTTCTGCGCCAAATTCGCCAGGTTCCCCTCCCCTCCAGCGTCCTAACCGGCGCAGGAGGAGTAGGGGAACTAGGCGCTCGACGGTCATAGTGCATATACTAGGTAGTAGTAGCCTAGATCTAGGCCTTTCCCATGGTGGCTCTTCCGATTGGGGATTTTGCTTCCTTGCGGTTCTTTTGGGGTGATTGCGTCGACTCCGATGATATCTCCAGTGAGGACCTTGCAAGTTACCTCTCCCTCTTCTCCAACAGCGATGTCAATGGTGTTCATGTGTTATTTGGTTCTACGAAATGTTGTTGCCATATTCGCCGGTGCTGTGAAGAAGAGGTTAGTTTCCTTAGCCTTTTTGCGGAAGGGCTAGAAGGTTTTGTGTTCCCTGGGTGGGATGCTACTGTCGGGTCACTGATGTTCCAATCGGCGGTGTTGGCTCTTCTTTCTGGGTCGTTGACTTTTCTGACGATTCTGGCTTTCTGATCTACCATAAAGACGGTGGAGATGGCCGATGTTCATGCACTGGTTTCTTCTTGTGTGGGAGTTGGCTACCTCAGTGGCTACACTCGTCCATTCACTTCTCTTGTGGTCGTTCAAAGTTTAGGTCTCCTCATCAAGATGTGGTGGATCTTTCGTTCTTTGTTGCTGGCGGTCATGGCCTTCCTACTTCTACAGCTTCTGCAAAACTCTAGTGGCCGGCATAACAAAGACGCATTAGGGAGCTTTGTGGGACATAATACTATCCAGGAAGCACTAAATGATGTTGCCTGTGAACTGAAAAACTGAGACATGAATGTTTTAGGAGACTTAGAGAAGAGAATAAAAAAGTTGAAAGAGGATCTTGAGAAGTGCCGAAGAGAACAAGTTTCACAAGACAGAATTGATAAGGAGCAATACTTATGTTATAAATTGGACAAATTGGAGGAACAAAAATACATCTATTGGAAGCAAAGATCGCATGTCAATTGGCTCCAACAAGGTGATCGAAATACAAAAAAAATTATGCATTTGCCTCTGAACGTATAAGAATTAATTCAATTAGAAAACTGAAAAAAGAGGATGGATCATGGGTAGAACATCTTCCTAATTAAAAAATCACATTGCTGATTATTACTCGCAATTGTTCTCTTCTAATGCAGTGAATACAACTTGCGACTTCATAAATGCAGTGCAACCAAAGGTGACTAGTGATATGAACGAATTTCTGTTGAAGGAGTTATCTAAAGAAGAAATAAAGAAGGCTCTAGATCAAATGGGGGTTCTGGAAGCTCCAGATCCAGATGGCATGCCTGCTATATTTTTTAAGAGATTATGGAATATTATGGGAGATAAAATAATAAGTGAAGTGTTAGGGGTTCTTGAAGGTGGTCAAATGCCTAATGCATTGAATGATACAAATATTTTCTTGATTCCTAAGATTAAAAATCCTACCAATTTAAAGGAGTTAAGGCCAATAAGTTTGTGCAATGTAGTGTACAAATTGATAGCCAAAGTAATAGAAACCGCTTGAAATGTATTATCCCTGAAGTTATTTCGTTGAATCAAAGTGCTTTTGTTCCAAGGAGATTAATTTTGGATAACATCTTAGTTTCCTATTAAGCGACACACTACCTAAGAAACAAAAGAAATGGAAGAGAGGGGTTTGTTGTCATTAAGCTAGACATGAGTAAGGCTTACGATACAGTTGAATAGGATTTTCTCCAAAAAAATATGTTAAAACTAGGCTTTCATAGAAATTGGGTTAATCTAATTTTGAAATGTGTTATAACAGTGAAGATAAATGGTGACTACACAAGGGTGATTGTTTCAAATAGTGGCCTTCACTAAGGTGATCCAGTTTTGTTTGTTATTTGTGCTAAAGCCTTTTCATCTACAATGAATAAGGCAGAGGAACAAGGAAGAATTCAAGGGGTGCGAATCTGTAATGGTGCACCAAGCTTAACCCACCTATTTTTTGCAGATGATTCCCTTTTATTAATTAAAGCTAATCGACAAAATACAAAGGTGATGAAAAGCATTCTAAATTCTTATGAGAAGTGCTTGGGATAAGTAATTAATAGAGAGAAGTCAACAGTTATGTTCAGCAACAATGTAAGATTGTAGTGAAATAGGAAGTGTTGTCTGAATTGCATGTTAATGGTGAGACAACTAATGAAAAGTATTTGAGGCTTCCTGTATATATTGGGAAATAAAAAAAGAAGACTTTTGAATATTAAAAGAGAAGATATGGAAAAGAATTCAAGGCTGGAAGGAGAAAATGTTGTCAAAGGCTGGAAAAGAGATCCTGATTAAGGTTGTAGCACAAGCAGTGCCAATCTATGCAATGTCATGTTTCTATCTAACAAAAATTCTTTGTGATGAAATCACAAACATGATTGTCATTTTCTTGTGGGCTCAACAAGATAATGAGCATGAAATTCATTGGTTGAGAAAGGAAAAGATGATGAAACTGAAGTGCTTGGGTGCTTTGGGGTTTAGAGACTTAAATGGATTTAATCTTGCAATGTTGGCGATGCAGGGATGGAGAATTATACAACACCTAAAATCAATATGTGCACAAGCGCTCAAAGCAAAATACTTAACGGATGGAAACATACTGAAAGCAAAGGCAAAAGCTGGAATTTCTTATGCATGGAGAAGCATCCTAAATGGAATAAAACTACTGAAGAAAGGAATCATATGGAGAGTGGGGGATGGCACACATATCAAAATATGGGATGACCCATGGTTGTTGAAAACAAACTCAAGATTTGTGAGTATAGACAGGTGCACATGCCTCTTAATAGAAGTAAATGAACTTATTAATCCTGTGTCGGGCCAATGACATCTTTAATGAAGAGGATGTTCAGCATATTAAGTGCATACCAATTAGGGAAAATATAGAAGATTTCCTTGCATGGCACTACGACAATAAGGGTAGATTTTTTGTTAAATCAGATTACATATTATTTAGAATGATGAATTTATCCAAAAAGGTTTACAAAGCAATTCAGGAATGGGAGAAAGTACATTTAAATGGACTGAACTTTGGTAAATTAAAGCCCCAAATAAGGTGAAGCATTTTCTATGGAGATTCGCGTAACAGTCTTCCTCTATTTCTGAATATCAAGAGAAGGTGTTGACATTGATACAAGATGCACAATATGTTCACGTCCTGATGAAGATGGTGGTCATCTTTTCTTGAAATGTAAGAAAATTAAACAAATCTGGAGAGAATTACGTCTAGAAGAGGTAAGACTAAAGTTATCTTTGTGTGGTTCTTCTCTGCAAGTGCTAGATGAAATGTGGTTGTTGCATGAAGAGGTAAAACTGAAGGTAATCATTTTATTTTGGTGCTGGTGGTTTATACGAAATAAAGTAAATGATGGGGAAGCCCTCCCTTCAAATGATGAAATGGTTTTCCAAGTGAATGCTTTTGTGAGAGAACTTATGGAGTTTGTTAGCACAGAGAAACGATTTGGAAAAGAGACCATTCAATGCCATGGGAAACCACCAGCCGACAATATGCTGAAGATAAACACGGATGGCTCCTACTATGTGAAAACTAAGTCTGGAGCATGGAGAACAATATTGAGAAATGAAGAAGAGAAACCTCTTTTGGCAACAGCGGGAAGGATTGATAATGTGCAGGATGCAGCACAGGCTGAAGCAATTGCATGTGTGGAAGCACTGAAGCTGGCTAATCAATTTGGTGTAAACTGAGTCATTCTGGAAATAAATGCTGCAAACTTATGCCAGATTCTGTGTGATGATATTGTCGACTTCAGTGTTAATGTTGCTATAATTTGTGAAATTAAGAGTGTATTGCATTTTCATTTTGGGACTTATGAATTGATGTATTATAAGAGAGATTCTAATAGACTAGCACATGAACTAGCCAAGTATGGAGTGAAATTGGAATCCTCAGCCCCTGTAATCTGGACAGAGGAGTTCCCATCTTTCATCTGTATCTTGGCATGCAGTGATTTAGCGCTTATGATATATAAGAACGATCCTTTTTTAGTTTAAAAAAAGATGCATTAGGATGAAGGCCCTGGGATGTTTCGTTCATTTGGAATATTTTTGGGCCTTCTTTGTAAAATGTATCACCCGGACTAGTTGTTTGTATGGCCTTTGTTGTAATTTCATATTTCTTCAGGGTGGTTGTTGCAAATCCAAGGGTGTAAGCGTGAGATCTCATCAATACATCTTGGGCTTATGGCCCCTTCCACATCTCTCTCTCTCTCTCTACACACACACACACACACACACACACACACACACACTCACAGCAAAGAAAATCACACTGCATGTATCTAGCTGAGCTCGTCATCCTCCCCAGGACAAGTGCAAATGCATCCATACATACCCTGAACCCTACTCCGATCCCCTCACCACCCATTCCTATCCCAGCCATGCCGTCGTCATCAACTCATCAAATTGCGCGTGATATCCCTTCTCCACTGTACTCGCCCCTTTCACTTCTTATTTATCCATGAGACTCCACTGAAGCAATTGAAGAAACCCCAGGCGAGAGGGTGAGCGAGTCGAGAGCCGACGAGAGGAGGGTGGTTTGGTTGGAGAACAACAATGGATGGGTTATGGGCATCCATGTTTTTAGAGATATGGCCATCTAAGTTATCTGTTTGATTGGATGGATAGCATGATCTAATTTGGTGTTTGGTTGGAGGGATGATAGCAAATGAGATGAGAATAAATAACTAAATTATATCTCTTAATTAAAAAAAAGTTAACCATACACTAATCAACACATACTAACACTTATCAATACTAATTTTGGCATAGTAATTACTAATTAAAAAACAAAATATGCTAATTTTCACTAATTATATTATAATCAACCCACCAATAGTACACTAATAAACACACTAACACTTATTAACTGCTAATAAAAGACTAATTAGCCATACAACATGCTAATTATCAATAATCATTTTATTAATGATTATGGTTAGACAAGGTGGATGCCCTCGTGCAGTAAAAAATATTGGCTCGATCTATCTAGCATCTGTGAAGAATATTCCTCAAATCTGAATAACCAAACGTCTAAAAAATGTGAATTCTCATCTCCTATCCCGTCTCATCTCACCAACTAAATTCACTCAAAGGACAAATACAACCACCTAATCCAGAGCTTCGGACTTCAACCCCTCTATTAAGGCCCATTCTGTAGATGACCCATGCAACGAAGCCTAGCAAGACCTGAACAAGGGGCTAGAAGAACTAGGCATAAGACCAAAGCCGGAACCCATGTATTACCCGTGAATAATGAGCTAGCAAGTAATAGGAGTTAGGGTCAAGCCCTTGTAAACGTGAACTATATAGCCCCCTTTGGGACTAATTCTAGGTAGTTTTTGGTAGGAAAAAAGCGAGCGGATCCCCCCAAACTACTTGTTTTTTTCCTGCTTCTCATAAACTCAATTTTTACATAGCCTTCGTACACCTATAATGCAGAAGGGATTGAAATCGAACTTCTCACGGTCGTGGGTTGAAGAAACCACATTACCCTCAAAAGTCCAACATATTTACCTGCCAATGCCATTGTATAAAAGTGCACCTCAACCGCGATCGAACTAGCCTCGAGCCCCATTCGCTCGGGCTGCCTGACTCCCATCTCAGTCTCTCCCGTACAAATACTAGCACGCGGTCGGCCTAGGGTTTCCCAGCACTGCCATCGGTGACTAGAGTCACCGTCAGATCGACCTCCCTCCCTCTGGATCTGCTCCTCACGCTGCTACACATCACACGCCCGACAGCCGTCGCAACCTCCTCCACCCCATCATTGTCCCGCCCCAGTAATGGCTCCTTCGCCCCTATATTGCTCATCACACCCTGCTGACGGTACCCAGAGTCATCGTCGCTGGTGGCTGGAACTGCCTTCTTCCGTCCGGATCTACACCTCACGTTATGTCACATCCTGAAGCCGTAATTATGTAATTAAGCCTAATCATGCTTCATAAGCATTAGGTTTAATTTTGAATAATTTTATTTCAGAGCATTAGATCACTTGGTTTAAAGTCAATTGGATAAGAGAAAGAAATTCAGGAGAAAAAGAAATAAATTTACAGTTGAAACGGGTTTCTTTCTCTAGCATATGAGGACCACATGGGTGGCTAACCATGCCATCTCCTCTTGGGGCAGCAACCCCCACCAACTCCCTCTCTCTCCTCACTCTCCTAGCTCTCTCTCCCTACCACCATGCAGCCCGAGCTCCCCCTCTCTCTCAAGCTCTCTCTCTCTCTCTCTCTCTCTCTCTCTCTCTCTCTCTCTCTCTCTCTCTCTCTCTCTCTCTCTCTCTCTCTCTCTCTCTCCCTCCCTCGATTCCTCCCTCTAGAAGTCGAATCGAGGTACACATATGGTATTCACATGATCACTAGCTCCTTAGCTCCTCATCCATTCAATTTATTTTTGTTTTCCCAAAGAATTCGAGTCGGTTTTGATGTCTTTTGGTGTTTTTGCTTGAAGCACGAGGAACCGCGGTTGGACTCCTCTTTCCTAGCGATTTCTTCATTTTCTTCATCATCCAGTGGTCACTAACCTCCACAAGCACCGTGGGTAAGTCCCTTAAACTTTTCTCAGCAAGAATGCATGAATTGATGGGTCCATTTTGAGTTTAGAGCTAAGTTTGCGGAGTTATCAAGTTCTTAAGCTTTGGAGCAAAAAGAGAGAATTCGGATGAGATTTGTGCTAGGAATCGTGTTGCTAGGTTAGTGAGTGAGTTCTAGACTTTATGAACTATCTCAAATATGTTTCCCTTTGGTTTGGAGAGGAGGCTCACAAATCAAATCGGCCAAGTTTTCCCTATCGAAGCAACCTCCCTGGACAACCCAGATAGTCCGGGTATTACCCGGATATTCCGGGCAGATCTAGAAAATCCCAATGAATTGTGCTAAAAAAATTGTTAGGGTTTAGGGTGCAATTTGAGTCTACAACCTTTTATATAGTGTATATCCATGTTTAGGTGAAATGGATTTAACATGCGAATCGAATCGATCGAGGAAGATCATTGAGAAGTGCAAGTCTGCCCAACCCAAATAGTCTGGGTTAAACCCGGAGGGTTTGGGTTAATTCGATTTGGATTTAGCAAAGAGCCCTTACTCGTAGCCTCACCCAGACATTCCAGCCTAACCTGAAGGTTTCGGACCTAGCCTGAACCTTCTGAGTTAATTCAAAAATAGCTAACCGAGACCCCCGTCCGGAGTACAACCTAGAGGTTCCAAAACTTGGAGGTTCCGAGTTCGACCCGAAGTCTTCAGCCTCCTGTTAGCTTTCCAAAATCATTTAGATCGCAATATTTGCTATTATTTCGCTACCTTTCACATTGAGCTTATTGTTATGCATATTGTAGCATATATTATTACACTTAATTCATACTCATCATTGCACACGTCCTTGTTTAGTGAACTAGGATCCGGAGCGTGACGCGGGTGTGGTTGAAAGTGACACCGAGCCACATGTGTTCTGTGAATTATGTGTGATTAGCATCAGGCAGCCGCCTGAGTAGCAAGGCAAGCATCTAAGCATATTTCTCCTATTAATTTAGATCATATGTATCTAATGTGATAAAATATGCTTTATGTACGTTATGTATGTTACTGAGTTGATGTCGGGTCTTATATAGGTAGAACCTATATTGATGCATTACACCTCGTCTTGAATTATTGTTGATCTATCTTCTTGTAAACAGGGTTTACTTGATGATAGTCTAGTTTAAAAGTTAACTAAAATACTTAGCCATGCATAGATTTTTCGGTAGAAGTCGAGTGATGGTTCAACCCTCGTTCGTAAGCTATAGACTTTAATTACTATCACATTGATGACAATATTAGGTTGATGGTGTGGGTTGGATGAGTAGCGAGGATGAAGCGAGATATGTGCGGTGTTAGGGGTGTTTCTCCTGCTCCGATGTGGAGTTCCTTGAGGTAGGTTGGGAGAGAAACCCGGACATCGTAGACTGATTGCGTCGCTTAAGCACTGATCATTGTTACAGTTAGCTCTAGTACTTATCGTACTTACCACATATCGATCTAATGGTAAGATAAATTGAATATCTCTGTAGCTGTGATTATTTGAGCTTGCTCTCAGTCATGAGCATACTTTTGTTCATTTGCAACAGTCGTAGAGTTACGAATTTGATTTAAGGTGGTTATTGGGTTAAGATGGTCCCTTACAGATGTTATTATTATGGCTCATTTTACATATATATTCAGTTGATGGTTATGAGTTAGATAGTTGTGTTGGTTAAATCTAGATGTTCACATATGTTTTTATTAAATTTTACTTTCGCATATAAATTTACTTAACTATGTGGTTGTATTTTTGATAGCATCCTAATTTATAATCCTTAGAGTCGGATTATCTATAATTACCTAGTATGGGTTAAGTCTTGCGATTATCTTCATACTTACGTTACTCTTTCAGGTGCTACCGGCGAGAAAGAGTTAGTGTTTGGCTACTTTACATCCGTTGAGGATGGTAGTGGGTATGTATATGTAACTATTCGGAAGTCGTACTTTTGTGATGGAGCATACTGGTATATGGCTCCATCCTTATTTTGTTATTTATAGCTTTAGCTTTCGCTATATAGTTCTTTTTTTCTAGAAGTTGATTAGTTTTAGTCTCCTTCAAACTCTTTTTTTTTTAATTGTAAGGAACTGTAAGAACTTGTAATATAATTAAATTATTTGTTTTTTTAAATTTTATTGTGATGTGATACGTTAGAAAGGCATGTGTTCCGATTTTAAATATAAAACATGTACTTAGGGCTATCGAAAAGGTATTCTAATTAATCATTAAAATTATAATTAAATAATTAATTAATTTAATAATTAATTAGAATATTATTTGAATGGTTTTTTATACCTCGTCTCTCCGTCTTCTAGGTGACGAGCTTGCGCCACCTCCATCCGCCTCGAGCAGCATCGGCCCTCGCTGGAGCTCCACGATGACCTCCCCCATCCACCTCCTTGGTCGTGCATACCCTGGATTCCGTCGCCTCAACCATGCCGTCTCCAGTCCAGCGCCGATGAGCCACCCGTCCAGATCAACAGTCTGGGGATTCTTCCCCTTTCATGGTATTATGAATGATCGAGATATGTGATTGTTAATTCAAGCCATTTATGCCAAGTGATAACATGGAATACATTGTTGGTGTCAGATTATGATCCTGACTTACACTCTGTTAAATTTCTTTCTTCACCTGTGGCAATTGGCAATCTTGTGAAATTCCCTTTGGTATCATTGAAATGCAATGCTCCTGTTTGTCGAGAACAAATAGCTTTTGTTACTATCGAATAAAGAATCATGTCTGATTTTATTGAGTGATCTTTACATACAATAGAGGAAATTACTAGTCTGCAATCTTGCTGCATACATCTCTACACGATCATTCTTATATTCATCTTACTGTTCCTGCAAGAAGCTATAACAAAAAGTAAGAGTAGAAATTCTCATTTGTGCATCAAATTTTCTTATAAAAAATAAATAGCCTTGGTTCATAATTATCAAAAATAAATAAAAATAATGATACTATTTAAAAGTATATTAGTCATTACATGGATATATAATCTGTCAGAAAGAAAAAACTGCCCCTCGAGCCAGCTGGCTGAAAAGCTCGTCAGAAAAAAAACTATCGATTGTTTTCTCAGGTTTCATTTGACACATAAGAAAAGAAAATAATATCTCGCTAAAGTAAAAACAAAACTCAATACTAATTATCCATCTCTTTTCCACCTTTCGGTCATAATTCTCTGTTCATTTCCATCCTTTCTGTTGCCAAACGCTACTTTACCAGTACAATCTACCTCGTCGCCTGTAACAACAACCCCCCCCCCCCCCCACACCCCAAACCCCGACATGGCGTCGGGCAGCCGCGACACGCCCACGCGTTCCCCCTCCTCCGCGCGGCCCGGTGCGCCGCGGCACTCGCACCCCCACCGCCACCTCTCGCAGTCGTCGAGAGGGAGCACGTCCCGCGCGGGAGGGGGAGGCGGAGGGGGCGGGGGCGAAGGGGGCGGCGCGGCCACGGCGGCCACGGAGTCGGTCTCCAAGGCCGTGGCGCAGTACACGCTGGACGCGCGCCTCCACGCGGTGTTCGAGCAATCGGGCGCGTCAGGACGCAGCTTCGACTACTCCCAGTCGCTGCGCGCGCCGCCCACCCCGTCCGAGCAGCAGATCGCTGCCTACCTCTCCCGCATCCAGCGCGGCGGCCACATCCAGCCCTTCGGCTGCACGCTCGCGGTCGCGGACGACTCGTCCTTCCGCCTTCTCTCCTTCTCCGAGAACGCCGCTGACCTGCTCGACCTGTCGCCGCACCACTCCGTCCCCTCGCTCGACTCCTCCGTGGCGCCTCCCCCCATCTCGCTCGGCTCCGACGCGCGCCTACTCTTCACCCCTTCGTCCGCGGTCCTCCTCGAGCGGGCCTTCGCCGCGCGCGAGATCTCGTTGCTCAACCCGCTCTGGATCCACTCCAGGGTCTCCTCCAAGCCCTTCTACGCCATCCTACACCGCATCGACGTGGGCGTCGTCATCGACCTCGAGCCGGCCCGCACTGAGGACCCCGCGCTCTCCATCGCCGGCGCCGTCCAGTCCCAGAAGCTCGCTGTCCGCGCCATCTCCCGACTCCAGGCGCTACCCGGCGGGGACGTCAAGCTCCTCTGCGACACCGTCGTCGAGAACGTCCGCGAGCTCACGGGTTATGACCGTGTCATGGTGTACAGGTTCCATGAAGACGAGCACGGTGAAGTTGTCGCCGAGAGCCGACGAGCTGATCTTGAGCCGTACCTCGGGTTGCATTATCCCGCCACGGATATCCCACAGGCGTCACGGTTCCTGTTCCGGCAGAACCGAGTACGAATGATTGCTGATTGCCATGCCACGCCGGTGAGGGTTATCCAGGATCCTGGGCTGTCACAGCCTCTGTGCTTGGTTGGCTCTACTCTGCGTGCGCCACACGGGTGCCACGCGCAGTACATGGCGAACATGGGGTCCATTGCATCGCTCGTTATGGCGGTGATAATTAGTAGTGGTGGTGATGATGAGCAAACGGCACGGGGAGGCATCTCATCGGCAATGAAGTTGTGGGGGTTGGTGGTATGCCACCACACATCGCCACGGTTTATACCTTTCCCATTGAGGTACGCTTGTGAGTTCCTCATGCAGGCCTTTGGGCTCCAGCTCAACATGGAGTTGCAGCTTGTGCACCAGCTTTCAGAGAAGCACATCCTGCGAACACAGACGCTACTATGTGACATGCTACTGCGGGATTCGCCAACTGGCATTGTCACGCAGAGCCCTAGCATCATGGACCTTGTGAAGTGCGACGGGGCTGCTCTGTATTATCATGGGAAGTACTATCCACTGGGTGTCACGCCCACTGAGTCTCAGATTATGGAAATCATCGAGTGGTTGACAGTGTGTCATGGGGACTCAACAGGACTCAGTACAGATAGCCTGGCTGATGCAGGCTACCTTGGTGCTGCTGCATTAGGGGATGCTGTGTGTGGAATGGCAGTGGCTTATATCACGCCAAGTGATTACTTGTTTTGGTTCCGGTCACACACTGCTAAGGAGATCAAATGGGGTGGTGCGAAGCATCATCCTGAGGATAAGGATGATGGTCAGCGCATGCACCCACGGTCATCATTCAAGGCATTTCTCGAAGTGGTTAAAAGCAGGAGCCTACCGTGGGAGAATGCGGAAATGGATGCAATACATTCCTTGCAACTCATATTGCGCGACTCTTTAAGAGATGCTGCAGAGGGCACTAGTAACTCAAAAGCCATTGTCAATGGCCAAGTTCAGCTTGGGGAGTTAGAATTGCGAGGAATAAATGAGCTTAGCTCAGTAGCAAGGGAGATGGTTCGGTTGATTGAGACAGCAACAGTACCCATATTTGCAGTAGATACTGATGGAAGTATAAATGGGTGGAATGCAAAGATTGCCAAGTTGACAGGCCTCTCAGTTGAGGAGGCAATGGGCAAATCACTTGTAAATGATCTTATCTTCAAGGAATCTGAGGAAATAGTTGACAAGTTACTCTCACGAGCTTTAAGAGGTATTGTGTTTCTCATCTGGTTCCTATTGCTTTGATATTATGTTATGCGGGAATCATTTACCCAGCCCTATCCAGGAAACAATTATCTATTCCTGGCTGTATCTCTTATTGTAGGAGATATATAACACAACGGCAGTGTGTGACACAATGTATACATATATATTTGACCAACTATGTGGTATATATACTCCTTGCCAATAGGTATATGCAGTTTCTTAGGTGTACTTTTTTTTGTGCATGAATTACTAGGTATAAAAAATAGGGAACAACTTGGGACTCCCATTAAATCTTCTCATCCAATTTTCGTGGAAGTATCTTAGAACTATTAGACAACAATACTCAAAAGTGAAAAGTAAGTAGTATATCAAACTTGTATCAAAGCCACTCATAGAAGTTGAATGTTTTTCTTCCCCCTTAGTGCCTATACCATTTTGAATTACTTACACAATACATGTAGTTGAGTTATGTTTGCATTGATAGATGTGCGATTGGAGAGCCATGATTGATGACCATGCTGCTCATACAGGTGAGGAAGACAAAAATGTAGAGATAAAGCTGAAGACATTTGGGTCAGAGCAATCAAGGGGACCAATATTTGTTATTGTCAATGCTTGTTCCAGTAGGGATTACACAAAAAATATTGTTGGTGTTTGTTTTGTCGGCCAAGATGTCACAGGACAAAAGGTGGTCATGGATAAATTCATTAACATACAAGGGGCTTACAAGGCCATTGTACACAATCCCAATCCTCTAATACCCCCAATATTTGCTTCAGATGAGAATACTTGTTGTTCGGAATGGAACACGGCGATGGAAAAACTTACAGGATGGTCGAGAGATGAAGTCATTGGTAAGCTTCTTATCGGAGAGGTATTTGGAAGTTGTTGTCGACTTAAGGGCCCGGATGCATTGACGAACTTCATGATTGCCCTTCACAATGCTATAGGGGGGCAGGATTATGAGAAGTTCCCTTTTTCATTTTTCGACAAGAATGGAAAATATGTGCAGGCCTTATTGAATGCAAACACGAGGAGCAAAATGGATGGTAAGGCCATTGGAGCCTTTTGTTTCTTGCAGATCGCGAGCCCCGAATTACAGCAAGCCTTTGAGATTCAGAGACAACAAGAAAAGAAGTGTTATGCAAGGATGAAAGAATTGGCTTATATTTGCCAGGAGATAAAGAACCCTCTTAGTGGCATCCGATTTACCAACTCCCTGTTGCATATGACCGATTTAAATGATGACCAGAGGCAGTTCCTTGAAACTAGCTCTGCTTGTGAGAAGCAGATGTCCAAGATTATAAAGGACACCAGTCTCCAAAGTATTGAGGACGGGTCAGCATTCTAATCTTCTAATCTTACCCTTTTAACTCACCCATGCTCTAAAATTTCCATTGAATATGTCCTGCGATTCTTTTATGTTCATTTAACTTGTGCCAAGAATAGCCATAATTTGAATTTCTGTTGGCACTAATCTTGTCTGTGGAGGTATTGAAATCAGACAAGGAATCTGTGATGTACATCAATCATCAGACTCTGACAGTCTATTCTACTGTTATTTCAATTCTCTGAATACCTTTACCCTCTTGCCCCCAAGTTATCATCAATTTTAGACTGACAATCTATTCTACTGTCTTTGCATGCAATAATTACTCTATACCCTGAACGAGTCAAAAGTTTGTTATGAAAGGCCAAACTTTTCTTTTTAAAAGCAAAACGTGGTCTGAACTTGGATTTTCTGCTTACCAATATTAGCATGCTTATTACTTCCAGGATTGTGAACATTGGCAATTTAAATGTTATATCATGGGATTTTGTTAGAACTAAAGGAATAGTCTCACAAGCCTATGGTCTTTTCACATTCTACAAAGGGAATGTCACCAAACTTCATGCAGCTTCCACCAAAAATGCCTTTGCCTATAGTCTTGTTTGATAAACTTAACAAGTTTTTTTTGAAGGTGTTGTACTTTATTTGCTTGTATGAAAAATTTGTAATTCCTTCAAATTGATTTCTGCCCACTTGATCAGCCCTGTCCATCTTATCTGTGGATGATGAATGTGCATCACTTTTACACTCGAAAATCACTAACTTAAAGCATGCACAGCACAATGGTTCCTTTGTCATTTTGCAAAGCCCAAACACAAACTTATCCAAATATTACTCCGAGTAGCTACTTGTCTAATCTATATTATTGTTGTATTGTTTGTTTGGTGTAATTTCATTTAGATTCAGTGTGTAGGCACAGCATTATCTCATTTCTTTCATTACCTAAGACACGCTTTTACTTTGCTGTTAAGTTTGACCACAATTGTTATTTCCACAATTGATTAGCTGAAAATTTGTTGATTTTAATTCTGTTTATTTAACAGCTCTTTGGTGCTTGAGAAAGGTGAGTTTTCTCTTGGAAGTGTTATGAATGCTGTTGTCAGCCAAGTTATGATATTGTTGAGAGAGAGGGATTTGCAACTTATTCGAGATATCCCTGATGAAATCAAGGAAACATCAGCATATGGTGATCAATATAGAATTCAACAAGTCTTGTCTGACTTTTTGCTAAGCATGGTGCGGTTTGCTCCAACTGAAAATGGATGGGTAGAGATACAAGTCAGACCAAATGTGAAACAAAATTCTGATGGAACAGATACAATGCTTTTCCTTTTCAGGTTACCTGCTTCCATTTTTGTTTATAATTTACCACAAAATGATTTGGTGTTTCTTAAAGGAATGAGTTTTGTTGAATTTGGTAGAAAACAAGTAACAGTAATTACTTAATTTTCAGCTGGTTGGTCAGATATGTCATGCAGTACCTTTCAAGTATGCAGTCACAACGAGTTATTCCAGAACAGACACTAGAACAAAATCTTGTCTGTTATTTCTTGTTTGTGGCATGCTGCATTTTTCTTTTTCTATTCATTCAATTGCTGTAACTTATATTGTATCTTGTGCCTTAGATCACAGTTTGCACGGAACCAAAGAGAGGGAAATAACTGCATGTTTGGATATGGGGATTTGGACCCAAATCCCTAGGATTTTGTTCAAGTTTAAACTAAATCCTGAAGATTCTCGTACCTATACCCCTCATCCAAACAGGGTGCAAGTGTGTAACCTACCTCTGTCCCATTAGTATATTTATTTTTTTTCATTGCACTGACATAGCAGACACCTACAACTAAAAAAGGCACTTTCTTTAGCACAGAACGATATTTAGATTGACCCAGGCACATACAAATTTATATCTACTTGACTAGTTCTTTTGGAGGTCTTCTAGTTGCCAAAATTGCTACCTTCCATACATGGGTGAGTGAGAAACTGAGAACTGAGGCCCTCACCTGTTGAAGTCTTTTGCCTTGACTGTTGGCAGAGGACCAAGCAACTGTTCTATGTAAATCGTGTCATTTCAACAATCTACTTTTGTTACAACGTTTTATTAGATGATACAAATGAAATACCAGCTTTCAATCTTTTCAATGACAGGAAACTCAATGCCTCTCTATTGGGAGAGCTAAATGGAACCTCAAATTGATTGTTTTTTATCATTGTATGTTCTCTAGGTTCGCCTGTCCTGGCGAGGGCCTCCCTCCTGATATTGTCCAGGATATGTTCAGCAACTCCCGCTGGTTGACCCAAGAAGGTATTGGACTAAGCATATGCAGGAGGATCCTCAAATTGATGGGGGGCGAGGTCCAATACATCAGGGAGTCGGAGCAGAGTTTCTTCCTCATCGTCCTCGAGCTGCCCCAACCTCGGCCAGCAGCTAGTAGAGAAACCAGCTAATATGTTAAGCTCAGCGCTGACCTCACCTAACTAATTGGCCAACTAGGTAGCCTGAGCTCCGTCGAGAGGCGGGAACCTAATTTATAAGAAGCCCGGAAGCCAAGATGTCTCAGATGAAGTGCATCAGAGCTGCAACTGCGATTCTCGTGGTGTCTTTGAGGCTGTTACTCCCAGCACGCGGATGTAAGTCTGGATGTGGATGCTGTCGTTGTAAGATTAGAGTTCATGGCGGCTAGTAATGTACATGTCATGTACTATGCATAAGGAGCTGTTTCAGCTCCCACGGTTGTATTTTGCAGGGTTTCCCAGGCCTACTGCCCCTTAATCTAACATAAAAGCATTTGGTTTCCTTGGAATTGTGGCATATCTAGCTTCCAAACAAATTAGCATACACTTGAAACTCTGAATTGTAATGTGCAGTCGTCGCGCGGATGCGTACGGAGACGAGCTTTGCGGTGAAAAGTGTGTCATGCGATGCAATGTGCGCTTTGCTAGCACGCGATGCTGAGTTGCTGACTAGGAACTGCGATCGATTTGCTTGGTTTCGATGGCTTCGGTCTGCGGTGGGTGGGAGGCCGAGGGAACAGGGGCCAGCCCGATGGATACAAAGGGCAAGCGCGGTTGATCTCCCAGTAGATCCGGTTCCTCACGGGGCATGTCACCACTCACCGGCAGTATGCCTTTCGATCTCGCTTCTCATTGCTGCTCTGTTTCTTGCAGGACATGCCCACTCTGAATTTCTGATCTTTATCGGATGGTACATAGACCGAAATCACGCATGAGTAATAACAGAAGCAAAACTAATGACCCGGGCCCTCTTCGTACGTCTGGCCCTGGCTTAGCTATGGCAAAGCTTACCATTCTCCTGAGGCAATGCCTGGGAGAGCCGAAGCTTTCTACCGAAAATACTGGGGAGAGAGAGAGAGAGAGACGCTATTTGGCTGCTACGGACGGAGTACTTAGTACTCCACTTAGCTAAACATGCATACCGCGCGTCTTACAACATTTTGTTCACCGTTTGTTCCATTCTACCATGTGCCAAATGAACGAATGTTTTTTAAGCTATAGTCAGCTAGCTTTGTTATGCTTGAGAACTCAAGATCTGGAGCTCTTGATTTCTACCGAGATATATGTTATATAAATTACGATACTAAGAGTATGAATATCCATAATCCAAATATAATATCAAAACGGCTTAACATCATATAGAAAAAAGCATGATCCTACGTGAATGTATAACTAATTTAGAAGAAAGAGCATCATTCATCATGTATGAGTAAAGCACAGAACAGTAGGAAGATGAAATGAGTATTGCTCTGAGATGTTTTACTATAGTTAGCACTAGAACAACGAGGTTCTGCTCTCTAACTATCACTAGACACATCGCAAAACCAAGCATGAAGCTAAGATAACATCTAGATATAGAACCTGACAAACTTCCCCTGAAACTTAACTAATGTTTCTGGACTGGACTACTGTATAGATTTATTGTTACTGAAGGAAACAAAATTCCTGCAGAAAACTGAAATTTACCAAGCTGCAGACAACTAGAGTAGAAATTAATGAACCATCAAATTCTACAGCTCCAACAAATACAACATCACCAATTCAAGAATCCAAGCTACAAGGTAGCATACAGAGAGAACAAGGTCCCAAACTCGGTATATAGATTATGACGAGAGAATCACAATCCAAAAGACTCAACCACTACCTAGATCAGCAAGAATACCAGAGAGTCAAAACAAGTTCTATCTATTGTACTTAGTTTCACGCCTAGTTTTTATTGCATAATATCATCATCATCGAGCAGTAAATCAAAATTAACCCCACTGTTGAGATCAAGGAGATAAAACTCACATAGAGACTCGTTGGAACGAGCTGACAATCGAGGCAAGGCACGGCTCTACAGCAGCTGTCCCAGAAATCCAATCACCCGTTAGTTGCCATTGGTGAGAGAGAAAACAGAGATACAAAGCCTCACCGCACCGCATCGGCGTATGCAGGCGAGCCTTAGCGCTCACAGCTCCGACCTGGAACCAGCCATATGAAGAGGATGGGAGAAGGTTTTCTGTATCTATACCAGGGAGAGGGAAAAACATAGAAATATATTGGAGGAACTCTCATTTATCTCAACAGTATATATTCAATGTTAAAAATATATTGGAGGAACTCTCACAAATTATAGAATGGAGTGGAGGAGATGCATCTAACATCAAGGGCTGATCCAACCTCCAGGGGTTTCGCAGCCAATGGAAGCTCCCTGAGCCCTCCATTATTTATTTATTATTATTATTTTGCTTTGGATAAGGGAGATGAAGAAGATAAGAGAGAAAGAAGGGGAAGAGAGTAACAGGAAGAAGAGCTCGCATGTACATGTCTGGTAGATGAACCTGGCTCCTCTGCACGCATCCGCTATTGCCTATTTCATGTCCCCAATACCGAGGCATATGGTACTAACATATACGCTGTACTCGAGTACACTTGGACATTTTGTGCGTTCACCTGTATCGTTCCGATCATGCAAGAATATGCAGCAGCTGCATGTGGCGAGATTAAATGCTGTGTCTGCGTGTATAGGGCAAGTGGTGCACCTTTTTTTTCCCTGTGCAGCTCATGCCTGCCTCCATCCAGTAGTTAGACTTGCATGCATGACGCCTTCGACTTGGCGCGCGTCGTGGTCTTCGTCTTCGCATCATTGATGGCTGTGGGTTCGACCGATCAGTGGGCATGCGTGCTCGGAAACATCAGTCAGATCCGGCCAGAGCACGTTCCCGATCCCAGCAACTTATGGACTGATCATTGTCACCTTTTAATTGTTACCTGGGCGCGCGTGTGCTGTGTTCGAAAAGCGCCGCGGCACCGTGGGATGGGCGCATCCGTATTCGTATCCAACAAGGTAACATGCGAGCTCAGTTGGTTGAGCAGCAGGCGCCTGAGCGCGTGAACTTAAATGCACCGGCGCCGCCGGCCCGCCACTGTTCCGCACCGGCTGCTCACCGTTCGCCAACCGAATCAACTGGCTGCGCACACCCACCGCCATGCACGACTACTCCCGCACACACTTTTGCACAGCAAATTGCAATAAGAATGTGGTAGATCGTCGTGAAGTGGAGCTTTCTCTTCTCGCCAAGCTCGATCGTGCTCTGTCTCTGCCGGCCGGTCTGCCCTCGCTGCTCGCTGCCCCCTTGGCCCTGAGAAGTTTCTTCCCGCGCGCTCAGCGCATCTGCTCGCTAGCTGTCGTTGGAAGATGAAACTGTGGTAGTTGAGACGAGGCCTTTGAGAGCTAGCCTGATCTCCAACCATCTGCATTAACTCCACGCACACAGTTTGCTTATTACTACCTCTCTCAACTGTCCACTCAATCCACTTGATCGACCGGGTTAGCTAGCTTAGCTCCACTATATAAGCATGCAGCATCCTTCGCTCAAATCATCATAGCAGCAACAGCTCAATTTACTTCCGTGCCTAGCATGGGGAGGGTGGTGAGGCGTGGACGGGCCTTGGCGCTTGCGGCATTGGCCGTGGTGCTTGTTCTTGGAGTGGCCGTCGAGGCGCGCTTCCTTGAGAAGCAGAATTTGGGTGGCGGTGGAGGCGCCGGCTTTGGTGGTGGTGGTGGGCTCGGTGGAGGTGGTGGTGCAGGTGGTGGGCTTGGTGGAGGGCTAGGCCATGGTGGGGGTCTTGGTGGTGGATTTGGAGGTGGGAAAGGTGGTGGTCTAGGCGTGGGAGGTGGTTTCGGTGGAGGTGGTGGGTTTGGTGGTGGTGGCGGTGCAGGAGCTGGGCTCGGTGGAGGGCTTGGACATGGAGGTGGGTTTGGTGGTGGAAAGGGTGGTGGTCTTGGAGGTGGTGGAGGGCTTGGTGGTGGCGGTGGAGCCGATGGTGGTTTTGGTGGTGGAGCTGGGGGCGGTCTTGGTGGTGGTGGCGGCCTTGGTGGGGGTGCCGGTGCAGGTGGTGGGCTGGGCGGTGGTGCTGGAGGCGGCCTTGGCGGTGGTGCAGGAGGAGGGCTTGGAGGTGGTGCCGGTGCAGGTGGTGGCCTAGGCGGTGGAGCGGGAAGCGGCCTCGGAGGAGGAGGCGGCCTTGGTGGTGGGGCTGGTGGCGGTCTTGGTGGTGGTGCCGGTGCAGGCAGTGGAGCAGGAGGTGGTCTTGGCGGAGGAGGAGGCCTTGGTGGTGGTGCAGGAGGAGGCCTCGGTGGCGGTGCTGGTGGTGGCCTAGGAGGTGGGGTCGGAGGTGGTCTCGGTGGTGGTGCTGGCGCAGGGCTTGGAGGTGGTGCTGGTGGTGGCCTTGGAGGAGGTGGCGGGCTTGGTGGTGGCCTAGGAAGCGGTGGTGGCGCTGGAGTGGGCGGTGGCGGCTTAGGCGGTGGGTTTGGAGCTGGAGGCGGTGCTGGTCTGGGTGACGGAGGTGGTGGAGGTTTTGGAGGTGGCGGTGGCATTGGTGGTGGACACTAAGGAAGTCCATGAGGGCTTAATTTAAGAAAGTGTGATGTAAATGAGTACTAAGTATATGACTGAAGCTTACGCTTGTATGTTTAATTAAATTTTACGGTCTTCGTAAGTGTGTGTTTACAATTGCTTATTCATCATCTTGGTAATGGAATAAAGAGATTGGTACATTGTTACATTTGTGATGATCAAATTCTTTTGTATGTGGTTACTGTTTGGAGCATGACTAGTGTCCAATGGTCCATGTACCGCTTCTTGTTGTAACTGTTATCTACGGTGTATCCTTGTTGTATGACGTGGATGTGCTCGGTACTACTTCTCTGGACTCTGGTGTGTGTACGACTACTACCCAAGAGTGTTTTACTGTACCTTGTTCATAGCAACAGAGATCGATTATTAGGCTGAAGCACATTAACAGAAATTCTCTTGTGCTCCAATATATTCCCAATATGCGATCATGTAGCAAAATTGCTTGGAAGCCTTTGTGTAAGGAGAGTGACATTGGTTTGAGATTGAGCTTTTCTGGTTGGTTATGAATCCAACCAACGAGAACAAACGCCATGAAGCCCCACCGTCCTCAATAACCGCCCTCTAGATTTAGATCGTCCGGGCAAGTTTGAATGTTTGATCAGGAGCGCTGTTTCCGTCCCCGAGACGACGGCGGCGAACGTCGGTGCTTGCCTCTTTTTCCCGACCGGTGATGGCAACCTCATTGTACGATCGATCGAGCAGCAGACAGGGGCGGTGAACGATACCTCGGAACATCTCACATGACACGCGTAACCGGCCATTCATGACGCAATGGCCTACCGATCAGATCAGAAGCTCCTTTGCACATGCATGCAGTCTCTAATGGTACCCTGGTTTGGACTCTGATCAGTTGTCGCTAGCTGGGTGCCGGTGAGCGTCTGTCTGGTTACTGCTAGCTGCTGGAGCTCTCGATCTCGACTCTCGAGTCATTTCGCCATGAAACTCGATGTATAATTACTTTGTTGATATGTTATAGTCTCTGTGTGGAAAACGGCAATTGAGACGGAAGGAAATGGAGAGGGAAGTTTTTGGCCACACTTCTTACATAGGGGGGCAAGGAAATATGAAGTTGTGCGTGTTCTCTGAGAACATTGTTCGTTCTCGTCACCATGAACAATCTTATTTCCAATTCCATGTACTGAATTGCAGTTGTACAGCTGGCCACGCAGATAAGCAAGCGTGGATGGCTGCTGCATTTTGCCATACACGTATTTGTGGCTAAGTGCGTGGCCAAATCGATCACCACAAGTTAGCTGGCCCAGTTTTGGCAAGAAAAGGCGCGTTAACCTGCTCAAGGTGCTAAAATTTTGTTGTGGTACTCCAATACAAGTAAGGCTACTGACCAAACAATAATCACAAGGTCAAACTTATATATGTAGTAACATTTTGTTTGCGTCTCTTTTCACAATAAAGAAACTTTTTTTTTCAAATTTTGGCCATGAACCAAGTAGTCCCCAATTAGTAACTTTTTTCATTAAAAAAATTCATTAAGTAGCCCACAAGACCATAATTTTTTCCATGATAAACCAATTGATTGATTGATTTGATTAATTCCCATTTCCCCTCCTTTGTTCTAAGTGCCTTGAGGCTTACTTAAGGACGAGTAATTAGTGCAGCAGTATACAAATGAGACCATAAATTTCTTTGTGCCTTGGCGCTTGTACGCGGCCATGTTGATCATCCGCAATTTAGCAACAGATCCGGTACATCAATTCACTACTAATGCCGCATGAAATTGGGGAGAAAACCAGTATTCCATTTCCATGCTAACATGCTTATGATCAACTACATGTACTGATGTACGCCGTTCAAAACTTGTCACTTCTTACTTGACCATCTCGGTCCTTGAACGTGAAATTTCAGCACGTCCCCCGCCACTCGCCGGTTCGCTGGATCCGATCATGCAAGCCCGGCCCGGCCCGGCCCGGCCCCTCCCTCCGTCCGCCTGCCGAAGTCGCTCCGGCATGTGTGCGGGTAGTTGCGCTGTCGCGCCTCCCTCCAGCGCGTGTACATAAATGCAGCTCGTTCTATCCTCATCTCCCCGCCGACGTGCAGGGACGTCTCACGCAGCTACCATCGATCAGCGCCAGTGCCGCCCCGCACCACGCGGCGCGCGCCACACAGGTCAATGGGGAGAGCGAGACTTCAGCGGCCGCCCGCGGTGAGCCGGCCCCGCCTCGGCTCCCTGCTACTAGTGCCCTCCTGCTCACCACCTGGCTGTCCTGAAAGCAGAGACGCGAAGCGGCCGCGCTCGCAACTACCTCCATTTACTTCGCGCCACTCTGCCCTCTTTATATAAGCGCACCGATCGAGCTTGGCCATCTTCGTCCAGCTCCAAAGCAGCAGCGTCACAAGTCACTACTGCTCGACTCTAGTGAGCTGAGCTCTGCTTGCTGGCTTGGCACGCCATGGGGAGGGCGACCAAAGGTGTAGGGGATTTAGCGCTTCTGGGGCTGGCCGTCGCGGTGGTTCTCGCGGTGGCCGCGGAGGCGAGGTTGTTGGAGAAGCATAACCTGTGCGGTGGGTGTGGGCTTGGTGGTGGTGAAGGCTACGGCGGCGGCGGTGGTCTTGGGCATGGTGGAGGTCTTGGAGGTGGGTTTGGAGGAGGGAAAGGCGGTGGGTTCGGTGGGGGTGCAGGTGGTGGAGGCGGTCTCGGTGGTGGAGGCGGATTAGGTGGTGGTGGTGGTGAAGGGGGAGGTGGAGGGCTTGGTGGTGGCGCAGGAGGCGGTGCTGGTGGTGGCGCAGGAGGCGGTGCTGGTGGAGGCGGTGGAGCCGGTGGAGGTCTTGGCGGTGGTGCAGGCGGAGGCGGAGGGTTGGGTGGTGGTTCTGGAGGTGGAGTAGGTGGTGGTGTCGGTGGAGGTGGAGGTCTCGGAGGTGGTGCCGGTGGAGGTGGTGGACTCGGCGGTGGAGGAGGAGCTGGGGCTGGTGGCGGCACCGGCGGTGGATACGGTGGAGGCGCCGGTGCGGGAGGTGGTGCCGGAGGTGGCTATGGTGGAGGAGCCGGTGGTGGAACTGGCGGCGGATACGGTGGAGGCGCCGGTGATGGAGGTGGCACCGGAGGCGGCTATGGTGGAGGAGCCGGTGGTGGTACTGGCGGCGGATACGGTAGAGGTGCTGGTGCCGGAGGTGGCACTGGTGGCGGCTATGGTGGAGGAGCTGGTGGTGGTGCCGGTGGTGGTTACGGTGAAGGTGCTGGTGGTGGCGCCGGTGGAGGCTACGGTGGCGGAGCTGGCGCTGGTGGTGGTCTCGGCTCTGGCGGTGGTGGAGGTTATGGAGGTGGTGCCGGAGGTGGCATCGGCGGCGGGCTGTAAGTCTTCCGGTCTTTGAGATGCAAGGGAGTGCATGCAAATGCATCACGCACACGCTTGATTGTCATGTGCGGAGTCAAGCATGTGTTCTATAGCTATACTGCGATTATACTCTTATTGCGTAAGTACCGCAATCAACAGAAGAATAATATGGCAAGACCTTCAGTCAGTGATAATTTTATGATGGTGGTGTATATGGTATATATACTTTCAGTGGCAAAGTTGAACGGTTTTAATTGTATCTTGTATTCTGGTGAAATAAACAGATTATGAGCTATATATGTGAGTTCTTGCATGCATGCTGTATATATGTTATCATACAGGCAGCCAAATAAATGTGATGATGCACTGGATGTCACAAAAGGTGCTTCAATCAGTTCAAAGCAAGTAGCATTCCTATCGCAAGAAATCGATCGTTCGGTCTCAGTCAGGATTCAACATTACGGATACACCCAAGAGTAGGATGGAAGAAGGGTACTACAAGTCCCCAACACACGAGAACACATGTGTATGTTCATTCGGTCCAATCAGTAGTAGTACGCCGGCAGCCACTCCTTGCCGTTGATGAAGTCGATTGTGAGGTACTTGGACGCCTCGTCCTTGGTGAGCCGCCGCGACCACGGCACGCGCTCCGACGCGTCGGCGCCCGGCCCAGTGCAGTTGTACTCCGCGAGCATCACGTTCTCGGTGCTGCCGGGGTAGCCGTAGCTGGTCCACCCGGCGGGGTTGATGGTCTTGGAGAGGTAGGTGTCGGAGAAGATGACGCGCGAGTTGGGCTCGGTGACGCGGCCCAGGTACACCTCCCCGACGCCGTACACCTTGCCCTTGAGGAACACGAAGCCGCCGCTGTCCTCCTCCTTGCGGTTCTGCGAGGTGATGGACCCCAGGATCTCCGTCCGGCGGTCGGGCTTCACGAAGATCTCCGGGCACTGCACGCATAGGAGAAACGCAGGCGTTTAGGCGCTTCCTGCCGTGGAGGTGTAGACACGCATGTACCGTGTATGTGTGTGGACGTGTAGGGCGGGGTGGCAGCTGCTTGCCTGGAACATAGACTGGCCGCTGCCGAAGATGAAGTCGATGTTGCCCTGGATGTAGCAGCTCTCGTAGTAGTGCCGGCCGGCGCTGTCGAAGAGGGTGTGGTGGGGGCTGTAGAACGCGCAGTGGTAGAAGGCCACCTTATCGCCGCCGACCATGACCGCCACCGTGCGGATCTCCGAGTTGTCGACCAGCCCGACGCGGGCGCTGTTCTGTGATGTTATTGGATGAGCGGATCGTGTCAGAATCATTCAAGCCTCACCATAGTTCGTTTCCAAAAAAAGATGGAGAATCATGGCTAGAGTATGAAAGGAAAGGAAATGGGACACGGACCCTGAAGCTGATGCCGAAGACGATGACGTTGTCCGCGTTCACGGTGAACGCGGCGGACTCAGCGTTGTCCTGGGAGGCGGACTCGTGGGTGATGGAGGTCCGGCCCTTGCCGTTGCCCCTCACGAAGATGAACGGCTTGTTCTCCGGGACCACAACTTTCCCGCTGCATCATGCATGCAGGCTCTCGCTTTTATTTTACAGCCCTTTGAGAGAGGGAAAAAAAATCAAATCAAAGCATGCCTGTAGACGCCGGAGCGGAGGTGGACGATGACCCACTCGGAGTTGCCAGCGGGCACGGCGTCGATGGCGGACTGCACGGTCTTGAACTCCTCGTCGGGGCCGACGATCAGCGTGCGCTTCGCCTTGATCTTGTCGGTGAGGAGGGGCCCGTTGATGATGTCGTCGCTCTTCTTGGCCAACTTCGACTTGGCGAGCGCGCCGCCGAGCTGCGACGAGAGGATCGCCGCGGCGGCGAGGAGGAAGGGGAGGAGGCACGGCCGGGCCATCATCGGTGCGCACGCGGATCTGCAAAGAACAGCGTAGCTATAAGTTCTCCAAGGCAATGCAGGGGAGAGGTGGGGGGGGGGGGGGCTGTTAACGTGGCGCCTCATTTCTGGCCGCTCGCTGCCAGCCTGCAGGGGAAGGCTCGGAGGGAAAATCGGGAGTTTTTTTTAATTTTATATTTTTTCGAGTTTAAATTTAAATAAATAGATTCTCGTGAAAAGATTTGCAAAAGTAGGCGCCCACCGCCCTCTCAAAGAGTTGCAGCCCTCTCAGAGGGTGGATACGGGTGCTAACCGCCCCCTGAGAGGGCGGTAGGCCTTCCCGCCCGGGCCCCACAGCTAACCGCCCCCTCAGGGGGCGGGTAGAGGTCCTTACCGCCCCCTGAGAGGGCGGTAAGGGCGCCTCCCGCCCGCCGCCCCGCGCCGGCCTCCTGCGCCCTGAGTCTATATAAACCCCAAAAATTGGAGAAAGAACCAGAAAATTCGGAAAAAAAGAAAAATTGAGAAGAGAGAGGAGAAGAGAGGAGAGGAGAGGGGAGGAAAAAAGATCGGCGAAGCTCTGCTGTATTTGGGCTGCGGATTTGGAAAAAAATTTCAGGTTAATCTTTTTATCCTTTTTATTGTTGTTAATTAGTGCAGTAGTAGTATATGACATAGATTTTAGATAGTTAGATCTAGGGTTTAGAAAATTGTAAAATTTAGTTAGAAAATTAGTACATTATTTTCAATTTGTTACCTGTAGTATATTATTTGTAGTATATTATTTTCAGTATGTTGTTTGTAGTATATAGTTTATAGTATATTACTTGTACATGCAGACGTATGAGTCAACAGTAGATGATAATTTGCGAATCTAGGGTAGCATTTAAAAACTATTTTATCCGATAATCAGAAATATAGTTTGTTGTCTTAACATGTGTTATGTTTGCGGGTGTTTCCAGGAATGGGAGATAAATTAATTTTTCAGATATATTATGGTGAGGGTGAAATTATGTACGGTCCCAACGGTGTAGATCTCTCTAGATTTCGCCATGTTATGAAGGGGCTTAGTAAGGCTAATGAGAGGACTATTGTGGGGGTGTGCAAATGGCTCATGCGGTTTTTCCAATTGGATCTGCAGCAATATGAGCTGAAGTTGAAAGGTGTTCTGAGCCGTGCTAGTCATGGATACTTTGGTGAGCTTGTTCCCATCGAAGCCACATCAACTTGGAGGCAGTATGTAGATATATGCTGTGAACGTGGCATGCCGCTTGTTTTATTAGCTGCGGCGTACCTGAAAGATCAAAATGAGGTGAACTCTGAAGAAGCAGTAGCAGGACCAAGTGAGGCAGTGGAAGATGAGTCAGAGGCGGCTAATGTAGGGTCCAGAGAGGAGGTTGGTGATGTTCCAGACCTGGAGCCGATGGGTGTAGCTGATGAAGGGGAGCACATCCTTAGCATCATTGAAGATATGGATTTGGAGGATGAAGAGTTGGAGGAAGGCCTTGCCGATGGGGATTCTTCTGATGAGGAGGGTAATGCTGCAGTTCCTGCGGAGTGGCGGGATCAAGAATTTTCGAAGTTGGTGGTTAGCGAGGCTGACCAGACACCGTGGCCATACCATGAGAATGAGGTGTCACAGGGTGCTATGTACCCTACAAAAGAGGCAGTTATTGATGCTGTGAAATTCTGGTCGTTGTCTCTTCGTAGGCAATTCAAGGTTGTTAAATCAAGTAAAAGAGAGTACGATGTGAAATGCTTGGTTCCTGAGTGCCCTTGGCGGGTGCACGCATTTAGAGGAAAATGGGCAGACTACTGACCATGCTCAATAGTTAAGGAACATAATTGTCATATTAAGGAAATAGAGTTCGCCCATCGGAACCTGTCTTCTGCTTTCATTGCAAATGTTATGTACGGAGAGATTGTGGACAACCTAAGGTATGAGCCACGATCAATAATCCGTGCTATTGAGCAAAGGTTCCAGTACACAATAAATTATGCGAAGGCATGGAGGGCGAAACAAAAGGCTATTGAGATTAGGTTCGGTACATATGAAGATTCGTATCACAATCTACCTCGTCAATTAGCCACAATTTGTGCAAGAAATCCAGGCAGCTACTATGATATCAAGCATTACCCCTCTACTGATGTGGAGTACAACGGAAAAAGAGTGTTGCAGCGTGCTTTCTTTGCATTCGGTGCAACTATCAAAGCATTTAGATATTGCCGACCCATCATATGCCTAGATGGAACATTCCTAACTGGGAAGTACAAAGGGCAGATATTGTCTGCAATAGGGGTCGACGGTAACAACCAAGTGCTGCCACTAGGGTTTGCGTTCGTGGAGAGTGAGAATGGGGACAGCTGGTATTGGTTCCTAGAGCGGGTGAAGCATGCAATTGTTCTTGACCGACTAGCTGTGTGTCTCATTCATGATAGACATGCAGGATTATTGCAGGCTTTGCTGGATATGCAACACGGTAGCGTGTGACGGGGTGTACCAGTACAGTGGCCAGATCTCAAAAGCAGGTGGTGCATGCGCCATATGGGTGCGAACTTCTACAGACAGTTTAAAAACAAAGAGTTAATGAAGCTCTTCAAGAAGTTGTGCAGTCAGAACCAACAACGTAAGTTCAATGCATTATGGGCAAGACTTGATGAACTGACTCTTAAACAAACTGCGGAGGCCGCACCTAACCGTGAGGAACCAATAGCTCTCGGTCGGCTCCCAACCGATACTCCGCAGATTGTACGGAGATCTGGCTCATCTATTAGGAGCTTTTCACAGTGGATACGCAATGAGCCCAATGAAAAATGGGCTCTGATGTACGACAGTGGTGGTGCCAGGTATGGAGTGATGACTACAAACCTTGCAGAGGTTTATAACTGGGTCATGAGAGGAATGAGGTCCCTACCACTAGTTGGAATTGTAGAAGGCATTTTGCATAGTACCTGCAAGTACTTCATTGATCGGTTTGCAGCTGCTAAGGTTGTAATGGAGGACAATCGTATGCTTTATGGCCGGATGCTATGTGAGTACATGGAGAAGGCAAATAGGAAGGCCCACATGCATCGCGCAAATCAAGAGGGCACAGCAGAGCACAGGTTCAGTGTCCTGTGTCGAGATAAGGGTCGGAGGGGGGGTAGACGTGAGCGGCATGTTCAAGAGTGTGTGCTAAGGAGTGGGACATGCATATGTAGTTGTCAGAAGCCACAATTACTCCACAAACCTTGTACACATGTCATAGCTGCGTGCGCGGAGCACCATATGCTTCCAAGGCAATATGTGTCACAATATTTCATGAAAGATCAAGTACTAACACCTGGAACCAAGAGCTGTATGGTTACGGCATTGTTGACACTTTTACAAGTAACCCAGGGCCTTCAAGAATATATGTGCCTGATTTGGGAAAGATGAAGAACGCACCGGGCCGAAGACAATCTCGGCGGATTCGTAACGATATGGATGAATCCGAGGCTAGCCCTAGGATGCAGCGATGCAGTCAGTGCAATGAAGTAGGTCACACTTACAAATATTGTCCCAAAAGTGCAGGCAGTGATGCACCTGTTGTGTAGGTTAGCTAGTTTTGTACTTTGTATTAATATGTGTTAATTTCGCGTACGGTTAATTTGCATTCGAAGTTTGTTGTTCTTGTATTTATTTCTCAATGTACTAATGTACATGTCTTTCAAATGCAGAGATGGCTCAGCCTTCGACCCCAGAGCTTTTGGACCCTGCCGTGGACAAAAAGGATCGCAGCTTCTTATCCGCCGAGCACCAGACGGACCTAGGAGTGTTTCGCCCACGAGGCCCTGGAGAGCTGCTGACGGTAGACGAGCGCTGGACCCACAGGTACTTAGAAAAGCTGATGGTGTTACATATCATTTCGCTGTTGTTGTTACATATTATTGATGTACTGCAATACTTATAGGTTGGGAGCGGCCGGACTCCTACCGCTTTGCCGGTTGGTCGAGGCCCGAACGACGGAGGACCCCGAGGTTGCGACCCGTCGTTTCTACTTCGATCGGTCGCTGATAGCAGCACTGGTCGACCGTTGGAGGCCGGAGACACATACGTTCCACCTACCGTGCGGAGAGATGACCCCGACCCTGCAGGACGTCTCCTACCTCTTAGGCCTTCCTTGCACGGGAGCTGCGGTTGGGGTGATCGATATGCAGGCTGACTGGATGAACGACATGCATCAGCGATTTGGGCCGGTGGAGCGAAAGGAGGATGCACCCCCCGTACGTGCCTGAGTTCTTAGCCGATGCACGAGGGCCAACGAAGAAGTGGATCCTACAGTTCCAGGTATGGTAACATGCAACCTATCGATTCCTAACAAATTATGTCGTAATGATTATTTCTGACACCAGTCATATATGCAGCCGACGTACATCCACCCACAAGCCAACGCATACGCGGTCTCGAGACATTTGGAGGCCTACCTCCTTTGGTTGTTTGGGTGGGTGATGTTCACTAGTGGCCAAGGCCACCTGGTTACGAGGACCCTTGTGCCGTACGCCCGGTCGATAGCGGACGCGCATGCAGAGGATGTACCGTAGTTCAGCTGGGCATCAGCTGTTCTTGCTGCGACGTATCGGGCGCTCTACGACGCATGCACGAAGAAGGAGGCGCTAGCCACTTTTACCGGGTGTCCACTTCTTCTTCAGCTATGGTCGTACGAGCATTTCTCCATAGGTAGGCCGGTGGTGGATCGCTCCCTGTACCCAGAGGAGTGGTACGGCGAGATGGAAGAGGACGCGCCGACAATGGCCTCGCTGTGGTGTCGTCGACGGGTACGTAATTTACATTAACAGTTTCGTTCGTACTATGTTACTCTCTAAATATCTGTATTGATGTTTGTCACTCAGCCACACTGGGCCCACGAGCAGCCTCGCAGCACGTACGAGCATTTTCGTACCCAGTTTGACAGGCTACGTCCTAACGATGTGGTATGGGAGCCATACAACGTTCGGGCCGTTCATACACGTTCAGGGTCGGGATTGTCACCCTTGTGCACCCGTGACGAGGAGTACTGGCTCACCAAGGTGCCCCTTGTCTTCGACATCTACGTCGAAGAGTACTCACCGCAGCGCGTCATGCGGCAGTTTGGCCGTCACCAGGCATTCCCGCTCGTCCCCATCCGTACAGTCCCCTTGCACGTCCACAGGTACATTTGATAAATTTTTGTTTGAGCAACCTTTGTTTCAGTTTGCCTTACATTTACCGTGGTTTCAATGCAGGTACACGCGGAAAGGCCAGCCAGCTGGCCACCTCTGGGAGGACCGCTTGGCCCCTTACGTGGCAACATGGGCCCAAGCGCTACAGGACGTCGTTGATGAGGCGCGTCCCCACACCGAGGGAAACTTTACGGAGTACCTACGGTGGTACGTACCTCGTACGCGAACTCGTGTCACCTACACCCCTGACGATGTCCGGGGCCACGTCGCATCGACAACGGAGACATACCCGGTGCATTGGGATGAGGACGCCGCTTTAACAGTAAGTCATTTTCTGAAGTCCGTACTACATATTGAATGAACATAACCGTATACTTTAATTGTTTACTATTGTTCGTATCCGTAGACAGATATCATTTATGATGTAAATAGGGATGTAGTTGCTGCCATGGACCGCGTCCGGCAAGGGCATCACCTAAGTGTGTCGGATGTTGCGAGCTTCATTAGACGGGTTTTTGATAAGACGACGCGCGCCCTGAAACTCACCTCCTGCCGATCTACCACAGATGCAGCAGGGCCGCCTCCCAGGACGAGTGGTGCACACGCCGAGTCGTCTCGGCCGTCAGACGTGCACCGACGTTCTTCAGTGTCGGCACCCACACGACCCCTCCTATCACGTCTTGGAGGGTCCGAGCAACATGGTACGAATTATACTTTTGAAAATTATTTATCAATATCCTTTACTTATTGTTATTAAACATTCATTAGGTCCGTCTGCACAAGTCTCGACGCAGCCTCGCAGATTGAGCCCTGTACGTCCACAGTCAGGTACTCCGGGAACCCTTCTTCCTAATTTCTAGTACTTTCAGCAAAATAAGTTAGAACTGTGCTCTGGTTACTTCGGTGATGAGGCCGGTCCGTCTTCGGTGGCCCCACACCCTACCCCCCCCCCCCGCAACGTACTACGGCACGTCAGCGTGGCCTTCTTCTGCTGCACCGTCGTACCACGCAGGTACAATTATACATTTTTTACTACTACTTTCAATACCATATTGTTCGTATCTAATGTGATTATTTGTTCACAGGCCCCTCCAGCCAGTACACATGGACGCCTGCCGAGCCTTCACAGTCCTCCTACCCTAGTCAGGAGGATGAGGCTGGCCCCGACACCGCATACGACATCGTCCGTGACTTCTTCGGGGGCACACCTGACTACGACGTCCTTCAGCGGTCCCAGGTTTTCAGTGCACCGCTTCGGACCCAGCCCACGCATGACGAGCCCTCGACACCGGTGGTCCCTACTAGGCCTAGCAGACACGTCGGCCCACCTGACCCCCTCACCTACTCCAGGGGTCACGTGAGGGTTAACCAGCGGCATCGGGACCACGATGGGGCGCACGGACGACGGCAACGAGGGAGGCATGAGTAGCATTTTACATTTTTTGTAACTAACATATGCGTATTCGCTTCGTGATGTGCTCATATGTATTAAGACACGTTCACTTTGTATGGTCGACTTAGCATTTCGTAAATGCATTTCATATTCAGACACGTTCAATGAACAAGTGACCACACCACTAAACTTTAACCATGACTTGACAACACAATGTGACAACACTACCCAGCTTTTTCAAATCAGTAAATGACAACACGGGTACCAATAAACGTGGAATCTCTGACCATGGGCAACGACAAAACTGTCCTATTCTTCAAGATGGAATCCGATGCTCCTCCCGCCAGCTACGCCCATGCCCTAATTCCTTTCTTTAAGAGCGAATCCAATGCTCCTGCCTCCCCCAACTATAAGTAGCCAAACCTCCTTACGGAGAAGCATCGCTCATTTCTCATATCTCTCAAGTGCAATGTCTTCCTCAGCTCCATCGAGCCCACCAAAGAAACATTGGGGGACTACCGTACCTGAAGGTCTCGAACCACCAATGTGCTTCTGTGGTGACCTTTGTAAGCTCCGCGAGTCGCATGACATCTCATACACCTATGGACTATACTTCTTCATGTGTGCCAACTACGAGTATGACAAGCCTCGTAATGCAACAACTGGTTATCGACCGGTACGGTAACAGATGTCCGCCTCATCTCTTCCGATTACGCACCCTCTTTTACTAACCGCTCATCTTGTTCCATTTGTTCAGTCCCCTCCACCGCTCTGTGATTTTATTCAGTGGCTCGACAATGAGCAAAATGACTCACAGAAGCTGTGGGTCGACATGAACATGAGGTGGAGAAGGGAAGCGTACGCACGTCGGGAGTACGAGCAACAGCAAGAGGAACTTCGTCTCAAGCGGGAGGAAGAAGAGCGCACGAGGAAGGCGGCGCACGACCGTACCGTGGCTCAGGCTCGAGAGGCTGAGAGGGAAAGGAAGCGGGAGAGAGCCCACCGTGCTAAGATGGCAGGTCCCGATGCCCTCCGAAAGGAAAAGTATCCTAGATGCACGCAGTAGAGAGTACCTAATGTAACCCGACATACTTTCCTTCCCTAAGGCATATTATGATTAGGATCGGCGCACTAATAAGGTCTTAGTGCGAACTGTACATGCCACCTTTGTTTCCTCATCGTGTCGTCGTGGTTACAGTGTATTGTAATGTTTTCACCATGTGTTCAATACTATGTTTGTCCTCGTTCGCACCCCATACCCACGTAAAATGCTGCAACTACTAATTACTGATTTTTTCCTCCCGTTATTACATAACCTACTCCAAATTTAATTTCTTAATTTCCTTACACCCCTTCTTTTTTTTTCCTTCAATTAAAAAATAATATATTTTTATAGGATAAAATTAAAAAAAATTAATTTTACATGAAAAAATCCCCTAACCGCCCTCTCAGAGGGCGGCTAGGGGCTAACCGCCCCCCAGGGCCTAACCGCCCCCTGAGAGGGCGGTTAGCCCCTCTTGCCGCCCTCTGAGGGGGCGGTTAGGCCTACCGCCCTCTCAGGGGGCGGTTAGCACCCGTACCCGCCCTCTGAGAGGGCTGCAGCCCTCTGAGAGGGCGGTGGGCGCCTACTTTTGCAAATCTTTTCGCCGGGAATCTATTTATTTAAATTTAAACTCAAAAAAATATAAAAATAAAAAAACTTGAAAATCGGAGCGGGGGGTGTTCTTGAAGCCTGCCGCGTCTCTGTTCATTTGGATGGGCTTGTCAGACCCATGGGCTGAATATTTTGGGCCTTCTCGTACTGGTTCAGAATGATAGGACTGGCAGATTTTTTTTCTTTTTGCGTCGTCTGAAGTAAGACAGTTCCGATTTGATGTTGGGAGGGCCATATTCTTTTCAAGTGCAGCCTCGTTGCCATATGGTACGGTGTTTCTCCGATCTTGACCGACTCAAAAACTTAGATCGATATGGAAACTCTAGATGGTATGGTGCCCTTTCAGTCTCTACATGGCGAAGACCTCGTTCCACCAGAAGAGATCGGGGCCGAGGTCGCAGCCAAGCAGACCGCCTTCCAGTTGTTCTAGGCGGTCGAACCCCGAAATATTCCCGCCTGGATTTGATCCCAAGGTATCTCCTTCGACAGCACCTGAGACGCCCCGAGCGAGCCAACACCTTCGAAGAATCTATGCACTCAACGTCCTCCTCGGGCCCTCCCAGCAAAAGAAGGTTCCGAAGAGGCACAATGCTTCGGAGTGTGCAAATCCTACCAGTGCCTCCGACGCAGCCCTCGTGACGCCAACCGCACACGGGGAACCCCAAGTCCACTTCATCTAGGGAGGCGCAGTCGGAGCCACCCCGGCTCCGAAAAATAGTTCACCAGACGACCCCGACGGTCTCCCTAAAGGAAAGGAGGCCTTGGGGAAACCACAGGCTCTGAGGAACGCGGCCCCCAGCAGCAACCTCAACGTCGACCACAAGCTCCGGTACCCTCGGAGGCATACAGGTGTATCCTGCACGGACCAGGGCGCGGCCACAACACCAACGACTGCCGAACCCTCACGATCTTTCAGGAGGAGTACCTCGAACGACAAACAGGATACCTGGTCATAGTGGGAACCGACGAAGGACGGCATAGGGGTCGGAAGCCTAGGGCAAACTCCCGACAGATCCCTAGCCCTCTGACCCTACTCCGCCGCCACCAACTTCGCTACCGACAGTGCAATATCCCAGCGAAGAGGACTGAGTCAAGAACATTATCGTCAGGCTTCAGGCGAATTACCTTTGGAGCCAGGCAACGACTAAGGGTCGAGGGGGTCGAGGACCACCTCTCCCGACTAGCCTTAGGCTTCACCTCCGACAAACGCTGTCGCTAGGCTCCGGGCGGATTAACTCCGGAGCCGGGCAACGGCGAAGGGCTGAGGGGGTCGAGGACCACCTCTCCCGACTAACCTTCGGCTTCGCCTCTGATACACGCTGTCACCAGGTTTTGGGCGGATTACCCTCAGAGTCGGGCAATAACTAAGGGCCGAGAGGGTCGAGGACAAATCTCTCCCGGCCTAGCCGTAGACTTCGAAGCCTTCAAGCCTCATAATAGAGGCTTTATTCCGGCAAAGGTATGCCCACTATTACCTACAGATAATTCACCCAGCTGGTCTATCTTTTGTACAACACGATAAAAATATGTTGGAGGCCTCAACCTTACTGCTATAAGTTTTTATAGCAGATGGCCATTAGGTAGAAATGGTAAATTTAGATTATGTCCCTGTTTCGCAGTAAGTAGTAGAACTTAAGTTACATCTTCATCTGACATGAGTTATGAATAGTCGTCTGACCTAGCTATGTCTTATACTGCAATTAACTGCTCATTGCCAACAGTTGACTGTAAAACTTAACTAGTAACATAACCATGCAGAACTCACGCCTGCAGTTGCACCATATGCCTAGGTCACCCAGAGGGTAGATTTTGCCAGGGTGTCCTAGAAGGCATTGCGTAGCCTCGACGGTGTCGAAGCCACGCCTCGGGGGATACGGCTTTTCTGAAGACATCGGGATGTACAAGAAGAGGAAGAGGTCGGGTGCAATGGACGTGGATGCATTGACACGGGAGGTCACCCAGAAAGTTTACTCAAGCATCATGGGGCAGCTTGCAGCAAAGGGAATAATGATTTTCATGCCACAGGATTTTAGCCCCGAAACTGCAGGGAAGAGTAGCTGCACCTCCAGGGAGGTCAAGCAACAAGTAGCTGCTGTCAAGACCGAGCCGGATAAAATTGACCTGCTAGAAGGGTCCACGCCCTACAACCTTGTAATCAGGCCTGACAGGTATCACCTCGAGGTTGAAAGGGGCCAAGTGCTTCTAGGCGTCCGTATCTTACATACGGTCCCGATACGTGCAGGCTATGCTGTGGTTACGGTAGACATGGTACATAGTAATGCCACCGATCACGTGTTGGAGGTCCCCCCAATGAGAAAGTCATAACTCTTGATAAAGCTCTTCATCAAAGGATCCAGTAGAAGAGGGGCGACATCGTGGTCTCTAGTGCATCCCAGTCTGGACGAGCTCCAAGTGTGTGAGGAACAACATAATTATATACAATATAATGAGATGTTTGACTAATTAATTATGGTATTTGAATTGATCCACGTATTAACTTAGTACTTAAGAATAATTGCAGCTTACATTGCATTATGAAAGTGAAAAGTAAAACTTTACCATGGCCCACATGTCATGACTATTGTGCCAACCATTAGAGATGATTGCAGAAATTCACTTATAGGCCCACTAGTAAGTCAAATGCATTAGTACTATGGGCCATTGGATTGCATGTGGCAGCACACAGTACATCTGCCTCTAGTCTATCATGTAAAAAAAAAACTATAGGTGCCCAATGTTTTGTTTGGATAAAGTTCCAAGTCACTGATAAAGCATAACTTTTTACCTTGCTTATCCTCCACGTCATGTGGCTCTAGCAAAACCATTGTTTTCCATTTTTATCAGAACACCAAATCCATAGGCACCCATAGGCTTGTATGAGTTTAATTGTTTTGATTTAAGTCCACTGATACTACAGGACACTGACTATTGGGCCATCAAAGTAAATCTTGATACCTATATCAGTAGCGCACGTAGCTCAGTTTGGATTATCTTGGAGCAGGGAACACGTTAGCTTGCATGTTTATCATTGCACAATGCAAAACTTCCGTAGTGGCCAAGTCGTCGACGCTTATAAATAGAGTAGTAAACCACCTGCTACTGACCATCCACAACGAGTCTTCTTCCAACACTCACACACCTCCACTCAAGTCTTCCTCATACAATACACACGTGCACACACTTGCACTTCCATATTAGTATTAGTCAAGATCATTAGTATACCATTAGAGTGCTATAGCCTATAGATAAACTATAGTTTAGGTATTCTGTCAAATTATAGTCCGGGTTTTTTTTTGCCAAACATCGGTTTTCAAGCGTCGGTTCTGCTAAAATTTCATATCAGGACAAAGGCGCTATATCTTGGTTTTCTTAGTAAGAGGCAAGCTGCGTTCGACACCTCTATCCTATTACTATTATATTTTTATCAGCAAGCTGCGTTAACACCCGTCTTATTTATATCGTGCTTTTATCTGCAAGCTACGTTGACATCCTACTCTATTATTATTATACTTTTATCTACAAACTGCATTCATACCATCTTAGAGTAACATATTTATATCAGAATTATTGTCTGTTTATATTTTAATATTGTATTTTACGTTATTATGAATTATTATCAATTAATATTACAGTTAGATGTTATATTTTATTTAATGTTTGTATTTCTAGAATAGAAATACATATGTTCAATCAATTATTCATATTGTTGTCGATCACTAATAGTAGAGTGGATACTGACGTGGACAGTCGATACATTTTGAGTTACCGGGAGTGCCTAGTAAAAGATCTAGTCATGTAGCCGGGACTATATTATTCACCTGTATGGTGTGGCACGTGCATTGAAAGTATCATTTGGGACTGTCCATAGGAAAAGCTCAGGCCTCGTCGTGGTACAAAACACTACGTAATATTAGTGATTAGACAATCTCTGTAGAGTTAAATAAATAATGAAAATTTGATATTAGAATAATTTAGGTTTATTTATACATGCAATGTCTTTATCTTGCTGAGTATTTTATACTCATAATTGTTTTGGGTGTTAAACGCAGAATCTCAAGGTCATGATCAAGACAACGACGACTAAATGCTATATGCGGGAAATTTTGGGATATATCAATAGTGTAGTGTTTAATAATTTGTTTACATCAAAATAAGTTGTATAAGTAGACACTTAATCATGTAAATTATGAATTCTTATATAAATAAAGCTTCCGCAAGTTGCTCTGTAAACCACTGATTTTATTTGAGTATTTTTGCCTTAACATGGTTATGGGTTTTTAATCCATAATTATGTGGCAGCTGTTGCGTGGGCCCGTGTACGGGGCGTGACAAAGTGCACCGCCGCCGCCCGCTCACTTCCAGAGAAGGTAGCTGCTTTCTCTTCCTCCAGAGAAGCTGGCTTCACCGCATTCTCCTCCGCATCCGGCAGCCTCGCATCCAAACCTAATACCGTCTCCCCGAGAGAGGCCAAAAAAGAAGAAGGAAAAGGAGGTCGAGAAGAAAGGCTCTAAGAAGCCCCTGCTGGAGATGTCGAAGGCCATTGTACTAGCAAAGTCGAAGGCCATTTTACCAGTGAAGTAGTCCACGGACATTGCACCAGTGTGGACTCAGGCCAATATGAAATTCAAATATGGGAAGCCCTTGATGACGGTAGATGAGCTAGCAAGGGCGGGAAAAGCATGTGTCGACCTGCATAATTACTACGTACATGCTTGTAAAGACAGCAATGCTCAATCTATAGTCGTACAGTACAAACGACGACACTTCTTAAGTGATCAAGATGGCTACTTCATTGTGGGTTTCAATGACTTATACGACCTCTTCAACCTTGATGGCCTGGATGTATCGTTATTACATGTCTTCACATTATAAGTCCCTTGATACTGGATATTTATTAATTAATACCATTAAATCTTGAATCTAGCTGTGTTCTTATATGTAGACACTTGATGAAAGAAATAATGAAGAACAAGGATCACGTCGCATTTCTTGACCCTGAGGCCATTACAATATCGGTCATCCAACTTCACCCCGACTACGCTGTGAATCATGTGGCCAGGGCAATGAAACAATACTCAAAAGTGAAGTACCTGATGGGCGCCCACAACACCAGTGGCCATTGGATCTTACTTAACATTTGCCTCGAGTGAGACTTGGTGTTCTACGTCAACTCGTCAAGACCAATATCTACAAAAAGACAAACTTAGATCACGTGATTATAGCGTTGTAAAACAACTCCTTGACACGTAAGTTCTGCCTGTCTTAGTTCACATATTAAACTTTTCTAACATTCAAAGACTCTATAATCGATCCCTCTTTATGCAGGGCTTTTGACAAGTACCTTCGAGCTCAACCTGACTACGACGCGAAAGCCGTTCGCAAGCTGATACACAAGACCGGGTATACGGTAAGTGCTACCAAACAGATTACCAAATATTCTCTGTTGATGTTTTTTTCCTTTTCATCTAACAGTAAAGTTTCTTTTTCAGCAGTGCCACCAACAACCACTGGGTAACACCTGCGGATTCTATGCTGCATGGAACATACTCCTCACGCTCCGAGCAAAGAATATCAAATCCCCTGATGTAAGTTCATTACAAGATTATTCATAACTAATTTTAGTAATTAGTTTAATTCCATGATAACATGACATTGGTTACGCGTTAAATTATACAGAAATACAAGTGTATGTTTCTCGACACCGGAGCACTCCCAGATAGTCGACGACGGATCGCTGAGTTCATAGTGTCTGAAGTCATCAACCCACAGGGCGAGATCCACTATAGAAGCTCTAGGTTGTAAAGTCTTATGTAATTATGAGTTGATCGGAACTTTATAACATTTGTGATTCTGTAATGAATTCATTTGAACTCTGTAGTATTTGCAATTATGTGATGAAGCGAGTTCTTATACAAGTGTGTTTGTCGATATGTATTTAGATGCGTTGCTATTGTTTACAGGGAGAAGACGGTTGCCAAATCCTGGCTATGTTCCAGGATGCAGCCAGGAAACAGCTCATTCCTACAGGGCAAAAGAAACATAAGTGACGGGTAAACTGTCTACCCGTCATTTATGTTATTTACGTCACTTATGTTTTTCTCCCAGTACATACGTGAAAGCTATAAGTGACGGGTGAAAGTTCACCCGTCACCTATAAATTTCTCCTTAGCACATGCGAGACGTTCATAGGTGACAGGTAGCAGTTGTTACCCATCACATTTGTTCATCATTGGTGACGGGTCCCTATCCATCACCAATGACTAGTCATCAGTGACACGTTTAGGGTGACGGGTAGTGTCCCTATCGACTACGGCTGGATAGGAGTCAGTACCTCACCCTTATATAAGGCGGAAACGTTGGGGGGCACGGAGTAACAACAACACAACTAAGAGAACACGATGAAAAGAGAGAGGCAAGCATCAAGACCCTAACAGAGGAGCTACTCGACTACTTTGGCCCTAAGTTAGAGTAGATCCGATCCGCTCCTTGTAATAGTTTTAGTCACATTGCTTGTACTCGAGATCATCAATATACGACAGCAATACCCCAACATGACGTAGGATATTACTCCAATCGAAGGATCAAACCTGTATACATCGTTTATCTCGTCTCGTGATTAATTCCTACACTCGAAGGTACCCAGTCAATTTACAGACATATTGTCAGAAACTAATCTTCGACACTACCATAACTTGTGAATGAACATGTTAATTTTATTTTACAAACGAATACTTGTTCTGAAATTAAAGTTCAATGCATTGCTAGTGAGAAAAGAGAGCTGAAATTGCTATATTCTCTAAATACTTTAGGTTATATTGAATTTAATGTTCTCGATGATCTAAATAGTTTAGAGAAGAATTTAAAACTTAAGTTTGACTTATCATGCTTATCACATAATGCTTTTCATGTTATTGATAAATATAATGATAAATTAGAGTATATGGTGCATCAAGTTTATATTTGTTTAGATATGAAATATTCTATTTTTTACCACCAAGTGATAATTTAGAGGACTTTAGTAGCACCATTAATATCATGTCAAGTTTTTCTAGTTATACTTGCAACCCACCGAATAGTTTACAAGAATAAAAACGTTGTTGGCTGCTATCGTACACCGCAACCATTGCTTCAACTTACTTTGTACAAAAGATACAAATTTATACCAAGTTACAATGCAATATCACTTCTTTTAAAGAAGGGGAGCAAGAAGTGACATGTACAAATATTATACCAATATTTTCCACTATGGCCAATTATGATCAGATACAATAGTTGCAAAGAGAATCACAATTGTTTGATAAAGAACTTATAATATTACATAACGAGAGTTCCTTACGTATTTTATTTTGTGTAGAAATATATGGTCAAAATAATATTATACGCAAACCGAGGACGGTTTGTTATAAAGAACAGAAGCATGATGAGAACATGACTCCTTTAGATACACACAAGGTAAACTTGTCCCTCGTTGTTCATACTTTCTTCGTAAAGAATAGGATACTATTAAGTTTTTATATTGTTTTGTGTTGTTTTGATGCTTAGGAATATGCGAGAAGCATCAGAAGCTCACCTGAACGTCATCACTCGAATGTCAAGTCTACTCGGATTTAAAGTCAAGCTCTCATCAAACTACAAATTCTACTCGGAGTCTTAAGATATCATGTCAGTAAAACGGACATAACTCTCACATACGGAGTTCGATCGAGTCGATCTTAACTTCCTGGAAAGCTTATGATGAGCTCTTTTTAATTGATCTGGTCTCGACCAAATATTCCTTATAGTTTAGTCAGAGTCAATAAAATAAGGTGTTACGTCGCTGTTTTGGGCCTTATCGAGCCTTGTAATCGTGTCGAGGTCAGAATTCTGGTTATGTACGTCTCTATCTATGGCTGCACAACTCTATGCCGATCTCCTCACGTCCTCCCTATTATACAGTAGCCGTCATAGTTTAGACTCAGATTTTGCTTAGATTATTCTGTTTTAAACAGTTTCACCGTATATCGTTTTGTGGAACTCAAACTCGAGTACTTCATTGATAATCAGCAATATTCAGATTGTATCTACATGTTCTTACTTATACTCTTGATTCGCTTGCAGAAAAAGTTTTTTTAGCGAGATCAACCGCATCTTAACATGATTGATAATTACGGAGTAGTGATATAGTGGTTACGAGAGTTCTCAATCTATCTTAATTAGAGTCTTTAGATCATCAACATTAAAACTCTACCAAATCAACTTTTCATATTACATTTTAAATCAACCAGCCCCCATCTCTATCTGGCCTTCTTCTTCGGTGTAGCATGATTCTTGCTAGCGAGGATGATCTCTGGTGTCTCGTTCTTCGGATGAGATCGGGTGCGACAAAAAAATGTCGTGACCCATTCTGATGAACACGTCCGCCTCTGCTGTGAATCTGTGATGCGGCGGCGTTTCCAGCCTAGTCTGTGTAAATAAAACAGAAGCACCGTGATTTACGTCGCCGTACGATGTTTCGGTCTCACCGTCTCTCAGCTGCACTTTTCACTATTTACACTGGCAAGTGACACGTCACCAACGTTATCAGCACACACGAGTAGCGTTGGTGCGCTCCACATGCAAGTAAACACACCTGACCGCGTTCCATGTCGTGGGCTCGACGCGCGGTGTGACCCACGCCACGCTAGGCAAGTCAAAAATGGATCGCTTGCACGAGCACAGACCCGGAAGCTAACCCAGACCGGCGCACCAAACTGAGACGCTAACCCAAGTAACCCAACACACCCAGATCGATGGGCGCTGCATCGCCGGACTCCGGCGACCTCATCCTGGTGGAGCCGGCGAGGCCAGGGTCCCCGGTCGCCGTGGTTACAATCAACCGGCCCGCGGCGCTGAACGCGCTGACGCGGCCGATGATGATCTCCCTGGCCGCGGCATTCCGGCGGCTGGGCGCCGACGACGGCGTGGCGGCGGTGGTGCTCGCGGCCCGGGGCCGCGCGTTCTGCTCCGGGGTGGACCTGACGGCGGCGGAGGAGGTGTTCAAGGGCGACGTGAAGGACCCCGCCGCCAACCCCGTCGCGCAGATGGAGCTCTGCCGCAAGCCCATCGTCGGCGCCGTCGCGGGGTTCGCCGTCACGGCCGGTTTCGAGATCGCCCTCGCTTGCGACATCCTCGTCGCCGGCCGCTCCGCCAAGTTCCTCGACACCCACGCCAAGTGCGGTCTCGCCCTCTTCTTTCATCTCACGATCTGCTCGAAACTAGTATACTGTATAACTTGGCTGTTCTTGGAATTAGGATCACAATACCTTCTTTAGTCTGTTCAATTATTTGTCAGGGGCGCAGTAACTACAAAATTTGTACTAGGTGAGCTCGGTACCTATCTCATTAATACCCCATCTGGTAAGAATCTAGTGTGCGATGCACTAGAAAACAGAAAAGACTGAAAACCCTTGCTTTTGGGGAGAACCCGCTAAGTTCGCATTGTTTGGGACATGGGGAGAACACGGGAAACTTGGTTGGAAGGATCTTCCACTGTCTTTTAGTAATGCTGTCTAGAGAACATAAGATTGCCTGGAATAGTTCCATACAAAAGACACAATCCTTCAATTTTCAGAAGGTGAAAACTTGATATTGGAGCTTTTCCTTTGCTTGACCAGAGTTTGCACTGAAACACTGCATATGTTCTCTACTATCTTCAGACAATACCTTTTTACTCTCCTACATATAGCTCTTGCTTGGATTAATACCATTGCTATTTCACTTGTACACTTAGGATGTGCTCAAATCAATCTCTGGTCAATGTGATGTAGGTTTGGGATATTTCCTTCCTGGGGTCTTTCGCAGAAGCTTTCTCGTGTCATTGGGCCAAATAGAGCACGGGAAGTGTCACTAACCTGCATGCCCGTCACTGCTGAAATGGCGGAGAAGTGGGGGCTTGTTAACCATGTTGTGGATGACAATCAGGTGCTGGGTAAGGCAATAGAGGTTGCTGAGGCCATTGCGAGGAACAACCACAACTTAGTTGTGTTGTACAAATCGATTATAAATGATGGGCTCCAGTTGGACTTGGAACATGCTCGATCTCTTGAGAAGGTGCGAACTTATACGTTGCAGTGTACATAATTACTTAACTGCACCTCAATGTTTTCATAATCAAAGTTTCTTTGCAAATTATATATGATTTAAAATTGCTGGATGTTACTAGACTTGTGCATAATTTGAACAACAAAGCATATATGCCAGTGGAAAACTATTGGTAGAGTTACGACAATTCTCTCCATTAGAAAATTTAACGACAGAGCATAAATGTGAGTGGAAAACTATTAGTAGAGTTACGGCATTTCACTCCATTGGAAATGTCCATCTAATATCCTCAGAAACCTGAAGAATGGATGGAGACTTCAATTTTTATTTTGGTGATAATGAGCAAAAATTCTAGCTGAATATTGTGTTTAGTGGTTGTCGTTGATCCTGAAAGCTGGCTGTGGTCTATGGCATTTTATTGGTATTATTAACAGAAAAAATGGAGATTGCTATGTAATTTATTTTATTGATGTGGGCATGTGGCTATATTTAGCAAATGCATGTGTCTCATATCTTTATGATTCCAATTTCCAGGAGAGAGCTCACAACTATTACAATGGCATGACAAAGGAGCAATTCACGAATATGCAGAAATTCATTCAGGGCCGGAGTTCTAAAGCACCATCAAAGCTGTAGACGCCATGCTGTGTCTATCACTGAACGGTCCATGTACTATATAGGGCTGCTGAAAGTGTGTTTAATAATGTGAAAAACAAACCATGCCTGTGTGACATATACAGAGAGGGTGGCATCTCATGTGTACGGGAAAGCCGCGTTCTTTTACGTATGAAGGTTCTGATCAGGGCTCACCACGGTCTAAACATGTGTTGTAATTAGCTGCCAACATCTGTTGATTTCTCTTGTCTCCTTGTGATGCTAAAAACGGTTGGTCGCTGGGTTATGTTGTATCTTCCCTCTCTCCCATGTTTTGCTTGTGGTTTGATGGAAAATGGTGTAGGAAGTTGGCTGGTATCGCTACGGTGTAAACGATCTGTTTGCAAGTGTCGGAAATATTTCTAAGGAAATCTTGGCCTAGACATGGGATAACAGCAGGCCGGACATGGCGCTAAGAAAGTGCAACAGAGCACAAAAACGGTTGCTAACACACATTCTTGGGAAAGTTCCAACGAAGCAGACAACCCCGAAATGGATTGCAATCTTTTGTCACAGTAGTGTGCATCTAGTACAATAGTGAGTTATTGTTCGAACTGGATGATCTTTAACTTGGAAAGTTAGAATACCAAGTTCAAAGGCTCTTGCTTGAACACATCAAGCAGTCCAGCATGGATGCAGACCTTCTACACTAGCAACTAGCCCCGACAGAGGTGCACAGTATATATGCATTAGGGATATGTCCCTACTATCCAATCTGCGCAAACGGTCCAAATCAACATGTTACAGTACCTATGGAAAAAAATAGCTAGTACTCTTTCTTCGAACATGAAAAAATCGGCACTCTCTTAATGCTATTTTGCTAGGCAAAAATCTAAAAATAGACAACATACGGTATTGTATTTGCAAAAATAGACAATATATTAACGTATTTACAGATTTAACATTTATATTCAGCACCTCGTTCATCGAAAACCCGGTTTCAGTACGCGAGGCACCGAAAAAGGTGGACCCGATAGTTTTCAGGACCTAAGGTGCCGAATACCGTACTGTGTATCGTATTCAGTACTTGAGTTGCCGAAAATGGCCTGTATTCGGCACCTCATATGCTGAATACTCTGAACAGTGCTATATTCAGCACCTCAAGTGCTGAATATAGGCCGGCCCCCGTGTGCGGCTTTCAACGCCTCACGTCGCTTCTTGTCGCTGCTTTTGGTGCGGTTGTGACATGTGCGAGGTCTCGTGCTAGTTTTGGTGCTAAATAAATGAGCTTGCTGGCTTTAGTTGAGAAGCATCAGCGTGAGAAGAGAAGTGGGCAGCAGCAGAGTTGAGAAGTATCAGCGCGAGAAGAGAAGGGAGCAGCAATAGAGGAGCAACGTGAGGAGTAGCAGCAGAGGAGCAACGCCCTCACGTAAGTACTTAGATTATATAGTTAATTAATACTTACATTAGAGTAATTAGAGTACTTAGATTATTTGTTTATTCCGTTGAGAAGTAGATTTGCTTAGCTCTTCGGAAGTAGATTATTTGCTTAGTTTTATTATAGGAATTTGATTAGTCAATGTAAGTAGAGTATTAATTAGTGTAATTAGATTATTCTCTAAGTATAATAGTACGAATGCCATTAACCAGTATAATTAGAGTATTTACATAATTAAGTAATAGTTATTAGAATTATATGTTTAATCAAATTAAAATGTTACTTCAATGAATTTGTTTAATTAGCTTAACCACTTAGGTTAAGTAGAGCAATTCGATTAATCGAATTCTTTAAATAGGGTGAATACCATGAATTTATTTAATGGTTGTCAAGTAAATATGATACATAACTTTAAATATTAATTATGATTTTTAATAGATGTTTATTATTTGTATTGTTATGTATTGTACTACTTAATTTGCATTGTTAATTTACTTATCATTTATCGAAGGGCGTAATTAGTTGTGTATCGTACATATATCTAAGTAGTTATTTTATTACATATATGTTTGTTTAGCAGATTCGGTATGACTTTTCATATTTATTATGGAAAATATCCCGCTATTTTGTACGGGAGGCTCATAACAATTCAGAACTGCCAGCATATAGAGAGTCTAGTTGAGGTACTTATTGACCTAGATGGCATGAAATCATATGTTATGAGCCTTTTGCGTGTGAACCAGCAGTAACATACTATTGCTCTGGAGGGTGTGCGGGCATGGCTTGTTCCAAATAGCTCGATTGTTATCTATACATTGTTCGAGATGAGAAGGAACAACACATGGGCTTTGTACTCACACAAGGCATTGGAGGAGAGCTTTGATATGGGGGTGTACGTAAATATAGTGCCACGATTGGTGCAAGTGATACAGTAACTAGCGTGCAAGGATCAGGCCAGCAAGTGATTCATGAAGAGGAGGGACGACATGTCGGGGAGGGCAGTTCCGATACAGAGGGAGTTGGAGTGGATCCTTCTGAGGTAGATGCATGATGCATGGACGATGAAGCCGATGGTAGTGGGGATGAAAAAGCTGCTGAGAATGATGACCCGATGTTGGCGATCTAGTATTTTCGTGGTGTTGGGCTACTGAATTGTGCCGTCGTTGAGTATAACACATTATCTAACTGGGGATACTAGAATAGCGACATCCAGGTCGGACAACGGTTTTGTAACAAGGGAGAGGTCATCCACTTTATTAGCAACTATGATGCAATAAAAAGAATAAACCACAACTACGCCCGGGGTAACCCTACGGAGTATGAGGTCAGGTGTATCAAGCACCCGAATTGTCCTTACTTTGTACGAGTACATAAGCTAAAATACGAGCACTATTTTGTGATCAGTAGACACACCCTACATACATGCAGCGAAAAAGCTGTTAAGAATGTGAGCCACGCTGTTGATGCGAGGTTTATAGCCCAACTCCTCATCACCCTTGTTGGCACGAACATATGTTTGTCATCAAAATTGATTATGAGGGACGTGCAGAATAAGATAGGTATGTTGATCAATTACCACACTGCATGGCGAGCACAGAAGAAGGCGTTGAAGGTGTTGTTTGGAAGCTTTGAAGAGTCTTACAACTATGCTTTGAGGCTATTATAGATTATTGCCATGACGAATCCAGGGACTCAATGGGCCATGACGGATGAGCCGATCAAGCTAGATGAGGGGTCATACAGCAGCACGAACCGATACCTCATTAGGTTATTCTGGTCCTTTGAACAATGCATCAAAGCTTTCATACATTGCAAGCTGGTTGTATGCGTGGATGCCACATTTCTGAGCGGCAAGTATCATGGTACTACCCTTATGATAATGATGACGGTGGATGTAAATAATCAGATCATTCCTCTTACATTTGCAATGGTTGAGAGTGAGAACAATGATAGCTAGTTGTAGTTTCTCACCTTGGTGATGACACGTGTCATGGACAATAGGGTACGAGTATCACAAGATCGCAATAAGGCCCTTATACATGCGTTGGACGTGCTGCATGATAGCACGAACAACTCCATTGCATGGCCTGATGTGGAGAGAAGATGGTGCATATGACACTTGGGTGTGAATCTATACATAAGGTACCATAACAAGTCTCTTGTAAAGAGATTCAAAGGGTTGTGTTTTCAAAACCAGCAGACGAAGTTTAATGAGATATGGAGAGAGTTAAATGATACTACTCACAAGATGATGGCAGAGTAGGAAGCCTATGAGGACCATCTGCGGACACAAATGGTTAGGAGTCAAGCTATCGTTAGCCATTCACATGCTATGTTTAGCTAGTGGATAGCGGGGATAGCCATATCATTGAGGGATGTGGCCATACTGATCGGGCTACCAATAAGGCACACCCTGTTAGTTTCACGACCAGCAAAGGAGTAGTAGAAGGGTTACGTTTAGGGCAGGTAATTATTTGTTATGTAATACACTTCAAATGTTGTAGTGCTATTCAAGCTTCATTGACCCTCTACATCTTATAGGTTTGATGTGCAATATGATATCTCTATTTCCTATATTCGTGGGCTGCCACATATCGATCCATGCCCACCGGATGTGGATGAGGCTACAGTTATGCAACACTATGAGGTTTACTTGTACATCTTGCTGGGAGGTATCATGTTCTGCAACATGACAGACGATTATGTCGTCCCCATATTGTATGGTTAGCGAGTTAGCTCGCGTCATGTCCTTATGAACCGACATCTTACAGTTGGGGATCTGCTATGCTGGGTGCAACCTATAGAGGATTATGTGTTGCAACCCAGCGGGCAAGGAAGAAGGAATCTATTACACCTCTTACAGCTATGGAGCAAGGCTTACCTCTTGATTTGTCGTCCTTAAGTGCTCAAGAGCTACTATCAAGTCCCCATCTTCGATGACATTGCAAATGACAGGAGGCCTATGATGGGGTACAGTGGATTCATGGCAGGCTGAGATAGAGCTAGCAGCAAGACAATGGTAGCTACTCCTAGGTGATCAGTGATCTGGACGTCCTCAGCACCGATCTTGTAGAGTGTGATCCATGGCGTATGGCACGAGTGATCAAAACTGCGACTAGAGGGCTTATTGTATCCTCTTGTTGGCATGACTCAGACTTATGGATGATCAGATGCTTCTTGTTATACATGAATAATGTGGAAGTATATTCTCCTAAGCGTGTATAGATGTAGTTCGGGTACCAATAGGTGGTGCCACTACCTCCCCCACGAGTCTCTAGATGGGCGCACGACTAAGTGTGTTATTATAGGTAGCATTAGTACCTTAGGTGATCTATGTTAACAAATTATAACTGTTTATATCATGTACAAGAGGAGCGCACAAGGGGGCGGAGGCATGTGGAACTGGGCATCCGTGAATGCTGAGCACATATAGAGGTGGACGATCAGTCGCAGTGGATGTCGTCGTTCCTGTTGGACAATACGACGATGCTACATACTCAGAGTACCTTTCATGGTACCATCCACGCACGCGTGCCACCTTACTCAGCGGTCTTGTAGAACCAGCCCCCAGACCCTTCCCTGAGGATCGTGCCCACCTTTTTCATGTTGTGGTTAGTGATACGGTACTTATAATGATTTTATTAGTTAAACCTCTATATTACTGACATGACCCTCATCTTATACAGAAGAGGCGTACGAGATTCATACGCAGACGGAGCAAGCTTATGGGGAAGCAAGTTGGTCATCAACACAGAGGGATCGAAACCCTCTCCAAAACTACATGAGTATGAGAGGGTCCCGCTTCATGTCTACTATACATGGTCTAGGTGGTTGTGCCTTGCGTTAGAGGGGGTATGACCTATTAGCTATGGACACGTCCTGTGCCTCCCACAGCAGGTGCTCATCCAGTGCCTATGAAGAACCCGTTCAGGCACACTCGTGAGAGGCATGCCCGGCTTTGGAGCAACGTGTGTCACGTTCTGATGCTGAGAATGAGGAGTGCACACAGGCTCCTGAGCCCGAGTAGTGTACACTGTGTTCACAGGCCCCGTAGTGGACACAACTTCTTTAGGATATGATGACACCTCCGCCTGCAGCATCGACTCATCACGAGGACATTGTTGACTACACGTAGTAGATGCCTGACCGGAGTGGCACGCATGATTTTGACTGGACTGCTACAATGCAGGCCGCAAGCTTCACTAATCTCCTTAACGAACAAAACCCCCAATATCCCGATGCATCTGGGGGTTCACAGTGGTACCTACAGATCGAGCCTTCGGTACACCAGACTCTATCAGAGTACGTTCTAGGGGCGTCCACACTTACGCATGAGGATCCTTCGTCATGACACATGTAGGGCAGAGTTAGCGGGTCTGGATACACGTTCAGTGAGGGTCTCACATGGGAGGCCGATGATGATGGTGAACAAGGGTATACGAGGCAGGGGCCAGCGTAGGCCACTGGGATGAGGGCCACATAACCACTAGATGCTTACACTCCTTGGGACTATGTGTGGTGTCATCATCATTGAGTAGCTAGTGCAGTTGTTCGGTGCACTTGTACTTGTTCATGACATACGTATTATTCACTTTAATGTAGTAGTCATCCCTATTATGTCTTATTCACTGTATTGTTAATGTAATTACTTTTAATTTATTTAATATTTGTCAAATAATTATGACACATAACTTTATTTATTAGTTATTTTTTAAGTATTGTTACATATTAATTATGATATTTAATACTAGTTTAATGTTTGTTAAATAATCAGGGATTCATGCTTTTATGCAGAACCATAACGTTGCAGTCATGTATCAATAAATCTATGATCAGATCTTCTAGTGTAGGCTTTCTATGGACACCTACAACTATCGATATAGCACTTAATACCTCATTGCAGGTTGTGCGTGAAGGGAAGGATGATCCTTTAAAGGAGAACAACCTAATCGAAGCCATGTCCAAATTGCATGCAACACCCTTCTGTTGTGTGTTAACCTCTTCGCTCCAACATATAAGCACTGATGACCTTAGGGTCCTATTGCATGAGCGGTGTCAAAGGTATCTTAGGGTGTGTGAACTAGCTTACCATCCTTCTGTACTAGGTTTCTCTATGAGGCAAAGAAGGATAGCGATGTTGCCAAACCAGTATGCATCCCACATTCAGATTCGTCATTTTCTGTTTGATCACCCTACTTACTTTTTTTCCACTAATTTGAACGCTTCTCTTTCACGTTGGGCATTCCTGGAAGATGCAGAGTTGATCAACAAAGAAATTCCAAACTTCTTGATGATGTATATGCTCTTCGGTGGGGGTGTGATACCTAGTTCGTGTAGAAAACGACGAAGATCAATGAACCTAAGGGGTACATGTGCACCATCTACTATTCAAGTAGAAAATGATGAGGATGATGATTTCATGCCACCAATGCCTTGACGTTGTAGAAGTAATACAGAAGAAGGTTCAAAGAATACTACAAGAGGACGTTCACACACCACATCGAGATGGTATACAACCAACAACAACATAAGATGTGCTCGTACCGTGATCGCTCAAGATGACGACGACGACAACAATTTCATGCCATAATAACCCCTCCCTTTGAGGCCTCCATCTCCGGAGGACTGAAGATGATGGTGGATTTGCTATTACCCATCCTTACAACTTTCTATCACCACCTTAAAGACGACAACCATCTTACCCTAACAACATGGGTTGACACAATGAGCATTCTTCCGCTATTTTGCATCAACACTTTCCACCACCATCTTGAGATCATCTAGGTATTCTCCATATTCTCTAAGTTAGTACACATTATGTGGCAATACTAACTTGTTTGTGTATGCTATGATGTAGGTATTTTCCGCATTGAAATTACCACACAGGTTTGCCACAATGACCATCCTTGGGTGGAGGAGGAGGCAGTTGTCCAGGCATCAGCACGCAGGCCAAAGTGTGCCAGAGGTAGGGTTCAGGATATGGGTCAGGTTACGGGCCAGGATAGGGGTCAGGTGTAGTCTCTTTTACTTGTATGCTTAGGCAATGTATTTTGTTCAGACTATTGCACGACTATTTATTTTGTGTACCTTTCCATTACATTAGTTCAGTTCGATAGGTCTATGGTTAGTGTCTTATATTACTGTACTATGTTATAAACTATTTGTAACCTTCATGTCTAATGCATGTGATGATTAGTGTATTATATTAAGTACTATCCAAGCATACTTCTTTTCAACATGTGAAAAGCATTACTTAGCTGCTTTCAAACGTATTTGCGTGCCGTCCTGTTAGGCAATAAATCGTTGGCTTGCAACCTTTCACATCAAAACCATTCGCACATGAATATAACATTACATGATAGGGTGCAATTTATTCAATTATGAATAACATGGTACAATGAAATGTTACATTAGGCTAAGGTAGTACACCAGGATACATTACTTCTAGTCATACAGAGCTGGCAACACATGTGGCATGTAGCACATGAATGCCTTTCATGAAATATATTGGTGGTAACAAACTCAATGGTCTGCACTTGTTGAACCATCCTTCTCGCGAGATGACTTTTCTTTCTCCACCTCCCACCTCGCAAAGTCCTCGCCCATTTTCTTCAACCTCTCCTTTGTCTTCTCTGCTTGTCGCTTCATCTCAAGGTCTTCCATGTCCTATGTCTTGAATAGGTTCACCCATTCCTTGTCCTCATCTTTGATGTTGAAGTCGATCCACATTATGAAGTCACAAAGCCTGATGGATGACTACACGCACGATTTAGTTACTATTCGGATCAAAAGTTGATGAATCATGTGAAATATGACATAAATTAAATACCCATGACACGTGGACAGAGAATCAAAGTTTAAACACCGGAAGAATCTCCTCCCATAGGTTTTGAGATCATGGGATACCTTCATTTCACATGCAATACCGCACTTGCACAATGACGGTGGTATAGCAAATGTATGCATACCAAAGCTATCCATATCTTTACTTCGTCTTGTGTTTGGGGCAAGGATAACATACGCAATTCATCGTTGCCTTTTATAGTCGTTCAGCATCACTTGCAAACACACACTGCTGCAACCACATCCTACCGCCAAAACAGTACCTCTATCGTGAGTTAGGCTTTAGGCATGAAGTGACCAAATGACTTAGCTTTAAGCATAAAATGACAACACCTTCCTATCAGCACATCATCTCTTTCATGACTCACACTTTAGACACGAAGTGACCACACGACAGAGCTTTAAGTATGACAGGACAACACCTCTGTCATGAATTAGGCTTTAGACATGAAGTGACCATACGACATAGCTTTCAGCATAAAATGACAACACCTTTGTCCTAACTTAGGCTTTAGACATGAAGTGACCACACGACAGAGCCTTAATCATAAATTAAATGACAACACATCTATCCTTACTCAGCCGTTAGACAAGAAGTGATCACATGATAGAGCTTCAAGCATGACATGACAACACCTTTGTCGTGAATTAAGCTTTAGACATGAAGTGATCACATGACTAAGTTTAATAACGAAATGACCAAACCTCTATAAGAACTCAGGCTTTAGACACAAAGTGACCACATGACAGAGCTTTAATTATAAATTAAATAACAACACCTCTATCTTGACTCAGCCTTCTATGTAAAAGAAACAATAAATCCCTGATGAACTTTTGCAGAATGAAATGACAACATCAAGAAACAATTTTCACAAGGAATCTATGCTAGGTATCAATGTCATAACTTTTTCATCTTCCACAGGGAATCCCATGCTCCAGCCTCCACCCATGCCATGCACTAAGTCCATGCACCAGCCCCCAACCACCATAAACAATCCCATCCTCAACCATGGATAGATCACTCTTTTTTCAACTCTCTCAACTGCAATGTCTTCCTCAGCTCCACCAAGCCCACCGAAGAAACATTGGGAGATTTTCATCCTCTAAGGTGTCGAACCACCGATGTGCTTCTGTGGCGACCCGTGTAGGCTTCGCTAGTCCCAGGATATGTCCTACACATATGGCCAACGCTTCTTCATGTGTGCCAACTACCAGTACGACAAGCCTCGACATGGACTATATGATTTCATGCACCGTCTTACTAATCTCCCCACTTGTTTCATTTGTTTAGTCTCCTCCACCTATATGTGACTTCATGGAATGGCTGAACATGGAGCAAAATGAGCACTAGAAGTGGTGGATCGATATGATCATTTGGTGGAGGAGGGAAGTGTATGAACTCCAAGAGTATGAACAATAGCAAGAGGAACTACGACTCAAGCGTCAGGAGAAGGAGCACATGAGAAAGGCAGCGCAGGAGCGTGTCATGGCTGAAGCTCGCGAAGAAGAGAGGGAAAGGAAGCGGGAGATGGCCCATCGTGCTAAGGCGGAGGGCCTCGATGCTCTGAGGAAGGGCAAATATCTTAGGTGCACTCAATAGAGAGTATCTATTGTAACCCAGTCTATTTTTATTCCCTAAGGCACGATATTAAGTTAGTCTTTAGACGTACCGTACATGCCAACATTTGTTGTCATCATCTCTTTATGATTAGGGTTCATTCACACAGCATTGAAAAACCCCATGTCCCATGTACTGTTTATCAGCGTTCATAACCTCTGTGTCGGGTTATATGATAATTGTGCTTCACAACTACTATTGTTCACGAAGAAATTACTCACACAAAATTGCATCAAGAGAATAAAGAAATGTTGACAAAATTACGTTGAAATAGGTTTACAGCTGCAGCAAGCCGCTGCCGACACAAGAACAGATATTGGCCAGTACTGCTGTATGACCTAATGAGCAAGACGCCAACAACAGTACGCAGGAGCAGTGACAAGATATTTGACACCTTGAGGTGTCAAATACAGGCCATTTTCGGTAACTTAGGTGCTGAATACAATGCACAGTGTCGTTTTTGGCACCTCCAGTGCCAAAAACGGTCAGTCCCACCCTTTTTTGGTGCCTCGTGTACTAAAATTGGGTTTTTGGTGAACAAAGTGCCGAATACAAATGCAAAATTTGCAAATACACCAACATATTATCTATTTTCGCAAAGACGGGTGCCATACGTTGTCTATTTTTGGATATTTGTTGCGGTGCTGCTGCACTGTGTTGTAGCCGTAGATTCAAAAGCACCATTGAACATGTAACGTGTAACATGTGAGTGAATCCATGCATTGAAATGTTACTATAGGCAAGAATGTGGATCGATTCGTGTATGATTTGATATCATAATCCTGACAATTGGCCAACATCAATTCTGGGATTTTTTTTTCCCAATTAAAGGCAATTCTCTCTAGGTTTTATAAGACTTAAATCACTTGAGAGCTAGCAATCCTCTTATTAATTAGCTAGAAGGCATATTATAATCGTTCTTAATAAGTTGGGCAGTATAAGTGGACCATCGTCTCAGTCTAGCTGATTGCGCTAACCAGGGTTGGTCCTAAAATTTTGGTGGTTCGGGACGAAACTAAAAATGGGGTCATTGAATTGAAACATAAAAAAATAATTAATATATAAATTGCAAAGATAATATTTAGTGCATTAAAAAATTATTTTTGTTAAACACTTAAAGTATATAAAAAAATAACGTTCACCTCAAACACTTTCTAGAGATCATCTTAATAATTTCTTTTAACATTTCTTGATACGAAGTCATTGATGATGGCATCAACATCAATCTCATCCAACAATTTCTTCTCAATGCATAAAGTTGCCAAACCATTCAATCTTTCTTGAGACATTGTGGACCTCAAACAGTTCTTCACTAATTTCAACTTATAATTCAACTTATAAAAACTTTTTTAGCTAATGCCACAATCACAAGCACAATAAATAAGATTCGATAAGCAAAGAAAATATTAGGATAACAATGCATCAATTGATGGCCTACTGCAAATCTACATTGGGTGGACAACCTTATAACTTGGGTCGGGGGCAAACGCCAATGTCTAAGTCACTGGGTCATCGATTAAAGTCCTTACGGCTTACGCTGAGTCATTAATGTTGTTGTGTCCGTGGCTGAATCTGATCATCATCGAATGAAGCATCATCGACTTCTGTGTGCACAAGAGGATTGCTAATTTAGGTTGATGCTAACCTGATGCGAAGGAACCAAAGCAGCAAAACTACTTCTTTTGGGCTAGCCAAAAGCCAAAGCTCATGCACAACCGTATAACTGTGGCCACCGGTCGATTAGAATTTAGGTTGATGTGCTTTATTGAGTCACAAGTTGTATATCATATGGGAGGGCCTTATTGGGAGAATGGTACTGTGTGGGCCCCCATTCATTGACTTCGGCCACAATGATGAAATCCCAAAAACCAAAATGGCACATCATGGTAGAGATTGTTCCCTTTATGCTCTGCAAGAGTTAGGCTCGAAAAGGCGTAGCGAAGCCCAAGGGACGAAGCTCTGAGGCGAAGCCCGAAGGTTGAAGGGGCACAATGAAGCCCGAAGGACAAAGGGTGCAGTGAAGCCCTGAGGCTAAAGGAAGGTGGTGCGAGGACCTTCAGTGATAGAGTGAAGGCTCACCTAAAAAGGAATCTACAAGTTAACTGGAACCTGATCAAGAAATGATCAAAGGGAGATCGTCAGTAGCCTCGATGGAGGGTCCTATGTGGGTCCCCAGGACACGTGTCGGGATTTGGTTTCTTAGGGCAATGTAGGTAGACAATGATCTTAATACCCCTTGGATATTCCCTAGTGTTAACAGGAATATTCCTGTGGATAAGGAGTAAAGATGTAATGATGGCATGAGTGGTTGAGGTATGACTATGAATAGCCCATTCACTTGATGTAATAATAAGAAAGGAATAGTTATTACATCAACAGTTACGATTTTGTTTACTATGTTGTGATCATGATCCCAACATTTGGCGCCATCCGTGGGATCGAACCCACGACCACGTGATGGTCTCATGTCACTGAAGACTAGGAAAGAAAAGGCATAAGCATCTACGGACATCGAGGGGGGCTCAGAGATCCCTTCGCAGCAAGAAGTGGTGGCGTGGCGATCGATGGGGTCGGGACTTTGGTCAAGGCCCCCTGGGTCGAGATACACGGAGTCGGCATGGTTATCCTAGGCGAAATAGGGGTCCAGGGCAGTCACTCCGGACGTCCAAGAAGGTCCGACGACTGCACCAGACGCCGCGGAGCATCATCCGATTCCCCCCACACGTCCCATGGTGCCATGGAGAAAGGGATCACAATGGTAATGATGCACGGTATAGGAACTAGGTGGAGGAAGCCAACAAGAAAATTGAAGATCTATGTAACGAACTCGGGTACCTCTGTCAATCCCTTTCATCTCAGCAGGGGCCTTCGAGAGGCTCAGCAACAACAAAGATCCGGAGCTACTTCATCTGTGTGGGTCAGAAGAACCCCATAGAATACGGGTGGTAGATCAAGCCCCCCCCCCATTGGCTACGAGTCTGCGTATGCGATCATGGCCTCTAGGGCTCAAAATGCCTCATTTGCACTTGTACAACAGCGAAGACTGACCCGAAGTAATTTGTGACGAGCTTCGAGGTCGGAATAGGGTCCGAGGGGGCTGATGAAGCCACCATGGCTAAGGCCTTCGTCCTAGCATCAAGGGAATCATGTTCTCATGGTACGCCTCTCTTCCTACGAAAACGATATTCTCATAGGAGCAGCTTTGGGAGGCATTTTTCTCAAACTTCCAAGGCAATTATGTGGCTCTAGTCACCGTAGGAGACCTATTTGTAGTCAAGCAGAAGGAGGGCGAAAGCCTAAACAAATTCACTCGACACTTTGTGTGAGTGAAGTGCCAGGCAAAGGGTCTTAGTGACGATACAATGATAGATGCTGCAAGGCAGGGCCTTCATCTCGGGGCCCTGGCCTCGCGCCTAGCACGGAAACTGGTTAGGGATGTGGATGAATTGTTCACCAAGATAGAAGATTACTTGAGGGCTGAAGAGGATGAGATTCAGAGACATGCAAATCGGCTAATTTCCGAGACCAAGAGCAACAGGGCAAGCGAAGGGAAGACATCTCAAGGAAGGGAGAAGGAAGAGCGTCCGAGGGAAGCCCATATACCCTTGGACAGACACAAAACCAACCGTCATCATTTTCACCAGCCAAGGGGCCATAAGAGAGTGGTGCACAACATCGAGCAGAGCTCGGATAAGACTAGGCATAGAGGTGGAGGCTCGATGAGGGGTCGGGGCCACAGCTCCGGGTGGCCCTAGTCAATATACGGCGTAGTACATGACAAAGACGCATGTCACACAACCAAGATGTGCCCTCACATAGTGGTCCTAAAGGAAGGGCTAAATCGACAGTCATATGGACCTTTGGTCTTGCACGATCCTCGGATAGTGCACCATGTAGAGATATGAGGTGGGCTAACCCCTGTGTACAACCACCGATCCTACTACCCCACAGCATGGACCAAAGCCTCTCTCTCACATCAGTCACAAACAATCGAATTGTCAACACCCCCACTGAAAATGAATATTCAAGCCCCTCCAATTGGAGTGAGGTCTGTCTAGGATTTGAAGAGGGCTCAGAGTGTGATAATGGCCATCTCTAGGGGTGCCAACTACGACTTCAAATTAGGGATGGCAATGAACCTGGTGGGTGCGGATCCCTAGCAGGTTCTGTACCCGGTGGGGGCGGGTGCGGGTGTAAATTTGTGCCCATGGGTCTGACAGGTTGGGGCCTGATACTGTGTGGGTCTAGGTGAGTTTAAGTTTTGACTCGTGGGTGCCCACTAGGGACCCAAAAAAGCATGGCACACTATCCATTTTGAAATACCAACCAAAACACGGCCCAAACGGCCCACTCCATTGAATCTAACTATCGTCTGACCTTCGCGTCGCCATCAACCGCATCGTGACTCCGCTGGTCTGCCCTTTCGCCCCGCCCCTCCACATTGGTGTCACCCCTCCACTCTTCGCTTCTTCTACGCCAACATGTCGCACCTCCTCCCTTCCACGTCGATGTGTCGCCCCCTCTGCACCCGACACCGCCGCATCCTTTGAGCCCGGTCATGCCAGCCCTAGCGCTGCCCCTCTGCACTCTCATGCCATCGAGGTGCCCCCTCTGTGCCCTATAGTGCTGCCCCTCCGCACTCGGTCACGTCAACCCCTCCACCCTTACCACCCGGCCGCACCGCCCCCTCCGCACTTCCACGAATCCATCGTCGCTGCCCAGCCGCCCCTCTGCCCTTTCGGCCCTTCTGTTGTTCATCTGCCTCCTCGGCTCCTCTTGTGATAAGACCCAATGGGTCCTCACTGGGTTTCAGGTCCCCGATGGGTTTGGGTGCATGGGCTCAATTTAACTTGATTAGCAATTCAGATGCGGGTTAGGTTTTGACTTTCGGGTTTCGTGATGGGTGGGTTTTGGCTAAACCCGCACCTGACCTGACCCGTTGCCATCCCTACTTCGAATCCAAGAGGCAGCAAAGGGAGTATGTGCACAGAGTTAATCATGTGGGAACCAGCACTCCGATGGTCAAGTCTCAGTGGTCACACCAGCCGATCACCTTCTCTTAGGACAACTTCTGAGTTCACGATTATCCTCATACAAATGCCTTTGCCATTTCTGCGATTGTGTCTAGAATGGAGATACGCTGGGTACTGATCGACGAAGGAAGTTTAGCTGATCTCTTATTTGCCAAGTTATTGATCAGATGGGAATTCCTAGAAGCTTTCTACGGCTGGCTGGAACCCCATTGCAAGGTTTTGGAGGGATGCCCATTGAACCTCTTGGAAGGATCTCACTCATAGTATCCTTCAACAAAAGGAGAGGAGTTCAGACAGAGGATATCGTATTTGATGTGGTCGATGCTCCTTACCAATACAATGTCATTTTCGGGTGAGGGGTGTTATCCACATTTCACGAATTGGTCCAGCACGGATACCTATGTATGAAGATGCCAGGCCTGTAGGGTGTTATAGCTATCTTGGGAGATCAAAGAATAGCCCATCGGATAGAACATGGCTATGCCCCAGGCCAGCGAAAGGTGCACGTACTATCTGAAGTTGATGTAAAGGGCAAGAGAGCATGCCACCAAGGGTCAAGCCCGATGGTATCATTAAGCGGATCCCGCTACGCCCGAAGGACGAGGATAAGTGTGTGCACATAGGCGTGGAGTTGCCACTTGAACAAGAAGTGAAGTTACTGGCTACCCTTTGAGCCAATAAAGATGTATTCGCATGGTCACCAAGGGACCTCCCAGGTGTGCTAAGATAGGTAATAGAGCACCATCAAAATGTGACCCCATGAGTGAAAGCACTAAAGCAGGGGTAATTCGCGAGGTCATGCACCTGGAGTGACTGGCGAACCCTGTGTTGGTGAAGAAGCATAATGACAAATGACGTATGTGCATCGACTTCACAGACTTGAACAAGGTATGCCTGAAGGATGATTTCCCATTGCCCAAAATAGACTAGTTGGTTGATGCCACCACTGGATCAGAGCTCATGAGCTTCCTCAACGCATATTTGAGGTATCATCAAGTTTGGATTGTCGAAGAGGATGAGGAAAGAAAAGTTTCATGACACCCTCGGGAACCTATTGCTATGTTCATATGCCCTTCAGCCTTCACAATACAGGGGCCACCTTCGCAAGGCTGGAAAGCAAATTACTTTGGACCCAGTTGGACAGCAATGTAGTTGCATATATGGATGACATTGTGGTTTGAAGTTGATACGAGGGGGGCCATGGGATTGACTAACTTGGAGGAGACGTTTGCCAACCTTCAGAAGACAGGTCTGAGGTTAAACCAAGAAATGTGCGTCTTTGGCATTTGCTCGGGCCAATTGTTGGGATGCTTGGTATCCAGCAGTGGCAATGAAGCAAACCCAAAGAAAATTCAAGCTATCATCGATATGAAGCCTCTGAAGTTGATCAAGGACACACATCGCTTAGTAGGAAGAATGACCACACTGAATCATTTCATCGCAAGATCTACAGAAAAGAGCATGCCCTTCCTTTGGATTCTTTGAAGGTCGAACCCTTTCAGGTGGATGGATGAACAACAGGGAGCCTTCAAAACTTTGAAAAGCTATCTGGTGAAGTTAACCACTCTAACCAGCCTAGATCTCAGGTCATATTGCTGCTATGCATAGTTTTGTCACCCTCAACAGTAAGTGTCATTTTGGTCCTAGAGAAGAAGGACAAAGGAGGACATTGGCAGGTACTGGTCTACTTCATCTCCGAGGCACTGAGTGCCGCGAAGGAGTAGACTCCGAAGTTGAGAAGATGGCCTATGAAGTGGTCATGGCCTCTAGGAAGCTAAAACACTATTTCACATCTCACCCTATCATGGTTTTGACCTCGTACCCCCTGAGGGAGGTCTTTTCGAACCACAAATCCACCAGATGCATTAGTAAGTGGACGGGGTTCAACTCTCTCTGTTGTGCGTCACCTTCATGACCCGCATAGCCATAAAGTCACAGGCACTGGCGGTCTTTATCGCTGATTGGATGCCAGGAGCAAAGGAGTTGGAGGAACCACAACCTGACCAAATATGGACCATACATGCCGATAGAGCCTGAGGACTCTCGGGCATAGGAACAGCAACGGTCCTTACATCACTCAGAGGGTTGAAGCTATTCTATGCAGCCAGACTTCATTTCAAGGCCACCAATAATGTTGCAGAGTACGAGGCTATTCTTTTAGGTCTTCAAAAGGTGAGGGCCCTTGGAGTTAAGCATGTAGTAGTGAAGATGGACCCACAACTAGTAGTGTGCCAAGTGGACAAGATGTACCATGCAAAAAACCCAGAGTTGTCTAGATACTTCTAGATGGTAATCAAGATGCAGAAGTATTTTGTAGGTTTTACGCTAAAGTCCATACTAAAGGGGAGAATCAAGAGGCTGGTGCCCTTGCGAAGGCGTAGCCAGGGCACTCCGTTGCCATTTGAAGTTTTCTTCGAAGTCCTCGACACCCTAATGGCAGGATAGGATGAAGTGCCATCTAATGTCGATGTGATAGTAGAACAGGATTGACGGGAGCCTTTGGAAGCATATCTACAAGGACAGGCACTGTCCGAAGACGACGTGGTAGCAAAAAGGATCGCCTGTCAGGATTGGATTTATCAAAGCATTGACGAATTGCTCTACAAAAGGTGAGTCTATGCACCTTTAATCCGATGCGTGCTGAAGGCTGAAGGCATGGAACTCCTAAAATAAATATATCAAGGATTATGTGGATCTCACTCAGGACCAAGGGCCATACTGGAGCATGCCTTCTGGTAGGGCTTCTACTAGCCCGCAACAACTTCAGATATGGATGCCCTTGTCTGCTCATGCCCAGGACGCCAAGGGATGGGAAGGCAGACACACATCTGAAAATATCTCCTTCAGTCCACTCCCTCGATGTGGCTGCTAGCACAATAGGGAATTGATTTCATTGGTCCCTTCCCTCAAGCATTGGGGACCAATGCTATGCAGTGGTGGTTGTAGGTTACTTCTCAAAGTTGCCTAAAGCCACCCCGCTAGCCTGCATCACGACAAAGAACATTCAACATTTCTTTTGGCAAAACATCATAGGCCGATTCAGGGTCCCCCAAGAAGTGACCCTTGACAATGGAACCCAATTTGACTCCACACTATTCAAGCACTTCTACAAGAGCATGGGGTCTAAGCTATGCTTTGCATCGGTGGGCCATCCACAATCTAATGGGACGGTCAAGAGGGCTAACGGAGGCATCTCAGCGGCAGTAGCAAAGCAGCTAGTAGGGCTACCAAAGGGGAAATGGGTAGAGGAGCTACCGAAGGTTCTGTGGTCCCTCCACATAACGCTTACTAGACTCAGAGTTTCACACCGTTCTGTCTGCTGTTCGGGGACGAGGCGATGATCTCAGAGGAAGCCCGGGTTAAGTCCTTAAGGGTTTTGTCAACCGGCATCAGCGATGAAGAAGTGTCGTAGGATCTAGTGAAGGAAACTTGCCTCGTTGCTGATGCTATCCTAGTGAAGTACCAAGAGGAGACCAAATATTGGGTCAGAAAAAAATACGATGGTGTAGCCTACTGGCCTGGAGACCTGGTACTCCAGCGGAAGCTGAACCACAAAATGGTGGGAAGCTCCTGTTCAAATGGGATGGTTTGTTCGTCGTAACAGAGTCCTGGCGACCAGGCTCATATCACCAGCCACTTTAGGTGGTGAAATGCTGACTCACACGTGAATGCGAATTCGCTCCGCAAGTACTGGGTCTAAGGACTAGCCTTTTGTACAACCCGCTGGGATAGATAGGATTAACTAGGGCCTTTACTTTTCTACAAAAATATATAAGTAAGTACCTTCAGAGTTGTACTCTTTTCCTTGCAGGGGAAACCCTAATATGTGGTGTAAGGTTTTTAACGAGACAACCTCCTTATGTAATCCCTAAAGGAATGAAAATTAATTCCTCGAAGAATAATGTGCATTTTTGCTTCGTGTGATAAAAGGTGATAATCCAAGGACTCACCTATGGCCGAAGTCCAAGGAAGCACATATAAAAAACCGGACGAGCCCGAGGGCCCCAGAGGGTTGATGGGGCTCACCCGTAACAAAAGAGTGTAGTAGTCTAAGGGCTCCCCTAGGGCTGAAGTTTAAGGACTGGCCCATAATGAACAGAGGGTTGACACCCATATATGGGGTTGACTCCTCTAATAAGTCGGCTGGACCTAAGGGTTCCAAAAGGCTAAAGTCTATGGACTCGCCCACAATAAACGGAGGGTCGATATCCATGTATGGGTCAAATCCTCCGATAAGCTGGCCAGACCTAAGGGTTCCAAAGGGCTAAAGTCTAAGAACTCACCCATAATGAACGAAGGGTCGATACCCACGTATGTAGTTGACTCCTTAGATAAAACAGTCGAACCCAAGGGTTCCGAAGGGCTGAAGTCCAAGGACTCACCCTTAAAGAATGAAGGGTCGATACCCACGTATATGGTCGACTCCTCCGATAAACCAACTGAACACATGGGTTCCGAAGGGCTAACATCTAAGGGTCTGCTCATAATAAATGGAGGGTCGATACACATGCTGGGTCGACTCATCCAAAATATTGACCGGACCTAGGGGCTCCGAAGAGCAGTGTCTATGAACTCACTCATTATAAACAAAGGGTTGCTACTCATGAATAGGCTCGATCGCTCCTAGACACTAATCAGGCCCAAGGGTTACAAACGCTAAACACTTTGGGACCCACATAAAAGCATAGGATCATGCCATGGTTGCCAACCAGTTGCAATTGCATTATTTAATAGAAAATGTTACAACATTACGAAGAGGCCAGGGGCCGACCGAAGATCTCGAAGGATCACCGAAAAATCTCCTTATACTTGTAGTTGTGAAAGTGCATCTAGGCCCCTAGTGAGTTTTGATGGTTGAATGACAAAATAATTAAAGGACTAATAAGTTTGTTGAGCTTGAATAGGTTTTTACTGGCAAATGACAAAGTCAAGCTCATGTCATATGAAGTATGCAAAAGTAAATAAATGACGAGGAAAGATTAAAAGGGCAAAAGAGAAAAGGATGCAAGTGCAATTGTATGGTCCCGTTGGTTGTTTGCTTGCATAATCAAAGGAAAATTGGAAGTGTATAAAGATTGATCAAGATTGCAACACTAAGAATAAAGGTGATCAAGGGCTTAGTATTTCAAGAGCTTTGCAAATCAAGGAAGATTTAGTTGAGAGCTTGTTTGGACACAAAATTGGTATCTTGATCAAGAAAGAAGACAAGTGATCAAAGGCTAAGTTGATCAAGAAGAGTTTATATAGAAGTTTTCTTGGTCACAACATCAATATGAAGAAAGACATTGAAATAAAGATTAAGTTGAAGAAATAGAATACATGAGTGCATATTGATGATCAAAAATATGTGATCAAGAGCAATGGTAAATCAAAGAGAATTGCAATGATAGATTGCTTGGTCACATGGATGGTATTTTTAATCAAGAAAAAAGGAAGTTGATCAAGGGCTTAGCAATTCAAGGAAAGTCATCATGGAAGCTTGTTTGATCACAAGATTGATATAAAAGAAAATATTCAAGCAAGGATTGTGTTATTAAAGAAATGGAATTCAATGAATAAATATTGTTGAGGTGAGGCTATGTGTGACTTAAGATGGCAAGATGGTGAAGGAGTGGCAATGGCTTGGCTACGAAGGAGAATGCGAGTAGAGAAAGGCAAGTAAAGGGCTTGGCATCGAGGGACCCATGCGATGGAAAAGGAGCAAGTATTGGCCTAACACCGAGGGACCGATTAAGGCCATAAGTAGTTATATATTGTCAAGCATCAAATCATTATTGAATCATAAGGTTTAATGTGGCTTGAGGATGTTTAAGAATCCTAAGTCACAAGCTCAAGAAGGATGTGCTCAAGAAGAAAAGACAAGAAAAGGTTGCACCCACATGAAGTGAAATTGAAAAGAAGTGGCAAATTAAAGTTCACCAAGCTCAATAGATTGAAATATATTTCATGTTTGACCTTGATTATAGGTATGTCGCTCTATCATGAGGGATGCGACATAGAATGGTTTGACAAGTCTTGGTGCTCAAACTAACTAAACTCAAGTACTAACTTGAGAGAAACACATATCATAAAACTTGCGCCTGGTGGTCTTAGAGCTTGTTTTTGGTTGCAATGGATAGCCCTCCGAATAAGCTCTCCATAGAGTCCAAGATCATCGAAATCGGAGTTCGTAACAAAAAGTTATGGTGTTTTCACTACTGTGACCTAGACTATTTTGTTAAGTTGCGGAGTGTCCGCACTTTTTGCGAATGGTCCGCATTTTTGTCGAGTGTACACACCTTTTTGTGCATAGTCTGCATTTTATGGAGGGTCCGCAAATTCCAGGTCTAACGGCTAGTTTTTTGAAACAACGGCTAGTTGTGTTAAAGTCCACAATTTTTTATGGTTGTGAGCACTTGAAGGTGGCTAGGTAAAATTTGAGCAAAATTTATACTTTGTGTAATATGATACTTTTAATGGCTCTCTAGTAGAGAAAGATTTTGTTAATAATGTAGGTGATGAATACTTGACGATGCCAATCAAGAAGCTAGCCATTGAAGAAGTGAAGCTAAAAAGAAGCTCGAGATCAAAAGAAGGCTGAAGAAGATGAAAATGATCAGATTCCTTCAGCTGCGGTAAAATAAGGAGAGTCCGCAAATAAGTCCAGAGAGTCCGCACATTGCCAGAAGAGTGGCCAAGCCCGAGTTCATGATCAAGATCAACCTAATGAGGACTCCAATGAATTTCTAGAAGAATGATGAAGAAGGATCAAGTCAAGTTCAATCCAAAAGGGCCACATCCAAGAATCCAAGAGACAACCTTATCAACTATATTCATGAAGACATTTAAAAAAGAAGTGCCACTCAGGATAAAAGAAGCATTTGTGGACCTACATTGGTTGATGACCTTGCAAGAAAAGCTAAAACACTGCAAAAGAATAAATTGGTTCATTGATGGGAAGACCAAGTAAAGGGTCACGATTGGAATCATATTGATCTTCCATAGCCAACAAGATATGGATGATACTTGGCTCACATCATTGAAGAATAAAATGAATTTCAAGCCAAAGAAGCCAAGTGTGAAGATCAAATGAAGTGGAAAATCACACTACTTATTTCGAGATGGTTCCACTCATAAAAGCTCATATATGGTAGATTGCCAAATCATCATTCATATCTTATGATCCTCTACATGCTTTCATAGTTGTAAGTAGTTATTGGCACAAGTATTTTCTTTTTTGAAAATCTCTTTTGTGGTTTGGTCCAAAATATAGGGTACACTCCTCAAGAAATTCAAATACTTGGATGCACATATTTTAGGGGAGCTTATCTTATTTTTTGTGATCTTAAGACTAACTTGTTTACAAGTGAAATTTGTGTTTAGTCTCATCGGAAGTGAAAAACACCCTCAAAGGTATGCAAAATTCTCTCTCTTTTAATTGGTTCTTCATTTTTTTAGCTACCTTCCATAATATAGATAAAATTTCTCTTGTGACTTAAATATCTAATGGTGCATATAAACGTTCCTTCTATCATATGTGTGCACGACTTTATGGGGGATTTAGTCTATATTATTAGGATTCAGGAATAACTTATCCACTTGCCAAACCACCACTCAATTTCTACCGATGACCTAAGCTTTTGAAGCACATCGTGTTCATTTTATGTTTGACAAACACATAATGACAACCTAGGTTACAATGGATCAAGAGATAAACAACATCAAGGTAGGGAAATGGAACAATTAGGATCTACCCATAAAAAACCCGACATCAACTAGCTAAAATGCATAACATACATAAAGCATAAGTTATCAAATTAGACATCACATGATACAAAATAATAGTTTGAGTATGTTTAGATGCTTGTCTTACTACTCAGCTTCACAATTAACAACCACAAAGTCTTGATCACCCCCTAACACACCTGCGTCACGCTCTAGTCCTACGTTCTCTAAAGAAGAGTGCATGCAATGCGATGAGCATGAATAAGATGCAAAGATGTATGCTACATGATGCATAACAATTAGAATGTACCATAACAACAAGCTCCAAGTACAAAGATATGCGAACGAACGACGAAGTCTAAGATCTAAACAACTTCGGAACTTCTAAGTGGAAGTCGGAAGTTTTGTGTTGACCTCGGAACTTTCGGGTTAACCTACGGACAGGGTCCTGGGTTGCAACTTTTGGTTGACTCAGAAGTTCTGGGTTGAAGTCGGAACTTCTAGGTCGGGTCAGAACATCCAGACTAACTTCTGGGTAGGGCTCTTTGTTAAGGGTAACTCGGATTAATCCGAAACTTCTGGGCTAAGGCCAGAACTTCCGGATGGTCAGAACCTCTGGGTGTTCCTTCGAACAGGGTTCTCGGTTAATCCTAACTCGGCTTAACTCAGAACCTCTAGGCTATACCCGGAACTTCCGGGTGGGGGTTCTCAAGTAGTTCTAAAATAGGATTATCCAAAACTTCTAGGTTGAAATCCGGAACTTCCAGATTCCTACATAGAAGAGTTTTGCGACAGTTTGTCGACCGATCCAACTTGCATGTAGAATTCCAACCACATAAAAATGCATAGGCGCTAAAGCATGGGTTCTAAACTTAACTTACTCACTCCATAAACATGAATACTAGCTCAACTCATCCAAACTTCTCACACCATCTCTATTTTAGTAAGAACAATGGTACTTCGCAATCACACATACACAACTCCAAAACCTATCCAAAAGCCAACTTTGTGCCTTCTCACATGGGAAACCTAGGAGACTTACCCCAGGTCTTGTTGGAGGTTGGTGAACGTCGGTTTGGGAAGAATCGGAGGGAAAATGGTTTGGGGAAGAGAGGCAAGGTCCTGCTGAAATTTCAGAACAGAGAGGTGACGAAAATGCTTTGCAATTCCTTCAAATCTCCATGCATGCAAGAAATAATTGGATGGATGGATAGCTAAAGAGGTGAGGAACACGCTGGTGTGACATGCATACCTTGATTCTTTCTCCTTGAGGTGGGATTTGGGGGAAGAATGAGAGAGCTTGAGAGAGGGAGGAGAACAGTAGCTCGGTTGGAGTGCAAGGGAGAGTGTGTGAGGGAGAGTGAGAGGTGTGAGTGAGCTGCTGCAGCCCAAAGAGACACAGGTGGTGGTGCCGGCTTGGCTCATGTGGGCCCCACATACTAGAGGAACAAGTGAAAATAGCTGCAATTTCTATTCCTTCTCCCATCATTTCCATTCGCTCTTTTATTAACCCAAACGGATGTGCTCTAGCGCTCCAAAAAATCTACGAATTTAGGTGCAAGGATTACAATGCGAGATGAACCCATAATAATTGGATTCACCCACAACGCCTATACGAGACTTAACTATCAAAAACTCTAACATCGGTATTTCATAACTCAAAATAATTTTTAAGCCACCCAAAGAATTTAACAAGCACTCAACAAATGCTTACCACTTAAACATGATATTCATGATACATGATTATGCTTAATAACATGATTACAGAATTTGGACGTGACACCTGTGGGTAAGCATATGGCCCGAAGAGGGAGAAACTATGCGGATCATTTGGGCAGGGGGGCATGTTTGTGGGTTCCACCATCTGACAACATTTGTTGGACCTCGCCCCGCAAGCGCCGCATATCTTCGAAGACCAGAATGTGCTAAACAACATGTGCTGGAACCTCGCAGGTTGCATAAATTGGTGTGCAACACTAGAGCTCCATGAGAAGGTCATGCTGCAAAGTTGGGATGACGCATGGTACATCCTCACAGGGGATAGGGACCTTGCAGGCCTTCGCAAAGGCTACATCCACTTCCTTAGCTGGCTCGACGGCCACGACAAAGCCCAGTGCTACGGGTGGCAGTGGGACATTATAGCGAATGTCCCAGCCATCGGCCAGGCCATCCCCGCAATACATCAGTGAGCGCCAGGCGCTTGTTTCATGCCAAGTCTAGAGTAAGGTGTCTCGCAAAAGGAGAAGAAGCAATCATTCGCGTAACGCATAGATATTTTGTATAGATTGCATAGGGGTTATATTTTGAATACTATTAGTAGGTAATCAAAGGGTCGATGTTAGTGGTGGGTTACGCCCTTATTTCATATATATATTTCATATCATTTGTTCTGTAACACAAGTTAACTTTGGCATTTTGGGGAATTCACTTCGAACGACCGAAGGGGGGACCGAGACAAGGGTACCACCCCACTATCTAAAGATTCTTGGTTTCGCCCCTTATCACACCCCAAAATGCTAATAACGTGATTTAGCATTCCTAATCATCATGGCATTATGTTTATGCATATTCGTTTGATAATTTAAGTCATGTTTAAAAAAGTACTTGGAGGTGGTTTAGAGCCTTTAGGAAAATCCTAAATATGTTGGAAATAAAGAAGAATAGAAAAGGGGAATAGAATCAAGTTTTTCGCACAAAATTGCTCTCGCGATCTAACAGGGATTCCCCGCGGTCTGACCGCTAGGGGGAAGCCACATGGGTTTACCACATGGGCCTCCCGCGGTCTAACCGACCAATCCTGCGGTTTGACCGCCACAGCGCAGAGGCTCCACTTAAGGAAATCAGCCAACTCTCTCTCACTCACTCTCTCACACGCTCTCACTTTCACTCACTCCTTCACTCACACCAAGAGCAAGGGAGAGATCACCTCAACGTCCAAGACGATCGGAGATCGACGGAGGGAACTTCCTCGAGCTCCCTGAAGGCTTACTCGAGCTTATCCCCTTCACCCTCTTCGTCGGAGGAGTTCCTATGCGCATTTCTTCCACCTCAAACCCCAAACCATCCTAGGGCCCGATCGCCAAATCGGAGCTTCCCAGAGTGATCCCCTCCAGTAGAAAGCTTCCCACACTAAGGTGAGGCATCCCCTACCAATTCTCCATCATTCTCAAGCTCTAGTTGATCACCATGTCGTTTATACCCAAGCTTAACCCTAGCCTAGGGCTTATCCATTGGGTATTTTGAGTTTGCCTCTGTGAATGTTATCCAAATCACTTTAGAAGCACTCCACTAGTTCCATAGAGTATTTTGGTACCCTTCGTGGTCAAAATATCCATTGGAGCCTTCGTCACCAGCCTTGCAAAGTGGCACCACCAAGGTCTCGCGGTCAGACTACCACTATGGCCGGTTTGATCGCCAGGTGCCAAAACCTTCTGCAGGCCGGCGGTTAGACCGCCAGCTCTACATTGGTCTGACCGCCAGTCCTTCAAGGCTGTTGTACTTAGGTTACCTTGTCTAGGGTTTTAAACTTTTCAGAACTCTAATCATTTGGTGGTCTTTTGCAAACGTTTTTGAAACACAATGCTCTATTTTTATCCAAGCATGTATCATTTGCACGTTTTCCATTGTTCATTTGTTTATACAATGCATTCTTGATTCATTTGGAGACGGTTGCGCCCCTGGTCCAAGTGGTTGAGGGTGACACTAGACCCCCTGAATTCTGTGAGTGTTGTGTCAGGAGCATTAGGCAACCACTAAAGCAGCAAGGCAAGCATCTAAGCATACTCAACCTACTACTTTGAATCTTGTATTGTATAACTTGATAAATTACACTTTATGTATGTTTGCATGAGTAGTGAGTCCATTATCAGGTTTTGGTGGGTAGAACCTATATTGATGAATTGCATTACCTCCACATTGAGTTGTTGATTATCCATATCCTTGTAGCCTTGATAACATTGTTGATGTCTAACTTAAGAGTTATACGAAATGCTTAGAAATTCATAGATCCTCAATAGAAGTCGAGCGATGGTGCAACCATTATTCGTGAGCTTATGGCTTACTTATTATTTACAAACACAATGATAATGATGTGGTTTGTATGAGATGTGAGAATAAGTCGAGATGTGGGTGGTGTTAGGGGTATGTTTTGCACCGAAAGAGTTCTCCGGTGTAGTTCGGGAGAGGAACTCGGATGCCACAGATCACTTACATCGTTTAAGCACTGTCCGTTGTTGCAGTTGGCTCTAGCACTTTTTGTACTAATCACATGTTGATCTAATGGTAAGACAAGCCGAATACCTCTGTAGGTGTGATCATTTGGACTTGCACATCGACGGTGTGAGCGAGCGGGCTTGTAGAGACACTTGTGGTTGCTCCAGAAGTTAACCTAGGTGGGCTCTGCATAGAGCGATGACTGATTCAAATGGTTGTGGCTAATTGGGAAATATTGGCACGAGTACCCCCTTGGGTGGACCTATGTGGTCACTCAAACCATATGGTCATCGAGTCGTATGGGTAAAGTTGTACCCCTGCAGGGTGTAAAAATAATTTGAATTGTTGTGCTCTCAATCATGAGCATATTTCTATCCATTTGCAGTAGTCATAGAGTTGCCAATGTGGGATGTGTGCTATGGTTGGATGAGATGGGTTTGAGATGGTTCATTTTACAGTTATGTCCACGAGATGGTTCCATTTACGTTATATGCAAGACAATGGTTATAGAGTAGAAATGTATATGTGGTTAAGTTTAGGTGCTCACATGTAGGTGTTAAGGTTGATTACGCATGCGAATTTACTTAACCTTATGACCTACTCCTTGCTAATGACTCAATGCATCATCCTCAGAGTCGAGCTATTATATGTACTCATTATGAATTAAGTCTTGCGAGTACCTTCGTACTCACACTACTCTTTCAGGTTCTACCGGTGAGGAGGAGCTCGTGTTTAGCTACTTCACGCCTGCCGATGTAGGTGGATGGAATGGGTAGTGTAAACTACTCGTGGGGCGAGGCTTTTGGATGGAGTCTAAGGGCATATGGCTTCACTCACTTTTATTGATTCATAGATGTTAATCTTCCACTGTGTAGTTTTTAGTTTTGGTTAGGAGGTGATCTGTTTTTTATCCTCATAGCTTCCTTTTATTATAAATTGTGTAAATAGTTAATTTCTTACGAACTTGTAAATAACCCCTCTGGGTTTTCGTAAATTATGTGCAATTTAATATAATATCAGTTATATTGAATAATCTGCAAATAAGCCCCTAAAATTTTATTAATTGCAACACCAATATAACAAATTTTATAACAGCTCACTGTTATTCACGTTTAAGTCCTTAGACTTTAAACAAATTATATTATACTATATTTACTTCATGTAAATATATATTATGGACCCTCAGGTCATCAGGAATTGCATACTATTATGTAATACTGCAATATGCATGTACTACCTCTGTAATACTTGTTTATTTTGAAAAATGCAGAATATTACATTATTTAATTGCTTTATTGCAATAATTTTTTGCAAATTTAATTTATTTAAGCCTCACATGTGCTTAAATAATTTTTAGAAAATTATGCAAAATGTATATTGGTAATTACCTTATTATAGTATTGGCATAAACACAAGGTAGCAGAGACTATAATCATGGTTGCAACTATAGTGTTATCTACCTTAATTGCATGGTGTCCATGTTATAGCGGCTAGTTGCTTGCTTACTGCTACGAGGTCTACATCATATTGGTGATTACCTTCAATGTGTTTTCCAATATTTACATGAACAAAGACTAAGTATTTGGTGGTGACTGCATGTCACCCATTTTCAAAATGGAGATCAATACTTCAGCAGTAAATTTTCCGTGTGTTATAAATGTCTACACCAATAATTATTCAATACTCATACTGAATTTTAAATTTTGCATTATTATCTAATATTTAACATGTACAGAGACTATATCTTTGACAGTAAACATATGTCACCCACTTTCTTATAAGTGGAGTTTGAGACATTAGCAGTGAATTTTTCGTCTGTCATGTTTTGAAGGTTAACACCTAGATGTCACTCTTGGCATATTTTGATTCATATTTTTTCTTAGATAAATTGCAAAAATCAATGCAAAATATTTTTGATGAATATCTTCTATAGCGCTGGTAAAAAAACAAGACAGTGGAGAATTTCTCGTCCACTACTGTGAGGTCTACATCATGTTACATATCAACATGATGACTATCTTCAATCTATATAACTAAAATGTATAGAACATAGCCTATATGTTTGGTAGTGATTATCAAATTACCTATTCCCTCAAGAGTAGAGTCCAAAATATTAGCAGTGACTTTTTCGCATGTTCTTTATAGAAGACTACATCTATATTCAAGACTCATTTTGAATTTAAATTTTGCACGATTACAATATTTTCATGCTATTTAATTTACTATCATGATAAATTAATTGAGTACATAGTCATTTCATGTAGTACATGGCTCACATTTCTAACAAAGAGTTTAATAAACTCATATTAAATGGTCACAACTATCTAACTTGGGATATGGACGTAACCATCAGTTTAACGTCATGAGCTATCATTACTATAATAAATGAATCTCAACCACCAGCCCAGAGGTCTCTACATAACTCAAGTGTGTTGCCTTATATCTTTTAAGGCATGACTTCCATCCAGATCTAAAGAAGTATCTGATGGAAGAAGATCTGCATGCTCTTTGGATATCTCTCTAAGGGAACTATGATCAACAAAAGGTCATTATCCTGACAAAATACGTGAATGGTCACTCATTCGTTTTTCGGACTTTAAGTGAGTGGCAGTTTATAATACCGTCTTTCATAAAATCTGCTCATAAGCAGATTTTTCATGGACCGAACAAAGGTAATGGCATTTTTTAAGAATTTTTTTTTCACAATGACAACTCGCAAGTTTGTCATGATTGTGATTGTACGAATTATCGTACTAAGAATTGTCATACTACTAAGTATTTGGTTGATCAATACCTCATATTGGTTGGAAAAGAAACACAAGTTCAAGATGATATGTTTGAAGGTCACTTCAAACTGAAAATAATATAGAAGAAAGTTGTTTTCAATATGTTCTTAAGAGCATTACAATAACATGATCCAGCAGAAAATGGATGACTTCCCCAATAACATATTTGTGGAATTCAATTCCCAAGACATGTTACCTCAATTAGTCTCCCAAATCACAAGAATTGTTATAAGCCTATCTCGATACTAATAAATATTGTAATTTGATTGTTGTCATTATTTGTATCTCTAAGAGATACTATTGAAATGAATTCTATATATAAGTTAACTCTGAGTTACTTTATATAGATTTTACAGGAAATAATCAAATGAAGTAGAAAATATGTTTAGTGAACAGTTGTTCCATTAATAAAAAAAATCAAGGGAGATAAAATCTTCATACTCTTCAAAAGAAACAAGGAAATATTAAAACAATCGTTGTGCACGATGCATTGATTGCCGGTTCCTACAAAGCCACAATCATTCTTCCTACGAGTATTCAAATTAGTAATCGAGGATACACTCATGTATTATGATTCTACACATACCCTGTTAAATTATAAAGATATCCGTCAAAATCGTATCCATTGGAAACTTATAATGACAACAATAATAAAAATTTCTTCATCGCCATAATGGATATGTCAAGCAAATACTTCAAGAAAATTCCTTCATTTACATCTCAATTGTATCATACATACATCAATCTCGTAACATATGTTGCGTTCAAGATAATTTTTCAAAATCTTAATAAATTAAAGATTTGGCATGATCGCTTTGGTCATCCTGGTTTATGGATAATAGGAAAAATTGTCAGCGATTCTATTGGTCACAACGACAATGTTGCATAATTCATTAAATCTTCATATTTTATGTGCACCACATGTGTCAGAGGAAAATTAATTTTAAGGCCATCTTAACTTAAAATAAAAAATGTGCCACTTAAATTTCTTGAACGCATTCAAGGAGATATATGTGGTTATATTCAGCAATTATATTAATCATTAAGGTACTTTATAATGCTCATAGATGCATCTATAAATTTATTGCTCAAATTAAGAGCAAATTATCCTAAACAAAAGATAAAATCCATTAGAATAGATAATACCATTGAAGTAATTTCATGGGCCTTCAATGATTATTGTATGACCTTAAGTATTAATTTGGAGCATCAAATACCTTATGTGTACTTTCTCAAAATGGTCTAGCTCAATCTTTTATCAAGAAAATTTAATTACTTGCATGACCATTATTTTAGAGTTGCAATTTACCAACCTCATGTTGGAAATCATGTGATCTTACATGCTGGAGATTTAATTTAAATAAGATCAACTGCATATTATACGGTTTCCCATTGCAGTTAAGTACGTGAAAATCAAATAAGTATTTCTCATCTATGAAAATTCGGCTACATATCACCACTGCAGCGTACATCAATGGGTCCTCACAGAAAATTGGGGATCTATATGAGGTATATTTTCCGTCAGTTATAAATACCTCAAGCCTCTAACAGGGGATTTATTTACAGCTCGATACGCTGACAAGGATAGTTTCCAAGCATTAGGGGGAAATCAAAAGTACCACAAAGAATACCAAGAAATATATTGGAATGCCGCATGCATTTAGTCGTCAGATATGGACATTTAGTCATAGATTCATGTACTAAAGAATTTGGACATTAAGTTCAAATATTCATAAAATTGCAACACATTGCAAATAATCTGTCATATGCATTTACTGACAATAAAGGTGTCACTATATTTCCGCATTCAATGCATCAGAAAGAGTGAAGGTACCTAATAAAACCACTCAACTCTCAGTTGTAGATAAGAGAGGGAGAAGTATAGTAACAAGGTATAATGCTTTTTATAAGTATTCGTAGAAAAAAACTATAAATAGAAATTAACCTAAAATTGATTGACACCTTATGGATACTCAATATCCAAGGCCTATGATGTTTAACATTGACGACTCAGCACAAATGTGTGCACTCTTTTAAGGCGTTAGGATATCAGAACACCCTAACTCTATTGTTGTGGGAAATCACGACGAGTTAAAAAAAAGGTAAATGGAATATCCATAAAACTATATTGATTTTGAGAATCATACAAAGACTATTGTCGATAAATATTTCTCCTCAAAAATTACAAAAGATCTTCAACTGGATTTAGGCCAAAGTCCATGCCAGGGCAGAGTACCTCAAGCGCTCGGACTGGACCAGATAGAAGGAAGCAATTGAGGTAGAATTACACTCGCTCAATAAAATAGAGGTATTTACCATAGTAATACCTACTCAAAATATCCTCCCGGTGGAATCAAAGGGTTTTTGTCCACAATCGGAATGAAAACAATGAGGTGGTGATACAAAGCGAGGCTTGTAGCACCAAAAGAGTTACTCAAATGATGATTGCTTATATGTGTTTATGAAGAAATCATCAAAATGATTTTGAATCATCTCAGTGTATGTAGATGATCTCCATATCATCGGAAATACATAAGAAGCACGTAATCATCTTAAGATGGAATTTGAGATGAATAATTTGGATAAAACTAAATTTTTCTTAAGTCTACAACTTAAGCATATTTCCTCGTGAATACTTGTATACTAGTCTGCACATATCCAAAAGATATGAAGAAATTCAATCTGGATATATCATCCAAATATCTATTGTCGTTCAATCCCTTGAAATGGTTGCATATCCATTCAAATCTCGGGACAATAATAAAGAGATATTTGGATATAAAGTTCCATATCTCAGTACCTTTGTAGCGCTAATGTATCTTGCAAATTGCAACATGTCTAATATTATATTTACAGATAACTTGCTAGCTAAATATAGCGCAACTACAATAAAATACTATTGAGCAGGAGTAAAGGATATCTCCAGATATTTCTAAGGTACAAAAGAATTTTGATTTTATCAGAAAACCCAAAACATGACTATGTTTGGATATACAGATACTGGCTATTTATCTGATCCTCTTTATGCCAGATCATAGACAGACTTTGTATTCTTATATGATGGAAAAGTTGTTTTTATAAAAGTCATCCAAATAGACTCTCGTGGCTACTTCTACTAATCATTATGAAATAATTACATGAAGCGCCATATGAATGTATATAGCTTCATAGAATGATTAACAAGAATCTGAATGGCATCCAAATAGAAGTTATATGAAATGTCATATGAATGTGTATGGCTTCACAGAATAATTATATGAAGCGTCATATGAATGTGTATGGCTTCATAAGAATCGTGGGTTATTGCTTCATCAGAATCATCTATCATTAACTATGAAGATAATATTATCAAATGTAACTAGTCTGACTGCAGCTTGGTTTAGGGTCCTACCTAGGCGACTGGCGGTGCCAACCGAGATGGTGAGTTGTTGGAGGTCTAGGATGGATTTCGATCCTGATCTGAGGATAGAGTCCCTGGGGACACGGTGGTGCAGCAATTTGGCATTGTAAATCGTTCATGTGTCTTTAATTGGAGAGTTTTGCAAGAGCTGAGGAGGAAGTTCATGGGGATTACAGAGTGGCCTCCTCCTTCAGGGGGAGATCGCTACCAGGAAGGATTTGCAGATTTGGTGTTCGATTCGAAGAAGAAGTCCCAGGAGATCACATTGAAGTTGAAGGGTATGGATGGAAACCATGTTCATCTCCGATTGGATTCGGGACAAATATCCGAGGACCATATAAGCAAGGGGAGGCAGCCGAGAGGATCAAAACATGAAACTCTACTAGCTGGAGATCGCATCCTCCCAGAGCTTCGTGCCTTTCTCGCTGGTGATCGCATCTTCATCCCAGACACCTCAACATCTTCTGCTGGTGAAAAGCCATCATTTACCGCTGAGGATTGGGGTGATCAAGGGGTTTTCGGTGAGGAAATTGCCCACCTGACGTCTTTTACGGTGGCACGATGCTACCCTTGGAGGAGGTCACTCCCAGGAGGGAGATGGTGCCAGCGCGTGACTTGGCTCCCTAGTCTGGGACCGTGGCTCAAGTTCCTAGCAAAGGTTTGGATCAAAGGCGGATGGAGGAGCACAATGATGAAATCAGCATCAATGTTGGCCCGAGTGCCCATCTTGAAGGCGAGCTTGAGGAGGTGGAAGAAGAGGACATGGAGTTTGAAATTGATGAAGCAGAGGCTCATGCGGTAGGACAGTGGACGGTTCTCACAAGATTCTACTCGCTGAAACATCCAAACTCATCTGCTGTTTGATGATCTGAAGCATGCTTGGCAGCTGTGAGCAGACTTCAGCTTCAAGGCCCTAAAGGATAACCTCTTCATCACCACGTTCGGCTCAGAAGGATACTTTAATTTTGTGATGAAGGGAGGGCCATGGATCCATAAGGGTGACACTCTGATTGTTGCTGGTTTTGATGGTTTTACGAGCCCATCGGAGGTCCCACTTAATGCCATCCCTGTATGGGTGCGTATCTATGATTTACCTCTTGGGATGATGACTCAGCGTGCTGGCCAAACTCTTGGGAGGGTCCTGGAGGTAGATGTGGAGGACAGTGGTCGCAACAAGCATGACTTCTTGTGAGTCAAAGGGTGGAGCTTCCAGTTGACAGGGCTCTCGGGGTGAAGCTACCAACAAAAGTCAAGGTCCAGGGCAAGGAGGTGATGAGGAATTTTGATATTTTGTATGAACGTGTGCCATAATTTTGTTTTCATTGTGGTTTTATGGGTCATTCAAGCAAGGAACATGAGAAGCAGAGAAGGGGGATGCATCGCTTCGGTACTCAATGGAGTTGCAGTGCTCACTGTGCAAGCAATTTGAGTGGCGAAGTAGTTATGTGAAGGTTGTAGTTTCTCCAACTGTTCGGTGCTAGCTTCACTTCCCTCGGGCTGGTAATGCGGACTTTTCATCACTCAGGCACCGGGGTAGCCGCACACAAGAGGAGAGGGTGGACAGTCCTATCCGAGTTGGGGTAACGGATGATTTTGAAGCTAATGAGTAGATGGGAAACACATAGATTGACAAAGAACTGTCATAACAAGTAGATAAAATACTTGTTGATAAAATGGACACCTTGCAGACCCAAACAAACATTCGGTTGGATAAGGTAGTGATATGTAAATCGCTTATATAGGTCAAAATCCCAAGTGGGGCGAGATCTGCAGATGCTCAACCCTTGCAAGCTAGACCATACACAGATCATCCCCTATCTTCAAGTGAAATGATCCCAGCGCTGAAAGCACTCGAGTCATCCCTGGAGTCTCATGGCTCGTCTGAGGTGAAGGATGAGGGGCAGTCATAGTGTAAGAGAGCTGCAAATCAGAAGGAGCCACGGGAGTCAATCCCTTCCATGGTGCTAGTGGTGCAACCGAAAATAGCAGCCAAAGGAGGAGCTCTGAAGAAGAAGAAGTTAAATCCAACTTGTAAGGAGAATTTGTATGAGATGGAAAAGTGGGAGGATGATGTGGCGAGTATGGAAGGTAGGGAAGCGACCAGTCCTAGGGCTATTGGTAAACTGACGGAGCACGTGAGAGTGCTCCATCAGGACAATGAATTGCTTAAGCTGGAACTGCCGGGGCATTAGGAATGCCTTGACAGTTCGTGACCTGGTGGCTTTAGTTAAAGCCAATAATTCCCAATTAGTTTTCCTTTGTTAAACAAGGAAAAAGTGTGATAAGGTTCGTCGGTTACGTAATAGGCTTGGTTTGAGAGGTTTTTTTGGGTTTGATTGTTCTGGTCGTAGTGGTGGTTTAGGGCTATTTTGGCATGAGCAGTTGTGCATGGAAGTGAAAGGAATAAATGAAAGATATATTGATGCGTATATTCGTGTCTCCCAGGATGCTCCATTATGGCATATCACTTGTGTATATGGCAAGCCCAGGACTAAGATTCACCACCACATGTGGTCACTGCTGTGTGATCTTGAACAAAGTTCAAGCCTTCCATGGACGGTATTGGGAGATTTTAATGAAGCCCTATGGCAATTTGAGCATACTTCAATTACCTTAAGATCAGAGCGCCAAATGCAATCGTTTCGGAATGCCCTCTAGGTGTGTGGACTCCGGGATTTAGGGTTTGAGGGGTTTCTGTATACTTATGACAACAATAGAGATGGAAGAAGAAATGTTAAAGTAAGACTGGATAGGGCAGTCACGGATGATTCCTGGAGAGATATTTATAGCGGTGATGCTATTATTCATCTTGCCTCTCCTTGCTCAGATCATTGCCCTATATTGGTTTGGGTGGAGCAGGAAAGACCGGACTCAAACAGAAGCAAGAGTTAGCATTATGAAATTATGTGGGAAAGAGATGCTGAGCTGCCAGAAATCATAGAAAATGCATGGAGTGATGCGGATCAGAAAACAAACCTGGGACAGATTAACAAAGCAATGGGGAAGGTTATGGATACCCTGCAGTCTTGGGGGAGAAGGAAATTTGGGAATGTAGTAAGGCAAATTGAAAAGATGAGAGCAAGGTTGGCTGAACTGCGGACAGGGAAGAGATTAGAAGAGTTCAAGACCAGATGAATGAACTCATGTACAGAGAAGAAATGTTATGGATGCAATGCTCTAGAATCAAGTGGCTAAATGAAGGTGACAGAAATACAAAGTTCTTTCATAATAAGGCAATCTGAATAGAATAAATAAGGTGATCTGGAGAGCTCGTAAGAATAGAATAAATAAGGCGATCTGGAGAGCTCGTAAGAATAGAATAACTAAAATGCGTGATAATTATGGGAACATCCAAACATGTCCCACTATGATGGAAAGAATGGCTATCTCCTATTTTAAAGAGTTGTATACGAAAGATCCTTCGATTGACCCTCACTTGTGAATTCCCTACACAGTGATGCATTCATATCCTCCGTGACCTTTGCCTCAATCAACTGGACAAACCCGTTAGGATCAACAATGCCCTCTTCCAAATAGGGCCGAGCATGGCACCGGGACCGGATGGTTTTCCTGCGAGGTTTTACCAAAGAAACTGGGATATAGTGAAGCAAGATATAAAAAATGTTGTGCTGCGATTTTTTGAGACAGGGGTCATGCCGGAGGGCATTAATAACACTTCCATTGTTTTGATTCCAAAAGTTGATAACCCGATTGATCCCAAAGATTTTTGACCTATTAGCTTATGCAATGTCCTATATAAAATTGTGTCTAAATGTCTGGTTAACAGGTTGAGGCCGCTACCGAATGACATCATCTCGCCAAATCAGAGTGCATTTGTGCAGGGGCGCATGATCACGGATAATGCCTTGGTGGCGTTTGAATGTATCCATCATACACATAATACAAAGAAGCCAGAAAGGTCATTTTGTGCATACAAGTTGGACTTGTCGAAGGCTTATGACCGGGTTGACTGGTTCTTCTTGAAACAAGCAATGCTTAAAATAGGCTTAGCTCACCATTGGGTCAAATGGATTATGACGTGTGTGACCTCGGTGAGATACTCTATAAAATTTAATGGAGCTCTATTGGATACATTTGTTCCAACTCGGGGCCTCCGTCAAGGTGATCCGCTGTCTCCTTTTCTATTCCTTTTTGTGGTTGATGGTTTGTCATCTTTGACTAAGGCTGAAGTGGGTAATGGAAGCATTTCTCCTGTACGAGTGTGCCGCAATGTGTCGAGGATTTCTCACCTATTGTTTGCATATGACACTTTACTATTCTTCAAAGCTAATGACTAGCAGGCTACTAATGTCAAAAGGGTGCTGGACAATTATGTGAGGGGTACGGGTCAGGTCATTAACCCGACCAAATGCTCCATCATGTTTGGTGATGCCTGCCCGATTGCAAGTCAGGAATCGGTAAGGACCATTCTGGGCACTATTATGGAGACCTTTGATGCTAGATATCTAGGATTACCTACGCCAGAGGGTCGTATGAAAAAAGGAACAAAGTTTGCAAGCCCAGTTGAGCAAAAGGTTAACCCAGTGGGGTGATAATTTCTTATCCAGTGGGGGAAAGGAAATTATGATTATAGCAGTGGCACAAGCAATTCCGGTGTATGTTATGGGTGTTTTCAAACTCCCTGAGGCGGTGCTGGAAGATCTTACAAAATTGACACAAGACTTCTGGTGGGGAGTGGAAAATGGTAGACGGAAAACTCACTGGATCTCATGGGACAAGTTGACGACTTCGAAGGGCAGGGGTGGCATGGGATTTAGAGATATGAAATTATTCAATCAGGCTTTGCTTGCCCGCCAAACCTGGAGACTTATTCAGAGGCCAGATAGTCTTTGTGCAAGGGTATTAAAGGCTCACTATTATCCTAATGGGTGTTTGGGAATACTATTTTTGTTGGAAATGCCTCGCCCACATGGCGCTATTGAATATGGCCTAGACCTCCTGAAGCAAGGATTGATTTGGCGGGTGGGGAATGGTGATCTGATAAGAATTTGGAGAGACTCATGGATTCCTAGAGATACCACCCGTATGGTGATTAGTCTGCAAGGAAATTGTAGGATTAAACGGGTGTCATCCCTTTTAGACACTAATGGAGCCTGGGATGTTCAGAAGTTAACTCAAACTTTCCTGCACTTAGATGTGATTGATATAATTCAAATCAAAATTGCAGGGCGTGCTGATGGGGTTTCCTGGCGTGGCATTTTGAGAAGAATGATATTTTCACTATTAGAAGTGCATATAAGTTGGTTGTGAATATACAGAGGCGTGATGCTAGGTGTGAGGCTACGAGCTCACGCCTGGACAGGGGTAGTCCAGCTTGGGATTACATTTGGAAATGCCTGGTGCCGCAAAAGATATGAATCTTTGCATGGAAGGCCACCACCAATAGATTGGCTACGCATGAGAATAAATGATGCTATCGTCTGGATTTAGATAACACTTGGTGTGTGTGTGGTATGGAAAAGGAAGATGTTTTTCATGCCCTGTGTCGATGTCCAAATGCCTAGGCTCTTTGGAATGCTATGTGCCAAGTATAGTGCCTACCCTTGATGGAGGAGCTACGAGTATCAGGTATGCAATGGCTGCTAACATTATTGGATAACATGTTTTGTACGGAGCGTTTGCATTTGCTGATGTTGTTATGGCGTATTTGGCATGTGCGGAACGAGCTTGTGCACCACAAGCCGATGCCACCGGTGGAGGCGTCCCGGAAATTCCTGGAGAGCTATGCCCAGTCCTTGATTCTGACCAAGCAAGTTCCATGTCCGTACATGGTGAAAGGGAAGCGAGTCCTCGGACTATCTGTGGAGGAGGTCTGAAAACTAAAGCGCAACAACATCTTGAAGGATACAGTGACCAATTGGTGGGTACGTCCGCCTCCCGGTTGGCACAAGCTCAATTTTGACAGTTCTTTCATTGCTCGTGATGGAGGTGTTGGCATTGGTATGGTGTTGTGCGATAACAACGGCAAAGGGATTGTCACTTCATGCAAATCTCTATTACACTGCACACAACCTTTGGAAGCTGAGCTTGTGGCATGCAAGGAGGGCATCGAGTTAGCGCTTCGATATTCTCCTTCACCGATTATTGTGAAGACTGATTGTGTCACTGTTATTAAGTTAGCCACATCTCATGAGGATGATCAATCAACCCTCGCCCATGTGGTTAGGGAGGTGAAGCACATGTTCACTGGACGAAGGAGATCGGAGACTAGGAAAGTTGACTGAAGCCAGAATAGAGTTAGCCATGAATTAGCATCCATGGTGCTATTGGTACGTGGATAGTGCAAAAAGAAAGTGTAGTAGCAAGTCTTATTCACAATGATTATATGACTTTTAGCTTGGTTAATATATCTTTTTCCGTGAAAAAAAAAGATAATATTGCTTGTATTGTTGAAATACTTTGCAAACAATATCATGTGATAATCTTATATAAGTCTTTATCAACATATTTATTCTATTCATAAAATTGGTATAAGATGACATTAAGATATACAAAATTCAGACTCATTTGATTCATGACTAATTTTGCCACAAATTTATTCTATTCTCTATCTGCGGTCTATTGTTTACCATCATACTGCAACACTTGCAAGTCCACAGTCCACGTAAGTCAAAGATCACTAATCTGAAAGCAACGGCCACGCCGAGTCTCGCCGTAGACCGTCGCGCCGCCGCGCTGCCCCCCATCCTCCGCCTCCCGCCCGGGTTCTCTCCTGTGGACTGCGGCGGCGAAGCTTCCAGAAACACCGGCCTAGGGTTTCTCCGCACCTGCCACCCATGGGGCCTCCCGTCCTCCTCCGCGTCGTTCTCCTCCTCGCGGCCGCCGCGGCCTCGTCGGCGGCAGCGCGGCGGGAGGCGTTCCGCCGGGACCCCGGGCACCCGCAGTGGCACCATGGCGCCTTCCACGACGTCGAGGACAGCGTCCGCGCCGACGTCCGCCGCCTGCTCCACACCCGCGCAGAGGTACTCCCCATCACACTTCCCCTGCCTCCTCGCCTCCCCCACCAAACCTCTCCGCCGGCACACTCGTGGCGCGCGTATACCGGTGTGGTCCGCGCAGATGTATTGAGCTCGAGTGGATTCGAACTTGGCCTGAGCTCGCGGGTTGAATTCTACTATCTGTTTGTGGGATCTGCCTGTGGATTTCGTTTCCCTGCCTCGGTAAGATCGACAGTTATGCTGGTGAAGTGTGGCGTGCCAATTTGTTCGTAATTTGGATTTTATTGATGCGTACAAGTATTTTCCTCACGAGCATGCATATGACTGTTGAGGTGGGTTCACCATATGAATCATGCCTGGGATTGGGGATCACAGATTAACTTGCCCGCCCTGAGTTGTATGGTGTAATCGAGCAGTTGTTATGGTATGCTGGTGCTTTTGCGACCAGATGAAGGAAACAAAATGTAGTGACATTTAAATTATAATTGTTTCATTGCTGTTATTCCCTTTTCGGTCTGACATATATATAGTGTTGCTTTTACTTAAGGTTCCGCTGTTTATTTAACTCACTGGGAATTCTCTTCAGGTTCCATTTCAAGTGCCTCTGGAGGTCAATGTTGTTCTTATTGGTTTCGATGGACATGGAGGGTATAGATACCCTTTGAATGGGCATAAGCTTGAAGAATTCCTAAAGCTGAGCTTCCCACTTCACAGGCCCTCTTGTTTTGAGACAGGGGAGCCAATTGATATCGAGCACCATATTATGTACAATGTTATAGCGGTAATGCTTTATTTCAGATGATAATGTATTTTTTCACAACTATTTTTTCCTATTCACATCCAGTGCTATTATTAAAACACTTCATTAGGCTGGACAACCAGAGCTGATTTCTCTTGAGAAGTCACTAAAGGAGGCAATGCAACCTGCAGGAACTGCAAGAGAGGTAACCAGAAATATATTAGTTTCCTATACAGTGCTAATTAACTACTGTTTAGATCAAAACTGGCACAACACATGAGCTAACCATTTTGTCCCTCAGAGTGAATATGGTCGGGAATTCCCTCTGTTTGAGGTAGAAGCCACTACAGTAGAGCCAATATTTCAGAGGCTATACTCATTCATTTTTGACATGGAGCCTGGTAATTCTGCAAATGAGATGGATAGGCCTGTGCCTGTTGCAATATTTGTTGTTAATTTTGATAAGGTATAGGGACTCGCTTCTAACCCTATTTGTTTCCCCTCTTATTATATTGGCTGCTTCCTGTTTGTATTCTGATACCTGCATTCAAATTCTAGATTATAGAAAGCATGATTCTTCATGACAATATAGGAGTCAAGATGAAATATTTGCAATCTTCCTGTATTTTATAGGAAACAGTATACGTGAAGTTGATAACCCTACTGGAATACATTAAGACCAACTGTTCTTGGGCATTTATAAGGAAAAAACAACCAGTGGGAAAATGCATCTTTAACAAGATGTGAAACTCTCACCTTTTACAGATTCAAGTCTAAGGCTATTTCCTCCATTGAAACTTATTTGGACTCCTCAAAAGACATTATTTAGATAGTCATGTAGTGCACTTAACCTTCTATAACATTTGGGAAGTGTCCAGAGATCATTCCTGACAGACATTGATCAGAGCTCAACATCCTTACTAAACTCAGGAGAAAAACTAGTGCTCCCAAACTTCATCTTCCTATCGAATGCTTTTGAGAATTGTAACTAATATAGTACAAGTTCTCCTTTGCAGGTTAGAATGGATCCTCGGAACAAAGAAGTTGATCTTGATAGTTTAATGTATGGTACAATTGGTGGACTAACAGAACAAGAGCTTAAAAAGCAAGAAGCAGATTACATCTACCGGTACCGGTACAATGGTGGTGGAGCAACTCAAGTTTGGCTGAGTTCTGGAAGGTGATAATTGTTCTAATCTGCTGCTTTTTTGTTACAAGGAAGCTCCTCTGCTTCTCTATCAAGAAGCCACATTTTAAATCGCCACTAGAAGCAAAGAAAATAATTCCCGTGTGGCCACATGATCGGTACAGGAGTGATCCAAATAGTAGTCTCGAGAAACACAACACCACCTCCATTTTAAGCTATTGGTTACTTCACTGTAACAATTATGCACTTGCGTTTGCCAATTCATGTTTTGTGATTCACATGTCCCTTTTCTGTATCTCGATTTGTAGCTGTGAACCACCACTCAGTTACCAACTATATTTAAAAAACATAGATGTATTTGTTCTATAACTCTTAACACATTTAATTTGTACTTGCACGTCCTTTTTTTTATTTTCAGTTTTAAACTTTTGCGCAACTATAAGGAAAAAACACAAGATGATCAAATGGCCACATTAAGTCACCTCCCTTGTTACTTCATTAAATTCCTTTACCTCCTAAACCAGCCATTGTGACCAATGAACTAGGAGACTGAGTCTTGTAGATTGTTGCACATACTAAATGAGGTAGAGACACTTTAGGAAGATGTAGGTACGTCTCTTCTTGAATCCTATAACGTCAAATAAAAAAGAACACCTTTCCACTCCCAAAACATCAAATGAGAAAGAACTGGGGAGTATTTGTTATTAATTAACATCTCGTTTGCACTGTGCAACATGAGTTAGGTTCCACCAAATAAACAGTGTAAATCCTTCTCTTTTCTCTCAATTCATGGAAATTGTAGGAATTTTATTTTCTTTATATTATCATCGGTTTTCAGGTTTCAGCACCTCAGCGGTTGCCATGCGGATTGGTATTTGTAAAAGTAACTGAAGTTCAGATTTATTTTATGCTATTGCAAAATACAGAAACTTAAGAAATATGCAGAGGGAGGGAGGGAGGGGATGGGCAAATTTCAGTATACTGGACAGGGTCGAGATAAGAACAAAAATGAGAATCAGATGCTAGTTTACATGGCTCATTGAATTGTATACCGTAGATCATTTCACTTTGGAGTTGTTTTCCTTTATGACGCACTAGGATTGCTCAAGCAAGTTATGTATGCTCTAAACCCCCACTGTGTTGGTCTTTGCAGATTTGTTGTAATAGATCTTTCAGCAGGCCCTTGTACATATGGGAAAATAGAAACCGAAGAAGGCAGTGTCAGTTATAGGTCAATGCCACGGCTATCACAAATAATCTTCCCAAGAGGACTTGCTGGTCCAAGTGCTAGTTCAACACAAGATATTTTCATTGGGCAGCTAGGAGGTTTAATTTCAACTATCATTGAGCATGTGATAGCTCCTGATATAAGGTATTTTTAGAAAATAGAAGTTTCTTTTTCCGCTCAAAGTTTCTTCATAATTTGATTTATGACTGAAATGATCAAATGTCTTATCTTGATCTGGGGAAGCAATTGGCTATGTGTGGTGTTCGCTTTTCAGCGTTCTTTTGAAACCAGGAGTTGAACCGAAGTACTGAGGAATCTCCGATGTTAAAACACCTTACTACCTTGTGCCCCGTTGTCTTCAGTTCCTCAGGCATATCTGTTTGTTTGTTTACAGGCTAGCTAGGTCACTCTTTTGACTCTTGATTGTACTTTTATGTCAATAGTTTATCACCTATCCTAATAAAGTATACATTGGCATCTTGTATTTGTTTTGCGCAGTTCAACAACAAAGCTAAATTTGCAAAACAGGACAACAAGTTAACAAGTTATATATGAAGCGCAAAATTGTGCTAGCATAATCTATGAATGGGTAGTTTAAGTGTTATATATATTTTTCTGTAATTCTAATGGTACCTTTTTTTTTTCCTTGAAATCCAGATTCCAAACTGTTGACATGACAGTTAGGTTGCTTATACCTATTATTGTGCTACAGAACCACAATAGGTACAACATTCTTCAAGCAGGCCATAACTACAGCATAGATGTTCAAGCTATAGAAAGGGAGGTTAGTTGACTTTTTTTGCATGGCTGCATGAGTAAGTTTTTACGTTCTGAAGCTACATTAGTTCATAACCTTATTATTGGTTTGTACTTCTATCCATGCACTAGTGAAGACTTCAGAGTGTTTGTTTGGAACATCGTATATCCATTGTAAAATTAAACTGTGTGAAACAGACAGTCCTCATTAACAATTTAACATGCAATAACATCTCAACTCTCAGGAGTGTCTAGGAAAATTAGGGATAAATTTGGAATTTGGAAGAATTTCCACGCTAAAAATAATCAACAAATCCGTTTGCATGTATCAGACGTGCAGTTCTGCAAAGAGGAACATGGGGAAAAAACTATTAAATTAAATATATACATATACCAGTTACAAATAACTACTCCTGAGCTCAGATGCAAGCAAAGCTTTCCCAATCAGTATTAATGGCAGCATAATTTATCATCACTGCTGCCACAGAATTCATAATGCCAAAAGTATATAATCATCAATGCCACTTACAAGGAGTAAAGTACTTGTGGCAAAGGCAAGCAAGTTGTTTTCTTTTGTCTTATGGTTCTGATCAGAGAATTAAAAATTGCAAGTAGAGACTAGATAGTAACAATCTGCTGTCTTGTTAAAATTAATCAAATTATGAGCTAACCTGTTACATTTACGAAGCTGAGGATCATGCGGTCCATATCATGCGGTCCATATTAGCTGAAAAAGAATCAGTATTGTTAAATGACTTAACCTATTTTCTGTCCGACATATTCCAGATCAAAATATGTTTGTGCTAGTTTTGTAGAACTAAGGAGCACTCATGGTTTGTTGATCAGTGGCCACAGAGTATATATAAATCTGTTTTCTTTGAACTTGTGAGCTGGATTATTACATCCATTATGCATCCTCCAAATATTCTTAGGATTTCACCTATTTCAGGTAAAAAAGATGGTTCATCCTGGGCAGGAGGTAATAATAATTTCTGGATCGCATGCGCTGCACCAGCACGAAAAGTTAGCTGTTGCAGTTTCCAAAGCAACGCGTAGCCATTCTCTTCATGAAACAAAGACTGATGGTCGATTTCATGTCCGTACCAAAACATACTTGGATGGAGAAATACTCAAAGAGGTTTGTTGGATTTTGGCTTCATCCAAATGCTCATGTTTGAATTGCAGAGAATATTTGCAATAATTGGTATCTTATTGTACGCTTAAAACTTGCGCTTAAACGAAACGGCACTTGTTGCAATCTTCATGTATTTCTATTGTTGAAAGACCTTCATCCAATTTTCATATTTAGCAGATATTAATACAGTTGAATGAGAACTTGGCACATAGAGAAGTACTATACTTGAATTCACGTGACTGTTGGCAGTATCTTTCATATAGATGTTTAATCGGATAAAATCAAGCATAATTGTATGGTTCATAATCTTCAACTTCTGATTATGTATTTTTGAAATGAAAAAGGATTAAATGAAGTGTGAGAAAACAAACATGTTCTCACCAATTGTAAAAGGCAATCACCATAATGAATGCATTACTGAGCTTTCATGGAATAAAACCTGAAGCAGCTTCATGAAGATGGTACTAAATAGGAGAATCGTAAAGATGGGTCCAAAATTCTTCTTTCATCTTAAATTTCAAATGCAGCACTCCAATATCGTGCTCTCAACTTGTACAGGAAATGGAGCGCTCTGCTGATGTGCTGTCTGCTGGTTTATTAGAGGTTGCAAATCCTTCTCTCTCGAGCAGATACTTCCTGAAGCAGGTGTGAAATGCCCTGCAAGCTGTTTCATGAGTCCCTATACTAGATATTTTGAATTTTTATATGGAAGTCGTTATGGATTTTCAATTGTGATCTTTTGGTGTCGACTACAGCACTGGACAGATGAACAAGATGATGTACAAGATTCTATTAAGAACAAGCCTTTATGGGAATCTTACATGCCCAGAAATAAGAAAGAAAAGAGAGGAACTGGAAAAAAGAAACATGGAAATCTTTACAGAACTTATGGAACCAGAGTGATCCCCGTGTAAGCAACACCCGCACCTTTCTCTCCCACACAGTGCTACCATTCTACCCCTCCTTGGAAAATGTTGCACATGATCTTAATAAATTCAAAATCAATCTATCATGCCACACAATTTCAAGTCTAAACAATGATCTAGAAGTTCGTATTTTTTTAATAAACCAACAGTTTTGTATTATCATTGGCCGATGTCGATGCTGAACTTCTCATGGAAGAGGAAAGTCTTGTTTGGACAAGTAAAGATGTTGTTATTGTGCTTGAGCATAACAATGAAAAGATTCCTCTAAGGTATGTTAAAGTTTCTGTCAGACAAAAATGTTGTATGGATTCTTGCATGTACTGCATGGTTCAAGTTGCTTCTATCTTTATCATCCCTTTGATGTTGCAGCTATGTGTCAGAAATGACTAGGCAGTTTGCCCTTCCATCTCTCGCACAGCGCCACATCTTGGCTGGTTTGGCTTCAGCAGTTGGAGGTTTAAGTGCACCATATGAAAGGGCATCGCATATTCATGAAAGATCAATGGTGAACTGGCTGTTGGCTGCAGGCTGTCATCCTTTTGGACCATTCTCAAACTCCTCACAAATCAGTCAAATTCTTCAGGATGTTGCACTGGTAATGTTATCAGCAATAATTTTCCATTTTCCTGAAATCAACAATAAGAGAAGTGGGAAAGGGAGACAGGGAGGGCAGTGCTCCTATGTCGAAGTGACCCTTCAGTAGAACAGCTATTCATGCTTTCTAGGTTTGCACAATGCATAGGAACACAAACTGACAAAAATGGAATCCAAACTACGTCCCTCATTGCCTGTGTCCCAGTTTTACCAATTACTTTCAAATTTTCCCTGCTTACTGATTAGGTGCAATGTAACTTGGGTATGCAATATGAATCCAACAATTATTGGTATTATGCTTACTGCATAATCATCAGCGCCAGCATTTTTAATGCTTTGATATTTCATTTGGCTTCCTTCAGCCATTACGTGATATCCATTCTGTACTAACTCATGTTTTTAATGTGTGTAGAGAACTACAATTTATGCTCAAGTCGATGCTGCTCTTCACAAAATAAGAGACACGTCAGAGGTCCTTCCACATGCAATTTAGCTTGTCTTCATTTGCTTATTTTGTCTAAATGCACAGAAATTATAACTGTTGCCTGTGATTTACTGCAGTTCGTTCAATCTTTTGCATCAGAGTATCTTAAGACACCATTAGGAGAGCTTGTTAAAGGTAATAAAAACAAGTCCGGTACTGAGTTATGGGTAGAGAAATTCTATAAGAAGGTAACCACCCTGCCGGAGCCTTTCCCCCATGATCTTGTTGAACGGTTGGAAGAGTACCTGGATGTAAGTATATGTTTCATATATTGCGTTAGTGTACTTTCAGCATGAGGGTGTATCTGTTCTCATATTTTCATCTCTTTTTTGTAGAGACTTGAAGGACAACTTGTGGACTTGTCTTCCTTACTGTATGACCACCGTCTGGTGGATGCATATCAAAATAGTTCCGACATCTTGCAAAGCACCATATTTACACAACAGTATGTTTATATTGAGATGCTTGATTTCGACCTGGCTCATTATTTTGTGCTGACGTACTGGAATTCATTGTTTAGTTTTTGTTTCGTTTAATTGTTTCTACCTTTTGTTTTTTGGTGGACAGGTATGTAGAACGTGTTCTGTCTAGCGAGAGAGACAGGATGAAGTGCTGTAGCATTGAATATAGTCATCCAAAGCAATCATCCCAGGCTTTTGTCTATGGAGGGATTCTTCTGGCTGGATTTCTTGTGTACTCGCTGGTTATTTTCTTCTCTTCGCCAGTTCGCTAATTCACGTAGGACTAGATGAAGAAAGTTGTGGATTCTTATGGTGACGAGAATTTAGATCGTTAAACTTGCGGCTGATGGTAAGCTAGGTACGTCTGTGCTGTCAATCTGCACGAAGGCATGATGGAACACTGTTGTACATGAGGGCCTCGGCACAGTTTGTCTAGGAGGGTTATTTTTCAATACATTAGCGGTAGGCAGCCCAATACATGTAACTGACACGTATTTGTTAGTGATATAATCTAGAGGAGAGTCCACATAGGAGCTGGTGCAGGCGATGTTTTTGTCTCTCCCTTTTTCAACATGTTACTGCAAAGCTGACGAAAACCTGATTTGTTAATAAAAAACCCCAGGTTCATGACGACTAGCCACCGGAAGCGTTGTGACGGACCATGAGTGCGACGGCAAGTGGTGGCTCAATTTCGTGACAAATAAGTCTGAAATTGTTAAGAATTTTCGAAGCATGCTCAAAATTTCTGAAACATCACTTCCCTTAAGCATGGCATGTGTGATTTTTGTGAAACTTGTCTGAAATATTTTTTGAACTTGCTAGCGTCAATTTTTGTAATGTTTTGCCGAAACTATACGGAAGAGAATGAAACCAATCAAGATTTTCGGGAGCTTGCATTTGAAATTGGTGGTTTCAGTTTTGAACCCTGAAACTCGCCTTCAAATTTGAAGTTCAATTTTGCAAACTCGAAGCCTAATTTTCCTTTTCGAGACTTTGCCCTTTCAATAGCAAGGTCCTACTTAAACCAAAACAATCATCTTTCGTTTTTGTGTGAAAAATAAAACAGAAACCTGGAAGTCACAGTTCCGTTTTCCCTCCTACATCTCATTTTTTAAGGATATTTGAGATTATTGGGTGTGTTGCGTAATTGCATGAAACAATAGCAGGTACATAATCTTTAGCCAGAAGGCAAAATCAGTATGTAATGACAAGTTTACAAGAAGGTATCCGCGGCATCCGCCTGTGAAGAAAATCAAATGGAGGTATACTGACAAAGTCTAACAACACGCAGCGTCGAGATAACCGCGTACGTGATCATTTTTTAAGTCTCAACACTAGCATATAATCTGTAGTATTTGCACGTACATTTAAATACACATCCTATATATACATACTTACCTACTAAGACGTATATTATACCTACAAACTATATTCACACATATCTATTAAAAAGACTTACAAAGTCTCAAACTCCGCTAGTGACGGATATATCATCTTCCTATTGTGATCCACATACATTTGAGACAGAACGAGCTGAGCTCGGTTCGCCGCACGCGATCATCTGCTTGACGTCTCGGAACAGGCAGGCGAAAAGCTGCCGGTCGTAGTCCATGGTCGTGAACTGTACCACGTGGTTGAAGTGCGCCACGGCGTCGTCGTCGGCCAGCATGCAGTGCATGATCCCGCACCGGCGGAGCACCTCCGCGAGCTCACCAGCGACCCGACCAGCGCCACGAACCCCGTCACCAGGTTGCCCCCCTCCAGCTGCCGCGCCGCGCGGCCGCCTCCCTGCTCGAACGCCGCCAGGTTCGCGAGCAGCACCTCGGCGCCCTCGTCGATCACGTTAACGTTGGCATGTGCAGGAAGCCGTACCGAAAAGCTCACGTCGAACATGTCTCGCGGGGTCGCCTTCCGTTTGAATGTGACGCTGGTCTCCTCCATCTTGGCCGCCGGTGAGATCATCGACGTCAGACGACCTTTGCCTACTGCGGATCACAAAAAAGGATGTAGGTCCATGTATATGTTGCAAAATACAGTATGTTTTGTTTTCTATTCATAATTCACATTAGTTAATTATTACCTGTTGTACAAATGAAATGAGCCTGGAAAATGAAAGAAGGGATAACATGTGTTGGGAGTGGTTTACAGCGCAGTTCGTATTAGTCATCCGTATTCATCAATCCCCATCAAACATGTCAGACACGTACTTACGGTCGAGCTCAGCGAGAGATGTCATGGAAAGGACCGGTAAAACTGTTCCAAGCATGGACGTGATTAGGTAAGCATTTTTTTAAAGAAGAGAGTTTTATTAACTTTTATAGTTATATCAAGATAATATAACTATATAGAATACATCTGAACATATGCACGTAGCCAAAAGACAAGAAAAAAAAGCTAAGAATAAAGCTTGTGAGAGTTTCTCGTATCTATGGGTATTGTGCTCTGCCAACCAAACCGGGTGAAGCTCTCTAGCCACTCTCTTTAGGCACACGCATGCCAAAGTAATCAGTACATGTTACTTCTGTCATTACATCACAGATCACCAATGAAGCTAGTATGTAGTAGTAAAATTAATTTATAGAAGATAAAAGAATGATTTCTTATTAAAAACAATATTATTCTTGCATAACTATAGGAACCAACTGAACATGGCCATCGTCAGCAGTACATAGATTTTCAAAACTTTACTAAAACCCTAAAAACAATTCTCGAACATATTCAGTACACTTTGTGATCAGTAAACATTTGAGAATAACAAAACTATGAACCAACAGGCGAATTGATAACCGAAGAGGTGATTAATCATCTCTGGTTCGTGACAAAAACAGCAGTTCTGATCTCTTACTATTGTCTTTTATTTAGGTAGTTCTTTAATAGTAAATTCATTTTTTTTCTTTGAAATTACTGCCATCCAGAAATTCAATATGATTTTAAAAAAATCAATATGGTGAAGCTGTAGCTGTGTTTGTATTCTTCTCCTCAAGTGCAGAGCATGATCTACCAATGGAAAATGCCTATTTTGGACTACGAAGGAAAATGAGACAGTTGGGTTGGGTCCTAAACCTGTCTCCCCAAAAGATCTACTCACGTCGCAGGCCACATGTCTAACTGAATCTCTCTCCACATTGCAACCTACTAACCTACGCAACAACGGATCAGAGAGCTTAGAAAAGGCAATTTGCTACATGAGCCAATGTAGCTTGCGCACAAAATTGACCAAGCGACGACACTGAAGGGCGGTCCACCGCGGCAAATTTGACCTTCAGATCCACCGGCACAGCGCCGACAACCGCCTGGACGGCTTCCCACCGAGAAATGACGCCACCAAAATATACAGTAATATGAATCTACAAGTCCAGATAAACAGAACCCTGCCATTATTTACTGTAATAATTCTGCTGTTTATAGACGTACTATAGCACATAATCTGATGTTCCAGATCTAATGGTTCGAAAATACAAATGCATACTGTTTATCAGGTCCAGGAGAATCCGCCCCCCGGAACCGTGCCATGATGCTCACCAGCTCCAGCGCCTGTAGCTCCAGCGCCTGTAGCTCCAGCACGAGGTCGAACCGTACATAAGGCGAGCGCTTGCAGCCGTGCATGCGCAGTGGCCGGTAAATAAGTTCCTGGACATCAGTAGCGCACGGTGATGCAAGGAGTTCAAGCTCTGCACCGCTGCACCAACAATCATGTGGACTGTGTCAACATTTTCATGCTAATCCTTCTAGTTGACTCTAAATGGACCTCAAAACATGACTCCATTCGTGTAAATGGACATTTCTCTGCTAGTACTTTCTTTGGCAAAGAAATGTTCTCTTTTTTATCTGGTGAAATGAATAACATCAAGCAATTCAAATTTCGGAACACTTCCTTCTTTTCAGTTTGTAAGGAGTCCATGGCAAAGAAGTCCATTGTAACAGAACCATGACTACTTTCAGACTACAGTACTAATTTTTTTGAAAGAACGACTACAGAGCTAATGGCGCAGTTTACTTGCAAACATATACTAACTTCTGTTGGGTTGAGATCAGGATTCATGTTAAAGCATTCATCAAATTTTAGGGAATGTTACACATGTATTGCACTCTTCCTAGCACTGAGACGAATATTTTGGTAGATGAATCACTGGAAAATGTAGGCATCAATGACGCAGCCTGCGACGATGGCATCAGGCTGCCCGGATGATGAACCACCAGCCACAACTTCCTCACTAGATTTAAAACGATCAAAGGAGATAAAAGGGATCACTAAAAATCAGAAAAGGAGGAAGACAATGGCAAGACCTTATTGTTCGAGAGGACCTGCAAGAATGGCTACAGCGTGCACCATTCCCCTCCACTACTCTCTCGTATTGATTCCTAAATATCTAAGACACCAAATGAATAAAACCCCAGAACATAGTGCAGCGAAAACTGATTCGTTCTGATTCCTAAATCTCCAAGACACATGGATAAAACCAAGAATAAGTGCAGAGATAACCGATGCTAAAGTGAATAAGATATGGGAAGGTCGGTAAGCGGAGAGCCCATTGAGAAAGAGGGCAAGCCGACCAGTTTTTCTTCCTCGTTAATTTGGCTGCAGCCGAATCTGGCAAATTCAAGACGAGGGCAAAGAAATGGAGCCCTAATCTTGGTACATGCAGCCTTAACAATTTCATTGAGAAGAGTAATAATCTGGTTTTCGCATAAAGCCTACTGCGGTTTTCGTATGTCAGACAGTGCTTTCTAGGCAAGTGCATCTCCATCAAAACGCAGCGTATTTCACTGCTCGGAGCCCAGTGCATTTCATCATCCACAAGATCTTAAGTCGCAAAACATCCGTGACCGATATAGTAAATCGAAAAAAGGGAAAGAAAGCGAGGCGATCGAAAATCATGCTTTTGATTTACATCAAGGAAGAAAATTGTCAGGTCTCAAAGATTTCATGCCATCACGGGACTCAAACAGAACTGGATCGAGCACAAGAAACAAAGCAGAGAAAGAATCGAACCGAAATCCGGAAGAAACTTTGTTTGCGGTGATATCTTGGAGAATGTTATTCGCTGCGCCTCACGCTTAGCAGTAGGCAAAGCGACTCAAAATCTCCGGCAATCTCGCCCCTCTGGAAAATTCGAGCCCCGGAGAGAAAAATCTGAGGGATCGACTCATCAAGGGGCTCGACCTCGAGTCTCATCGGATTTCTCACGAAATCAAAACACCAAAAAGGGATCAATCAAAACCAAGAAAAGATGGGAGAACAAAACTGCTGGGATTTCCTTACCCATGGCGGCGCTGTGGTGGAAACCTCGTCGGCTCGTATCTCTGGCTTTATAGCGGTCGAGGTTACGGTGTCTAGGGTTTTCAGGGCATTTTTTTAGCGGGCCGTGTGTTAGTGATCTGTTTGGGCTGGTTTATGAGCAGATTCGCACTCGGCCCTTTCCTTCATGGACCAATTGATTCCTTACCCGGTTACCCCTTGGGCTAGCTTCGCGGCATGCCATTGCCTCCGAGGTAGCTTGGTCACTTTATTAATTATCTATCGCGCTAGCTAGATTTGGATGTTCAGAAGCTTCGTATCGCATCAGATGTAACCAATATATTGCGTTACATTAATGAAGGAAGCCACTGCCGGTATAGCTTTATCCTGAAGGAGATTGAAAATTGACAGTCCTGCTTCTACGAAACCACTTTTGTTCATGAAGAAAGAAATTCGAACAAAGAAGCGTATCAGCTTGCTATGACCGCTCTTTTTGTTAAATCATGGTCCTCATGTTTAGCTCTTGAGCCGTTAGACTACCCTTTTATGTTAATCAATAAAGTGACCACGTTACTAAAAAGTAGTGGATGACTGTGACTGGAAGTGTGCAAGGTGAGTGCATTTTAGAACGTTTCCGTTTATCTCATCAACGTACAAGATCTATCTAGATTTGGTGAAATGACACTAGCGTTGCCAAATTCATCTCCAAAAAAGGGCATGTCATCTCCCTCCGCTCACGAACCTCCGCTCGCCGCTCTCGGTCGACACCATGTGAGCATGTCATCTACCTCGGTCATATGGTGAGTCCCGTGACAACAGGGACGTACCAAAATCGACTTGGCCCCGTTTGAGGGATGTCGCGTAGCAGATGGCAAGCGATTGTCTCCAAGCAAATGGCGGGCCTGGATCACTCACCATCCGCCAGGTGACCAAGTTGCCACGTCGCGTCCTTCTCCTCCAGGCATATGTGCCTTTGTTCTCTTTCTTCTTTTTTCTTTTTTGAAGCCTTTGTTCTCTAAAGCATTCGACAGTTCGCTGGCGTGAAATGAAAGCTGTTTTTTCGACCGTCGGTATTGGAGCGTCGGGTTCCACTTCCATATAAATCGGAATTCCGGACTTCTGTTTCCGCGCACCAGCACTGCCTAAACTGGAACTCGGAATCCGGTAATGGTAAGATCCTGATGTCTAGAGCACTACGTTTAATAAGAGACATGTTTGGTAAAGATCTTTTTAATTTAAATTTTATAGAAAAATAATTTTTTTAAGTGATTACGTAAGTTAAAAGTGATTTTTTTGATAAATTTTATGAAAGAAACGATTATGTGAGGAGGTAAATCAGGAAAAGCTGATCTTTTTAGCTCTTAATATTTAGTTCATTTTAAAAAATCATATTCACATAATCACTCTAAGAGCTAAAGGTTGCAAAATAACATTTGACATAGCTCATACTGATTTCACTCTAAGAACTAATTTAAAAACTCTACTAGATAAACCCTAGTGCATCCATAATACAGATATATAGTCTCATAGAGAGAGAATATACGAGGGATCAATCCATAAGAGAAACTCCAATCGAACTCTAAAACGATGAAAATCGATCTCTAACCGATCCCTATCCGGCCCCCTTTCTTTCAAGAGCCCCTAAATCTTCTCCCTCATCCCCCATACGTAGGGGGTCGTAGTCGAGCCCCTATCCGTGCACAGCCCATCGCTGGCCCCCTCCTGTGCCGCCACGCCCGCGCACAGGCCCGACGCACGGCCCCTTCCACGCCGCTGCGCCCGCACAGAGCACCTCTCAATATGTAGTCACATAGAGAGAGAATATACAATGGAAAGTGGATAGAGATGATGGTTGATGAGTTGAGGTGTTCCAAGTTATATACATTTATGTTGATGATCTTAGTATATGAGGGTATAGTTGCTAGGTTGTAGTTGCTCATACTTGAGTTGAAATCGCTTTTGCATTAATAGTTCATTTAATCTTTATGATCGATTCTTTGCTACACATCCATAAATGTATTCTCCTTAGAGTCGGGTTATTATATGTACATATTATGGATTAAGTCTTACGAGTAACTTCGTACTCACGCTGCTTGTTTTCTTTCCAGGTGAAGATGGGTGTCGGCTGCTCAAATCCCACCAAGAGCGGTGTGATGGCGAGTAGTCGCCATACTACTAATAACCCTGGTTGGTTACCTTGTGGGCAAATAGCACCACAGGTCATCATTTTATTTCCAGATATTTTTTTCCGTTGCGATTTATGTATAGATATTTACACTAGAAAACACTTATCCTTTTTATTTCATTCAGCTTGTAATCACTTGTAATCTTGTTTAACTTAATGTTGTGATATTCATATTGTAAAGGTATGTGTGGGTAGTATCTCCCCTGAGAATTACCAAAGCATATATACCGGGACTGCTAGAGTTAGATTCGTTTTAATCATTCGTGGCTATAATCGTTGTGGTGAGATGTAAGTCAGCACATGGTGCTTCTAGAGGCAGACGCGGGCTAGCCCTCATCTTATTAAAATGATCTCTCTAATGATTAATTTAAATTTAATTTGAACGAGTCCTTACAAGAACAGTCAAATATGCAAGAACAAGTAGAAAAATATTGGGATTAGACCTACTTTGGACAGTAACCTTAAAAATTGTGGCTACGTTTTTCAAGGCTAAACTATTCTAGTTCAGAATTTGGCCTCGCAACACAATCCCTCTTCTATGCCTACAAAATACTTCCCAAAACTTCTCAACAACTATTCAAGTAACTATGACGATTCTGGATCCAATGATTTGCGCAGAACTTACTTGTGTAGGTTAAATTCAAACCAGCTGAGTGAAACAAAGCATTTTGTTAGTACTTCCCATTTCCCAATTTCTATCTTTAGAAATTGTTTTTGAATCCACTTCCCAAGTTCTTAAAGTGATGGTCACCAAAAAAATTCTTAAAGTGATCGGGTCATTCAGAGAACAAGTATTCTAACTCTAACCTAGCTTCTGATGTAAGTAAGTATGCCCACACTTGACGTATAATAATAATCATAGACTAGTTTCTTAACGGATCTTGAACAATAGTGACTAAAGGTCATGTTGCACTTGCACCTATGTACCAGCACAGGAGCACAATATGATTTGAGGAATATTAATAGTATTGATCGTATCTAAAGGAGCCATGAGCTCATCAGGAGCACAATATGTTAGATGAAAACTACTTAACAAAGCTAAGCAAGGAAACACTGCAACCATGAACTACACAAACCCCTCAATCCTCTTCAGATATTTCGAAGAGATAGTTCAATTTGATCGTACTGAATCTCCGGTGAGGTCTTGCTATTCACAATACAAATTAGAAAGCATATCTACGAATCCTCGAAAGTGCCATGTACCAGCATTCCAAACAAATCGATAACTAGAACAAAACAAACAAGAATGCATTGCACAACGTACAGAAAGAAGCAAGAAAGCGGACCAACCTCGATGGCGAGGGAGTTAATGAGGAAGTAGGCGAGTCCCATGACGGAGGCAAACATGGCGCACTCCACGAGTCATCATGTCCTCACGAGCACTTGAAAGGATTGAGATGTTGTGTAGAGGGGGGTGAATAGGCGTTTCCTTGTAATTCAAACAAACTTGCAATGGATTACTTAAAAGCGAAGTTTCCGTAAATTTTACAGAGCGGAGCCTCCGCACTTTTACGAGCCTTTCGTAAAAACAGAGGCAACTCGAATGTAAACTACGTCTAATGAGTTCTAGCTCAAACCAAACAAGGAGATATGCGTCTGGAGGTGTCCACAAAGTAGATCCACAAAGCACATGCACTCACAAGTACGCACAACCAAGTAGATCTAGTGGAAAGCACAAATCAAAGCAAGAACTCAAAGGTAAACAAACTGAAGTGGAGTCACAAAGATTTTTTTCCCGAAGTTCAGATTCACCATCGTGAATCCTACGCCTCCATTGAGGAAGCTCCAAGGAGCTAGATCTCTTTCAACCACTTTTATCTATCTACTAGCTTGATCTCTTCCCTTGTGGAGGTGAGATAGATCTTTACAAACTTTTCCACGGCTCAACACAAGTACGGGAGCTCGTCGGGCGACGCCTAACCGTCTAGGAGGCTTCACCTCTAATAGTAACAAATGCTTCATGAATTTCTTGACAAAACCCACAAGTGCTCAAGGATGGATTGCGCTCTCTTGTGCTCTCAAACACTAATCTCTAAACCCAACTCCTTTTCTCACAAATCACGCACACACCTCACAAAGAGGGGTTAGGAAGAGCTCTATAAGTCTTTGCCTTAGTTGTGGATGTGAGGAACACCAACACCCCCTCCAAATGAAGGAGAGGGACCCCCACACAAGAATTAACTGTTACAGTCAGAAAGGTACGGAGTCACTACAAAAATTTGCGGACCCTTCGAACTCTAACACAACTAGCCGTTGTTTAAAAAAACTAGTCGTTAGACCTGAAATTTGCGAATCCTCCACAAAAAAATGTGGACTATCCAAAAAAAGTGCAGACACTCTGTAGTTTAACAGAACAGTCCAGGTCACCGTAGTGAAAAAACTATAACTTTTTGCTACAAACTCTGATTTCGATGATCTTGGACTCTACAGAAAGCTTATTCGGAGTGCTATCCATCTCAACCAAAAACAAGCTCTAAGAATACCATATGTAAGTGTTGTGACACATGTTTCTCTCAAGTTAGTACTTGGGTTTGGTTAGTTTTAGCATCGGGACTTGTCAAATCATTCTATATCGCATCCCTTTTGATAGAGCTTCATACCTATACTCAAAATCAAATATGAAATATATTTCAACCTCTCGAGCTTGGTCAACTTCAACTTGCCACTTCTTTTAAATTTTACGTCATGACGGTGCAACTTTTTCTTGTCTCTCGTCTTGAGCACATCATCCTTGAGCTTGTGACTTAGGAATCTTAAACACATATGGTCAAGAATCAACTTGACATCCTCAAGGCACCTTAAACCTTATTATTCAACAAGTATTTGATGCTTGACAACATATGACTGCTTATGGTCTTGATCAGTCCATCGGTGTTTACTTGCTCCTTCTCCATCGCATCAGTCCCTCGGCGTTTACTTGCTCCTTCTCCTTCTCGGATAAGTTGAACCAACCAACACTAGGAGGAGAAATACTCACATCTACAATCCGCTCGAATTGAGGACCCATGGCCTGAAAAATATACGCACACGAGTGAACCACAAAGACTAATTTGAACCATCTAACAAAAAAGGTTCTAAAGATACATCATCGATAGTCGACATGTTCTCTCAAGGCGGTTAAGCCCGAAATTGAGAGCCTCGGCTCTGATACCAATTGAAACGATCGAGATGTTGCCTCGAGGGGGGTGAATAGACGTTTCCTTGCAATTCAAACAAACTTGCAACGGGTTAGTTAAAAATGGAGTCTACGCATTTTTGCGGACCTTCCGCAAAAATAGAGGCAGCTCGAATGTAAACTATGTCTAATGAGTACTTACTCAAACCAAACAAGGCAATATACATCTGGAGGTGTCCACTAACAGATCCACAAAGCACCTGCACTTATAAGTATGCACAACCAATTAGATCTAGTGGAAAGCAGAAATTAAAGCAAGAACTCAAAGGTAAACAAACTGAAATAGAGACACAAAGATTTGTTTCCCGAAGTTCGGATTCACCATCGTAAGTCCTACGTCTCCGTTGAGGAAGCTCCAAGGAGCTGGGTCTGTTTCAACCGCTTTCCTCGATCCACTAGCTTGATCTCTTCACTCGACGTTAGGCCAATACTTGCTCCTTATCTATCGCATGGGTCCCTTGGCGCCAAGCCCTTTTCTTGCCCTTCTCCACTCACATAATCCTTCATAGCCAAATCATTTGCCACCCCTTCACTATCTTGTCATCTTGAATCACACATAGCCTCAAATTAACTATATGCATTCATTGAATTCCATTTCTTCAATAATATGATCTTTTCTTGAATATTTATTTTTATATCAATCTTGTGATCAAGCAAAGTTCAATGTTGACTTTTCCTGAATTGCTAAGCCTTTGATCAACTTTCTTCTTTCTTGATTAAGAATATTATCCATGTGACCAAGCAACCTATCATTGAAATTCCCTTTAATTTACCATTGCTCTTGATCACATATCTCTTCATCATCAATATACACTCATGTATTCTATTTCTTCAACTTAATCTTCATTTCAATATCTTTCTTCATATTGATATTGTGACCAAGCAAGCTTCCATATAAACTCTTCTTGATCAACTAATCCTTTGATCACTTGTCTTTTTTCTTAATCAAGATACCAATTTTGTGACTAAGCAAGATCTCAACTAAATCTTCCTTGATTTGCAAGGCTCTTGAAATACTAAGCCCATAATCACCTTTCTTCTTAGCGTTGCAATCTTGATCCATCTTTATGAACTTTCAATTTTTCCTTTGATTATGCAATCAAACAACCAATGAAACCATACAATTGCACTTGCATTCTTGTCTCTTTTGCACTTTTTAATCTTTGCTCGTCATTTTTTTACTTTTGCATACTTCATATGATATGAGCTTGACTTTGTCATTTGCAAGTAAAAACATATCCAAGCTCAACAAACTTATTAGTCATTTAATTATTTTATCATTGAACCACCAAAACCCACTAGGGGGGCCTAGATGCACTTTCAATCTCCTCTTTTTGTGATTGATGAAAACACAATTAAAGTTTACAAATGATTGAAAAAATAAGATTTTGAATCATACGATATAGAGAGCTCTCCCTAAATGTGTGCATTAAATGAATTTCAAATTTTATACTCAAATGCCAGATGCACATATTTAAGGTATAGTGTGGGAACTCCCCCTATATCTTAGCATCTGTAGGGTGTAAAAAATATCTATAAGGTGTGTGTGAACTCCCCCTATATCTTAGCATCCGTAAGGTGTGTATGAACAAAAATATATGTGATGTGTATGACAAGATATACACAACAACAAACCACAGATAATCTGCAATCAGATGCAGAGCCTCCGCAACTCAAAAAGTGTGATTCCTCTGTATAAAATTTACATACTCTCCGCAAATTTCACAGAAACTAAAAACAAACATCACAGCACAAAACATATGACCATATACTAACATGATGAGTGCCTTAGTTCATAAGCAAGTCTAGCGAGTTTAGCACACACCATGCAAATTTGAAAAAGAAACTTATATATCTCCTCCTTACCCCTTTAAATCTACGAATCAATATTTTCCCCTTATACTCTCCCCCAAAATCTCTCCCCCTTTGACATCAATCTCTAAAAATATCTTTCCATCAAAATGAAAAAATTAAGGTAAATAAGTGAAGGCAAGAGTGGCATAATGGTTTAGCATATAGGATGTCTACCATATTTGTTCTACCAAACAAAGTATGCAACACCTTAAGACAAGATTTTGTGAAATCAGCAAATTTAGCTCATACCTCACTTAGATGATATTTTTAACACGAGACAAACTCATATCATCATCATAACAAGAGGTGTCAATCAAATATCTAAATAATTCTCTAATCACCACTAAAAGAAAAACTCATGGTGTGATTCAAAATTTTGCATACACATGCACACACTAGCATGTTAGGGCCTAGATGCATAAAGGTAATACAAGAGTTCATGGAGTGATGTACCTTTGTTCTAAGCCTCACAATCTTCGTTTAGGTGAAGACAACCCAATTGCTTGTATATGATCAATTTTGAAACCCATATGCTATCTCCTTTTGATATCACCTTGATTTATTCACAAAGACAAGAGATATCATCAAATTACACAAGCTAGAGTTTCACATTTAGTGACCCTTTGAACATAGAAGGTAAGTGGATCGGTAAATAGTGAAACCTCATAACATAGACTAAATTCCCTATTTTTGATAATGCATACATATGTATATGGAAGACACGTACATATGCACTTTTGATCAATTAAGTCCAAACAAGGAAATTTAAGCTATATTATAGAGAGTAGCTATACAAGAGTTAAAAATGTAATCCAGTTGAAATCGAATGATACTTCTACCAATTTGTATTGAGTTAAAGTAGCATATATTTGAGAAACTACCTTGAGAAACTCATTCTCACCAAGAGACCACAAATTCACTAGAAGAAAAGGTTAGTCTCAAAGACACAAGACATAGGATAGGCTCTCTCCTTAATATGTTCATCGGGTACTTGAATTACTTGGGACAAGCACTTGATTTAATTTAGAGTATAGAGTAGTTTACCCTACATCTTGGTCGAGGCATAAGAAATTTACAAAATTAAAATTATACTAAGAAGCTCTTACCGCCACATAGGCATGTAGATCACCATATGATATAGGTAATTTTGATAATCCTCATATGATGCTCTTATCAAGTAAAGCTTCATTGATTTGAGTGATGAATTCCTTCACTTGAAGTCTTGTGGTGAACTTAAGTTTCTCTTGCATGTCTAAGCTCCAACTTGAATTCATAGTTCTTTTCCTTACCTAAAGTAACTCACAAGGAGAAAACAAGGTAAATTCATAAAATTTGCAAATTGTGAATTAGGAGTTACCATCCTCTGAAGATATGGTCATGAATGATCAATGGGATGATCTCTTGGATATTTGATGAGCTCTAGAGTGGAGGGATTGTATAGAAAACCAAATTCCTTTTTCTTCCTCCAACTCAGTCAAATCCAATTCTACGGTAGGAATCAGACCATGTGGTATTAAATCAGAGTACCCAGTTTATAAAGACCGGGACTGAAAGGACAATGACGTCGCCTAGAGGGGGGGTGAATATGCGTTTTTGCAAAAATTCGTCCCCTTTTACTGTTGGTCTAAACTTGCAGCGGAATATAAACTAATAGATTTTTCACAAAGAAAAATCTAAATATGCTAGGATCAACTAGTGCACAATCACCCTAAATAAGTGTGGAAATTACAATCCTAATGTGACAAAAATTACTCTAATCTAGCGAGAGATATGCAATAAAATTTAAATTGAAAAAGGCTGAAAATACTGTTTATATATCTGAAATTACTGTCCATCCGGATACTCCGGTGAAGACCGGAGTCTCCGGGTTGTACAGATCCGGAATCTCCGATAAAATCTGGATTCTCCGGTTCTGTACAGAATAGAGCTCGAAACTGAATAATAAAGATGGGTAGAGAGTTCTAGCTCAAACCAAGTGATGTCGTGTGTTACCGGAGATGATTTCAAGTAGATCCACGGAGAATCTACACTCAAATACACACAAACAAGTAGATCGAACAATATGCACAAAGATTTGAGCAAGAATTCAAAAGTAAAGAAACAAGAGAGGAGACACAAAATTTGTTTCCTGAAGTTCGGATTCACCACCATGAATCCTACGTCTCCGTTGAGGAGGCTCCAACGAGTCGGGTCTCTTTCAACCGCTTTCCTAGGTCCACTCTTGATTTCTTACTTTGCGGAGGTGAAATCGAGCCCTTCACAAACTTCCGTGGTAACCCACAACCTTGGGTGCTCGTCGGCGACGCCTAGCCGCTTAGGAGGCTTCACCTCCAAGAGTAACAAACACGACGACGAACTTCTTGCCGAGAACTCAAGTGCTCAAAATTGGATTTTAGCTCACTTGCACTCAATCTTCCAATCTCTCAACCCAACTCACTTTTCTTCTCAAATCACACACTAGAATGGAGTGGGAGAGGTTCTTTTAGCTCTAAAAAAGTGTTCTTTCGTGCCCCTTCAGCAGCCCTAAAAGATGGGGTGAGTGGGGTATAAATAGCCCACTCCAAAGAACTAGCCGTTACTGTTCTGACACACCTACCCCAGAGTATCCGGTGAACACCGGAGTATCCGATCTCAATTCCAAAAACAGCGTCAGAACGGTCACAAAATGTGTCAGAACTAGCCGTTATGCTCTTTTCTGGACTTTACCGGAGTATCCGGCCTACACCGGAGTCTCCGGTCAGCACTTAACACAGAAAACAGCCCTAGAGACTTCCCGGAGTCTCCGGCCACTTCAAGTACCGGAGTATCCGGACTTCACCGGAGTCTCCGGCCACTCCAGGTACCGGAGAATCCGGTCTTAACCGGAGTCTCCGAGTACAGCACAGCTGACCTCTGAAAAATGGCGATAACTTTTGATCCCGGAGTCTGATTTCGACGATTTTAGACTCTATGGAAAGCTTATTCAAAGGGCTACACATCTCAACTGAATTCATGACCTAAAACATATAGGATCAAACTAGAAACACTCCAAAACCCATTTTGGACACTTCCACACTTTCTGCTCCAGACTCTTAATAACAAACTCTCACTTTGTGTTTGGTTGGGAACTCTTGAGCACTGAGACACGACAATTAGCTCACGTTGCATCCCTCTTAATAGTGCAGCATACCTAGACTCAATTTCAAAGATAAAACACATTTGAACCAATTTGAGCCTTTTGAATACTTTCAAGTACCGCTTTTTACTTTCAAACCTTTGAGGGTTGCCAACTTCCATAAAATCTTCACTCCATTTATTCTTGATTCCTCATGTGATTAAAGCGAATTACTCATAGCTTCTTATAGCCTCGCACGGTCCATCGGTGCAAAGCCTTTACTCGCTCTTCACCACCGCCTTGGTCCTTCAGCGCCCAAGCCATTTGCTTGCCCTTCACCACGGATGGTCCATCGCAGCCGAGTCTTGCTTGTCCTTCACCGTCTTGCCATAGAAAACCACTTTGTATTCGACATCTTCAAGAAATTCATTTTATCAAATATGGAGTCCACTCTTTTCTTCACTCTTAGCATATATGATTTCAATTCAACTTATGACTTCTTATGGATCCTAACCCCAACTCACTCTCAAGCACAAAGTACATGGGTTAGTCCATAAAACCTAAATGACAACTTTTATACCTTAAGTTACTTGATCTCCATAAGTAACTTATTAGCCTTCATGAATATTATCAAATCTTCATATAGAACCTAACCCCACTCATTCTTAAACACATAACACATAGGTTAGTCCATAAAACTCTATTTACAAGTCATACCTTTAGTTACTTGATCTCCACAAGTAACTTAGCCTTCAAACTTATTGCTAATCTTATTTAGCTTCTTCTTCTTCTTATGAGCATCACTAAAATCTCAATGACTTTTGATGCAATTCATTGAACTCATGTCATTTCTCAAAGAATCCATACTTCATCATTTATGCATCTCCTATGGAATAACCTGGAGCTCATTCATCTTGATGCATTTTCAATCTCCCCATTTACTTAGAGCTCATGCATATCTCTCATCCATGCATCACCTATGGAACAACCTACTAACAAACTCAACACCATTGTTAGTCCATATGTATTGTCATTAATTACTAAAACCACACATAGGGGCTAGATGCACTTTCAAGGACCTCGTAGGATAATTTTGGAGCATCCAAAAATTCCTTGGTAACCATTACTCTTCCTTTGATACCTTCCTTTCTTCAACAAGTGAGACTATACAACATAAACTTGAAAAAAAAAACATTAGTCCCACAAAATATAGACTAAACTTCCCCTTAAGGTGTGCATACAAAAATACACAAAGTATACTCATGCACATTCTCAAAAGGAGGTCAAGAGAGAAGTTTACACTATATCTTAGTTCAAGCAAGCAAACTTTACCAAAAGAAAGGAAATTAAGGACTAGAAAGTAAAGGATGCATTCATGAACCTCAAACCTCATAATGAAGGAGATTAGATGATTTTATCCCACTACATCCTCATTGTTTGTCTGTCATGAAAATTCAACCCCCCCTTGATCTATTATTATCCCTTTTCTTCTTTTAATTTCATCCAACCAAGTGATCTTTTTCTTCTTACAACTTTACTTGCTTCAGTCCCGATTATAATCTCAATTGAGGTAACACCAATTGAAGATGAGTACACTTGAAGGGACCATGACTCATATATAAGAACTTTGAAGCTAACTTAAAAGTACTTGAAAGAACCTTGATGCAACACATAGAAAAGAGAAAGCATTAAAAGCGCAAGGGAGAGTTTCAGGAATAATGATCATTTGGATGTGGAAGGCAAGTGGATCAACTCCCCCTTAATGTAGTGCACACATATGATGGAAGGCAAGTTTATGTGCACCATTAGACATTTAAGTCACAAGATACAATGAAGTACTAATTAAAAGAGAGAGAATTTTACATACCTTCAAGGGTATTTTTCCCTTCCCATGAGACTAAACACAAATTTCACTTGTAAACAAATTAGTATCAAGATCACAAAACATAGGATAAACTCCTCCAAAATATCTGCATCCAAGTACTTGAATTTCTTGAGACATGCACGAATTCATTTAAGACTCAAGAGGAGTGTACCCTATATTTTGGACCAAAGTACAAAAGAGATTTTTATAAAAGAAAATACTTGTGCCAAGAACTACTTACAACTATGAAAGCATACAGAGTACCATAAGATGTGAATACTGATTTGAAAATTTACCATATATGAGATTTTATGAGTGGAACCCTCTAGAATTAAATGGTGTGCTCTTCCACTTCACTTGATCTTCACACTTAGCTTCTTTGGCTTGAAATTTATTTTATTCTTCAATGATGTGAGCCAAGTATTATCCATATATTGCTTGCTGTGGAAGATTAATATGATTCCAATCATGACATTTTACTTGATCTTCCCATGAATGATCCAATTCATTCCTTTGAAGTGATTTAGCTTTTCTTGCAAGGTCATCAACCAATGTAGGTCCTCAAGTGCTTCTTTTATCCTGAGTGGCGCATCTTTTTCAAATGTCTTCATAAATATAGTTGATGAGGTAATCTCTTGGATTCTTAGATGTGGACATTTTGGATTAATCTTGACTTGCTCCTTCTTCATCATTCTTCTATAAATTCATTGGAGTTCTCATTGGATTGATCTTGACATTTATCTTGATCATAAACTCGGGCTTGGATACTCTTTTGGCAATGTGCGGACTCTCCACACTTAATTGCGGACTATCCATGTTTTGCCACAGCTGAAGGAATTTGATCATTTTCTTCATCTTCTTCAGCCTTGTTTTGATCTCGGGTTTCTTTGTCTTGACATTTACTTCTTCAATGGCTAGCTTCTTGCTTGTCATCACCAAGTATACATCACCTACATTATTAACAAAATCTTGCTCTACTAGAGAGCCGTTAAAAGCATAATATTACACAAAGTATAAATTTTTCTCAAATTTTATCTAGTCACCTTCAAGTGCTCACAACCATGAAAAATTGTGAACGTTAGCACCTATGCTAAGCTAAGTGGCTAGATAGCTTAAGTTAGATACTTATTACCGAGATGTCATTGAAGATTGAAATAAAATAATAATACACACTCTTGGCATTTCTTTCCAAATATCATGAGAAAACTCAGTTTGAAAGAATCTTGAGATGAGATATACAATATAGTTCCTCTCAAGTAAGCCAAGTCTTTGTACCCTCAAATACCTATTTAGCCTTTTTAAGCATATTCTGATATCCAAGCCATGTTGGATCCATCCCGTTTAGTCACAAAAGACTTAGGCACTTAAATGACCTTTATGCTAGCAAATGATGAACTAATCACCTTAGTAGAATAAGTTCCATTTTGACTTTCCTAAGCGATAAATCATAATCAGTTGAAGAGTTGTGCTTAGGAATGTCACTAATGAGACAATTCTTACTAATATATCGCTTAGCCCAGTAAGTATAGCAAATACGGTGTATATCCTCGCAAGATACCTTCTCATCTTGCTTCTTACTTACTTCCTTGCCAGTGAGCCTCTTCCTTGAGCTTGATGGTCGCCGGCTTCAACCTCCCAAACATACCTATGGCAACCGCTACCTCCAGAAGCACCATGGCAAGCAGATCCGGAGCAAAGGCCGACTCTACCCTCCCCGAGCCATCCGAGATCATCGACCTCTCCGGGGATGAGGGAGGGGAATACGCCATGGCCTTAGGGCCTGCAGACACTACAGAGCAGAATGCAGGACGGGGATGGAGGGAATGGACTCTAGGCACTAAAATCTTGAGGGTGAGAAGGAAGGCGAGGGGGTGGTTCGAAAGGCCATCAAGCACTCCTCTTTTTTAAAAAACCACAGCGACACCCCAACCAACGCGGTCTTCAAACCGCTGAAAACCCAAGGGGCACACAGAAGGAACCAAGAGTCCTTTAGGTCCAGCGACAATCAATATCTCTCTCTCGTACCATCTTTTTTCCCCTCTCGGGACATTTAAACTTTCTCACGTGACGCGAAGTTCAGAGTTACACTCTGAGAACTGATAGCATCAATGACCACCCCCTAGGCAGACTACGTCCACTCGGGGCCCAAGTGGTGTAACCAGGCCCAGCCATGGTCACGAGGAAGCTCGGGGGGGCTACTATCGGCATATTGAGTAAAGGGGTACCCTAGCAAACGGGCCCCACGAGGGATATAACGCCAGATGCGTATATTTCCTAAAACTGATCGGCCACATGACCAGTGTATGGTTCCCACGACCAGTACAAGGTATATGCGACAAGTCTCCCTGCACCATCACATAAACTCGCGACCGGCCTCACTGGTCGCAGGATCGGATTTGACACAACCTGTCCAATCACATTTATTGGTATCCACTCAAGTATTTTCCTTCTCCAAGCGTTAACTCCAGTGGACGAAGTCATGAACAGCACAGAGGGGTCTTGTCCCGTCTCATAGCATTAAATACTACGGAGTGGGATTGTTGCAGGTCGATGCGGTGCAACACGATGGACGGGATGTTGTCAACATGCCGATCAAGCAAGTGGTCGGGGACGATCCTCTATAATGATAACTTAGGTTAGATATTAGGATAAGCAGGATCTTCTGTTTAGATCCACACGTAAGTTTTTCTCCTCCCTACTATATAAAGGGATGAAGACCCAGTTTGTATAAAAAGAGATGGAGATTAAGTCTGGTAGCCAGCTAGAATGACCTCTGTAACCAATTGAGATTCTCTATAACACAACACACATGACGTATGGCTATTATCCTCCAGAAAACCTGAACTTGTATAACTACCTGTGTTCCTGAGTCTATTATACGCGCGCACATCGATTCTTGAAATTTTTATTCACGCATCCGCTGTCCAACATACCCCGAAATCATTGTCAGGGACTAACCCTTGATAAATTTTAGTTTGTATTGGAAATTATAATTTTTATGTAAAATTTTAATACTCTTTGTATTGTTCATGTCCTTACTGTCCTCTGGGCAAACTTGGGGCAGTACACGACTACACGAGAAGCCCCCGGCTGACGCCGCTGGAGATATCAGCCAGAGAGCAACGCAAAGCGGCCCATCGTTGAAAGGCTGATCGCCGACGTCACCCTACACGTCTTCTCGTTTGGACCGATCCAACCTGAGTTCGAGCCTGCGAATTGTGACACCTCACCACATGCCTCTTGCCAGAATGAAATTCTATGAGATCTGATCTCAAAGAAATACCCTCTCTTATATATATCATATGTACTTTTCTTTCGTCTCAATTGTACGTATCAGTCATTAGATAAAAAAGAGGACATAGATTAAAATCTCATAAAATTATTTCATTAAAAAATTTCATAAAATTTCCACTCCCAATCCCTTCCCAGCTTTCTCAAGCCAACCAATTAAACTAGTAGTATCTCTGTCGCATTTCCCATGGCTCACAACATCTGGTCCACCGCTTCACCGAACACCGGCCTCACGGTCCTAGAACAAAACTCACCAGCCACTAATGCCCCACACATCAGTGTGATGTGCTTGCACGCCTGTTACTGGACCGAGTCCACGAATAACCTTCTCGAGAGCTGGAGGGTCCATTCCCCGCTTCTATAAATGGCAGCCTCCCCCGCGCTGCGAATAGCACAAGCCGCCCGCAATTAGCCGCGACCTCCGCTAAAACAGAGCGCCCGTTTAGATCCAGAGATCTAGACTGTTCCCGAGTCTCATCCTCGCCCTCGCGCCGAAGCAAGCAACCATGCGCCCCACCGGCAGGTACCTAGGCCTCGACCTCTCTGCCGGCGCTGACCTGAGGCCGGCGTTCGACGTGCTGGACGCGGACCGCGACGGCCGCATCAGCCGCGAGGACCTCAAGTCCTTCTACGCCGCCGCCGCGGCCACGGGCGATCGGTTCGACGACGACGACCTCGCGGCCATGATCGCGGCCGCCGACGCAGACCGCGACGGGTTCGTGCAGTACGACGAGTTCGAGCGCCTCCTGGGCCGCGCTGCCGCCGCTGCCGCGGGGGGTTGGGGGGGCGGGTGCCGGTCCGCGATGGAAGACGCGTTCCGGCTGATGGACCGGGACGGGGATGGCAAGGTCGGGTTCGAGGACCTCAAGGCGTACCTCGGGTGGGCCGGGATGCTGGCCGCCGACGAGGAGGTCCGCGCCATGATCCGCGTCGCCGGCGGCGGAGACGGCGACGGCAGCGTGGGGATCGAGGCGCTCGCCAGGGTGCTCGCTGTTGATTTGGAAGGAATCGCCCTCTGAAACTCCGACTTGATTGCGCAGAGCCCCTGCGATTAATTTTTGGGCGGTTCTTTTTGTTATATTTGGTTGGTGACCACGAAGCGGGCCTGTTATGATGTGATGGATGTGCTGTTCTCGAGGATCGTGAGGCTTGTCTGTATTCTACCTGCTCTCCACAAAAGAAATTGAAAAGTTTGTACTCTATCCAGCTGCTGTATGTGCGATTCTCGACTACTGTTTTTTGAGTCAGGTTTTTCATATGCTCCGTTAACAAATGGCAGACATATTTTATTTTGGTAGAGTCAAATTTGGTGTATTTTGATTAACATTAAATTAAATTATAAGAATATCTAATGTATAAAAATTAGATAATGAGTCATTGATTTACGAGTAAAATGGCAAAAAATAACTAACCCGGCTAGCAGCATTTATGAATCTGAGTCTAGCACTACGGCGACGGATTTTCGTCAACAAATCGCACCTGAGAGGGACCCGTTGAGGCACAGTCGGCCGACGTCTTGCCTAGATCATGGAGATCAAGAGCAACAGAAATGGAGGTTGGAAAAGTAGGGTAAACGAGAAGAAAAGTAAAAGAACATGATAATAGATTGATTTGTGTCGATTGTGGTTATTTAATCGGTCTTCACCCCTCAACTATTTATAGGGACGGCTTGGATTTAGCCTAGATCGACTAGGACTCTTCTCTTTCCGAAACCAAGTCGATCTCTTGCTATCTTGTTCGGTCAATCTTTCTAAAATCGAAGAGAACTTCTTATTTGGCTATAGAAATCACATTTCTATCTCTAACTTTCAACTGAACACATATATTCTATTTTTCATTACCTATCATGTCCCTGATCTGACTATTGTAAGTCTTCAATTACCGGAGTTGGGAAAAACAAGATTGATCCGACGCGGTAGCCCGACTAGTTACTCAGAAGCCCGATCATGGCATCCACAACCCTCGACCAGACACACTCACGACGATCGACCAGGTGTGACCACAACAGCCCAACTAGATAGGTACCTGACCAAACGCCCGACCAATGGTAGCCTGACCACGAAATCTACAGCGCCCGACTACGATAGCCGACCACGGCTCTTGATCACAGCTTGACCACAACATAGCCTACTGAGACAGCTGCACCAGATGGATCACGCATGGTGGTATACCGGATGAGCTTGATGAGGCAGTCCATGGAGCCCGTAGTGCGGCGATGAAGTTGTATCTAACGTCAAGCTCCTTGTGTTTTGGTGCCTATTGCCTGCATGCATGTCAGTCCAGCAACAACCAATGATTTGAATAACCATTATCTATTAATGAGTAGAAATCGGCATTGATTAGCATGTAGACTTTTCGCCTACTTTCTCTCTCTTTTCTTCCTGCCTTTTCTCCTAATCAACATACCAATCAGCTTCAGTAACTAATTGTTAAGCTTAATTAACCATCAACCAATTAAACCAGAACATTTATATTCAGCTATCCATTCATTTGGCAATCAAATTAAAGTAACCCACTACAATAATTTAGCCACTAAAATACTTGATAATCCAATTAGACTTTAGACCAATGACATGTTAAATTTGGTCGTCAACATATGCCCCCCTATTATTTGGTAAAACTTGCATGCCAAAAAAAACAAACTTGCATATTAACCATGATCATGAACAATGTATTAATCATTTCAACTCCTTCTTAGGACGATGATAAACTACATCAGCTTTTATATATGTCTTTTTCACCCATCAACCATTCAAAATTCAGAAGATAATGTAAAAATCGTAATAACGTCCATACATTTGTTAGGCGGAGCACCATCCTTGATTAATGGAGAATCCTCATCCATTTGCATTTCATCATTATCAATAATTGGTTCTTTAATCTACTTAGGGCTCCATACCTTCTTAACGGGTAACATAGGCTTGACTTTACTAAGAACATTATCTCTTACCTCTTTAGTCTTCTCTTGTCTCAATTCTTGCATGTGCAACCTTTGTAATTGCCTCTTTTGTGAAGGTGAGAGACCATCCACATCTGAACCATGCATAGTTGTTGCCCTCATCGCTGGACCATGTCCCCCATGGTTAACAATCGAATCCTTATTAGCTGGCTGTTTTGCACTTCTTCTTGCTCAATAACTGGCCTTCCCTCTTTTGATTTCAGATCTGATTCCTCACTTGAACTAGCCTTCTCCTTCATACAATAAACCATTTTTACCACCTTTCTACCTCTCCCATTACTTGACCGATTCTTTGGCTTAAATCGGTTCTCTCTAGGATTAGATAGTCCATCAAACACCGGTGGCCTAGGTGTTGTCCACCCTGGATGGAATGGCTCAAAAGGCATCGGAGGTGGCGTTCATGAACCATAACAGCCCCAAAGCAGATAAGGAGGAAATATCATAGGAAAAGTCTCACATGGCGTGGGCATCAGTGGCCCAAAAGGAGGATATGGTGCCCCAAACCTCCTGAGCATTTACTACTTCCTACATCCGATCATTCCATTCCATCTACATCGCGTTTACATCCATTTATTTCACCCGCAAAACGGATTCAGAATCATCCCCCCGGCCGAATCTCAAAGGGGATCCCTCCGGATCCCTGCTAGAGGAGTTCACCCTCCGACAGATACCTTACTTTGTCTTCTAATAGCACGAAAGCAGCTCCTTCTGATATTCTTGCAATTTTGTTTTAATCACGCTGTCATCTTCTTCATATAATTCATTAAGTGTAGATCTGTTGCCGCTATTTACATCAACTATGGGCATGACCGAAACACCTTTATTTCAATCTTGATCATCAATTTTTTTAGCATGAAATTCTGATGATAGCACCATAGCTTCCTTTATCTCAAGCATAGCTGACAATTCAACAGTAGTCGGCCTTTGTTCCTTAGCTAAGGTTACTTCCGGCTCTTTATTAGAATTAAATCATTTCTTCAAAATTTCATTCACTTTTTCCCAAAAAGCTACATACATTATATCTGTTTTGGCTCCTTTTCCGGCACCAGATTGCCCTCCAATACTTATAGTCCCTATTTCTTGCTTGGCTATAAGCCGAATAGGTTCGGAATTAGCTTGTTTCTTTGGGGTACAAGTATGTGCTTGTAACATATCACACGAATATAGCGTTGTGGGCTGCACATATAGTGTATTTTGTTGAAAAACACTAAAATAGGTTCCCGGCAATGAACTACAAGGAACACCGAAAACTTTGGGTTAGAGTGGGAGGCAAACTATATACTATTGTGTTGTATGGAGGTACATGCATATTTGCTGAATTTTCATTTATTCGGCTATACTCATTAGTAACGCATGGAGCCGAATTAGATGCATTAGGTATTGCATATGATGCCAAAAAAGTATAAATGTGTAACCTCCGTTCTAGTAACATATAATGTAGCATATGGTGGTTTAAAATAATTGGCTGAATGATCAGCATTGCAACCATATATCTCATTCATTGGCATAGCTTGTTGTGTAACCATAAGCGGTGAACTCATTGCCGATGAATACCATTTGTTATTGTATACTACTAGAATTATTAATATGTGATAGCTCATAATAATTAGCTGAACCTATTATCTCAATTCGGCCATAATGATTGTTCATTGGCATGTTAATTTGTGATACACTAGGTGACGCAAATATTATTGATGAATTAAAAGACACAGTCTCATGTTGTATGTTGCTAATAGCATTGAAATTTAAAGCATGCATATTATTTTGCATTGGTAGTTGCATACTATCAATATGTTGTAATTCTAAACTTCTAGCCGATGCATCAAATTCATCAAATACAGGCACATCAACATCAACATGCCTATTTATTGTATTTGCAAAATAATCTTGAGAGACATGTATTGTATTTGCAAATTGTACCTCGAGCTTGGCGTAAATGGATGACGTGTGATATTGTTGTGGTTGATCATGAGTTCATATTGCACCATGGTTAGAGAAATCGATTTCCCCTTGGATAACATGGAGCAGCAGCGGACGATGAAACCTTATGTTGATTTTCCTTGCGTGATGGAGCTTTGTTGTCTTCTGATGAAAAACAGTTAATACCCCCCATGTGAAGATCACAAACGTTTAGATCCATAAGTTAATTGCTGAAGAGAAAACTTTTCAGGGTGGTTTGGTGCTTGTGCAGTCTATCTTCAAGCAGCGTGAGGAGCAGCACGCAGCAACACACAAACGCAATACGCAGCGATGGGCATGCAACAACAGCATCACACAACAGCGCAGCAGCACGGACAGCGCAGCTGCATGCCAGCACGTAGCAGGCAACACACACTCAAGTGAACGACAAGCCAGCAGCAATTGTGAATGGCCACAATCATAGATGAGCGCAATCGCCCTATAGGCCTGATGCGGTGAACGGCAAGACATCAATGATCACGAACAGGCACAATCGCAGATGAGCACAATCAGCCTATAGGCCTGATGCGGCGGTGGCGACAGGGATAAAATAAATCAATTTGAATAATTGGCTAGAAAACAAATTCGGCTGTGACATAAGCCGAACGAATCATTCCCCAGCGGAGTTGCTAAAAAGTGTGTTGACACGAAAATGTGCCATGCCAAACATTGAGCATCTCGTGTGTAATTCGCAACGGCACGCTCAGGGCTTAAACGAGGGGGGATAATTATTGCACTTTCGCGGTAACGAGAGGCCGATTTACAAGCAAACCAGCAAAGGATAACTAACCCAGGGAGTAGCACCTGCAAAGCCCAATCTGACACTGCGACGATAGATCTTTGTCAGCAAATCACACCTGGGAGGGACCCTGTTCGGGCACGGTCGGTCGGCGTCTTGCCCTAGATCATGGAGATCAAGAGCAGCAGCAATTGAGGTTGGAAAAGTAGGGTAAATGAGAGGAAAAGTAAAAGAACATGATAATAGATTGATTTGTGTGAATTGTGGTTATTTAATCGGCATTCACCCCCTCAACTATTTATAGGGATGGCTTAGGCTTAGCCTGAATCGACTATGACTCCTCTCTTCTTAAAACCAAGTCGATCTCTTGCTATCTTGTTCGGTCAATCTTTCCAAAACTGAAGAGAACTTCTTGTTTGCCTATAGAAATTACATCTTTATCTCTAACATTCAATCGAACATATGTATTCTATTTTCCATTACCTATCATGTCCCTGGTCTGACGATTGTAAGTCTTCAATTACTGGCAGTTGGGCAAAACAAGATTGATCCGGTGTGGCAGCCCGACCAGTTACTCGGAAGCCCGACCACGACATCTATAACCCTCGACCACGACACCCGACCATACAAGCTCACGGCGGTCTAACAAAACTAGCATCCGCAGTTCAGTTAAACAAATATCTGAGCATATTCGTAGTCATCAGTGATCACTTTCCTCCGGAATCGGTCCTTCCCATTTTTCAACACTTCCTTAGCATATTTTTATCATTCCCTTCTTCCCTTTATTTTTGAAGAAAATTCCCTTCTTCGCCTTTTTTTTCTCAAAAATATAAATATAAAAACTTGTTTTTTTTGTGTGATTGGAGTTGATCATGCCAAGATAAGGGCCACACCGCGTCGGCGTGTCCGCCACATGCCAGTCCTCAACAGCAGTAGCAGCCACATGCCAGTCCTCAACAGCAGTAGCAGGACACCGCGTCCACGGGTCCACCCATCCACTCGTGCGCCGCGGCCGCAGCCATACCTCCACAAAAACCGTCTCCGCCACCGCCACCGCACATGCTCCCGAGCGGCGCGAGCCCCACCAATCCAAGCAGCCATGGCGCGGCACCTCGCGCCTTCTTCTGGAAGCCTCCACCGCCTCCTCGCCTCCCGCCACTACCCGCCCACCTCCCCGGCGCCGCCTCCCCGCCCGCTCCTCCTCCCAAAAACCCTATCGGTGGCTATGCAGCTCCCCCGCCGCGGGCGGCGCAACGTCGCCGCCGCATCCGGCGCCGCCCCGGCGCCCTCGTCTCCGGAGACGGGGGTGGCGGCGGGTGTGGCCTGGGGGAAGGTCTCTGCCGTGCTCTTCGACATGGACGGCGTGCTCTGCAACAGCGAGGAGCCCTCGCGCCAGGCCGGCGTGGACGTCTTCGCGGAGATGGGCGTCGAGGTCACCGTGGATGACTTCGTCCCCTTCATGGGCACCGGTAATCATCTGGTAGTCCAACTGTCAATGGCGAACTGCCAATGGAGTTCGTGCATTTCCTTTCTCGACTAGCCACGACTTGTGACAGTAGCATTCTATGCTGGGCTGCCTGCACCCCAACAATTCCGCCATTCCGTGCTTCCTAAGTTGTATAAGCTGCTTTACTGGTTCATTGTATACTCATGCACAGCACTCTCGTGATCCTACGGTAATTGCAGTGGTAGCTAATTCAATGTGCTCGCATCCATACTACTTACACAACTGTAAACATGATGCATCAGAATACCTGTGACATTATGTTCGTATCCTTGTGGTTCCAAAGTTTATTAAGTTGTATAATTTGGGTTCTGATGCCCAGCATTGCCCCTGATCCTTGGTAATAGTAGTGGTTGCATAGTTTGATATGCTCATATCGACAACAATCGTCAGTTGCAACGTACTTACACGGAAGGGGCTAAGAAACACTCTTTACACACACACGGCAAGTCTATTCCGCGCCTAGGCGCAGAAGAGACTTGCGCTGCGCCATTGCGGCGAACGAGCCAACTTCTTCCCACGTGCGCCTCAGTTACAACTTCAAAAATTGTCAGCTATAACCCGCTAAGCAGATCAGTTACAACCATGTACAGATCCATCCCACCCACCAGAGCTGCACACGGGAGATTTTTTGTTGATTCGAATAGTTAAAATGCAATATCTCTAGAACCACATATCCCATTTTTGATCCGTTTGAAGCATATTGTTGGAAAAAATATGCTTAACAAAATAAGATCTATGAAGGCTATATTTTGATGAGATTTTAGGATAGTTATACATTTACAACATGGTAGACATCTAGTTGCGATTTGTGCTATATTGCAGTTACAACTTGAGATTGTAACTGACCTATCTTGTGGATCGTAACTATACTGTTTTTGAGATAGTAACTAGGGGTGTGTGCAGAGATGAATAAGCTACGATCACATGATAAAAAGGACATAATTACGATCAGAGAAGGTACTGAGTTACGATCAGAAAAGGTACTGAGTTACGACCATATATATTTGTAGTAACTGACCTATCTTGTGGATTGCAACTATATTTCTTTTGGGATCGTAACTGGAGATGTACGTAAAGGTGAACAGGTTACGATCACATGATAAAAAATACATAATTACGACTAGAGAAGGTTACCGAGTTGCGACCATGCATATTTGTAGCAATTGAACTATATTGTGGATCGCAACTATACTGTTTTTAGGATCGTAACTGGAGGTGTGCACAGAGGTGAACAAGTTACCGTAGAGGTGAACAAGCAATATAGTTGCGACCATACATAGTAGTAGTAACTGACCTATCTTGTGGATCGCAACTATACTGCTTTTAAGGTCTTAATAGTGAACTGCATTGTGCCTAGGCACATAATTTCTTAATTGGAATGATTCCCCGATTATATATATATATATATAATGTATGAGGCTAGTTCTAAGGATAAATATTTTATCTATTCCTACATTGGGGGCACATAATAGTATCAAACATTAACTGCCTACCTTTTCATAACGGGATGATCCAACCAAAAAAGATCTATATCTAGCTTTGGAAATTTTGCTAGTATTTTTCTCTCAATGTGAATAAATATGGTTTAGGTGAGGCCAATTTCCTTGGAGGTGTCGCAAGAGTGAAAGGAGTGAAAGATTTCAATCCTGAAAGCGCCAAGAAGCGATTCTTTGAGATATATCTTGACAAGGTATGTGATCTCTTTTGTCAATTGTTTATTAGAAGTGGATTGCGCCATGGTCAAAAGCTCTGTTTTGGTCTGTAGTACGCAAAGCCAAATTCTGGCATTGGATTCCCAGGGGCTCTGGAGCTCATCATGGAGGTATTTGCAGCACAATTAATTAAAAATAGTTTTAATCTACTAATGTTAAAGGCTTAATGTTAAAGGCTTTATGTGCTTTGTCTACACAGTGCAAAAATGCTGGTCTTAAGGTTGCTGTTGCATCCAGCGCCGACAGGATTAAAGTGGATGCAAATCTTGCTGCTGCTGGTTTGCCTGTGTCGCTGTAAGTGTTTGATTCTAAATTTGAATCCGAAGAAGTAATGCTATCATGGTGCTCACTTTCCAGTATTGACCTTTTTTACCCCATCATATAATATATATGACATCTATTTGATATGACTATATTAGTGTTTAGCCAACATATTCCATGGTAGGTCACCTACTCTGTCATATTTTAGCAGTTTTTTCTCACAATGCTATTATTTGGCATACATTTTGACAAATATAGATATTATGGATCCTTCATTTGCTTCGCTAATTCTCTTGGTATCTGATAGCCTAGATAGATCTTCCTATATTATGGGTTAAAACTCAACATAAGAAATAGCTATGTATTTTTTTTTTTCATTGGATGAACCCAAAACCCTCAGAATTAGGAATGAAGGAGCTGAAAACATTGTTGCTATTATGGTATTGTACACCACTAGTAGACTTAGTTGAGCCAGAACTGATAGCTTTTGCCTTTCTTTTTGCACTGAGAACCTGAATACTTTTCAGTTTCTGCCTGTCTTTTTTTTTTGAAATCTAATGCTTGAGAACAACGTCCACACATCCTTTTGTTTTTACCACCTCACAACTTTATTTACCTTCAAAAGCATTAAATCACAATGCTGTTGTTTAGTTTAAAGCGTATGCAAATATCTCCTTGCTTCAAAACATCACTACTGAACTCAGAGAATTCAGAAGATTAACTGTTGTGCTCTTTTCAATCTTTCCACTGCTTGCTGTTTGGTCCTGATGGATCCCTTTTGGATTTCAGATTTGACGCCATTGTTTCTGCTGATGCATTTGAAAATTTGAAGCCTGCTCCAGACATATTCTTGGCAGCATCAAAGAACTTAGGTGTTGACACAAATGAGGTAATTTATCGCAAACCAAAATGGATAGTTAATGACAACTCCTTTATCAAAAATCCAAAAATGTAGAATCTAGCAGCTGTGAAGGACTGTAGGTTTTCTGTTGTGCTTAACTAATGGCTTTGTTATGGTGGCTTTCACAAAATTCATATGTAGCCTCTTGTTATATGGTAAATGCATCCTAGATTAGTCTGACAACAGGTGAAGAGTTGAATTAGAGTCTATCTTTTCTCCTCTCCAATTTAGCCAAGGAGTTGTTTTATTACTTCTGCATGATTTATGCTTACTAAGAGCAAATGCATTTTACTACTGTGAAAAAGAGCCATGTATATTAGATAGCATTGTTCTATATAATCTCTTGAAGCATCATTAGACAGCATAATTGCTGGCAATGTAAATATGCAACTATCTGCCCTATATTGTTCGATTTTTTTAAGTTCTTTACTTGGTTCATTCCTTCTATTGTATTTTATTCATTTGGAATGCTACATGTGATGAACTTTTGGTGTTTATCAGTGCATTGTGATAGAAGATGCGCTTGCTGGTGTTCAAGCTGCAAATGCTGCGAAAATGAGGTCCAGATTAGATGCTTTTCCTTCTGTTCACAATTTGCCTTGCTTATTTTGGTCATACCACTCAAATTTGAATATTTTGAGTTGACCCTGATCAAATCTTGTGCCATGGACTTCCTTTTAGAATGATATGTATCAGTATAAATGTGACTGATGCAAGTGCTCAAGTTCTTAGAAGACTGACTTTTGTCTTGATGATACTATGGAGTGGGATTGTCTTATTTTACATCCTAAGTAGCGACTTTGATGTACTTCCATGGGCTATATCACTTTCACATCGTTATTAAGTGGGGTGCTGTTAATTATTGCCATAAATTAATAGTTTGGGTTATTTAGTTTTCCTGTTGATCTGCGGAGTTGAACCATTTTATGCAATACATCTTATTGTCGATTATTCAGAGCAATGAAAAAAATTCATATTAATCTTCTGTTCACCCATCTTGCAGATGTATCGCTGTGACGACTACTCTAGAGGAAGATGCGTTACAACAAGGCAGTCCCTCGGTCATAAGAAAGGACATTGGAGATGTTTCAATTAATGACATTTTGTATGGTGGTTCTAATGCTCACCACAGTATGTAGTTCAAGCAAAATCTATTTCGATCCAGTAACACATCTCTTGTATGAAAAACTGGAAATAAAAATCTTTGGATCTTCTTGTGCAAAACTCATTACATCGGTTTTTATTTACCAGCTTGAATATGGCTCATATCCTGTTTTTCTGACTTCCTATTGAAAGTTTTATGTGTCCGAGTAGCCAAACTGATCTGGCCAGAAACTATATTATTTAATAAATTGTTGTTTCATTGACAATGGATCTAGAGACATCTGCTATTGATCATACCAGAGTACTTGGTACTGATCAAAAGACAGTTAATGCAGATGAATGGGCAGAAAGTACTGAGAATAGTAATTCAATAGGAAATTCTTCACCTGAGAGTCTGAATGGAGCAACTGATTCTGGATTTACTGACACAAAAAATTCTCCAAGCTCGAAAAATGAAGGGTAAGGTCAGTTTCTGCCAAATGACTTAATTAGCTCTTGAAACTTGAGTTCACTGTTGCCTGTATGCACTTCATGTCGAGCTTGTTTTTGAAATCTCTTTCTTGGAACATTCAGTTCACACTGAAAACTTTCTGGTTAAATAATTACCATCCGAGCTGTTCTCTTTCCTGTGTATAATGCTGTTTCTCATGTTTGAAGGGATATAATAGTGTATTCTAATAGTGATATAATAATGCTGTTTCTCATGTTCGAAGAGATATAATAGTGTTATTCTAATATATGAATTACTATGTCGCCATGACTGTATGCAAAACATTATTTATTGATATGTAGAAGAGAAATTCTGCAGGCTGTTGGGTTCTCGGCGGGAAATATTGAGGTACGGAAGTCTGGGAATAGCTATTTCCTGTCTTTTTGTTGCAGTCAGAAATTGGAAGGTACAATTGTTACACAACCAACTTATTTCACAGTTTTCTCCTTGCTTCAGCTGATCCATCAATATGCATATGCATGGTGTTTATTTCTAATTTTGGCATTCAATTAAATTACACAAAAGAATTATTAGGTTACTTGCAAGTTCCATGTTTTTTTTATACCACTTGCAAGTTCCATATGGAAGACACAGGGAGCCCAAAAATAAATTAAGCGAAAATTGGAGCATACATTCAGTTTGGTGGTTTACTACTTGAGAGTGGCGAAATATAGTAAGGTTGTAATCCTCCTGTATTGTATAACTGTACCACTAGAGTTGTAGGCTTTTTATGGCGAAAAGCCTACGATTCATAGTGGAACTGGTAAATACAGCTACCTGTATAGTTGCTCAAAATATTTTCATTATACACTAGCCTGGCAGTTATAATGCTCCCGAGAAGAAAGGACTCTGACTCATTGGCTGTGCACTCTTTCTTTTCGCCCTTGCTTTGATTTCAGTTAAGTCCTCACTCTTAGTTGTAGTGGATTCGGCATTTGAACACTGGTACAATTACTTGTATCACTCCCTCCATTTCAAAATAGTTGACCATTGAGGAAATTGAGAATGTATTTGTCACAGTTTTTCCTACTATTATCGTGAAAGATGTTGAGCAATTGGATTACATCATTTAATAGGCATAAACATAGTCCAGTTCCAATCTTGCTTGATTTTTTTAATTGCATCCAAATGATAGTGTCTTCAGGAACAAGGTGAGGGTCTAGGCTAACATTTGTCTCCTTGGTGCCAGGCGTTACTGCATTAGCTAGTCCACATTTAGCTGCTAGCGTGTGATTAATACTTCCATGGGCCATGGCTCGTGGCTTTTCTGACTTATGGTTGCTCTCTCAGTCATTTTCCTCAGCCTGGATGACTTTCCTCACCCACCTTGATACTGCTGCCCATGGTGTCAGCCTGGCTATCGCCAAGGACTTGAGTTTTCTGTGGAATATCTTAGATAATAAGAGTGGGCCCATTTCATAGGCTGTTGCATCCTAAATACTATTGGCACTGACCAACATGGTCGTCATCCGATAGAAAACGGTACATTACATCGGATGGGTATCAATGGCTAATACCATTGGTAATGGCACAATGTGAATCTTCCGCAGTGGGGGTTTCCCCTACTGCTTTAATGTTCAAAAATAAAATAAAATGGCACAATGTGAAGTGAGGGTCCATTTTTTGAATTCTGTAGTAAAAAGAACAGTAGTTTTCGTTATTCACATGAAAGAAGTATTGGTTGAACATTGGTATCCACCTCTTCAATTTTACATATTAGTTTCTACAATTTATACTTAATGCTTCGAGTTTTCATGTCAGTGTCCACATTTCGTGCTCGTCATCACTTAATTCTTGCAGGCATCTCTAATTAGATTGAGATTAAGTGTCAAGAATTTCTTTTAATTTATGTAGGCAATGCAGTTTGCGTCTCCCAAAGGGCTTCTAAATTTTTTCATGGGCAGTGGTAGTTCAATTTTTGCTAATAATGAAGGTAAGAAATTCAGCTCCAGGTGGATTTTACACGTTCATTGTTGCAAACAATTTGAAGTGTCATTTAATTGTGAAGGATCAGCCTAGTGGAACTTTGATATGATTGTGCTAAAAGTATAATCATGGGCATAACACAATGGTGTTAGGTAATTCCAAATTCCATGTGGCATAACGCATGGTGTCATTGTGGGCTGTTAGGCTGCACCTGCAAGGTAATTCTAGCGAGTAAAATGATTTTTAGCACACCTAGAGAGATGATTGAAACCTAGCTCGGAAACAATTGGATCCAAAGCTATATTGAATATTGGTTTCCATCTTTCACCAGTAACTTAAGAATCAGTTATGTTACATGTTGCTCATCTTGCCATCTGTTTGCAGGAGGATCACTGTCGTCAAGAGTTCAGCAAATAAAGAAATATTTAGCTGATTTTGAATCTGGGTAGGTAACTGACTAACTGAGTATTCTTCAATTATCAAGGCCTGTAAGGCTTGGGTTTGCTTTTGAGGCACCAAGGCTGTTCTTTTGTACTGACACACTAATGTTCTTCCAAATTTTATCATAGGGGCTCTGCCACATATGTTCCTGAGTTTCCAAGAAAGCTTGACTGGTTGAATACAGCCCCACTTCAGTTTGGAAGAGTAATTTAGAACTCATTTAGGTTATTATCGTAGGTGCAACTTTGCTACAGTGCCAGTTGCATGTTCTGTCTTTTGGATTTAAACTACGAAGATCTTGCATGTATCCAATTAGGCTGCCTAGATTGTAATTAACATAACCATGATTTTTAAGGCGATAAGGCGAGGCATGGCGACCCAGCCCCCTCCAAACACCTAGGCGACGCCTAGGCGCTCTTGAGACGAGGCGAGGCGACGCCATACCAGCCTAAGAAACAGCCAAACAGCAGCAGCAGGAGTAAAGAAAAAACAGAAAGCAAAAAGAAAAAGGGGAAAGGGGGAAGGATAAGGGAGGGGTTTGGTGGCCCAGCCCACTAGCCAGCCCACAAGTGCCTCCCCTCCTGTAGATATCTCCTCCCAGGTGCAGCGCTGCTCCCAGGCTCGTTCAGCGCCGCCATGCTCCTCGGTTCTCTTGCTTGCCCGCCTTCCCTTTTCTCTCTCCGTTGTGCCGCCAACCCGCCGCTCCTCCTCCCTCTCGCTCCACTGCACCTCACTGTGCGAACCCCCTCAGATTGACCAACGCCAACGCCCCCTTCCAGATCGATCGCCGCCGCCTCTGACCTGAGGGGTTGCTATGCCGGTGGGGATGGGGGAGCCAGGGGCCGTTCGGCCTTGCTGCCCAGTTCCCGCCTGCTCTTCCTCCCCACCCCAGCCTCCCTCTCACTGCTTTGGGCTAGGTGTTGGGGACGTCTAGGATTTATTGGAAACACCTCAATGCTTGTGTTTTTAATGGAGAGGCACCAAATCTAGATGGTCTGTTGAGGACGATTGCAGATGAAGGTGCGTTGTGGTGCGTGGCCGGAGCAAAAGGTCTCCTCCTTGTGTTTGTTTGGGTCGTTTCGTTATTGTCTGTGGCGCGTATGTTGAAATTCGTAATGAGTGGTCTGGTTTTGTAATTTATTTTTTTTCTTCTTAAATGAAATGACACGCAGTTCTCCTGCGCGTCCGAGAAAAAAAAAGGAAGTGAAGTTATTCTTTTCAGTTGGGTACTTGCATCTTATGGATGACAAAAATTCTAACCTCCAGTTTCTTTATCTGCTGCGGATTTTAGGTCTGGTAAACTATGATTCAACACTTAAATATTATTGTGCCTTGCTGCAGGATTTAAAAGGAAGGGTGGTCCTGCTGGATTTTTGGACCTATTGCTGCATCAACTGCATGCATGTCTTGCCAGACCTGGAATTTGTAGAGAAGAAGTATAAAGATAAACCTGTGAGCTTTTGTTTTGTCTTCACCTGTTGGTCTGTTCCTGATTATATGTTTAATTAAGGTTTATTGGGCAACAAAAATGCTTTTGGTCAGAATCAGCAAATGGTCTCTAAATCATTAGTTTCATACTGGTTTTGAATTACGACATCCATAGTATTTTGGCTGTTGTAGACCTTGACATATAATCTCCATGTAATTTGTTACTTGTAGTTTGCCATGATTATTTTTTCCATTTTCTACTTTCAGTACTTTGATCATATGGTTATTCATTGTCCTGAAACTGTAATGTTCACCACAATGTCATATTGCAAGTCTTCTGGCCTTGGTTATAAACTTGTATTGCATTATAATTCAGTACTGTGAAAAAAATTCAACTTATGAAGTTGGTAGTAGATCTCACTCCAACTGCAGCTAGCTTTATCTTAACTTTGTGATTCCACGATTAATAGCTTGAGCATGTGTTTTGTTCGGAAATGGGACAAGCCATTACTCTTTGTAGAACTTATGATCGCTGCAAGTATAATTTGAATGCAATACACTTTTTATCTCTGTAATGTGTCAGAAGATGGCTATATATTGGATATTCACATACATGTTGCTTGATTTTGTGCAGTTCACTGTTGTTGGTGTGCACTCTGCCAAATTTGATAATGAAAAGGATCTTGAAGCTATACGTAATGCTGTTCTGCGCTACAACATTACTCACCCGGTAAGAAAACAATATACCTTCTGAAGTGTTCAAATGAAGTGCAATCATTCCCATGTCCTTACTCAACTTACACAATCTCTCTTTGCTCAGGTACCTGCTTTATTTGTTTTTGCTTGCACGCTGACATAGTTTATAATAGCACTAGGATAGGTGTATTAACTACCAACTACCCTTTTCCATGTAAGAAGATACCTGCCAACTACTTTTTTGCATTGACATTTTTGCATATGGACTTTTTCCACATTTTTCTTAGTCATTGGCTCATTGCCTGTGCTGTTGTGGTGATATAGGCGCAATAGAGCATGAAATCAAGTTAGGAGATATGTTACCTTTTTAATTAGGAGATAAGTTTGGTAATTTAGGATTTAATTTGTTTAGAGATAGAATTAGCTAGGAAATAGAGTTGGATTCAGTTTAATAGTTAGTTGGATTAGGATTGGGACTCTTTAGTTGACCAGCTAATAGCTGTGTATTAGGGCAAGAAAATAAATAAACAAAGTAAAGATCAGAGCTCGCTAGGTGGGGCGATCTAGTTATCCTAGTTACCTGTCTACAATATTTGGTTGGCAGACTTTTTGTGTGTTGCGTCCTTTTTCTGTTCTTGACTTACTTGAGCTGTTATCATTTTAAAGGTTGTAAATGATGGTGACATGTACTTGTGGAGAGAACTGGGGGTGAGCTCTTGGCCTACATTTGTTCTTATTGGACCCAACGGAAAGCTTCTAGCACAGATATCAGGTGAAGGTCATAGAAAGGTATTGACACATTTCTCTTGAAAGACAATTGTGGTGTGCACATAATTTCTTAAAAAATGCCTATCTCTGCTTCCTTCAGTCTCGCAAACAATATTTACGAAAACTATGTTTAAGAGTATAAGCACAAATAGATGACAAGGTTTGTAACCTTGAAATTTTGTTTTGGATGGTAACAGTTGGGAGGATGCTACAGGAAGATTAGAACCTAGTGTCTTAACATTTACCAATATTTTATGTTGCTGCTTGAATTTTATAACTGCAACTGGCAACTGGCAAGTACTGATGTACCAACAAATATGGTTATACATGCCGGTGTACCAACCTCAACCCTCACTAGTCACATGTACTTGTGTACACATAGTTATGGTTGACTACATGTGCTAATCTTGCTGGTAGTGCCTAATGGCATGACATACCTCAGTGCGATTATTTACCCCTTTCGTTTCACAATGTTTGTCCAACTATCACATGCACACAGCTGAAGGAGCACAGAATATAAGTAATATTTAACGGAATTGGTCCATGCTTACCCTTATTAATCAACATATTTCAACCACACTCAATCTTTCACTTGCTAACAGCAGCTGTAGAGGATGCAAATTGCAAAACTGCAAGGGCTGAATATTGTGATACTGCAATTCCCAGTAATCAGGATATATTTTGAAACGGATGGAGTTTAAATTGTGTAGACATCATTAACTAGAGCACATAAAATAGGGTTTTTCTTGATTGTTCATTTTTAAGTGAGCTCGAGTTGAGAGAACTACATTTTTTCCATGTCTCATGGTTGTGCTCATCTGGCAGGCTGAAACCCAATCATGGCATGAACGAGAGAAAATGTGCTTGGATCCTTGTTACATTACAAATAATAGATAAGTAGGATGCAACATAATTTAGTTTGTAAAGAAGATACATATTGTGTGGGTGTTGTTTTCTGTTAGGTTTTCCTTTGATCAGTTCTGACAGATGAACAAGAAAGAATGAAACATGAATATATTATATTATTTTGCGGTTGTATGGTTTGTTACCATTGTTTTCCATTTTTGATAGCTTTAAGCCCCTGGGGTTACAAAGTGACGTTGGCTAAGTAAAACTTGACAATCCCTCCATTGGTGTGTAGTAAATAAGTCATGTGCCATCTTATCTGTGAATTTCTTCGTGCCATTGTACCGGATATACCTACTTATTCTGAACATATTTCTTACGACTCTAAACAAGATAAGAGAGGTCGATGCGCTCATGTTGTCCCATGAACCTCGATTCCGAGTTATGCTCATCTGTGGGGACCGTTTCAATTGCTTATCATCATAGCTGAGTTGTAGTTTGGCTATGTAACCCACAAAATCATTTCCATGACTTGTACATAAACTATTTCCTGTACTTAATTGATTGGCAGTGCTCCTGCCTCCCTTTCACAAAAAAAAAAAAATGAGTAACTCATCAAGCCTCATTATTTCACCCTAGTTATTTTTCATATATTTTCATGCCGAGAGTTCATAACAATATCCAGTCAAATCTATTTGTTCATTCTCTTTTCAGGATCTCGATGAAGTAGTTGGTGCAGCACTTGAGTTTTATGAAGAAAATAAATTATTACAGAATGATCCTCTTCCCTTGGCATTGGAAAAGGACAAGGATAGTCGTTTACTAACTTCACCTTTAAAATTTCCTGGGAAACTTGCAATTGATTTACAGAACAATCGATTATTTATATCAGACAGTAATCATAATCGAATTGTGAGTATTTTCTTTCTTTTCAGCTTTCTGCCTTTCTACCAATATGTTATAATACTAGTTTGACTGATTTGCAAATATATAAATTTGTTTTTTTTAACTTAATTTAGCTGTTTTCTCTCCTATGTTCTGTAATTAAGGTGGTGACCAACTTGGAAGGGCAGTTCATATGTCAAGTTGGGAGTTCTGAGGAAGGATTACTTGATGGCCCATTTGATACTGCCCTATTTAACCGCCCTCAGGTGAGGAAACATAACCACTGTTGCCTGTACAATAAGATGTCGCTCTTACAGAAACATAAGTTGAGTGCTTTACTTTTGTGATACCATGGCTTTAGTAGAATTCGAGTCGCTATTGCTGCTGAAATTGAAGGAGCACATTTCCATATCCTGAGCCAGCATGATCCAAACCGATGCACTGTTTCTTAAGCATAAATTATTTGAAACAAAATTATTCTGGTCTCCTTGATCTGAACTTCCTTTTGTTATGCATTTTATGTCGTACAACTTATATACCTTGCCACCAATTTCAGGGTCTCACTTACAATTCCAAAAAGAATATCTTATATGTTGCAGACACTGAGAACCACGCGTTGCGGTAAGTACCTTCACTGAATAGAGTTAGGTCAGTCAGTTTCTGTTAACTTGCAAAATGACTAAATCTTTGCAGTCTCAGCAGTTGAATCTTATGATTGTAGGTATATAGAGAAAGCTGCATGCCATTGTGCAGTTTGATTCTCATTCACTACTCTTTTCTGTAACTTGCTAGTTGTCTTCAAACTTGTTTATTCATTCAACTTTTGCCATCCACAGTTTTAGCACTGTATCAGAACTAACTTAAGACTAAAAGTGCGCTCAGGAAAGGTAGTTACTGGGGTTAGGAGTAGGGAGTTATATCCAGGAGGCTACAAGGCTAGGTCGACTATTTGGATTGTATCAGGTGCCCTGTTTTCATTCGTAAAATAATGTTCATATTTCCATTGGCTAGCAGAATTTTCAGACTTTCATTGCTTGGACAAGTCTTCAAAATTGTGCAAAACTATGTATTGAGCATACATTTCGTCTTGGAAACTATTTTTATAATATTAGAAATTTAATTTACAGCACTCTATTGTTTTATGATCTAAGAAAGGGGTGATCGGGGTACATACACCCTCATAGATTTTTTTATATAAAAAGGTACTCATGTGCGAAAGCCATTGCTCTAATGCGCTTCCATTTTCTCGCTGTTAACTATTTTCTCACTACCCTCTCCCTTCCGGCAGCAATGGCTCTAGGTAGTCTCATCTGTTAGGAATATCAACTTGTATTCAATGGTGGCCCATGTGGGCAATATGTAAAGTACATAAGGGAAACCCTAGACTAGGAGATTACTATAATACCCTTGACTATTATGCCCTTAACACCCCTCCTTAAATGCAAAGCATATGCGATAGCGTTGCATTTGAAAAAGGTGACACTAAGTAATAAATTTAGACTAATACATCAAAAAATTATCTCTTCAAAGCTATCGTAGAGTAGAGCTTTGGTAATCTTGTCCAATCAAGCCGAAGAAGTGCAAAATGAAACATAGGAGTAGTGTCGTGATGACAACAACAAAATATTACCCTTGGTCAAGAATCACAACAAAGCGACGAGTAGCAAAACAACAAACGAAAATGCCACTAAAGCTACAAAAGACTAAGATGACAAAGTTGCATCAATAACGACGGGGAATGATTAGCCAAACAAAGACGAATATTTAGCTAACCACAAAAGAAATCGACTAATTGACAAAGGAATATGTGGTCTCGCACGGCATAGATGAACTCAGAGAGAGACTAAGACTTAAATGGATGCAATGGAATTGCAATAGTTTTGATAGCCCATTGAAAACATGGGCCAACACAGTCATCAAGAGGCCCAACACTGCCATCAGTAGCCCACGTAGCAGGATCCCCCAAGTAGCAGTATGGGTTGTGCAGTCCAAGATGACTAGGAGCCCATCATAGCAAGCAGCGGCAGCAAGTCGAGTGGAGTCGATCTAGACGGTGGCAGGAGGAAGCGACAGAGCTCGCCCCCCTCCCTCCCTGGACGAGCAGTGGAGCAGTGGCAGCGGCACGACCCCTGAAGCAGCTATCCGAGCATCCCCTCCCCGCCGGCAACGAGCACCTCCAACTCGGCGCCGCGGTGAAGGCCACGAGCAACAGATTTGGCTTGGTGTCCTCGGCTCGAGGTAGCCCTAGCAGACGGAGGCAATCCCAGCTCAATCTTAGGAGCGGAGAGGACGTAGCCGGTGCACGTCGCCTTGGCGACAGAGGCGGAGACGATCGGCGAAGACGAAGCGGCGTGGATCTAGCGAACGGGTAGAGAGAGAGAGAGAGAGAGAGAGAGAGAGAGAGAGAGAGAGAGAGAGAGACGACGTTTGATGCTGGTGAAGCTGCGGGTGGCGACGACGCAAATCAAACCACGCCTAGCGAGCTGATCAAGCGGAGGAGGTGAAGCCGGTGACAACAGGTGCAACTGCGCACGGGTAGAGAGCGTAGGAGCACGCGGGCAAGGCGACAGTTGTGCAGAGCCAACGAATCGGAGAAAACACCGACGAGGTGATGGACTAGATCTAGATCTAGATCTTGAGAGAGAGAAAGAGGGGGCCGCCGGCGGGTTAGATTGGATTAGGACGAGTTGCGACGTCCAAAAAAGAAAACCTAGATGTGATACCATGTTAGGAATAGCAATTTATATTTAATGGTAGCCCATGAGGGCAATATACAGAGTAGATTTAGTGGCAATTTCTCAACCTCTTCTCTTGCACTTTGTGTTGCCTGATGATGTCAGAAGGACCCTACTTTTCATTTCTCACATATCTTGCCTGTATCATTTAAACAAATGAAAGAAATGCGTAATTATTCAAAAAGAACAGTTGTGTGTGTGTTTCCTTCAGGGCTCCTTACAACATCTGTTAAGCCATGGTGTTGCTTTTGATTAGCATAGTTACGAATGTGCTCAGATCAATGTCATGTTCAGCATCTCACTACTTGTCTTGCTCTGAATGCCTTTCTCCTTTCAGAGAGATTAATTTTGTGGATGATACTGTAAGAACACTAGCTGGAAATGGGACCAAAGGATCCGATTACAAAGGAGGAGGTCAAGGAACTAATCAGGCATGTTATGGCTTTTTTTGCCCTGATATATCATCTACTATTCTGGAATCATCGTATCGAAAATTAAATCCTTATTTGCATGCAACCCCTATGAAGCACATATTTCGTTGCTGCAACACTCTGTTTTGTTTACCCTCAAGTGCCATTCGTGGCTTTTATAGAAACAAGAATTTTAGTTGGGACCAATGCTCAGATCATCGAGATTACACTGTTCAGTTCTATCAGTTGATTCTCACTGTACAACAGAACCAAGACAGTGGGAAACAAAGATCTGCCCTGGCCTGGTGAGAAGTGTGTCAGTTCTGTGTTTTTTGGTGGCTAGCTGCAAGTGTCATTAGCTCATCTTGATTGCAAAGGAGTTCAGCAATCAGCCTACGTCACAATATTGATGCTATATATAAAAATATGAAATTTAGTCCTTTGAGCTTATAATTAAACTCTCTTATGCTCCAGATTCTCCATAAAATACGTGCTGATTTTCTGGTACAACTAGTTGGAGATGCCTTAGATGGTGCATATCCATGACTCATTAACTAATTCATTTACACGTACCCTCAAATTTGAGTTACCTGTACCTAGGAATGTGGACTGCACAATTTAAGTCCAGTGACATAATTGGTTTTGATGTAACCAAGGATTCTGTATCAGATCCAATTCATCAACCAACAGCATACCACATCATCTTATATAGTTGAAATAAGAGGCAAATGACCAAACAGGTAAGAAAGGAAAGAAGTTTAGGGGGGCAGGAATTTAATCTGAAAGATAAGGGGTAAAGTGACTGACCATGTAATTCAGTAGCCTTTCACCTGTAAGTCATTGTGGATTAGTTGACCACTGTCAAATTTATCATATCATACTTTCCATCGATAGAACAAAGTAAGCTTGACTTGAAACTGTTAATATAGGTCCTAAATTCACCATGGGATGTCTGCTATAATCCCTCAGAGGAGACTGTATATATTGCGATGGCTGGGCAACACCAGATATGGAAACACAATGTACCTGATGGTGTAACAAAAGTTCTCAGTGGTGATGGGTACGAGAGAAATTTGAATGGCTCAAGGTAATCATGTTTTGGCATTTTCATCAGGAAAGTTTTAAATCTGCCGTTCTAAGTGGTCAGACACTGCAGGCTGCCTGCAGAGCATGTGACTAGTAATTGCTTAATGATGATTGGTATCTGATGGGTTGTTAATACTGTCTATAACGATGTTTCGCTGAGATATTACATGATATTGAGTCTATAGGATCACGGCAGCTTTTTTGACTATTTCTTCTTAGGATTATGTAGTGTATTTGTAGACTAGAACCGACAGCTTTAAGCCATAATTGTTTCTTCTTCATGCTAATTACCATGAAAGTTGAAACAGAATAACCTTTCCAGGTCTTAATTTACATATTTGCTTATTATACATCTGCTTTATCCTATGGAAACCTTTTTTTGAAAGTGGCCATTTGGGTCCTTCAGATCCTTGTTCTCCATTTGGTTGGTACTTTGATGTTCTGATTGCACTTTCTGAAAATTCAAATTTATGTTGCAGTGCCACCAACACATCGTTTGCACAGCCTTCTGGGATTTCGTTAGCTCCTGGTATTCATGGTCAAATCCTTTTTGCTTCACGTTTGTGATCCGACGCCACCGAGCATAAGACTTACAGGAATTATTCACACAGAATTGCAGGAGTTATATGTTGCTGATAGTGAAAGCAGTTCCATTCGAGCTGTTAATCTGAAGACAGGAGGCTCAAGATTGCTAGTTGGGGGAGATCCAGTATTTCCAGAAAATTTGTTTAGGGTATTTGTCTCTTGATACTGAAAGATACTCTGCTAATTTCTGTGACACTAATCTAGACAAGCATTTAAGTCCGATTCTTTTGTTCTGTTCAGTTTGGAGATTATGATGGGACTGGCTCAGATGTGCTACTTCAACATCCCTTGGGTGTTGTTTATGCCAGTGACAATAAAATATATGTAGCCGATTCTTACAATCACAAGGTAATCACCATGTTCTGACAGAGTAATAATCTAGTTCCTGTTAAGTATAAGATATATGTGTAGCTAAGTTGGCCTTGTGGCCTATATAGTCTAGGGTTGCCCATGTGCTCCAGTAACTGCCTTGTGATATATACCCATATATACGAGCTAATGGAATGAAGTGTGTGGCTGTAGATATTCTCCCTCTTTTCTTCTTACATGGTACAGAGCATGGTTCCTAAACCTTTGTTCTCTCCTTTAGCCTTTTAGTTCCTTCGAACTCATCTCCCCCTCCAGCTCCATCGTCTCCAGTTTCCATCTACTGTTTCTCTTTCTCCAATTCTGCCTCCTGCTTTAGCTTCTGAGACACCACCTTCAGTTCCATCTCCTCCAACTACATTACTACATCTTATGTTCCACCTGCAGCTCCTGATACTTTTCCAACTATAGTTTTGATGCCAGAGTTCCTCTTAGTCATCTCCCACTTCTCCTTTTGATGTTTCGGCCAGTACTGCAGATACTCCTGATGATCCACCACTTATACTGATACCCCGATGTCATATTCGTGATCGTGCTACTACGACTGCTCTTGATCGGTAATGTTTTTTCCACTTCTGGTGCTGTATGCGCGTCTTGACGTCTTGTAATTATCAGGATGTCATGAGCATACTTTAGACGGCCCTGAACCCAAGCCGATACCTGGCAGCCACACCACAAAGTCAGGGATAGATGAGACGCTAAGGACTCTGATATATTTCTTACTTAAAGAAAACCGATACAATCCCCATCCTTTTATAGATGGTGGGATGACTTGATGCTTAAGAAACAAATCTCTAAAATTAAGGAAACAAACCAATCTAGTCTTATCTCTAAATAGCAAATGAATCCTAAGGACACACGGTCACTACGAACAGTGTGCCAGCCCTAGAGGGTGGAGTGCTCCATTAGTCGCTGGACATGACACAGGAGGCATCTGCACCCCTGGTTGGTAGCTAGTTATGTGTGAGGAGTTTGAAGATCTAGAGCACATTGATTTTTGAGCTATGCAGCACCGATACAAATTCGGGGATACGCCATTTTTCCAAAAAAATCCGATACTCGGATACATTTCAATAATATTTTATTAAAAATAAGTAATGAGACACATAGAAATTATAGCAGCTAGCAGGAAGCCAGGAACATAAGTTATCTTGTGATTAAGCTATTTTGCTGCCATTCAGACCATTCCAATGAAGTACTGAAGTGAGCCAACAGCCAAAACTTCATCTAAATAAGAATGTACAAGAAAGTTATAAACTTACAACAAATGCATAGTGTAAAATACTAAAATTTGAGGCAGGAAAGACAAACATATTACATTACCTTTGAGGAGTTATTTCCAGCCGACCTACAACCCTTCCCTTTTCTCGTATTGATTGAATAACATACAAGAACATAGAAGAAACACAATCACACGATTCTCAAATTGGAAAGTTCAGTAGTTCAAACAATAAAACATAGAAGTTGACATAGCAGATAACAGGTTCTACTTAAGTTCTATTACACAACATAGCAGTCTTAAATTTAGGAACTTATAAAGGACATAATAGTTAGGATAGTGCAGCAGGCAGTAGGCAGTAGCTGCAGCTTGCAAGTTCATCCAACTAGGTTTCTTTAGGATTTGCTTTAGCTAGGATAGTGCAGTAGGTTCTACTTCAGATTTGATCAAGATCTGATTAAGAGAAGCTAAGCTTGTTTTGTACTATACAAAGTACACACCTAGTGCTGGCTATCCAGCACCTAACACCAGCACTAGCACCACTATCTAGCGCCTAGTGCCAGCTGCAGGAGGTGAGAAGGAGAAGGAGAACCGAGTGAGCACAGAGCACGACGCCATCGGAAGCACAGACACAACAAAGAGCATGAGCAGAGAAGGGGAAAATCAGATCAGGACAGAGGAAATCGAAAGAGGAAAATCGAGCAGAGAAGAGGAAAGGAACTCACCTCACCGCCATCGGTTGTTGCCGCCAGAGTCGGGGCGAAAGGGAGGTGGCGCAGCTCTCCTGCGGCATGCGCCCGTGTGCGTGAAGACGGCTAGGGCATGGAACGCCCGTTTGTTTGCCTGATGTACGTACAGGAGTACCTCTCCTGGGTTGGGCAGTATCGTGAAGATGGGTTGATACGTATCAGCCCAAGTATCTCGAATTATGTTATTTATTTTTATTCTGATACTTCCCGAATATGTATCCATCGCGTATCGAAGGCGTATCCGTATCGGATACCGTATCCGATACAATTACGACACCAAATTGACGTATCTGCGTTTTAGAGTTTCTGAGATCATGTTCTGTACCTTGTACCTGCTCAGTTTGTTCATTTTACAAGCAAGTGGGATTATAAGATTAAGACTGAATCAGATGGTTCAGCAGAGCTTCATAAGGCTCAATTTGTTTCATTTGGTTTTCCACAGGGACATAGTCATGTGACTATGATTAGATCTTTGTTCCAATTGCTCTCATGTCAACAATTTGCTTCCTGATTGATGTGGCAGCTATTTGCTCTTGGATTATGTCTCAGATGGATGCAAAGAATGTTTTTTCTTCATGGTGATGTATGTGTTAGATTATATGGTAAGGATCCAAAAGAATCCGGCTGTTATGGTAGGTTTGGATTAGAGTATCACAACTAACTGAGATTTGATAGGATTATGATCTCATGTTTCCATCTTATCTCTAAGAGGCTTCTTGCCCTCCAAGTCTTGTGACTATATAATCTGCCCTCGAGGCTCAAGCAATACATCGATCATATTAAGCCAAGTATTCTCCCCACCTTCATACTCTTTCATGGTATCAGTTTAGGCTTCGGTCCTAGCTCCAAAGCCGCCGCTTTTGCTGCCCCACCCCTGGGTTGATCTCCAGGGGGGGGGGGGGGGGAGGCTACGCAACCCGTTGCTAGGGTTCGCCGATCGTGTCGATGGGTCATCCTAGAGCCTTTTACCAAATCTGTTGATCGGATTTTTCTCTCTCGCTGGTCGTAGATCGACGTTTTCTCTTTGGCTTCTACGATTAGAGATCGATTTGTGTCGCCCACCGTCGTCCTCGTACGCCTCTACTCCAACATCGGCATCGACTCCACCGGTAGGCTCCTCGTCTCCAACCGTGCGGCAAGGCTGGGCGCGCGACTCTCTAAGGACGCCTTCATGCGCCGTTGCTCGGCTACCCCGTCCGCACGCCTCAACGTCGGTTCATCGTTGCCACCGCGAGAATGTGCACGATGTTCATGAGAATTGGGTCTGTCGCTCGTCGCCCCTCTCGGGCCGCAGTGCTGCCAACCGTGATCATTGCCTCTAGACTGCTACCACGCCCTCCCTGGCGTGTCCCTGTCTTCAATGACTCCCGCCGCTACTACACCTCGCTCATGGTTGCTACGCCGCCCCCCTTAGGCCATAGTGCCCGTGCACATGGTCTTCACTGCCGTTCCCGCGCGCAATGACCCTCAGGCCGAGCTCGGCTGCCTCTCTTGGCGCAGCTTTCGCCGGCAGTCGTACACGAGCATGGTCTTCGTCACGCCAATCGGGTCATTCTCTGCCTACTTCAAGCACCGCCACGACACCTCTCTAGGATACCGGCGTCGCCACTCTATGCCGCTAGTTCCGCCTCACGTTCAGTCTCCGGCCACCACAACCTCATCGCTAGATTCAACATCTCTTCCTCGACTACACTATCTACTCCAGCAATCGTGGGCTGCACCAGCACACTCTTCCTCCCGCTGCGACTGCTGGGGGGTGTTAGAATATATAAGATCTAGCTATTATGGTAGGGTTAGATTAGGGTGTGTTTGGTTGCTCGAACGGGGTTTTGTAGAGATGCATTGTATAAGCAGGTTGAGTGGAGTCATATGTGTTGAAAAGAAGAGTGTTTGGTTGATTGTATTTGTCTGGACAGGTTGAGCTAATTTTCTGTTTGGTTGACTGAATCTGAGTCCGCATGAGCGGATGCAAGAATTGATATTATAATTGGTTACTCGCATGAAGATGATTTTGTGACATTGACAAGTAGGTCCGTCTGTATGAGCGGATGCAGAGCCTACATCTGCTCAGCTAGGATGAGGCCGTATATTTGTATCCGCTCATGCAGGCGAGAACAGTGGATGCAGACAACCAAACACGATTCTTCTTGAGATTATACGTATCCACCGAGCCAGGCTGGGGGGAGTTTAGGCAACCAAACACACCCTTAGAGTATCACGACTAACCGAGATTTGATAGGATTTGTTAGGATTACGATCTCATGTTTCCATCTTATCTCTAGGAGGCTTCTTGCCCTCCAAGTCTTGTACCTCTATATAATCCGACCTCGAGGTTCAAGCAATGCATCGACCACATTAAGCCGAGTATTCTCCCCACCTTCATACTCTTTCAGTATGTTAGGAGGTTTATAGGTCGCCACCTCCAAGGTATTGAGGCTCTTGCAGGTTTTGGTTTTTGGCTTTATGGTGCTCTTTATGGTCTCAAGGATGTTCCTCAATGTGGTTTGTGGTTTGAGCACTTCAGTTCCGTGGTCCCTGCTTCTGATTTTACTTCTAGCGATAATGCGCCTGCACTATTCATTCAAACTTATCAGCATGGCCATACATTGCTTTCCCTCTATGTGGATGATATGTTTATAACTGATCACTGGGGACGATATGGAGCGTGTTGCCTTTGTCAAGCAACGCCTCAACGAGCAGTTCGTGGTCTTTGATTTTAAGACTTCTCAGCTATTAGTTGCAGATTGAGGTCCCCTGTACAACTGATGGCTTTCATCCCTCTCGATACATTCAGGGTTTTATTGATCACATTAGCCTCACTGATACTCGGGCTGCTGCTACACCTATCAGCTCCATTTTCATATTCTTCCCATTGACAGGGCTCCTCTTGAAGACCCTTCTTGATATCGTCACATTGTTGGCATACTGTCTATTTTGTTGTCACCAGGTTGGATATTGTTCATGTGCACAGCCAGTTCGTTAATACTCCTACTTCAGTAGACTGGGCATCAACTTCGTGCTGCATTACTTGTGAGGGACGAGCCTGTCCATGAAACTTGGTGTCACGCTCAAGCTCCGGACCCTTGCCACTACAATCATATCTTATCTGTTTCTGATGGCAACTGTCATGATCGTCGTGTTAAATGTGATGCATCTACACATCTTCTGTGCGATAATACCAAGGCCATAAATATTGCTACTGATCCAAGCATGAGCTGATCAAGCACATAAGTATGGATGTATCCTTCACACACACACAATTCAAGTATTGTTCTCCAGTATGTGCCCAAGTTGCCTACTTGTTCACTAAGCAGTAGATTCTAGAAAAAAAAAATCATCTTCTCAAACCTCATATTCTCCCTTTTGACCTTGGCCTCTCTCTGGCCCATCCGCCCATGTAGTGTAGAGGTGGCCCAAAAATTCTCTTGTATACAAGGTATAAATGAATAACTTTTGCAGTTTTTTTTCCTCTTCTAACATTTCCATCCTGTGCTCTGACGACGACAACACAATATTTAGGACCAAAGGAGGGTAGGGCCTGGAACTATCTTGACCCCCCTCCCACACACATAAAAATAAATAAATAATACATAATAAAAATACCGTCAATGGAGTTTTTTCCTCTTCCGGTTGGCCGCCCAGCTCCTTCCCAGCAACATGTGAGGACCTTGGCGTGCTTCAGGATACCTATTCAGCACCTAGATGACGCTGTGACAACAATGTTATTGGTTATGCTTGTCTCGTAAGTGAATGTAACTGAGAAAAAAATGGATTTATTAAATTGATTAATAGTCCAATGTTGCAGGTAAATTGAACCAGCTTTTCAATATACCAACAGTACACTTGGCTCATTTTAGTTCTAGTAGTGCAGTTCGTGATGAAGCAGTTCTGTATCTGCAAAATTTATTGTTATAAATTGTATTATATGATTTTTTTTGCCAAGATATCCTGATTTTTTATTGTTATAAATTGTATTATATGATTTTTTTTGCCAAGATATCCTGATTTTTCCTTGTTTTAATCTGAAATGGCAGATAAAAAGGCTAGATCCTGTCACAAGAAAAGTTACAACTATTGCTGGTACTGGACGTGCCGGATACAAGGATGGTCCAGGCTTGTCAGCTCAAGTGAGCTATAATTTAGAAAACTATTTTTCTTCTTTGTACTTTAGTTGATAATTCGTGATAGATCTATCATGCATATCGTTTTAAGATGTGATGCTCCATTAATCAGCAGTACTAGCTCTCTATCTCTAATGTAGGATGATAGAATGTGTCGTTTTCTTTACTATTTGTACAAAGAAATAGTTTTGACTAGGAACAGCTTGATGACAATTGTTTTGATGACATTTGTTTTGAGCTTTCTGAATGCAGCTTTCTGAGCCAGCTGGACTTGTTGAAGTTGGAGATGGTAATTTTATTTCTTTTTTCATTTCCATGTGGTTGGTCTTCAAATTAACCGAGTTATGAGCTGTCAGTTACTAGAACTGTCACACAAGTCAACTTAACATCATGGCATAATCTTTTCCCTAGATTTAGTTTCCTGAAGTTGGCAACTAAAAAGCTCAATAGAATTCTGTTTTGCCTGTAATTACCCTAACTTGCCTTACAATCAATCATTTGCCCTCTGTGAACTACCCTAATTGAGTCCAGGTCATTACTAGTGCATAAGCTGCCTTGCATTCTTCCTGTCCGATATATATTAATAAGAAAATGTACAACATGCCTACAGGACCAAAAATACAAGACATAAATAGCTCTCTAGGTGTGGAATTTTTTTAGAAGCACCATATCTGAGTCGATCATTCTCTTCCAACTATACTTGTTAAGAGGCACTCTATAAAAAAATCTTCTGTTCCTCTGCAACCAAATATCCTAACAAGCCAATGTAATAGCTCCTAGAGAATTATATTTCCTGCAAGAAATTGCCCTCGACCCTGCTCCAGTCTTTCCACAATATGATGAGAGAGATCACAACTAATTCCTAGCAAATCCTAACAGCTTTGTCTAAATTCTCAAGCAAAAGCAGTTAGTTCAGGCCTTCACTACAATTATTACTGCATAAACACAGTTCTCCAGGTTCTACATTGAAATTTTTCTTCCTCATCGTTACCCTCATGTGCCATTGTGTTGCAAACTGAAACTTATAACATTGAATGGTGTAACTGACAATGCTACTGCTATGCTATAGGAAGGCTTCTTGTAGCAGATACAAACAACAACACAATCAGATACATAACTCTTAGTGAGAAAGGTGCTGAGGTGAAGACGCTAGATTTGATTGGAGTGCAACCTCCACCACCAAAACCAAAGGCATTGAAGCGCCTAAGACGGCGGTTATCAGTAGACACAGATGTTATTAATGTTGATGGTGGTTCTTCGATGGAAGGATTTTTGTCCCTTGCAATTACAGTACCTGATGGTTACCATTTCTCCAAGGTCAATAATATTCACAAGACTTTGTTTTTTTATCTTGCTTTGCATCACTGATGATAGACATTAGTTACTATGGTACAGCATTCAAACAGTAATATTCTTTGTTTGATTGATTACATTAAACTAGTTTTTCCCTGAGATGTAGGAAGCTCGCAGTAAATTTGATGTGGAAACAGATCCAGCTAATGCAATTGAGATTGAGCCAGCAAGTGGATATCTAAACTCCGAAGGGCTGGCATCACTCAATTTCAAAAGGACATCGCTGTCATCGTCAATGGGAAGGATAAACTGCAAGGTAGCGACATAGTAAAATCAGTAATGACATTATTTAATGTGCTCGATAATACTACCTTCGTTTCATATTGTTAGTCATTCTATCTCTTGGCACATGATCAAGATATGCGACATGTGACCAAAGTTAACCCTATAAAGGTATCAAAAAGCATCTTAAGAGACAGAAAGAGAGAGATTGTGTGTTGTAATTAATTGGGGGCATTTGATGGGAGCAGTGGTAAAATTGCCTCAAGGGAGGATGACTTGTAAGGCTAAACAAAATTCAAATGCTAGAATGACCTTTTCAAGTTATATCATGGATCGCTAGTTTTCCCTGCTTGGAAAATAGTCCAACGCAGACCATCCTGTCATATGGATATGGTCATTTTGAATTGCATACCTTGCTGAATTAGGATATAGAGGCTAAAATATGTGTCATTGATATCCCCACGTTAAGAGGGCTCTTCGGGATGGCATGCAAACTATTTTGTTATTTGTTAGTTGACAATTATTGTGGTGTTGACATTTGTATCATGGGATGTACCGTTTGTACATGTAGATGAGCCGACTAAAGGGAAGTATTCTTCTCCGGATTCTGTATTTGAGTATGTTATATTCTATTTTGTAGGTTTTCTACTGTAAAGAAGATGAAGTTTGTCTTTACCAATCTGTTGCTTTTGATGTCAAATTCCATGAAGAGGCGGAATCCAGTCCAGCGCAAATTACTCTATCCTATTTTGTGGCACCAAGAGATAATTCAGGTAGTGTGCAATTGATATCTGCTACAAAGAATGCCAAGATATAGTTAGACTCATGGTGATTATTTACTTACATCATTGTCCTGATTGTCAATTTGGTTCCTGTCCCACAATGGTTAGTGTTTTTGGCCAAAGTCCCAACCAACTTCCCTTGTATGTTGTATAGCTGACATTCTGCTTGTAACCCAGCGCCATTGATTTTGTAATTATTCTCTCCCCTCACTGGGCAACAATTTTAACAACTTAGTATTTTGTCAGTTCATTGATTGCTTGGAACACCGTATGGAGTCCATTTGTTGGAATCCTGTTAACCCAAATAATTGATGAACATTTGGTTGCATTGAACAATTTTATTCCAAGCACAGGAATGTAGTGGCCTGCATGTGATCCAAAATAATACCTGCGTGCTTACACTTGTTTAGCACAGAATCACTGACAGATCGAAATTTTGCATATCATCTTACTAGTGTTGGTCTTGAACCAAATAAGCAGAACTGAGGAAATCATTTGATCAGTTCCCAAATGATGAGAGCAGACGTGTCAAAGAATTCAGTTTTGGTCATGGTAGCGCTGCATTTTGAATATCGACGAGTGTAGAGAAATTGTTTATCCCAATAAAATGATAACACAATTTGTCGGTTTTGTTTGTTAGGAGGCAAGAACCAGATTAGTTGTCATGGCCTATTCTTTTACAACACCTAGTGTGCTGGCTCCCTGAATTCGTGACGGTTTCTATTGCTGATTCATGATTGATTGTGTCATTATCGATTCGTCATGTTCCGTGGCCACTGTTCTCTTGTAAAGATGTCAATGAGTATCAGATTGCTTCATTGGAAGATATCGCATATGGGACAGTCGGAAAGCATGGGATCCCATGAATTTTCAGTGACACACATTGAGCGGTGATGCGGCGCTGGCAAAAGTTATCCCCAATTCTTTTGCGCTACTCAACTCTTCTTTTTTTAAAGAAAGATTCTCAACTCTTTCAGAATACTGATGCGAAGCAGTAGCTGGCACGTTTGTTGACCTCGTATAACTTACTCTACCATCGACACCTGTGTTCTCATATCCGCCGACCATCTACCAAATTATTAGGGTAGCAGAGTTGGGTTGGATTGGGATCCGGTGATTTGGTTTGTCGATTTTTAGTGGGACTCATAACTTGACCAATTGTCAGATTGTCAATGCTATATCCCCCTCATGTCTCATGAATTAGGCCCTGGTTGCCATGTGTTTGAGCAGTGTCATGGGCATCGTGGCTGCAATCTGCAAAGTATTTTTCTGTTTTAGGTCATCATGTTTCTGCATGAGCAGTATTTTCGTTATTAGGATCGGGATAATCATTGGGTAACGCCGAGACCTGATGCTTTGCTGTTGTCAGCAGCTGGTTGTTGGGTAAGCGGACCAACCATATTGTTCTATGATCAAGCATGAATTAGATTGTCACCGAGATAGCCTGATAACCAGCAGACACGAGCTTTTGCGTGACCTTTCCACATAAAATCGTTAGCTCCCATCGAGCATGCCTGACACATATTCATGCGCCTAGCACCATGTGTAGCTGGTGACCAGGGCCTGTTGAGCCCTGCCATATTTATCAGGAACAGTCTTGTTCAGTGAAACCTGTTCATCCACATGGCCTCATGGCATCTGGCCGGCGGTCCTTCCGGAGTCGAGAGAGCTCAAAAGCAGGCAGTGTTGTGCCCTGCAGCTACTGAACTTGTGTTCCCCTGTATCTCCTGTGCAGCCAGACTGCCAGAGCCCAGAGGATGGCTGCTACCCAGAGCCTTTAGAGGCGGCCCACGCCGTGTATATCGCTTGGATGCCCTGTAAAGGGTCATTGGTAGCTTGTGTTGCTTCTGCCTGTTCAGTGGTACAAGTTGGTTAATCTGGCTGCGGAACTGGCTCATTTAGTTGGGACAAGCCACGGTGATGCAAAGCAAGGTTGTTCGGTTGACTGCTCAGTTGTACATGTTAACACATGATATGTTGTTTCGTTGATTGCACGACTAATATAGCCGGAAATCGTACTGACTGGAAAAAGGATCACGATGAAGCTAGTAGCAATGTCGTGCTATTGTTTAATTGCATCCATTTGTCCAACGATGATTCTTAATCCCTAGACCAATGCAGAAAGAACTCGGTACATACTCTGTTTAACCACACCGTTAGATAGATCTCACTCGCTGATATACCTCCTATTGCATTTCAGGGCTTGGCTACCAGTCACTGAAACCTAACCAACCGACAGAACACTTTTCTCGAGGTGAAGATTCTGCATGAGCTTGTTACCTCTCCCGGCACCAGTCACCTCTACAGCGGATGCGGATGGAAATAGCTATAGCTCGCGTGCAGCGTCCTAGAGTTTCGCAGCGGTGGTCCTGACGAACAAACCCAGTGTTGGGATCGTCGCATCTTACGTAACACGTATGCCAGAGAAGACGAAAACGCAGCATACGGGCTTGCTCCATCGCAGCGAGCGTGTTGCATCCGTCCGGTCCGATTCGAGCACCTGCCCCGCAAAATCCAAGCACCACCGTCTCCGTCTGGATCGATCCCCGGGGGGTCGAAGTTGCTTGACGCAGCCTGCCGTCGCGTAACCTCTGCGCTGACCGGAAGCACGCCGGGGAACCATGAAGACGGAAACGGGGTGGCGTCATCTGCCATCCATCATTGATCAGTCTGCTCTAACCATGAGGCTACAGTCTTAGCAAGTTAGCATGCCACCGCGAGACCTTTGATGAACCACTCATGGTCCTGTGTGGGAAATAAAAAATTGGTGAAGGATGGGAGGATTTTCAGGAGGATCTGAGGCTGGCATCTAGGCCACAATGGTATCATTTTCCAGCTCTAATCTTTTTTTTTTCTGATATATCTTTATAGCATTACTATTTTTTTAGATGACCCTATCTTTAAATAAAATATCATCCATCATCTTTGTTAAAGTATGGAATTCTCATCAAGAGCTGTGGAACCACATAATTATGAGTACTTGTATTATATTCCCAGTAAGCGGGTCAAACGGACCTAATTTTAACAACCAATACGGTAACAATGAAAACGGTTCAATCTTCTTTATTTTAATAAATATTTTTAGTTAATTACTAGATAATGATTTTTTTATTAACATTTCGAAATTTAAGCAACTAAACCCATTACGAATTTTTGAATATTTCAATGAGATAAAATTTGAAATTCCACAGTGTAGGGTTCGAACCCCTCCTCGCCCACATCCTTCCAAAAGGAGGAGGCCGTGAACAATGGATAGTTGGATAATAGGGTGGAAGGATAGGGGAGCATGCCAATGTTTTGATCAATAGGAAGAAAAGTTGTTAGAAAGCTTGACAAGTTTTACAGAAAAGTGATAGTAATTTGTTGACGGTTCTTTAGCGGACGACGCTAATTCATGGACGCGCGTGCAGCCCCGCACGCTGACGATCGGACAGCTACCCGACAAAATGCATTTATAACTAGTTCTTCTGTGTCCTCCGTTTCCCTTTTACTGCAGTAGATGTGATTAGCACTAATTAATTTCCTTTGTGGCAGCAACCGGCGCTTCTCTTTCCACACGAAGCACGAATCATTTTTGGGATGTGGATACGAGGGTAAGAAAAAGGTGGGGAGTAAAATTACACTTTTAACTAATTTGTATATCCACTTTCATATTACAAATAATATTCAGTGTGCATTAAATTGAAAAATAAAACAAAAAAAAACGCAACAAGCGAAATTTCTCTTTCAAACCAGAACATAGTTCAAATGAAAACAATGTCTTTTTGATCTAAGCTTTTTCTCTAAAACCTGTATGGGAAAAAAATAACTTAGATACAGAAGTAAAAAACAAAAAAGAAAACATATAAAATATGATATAACTAATTCACTATGAGTTATATAGGAAAGTTATTCAGAAATAACTTATTCAAAAAAGAATGATATAACTTTTTCTACATACCTTATTTCAAATATGTTTGAACATAACTTATTCAACATATCGTTTTAAATACACAGTTAATAAGAAAAGTGTTACAAAGAAAGTTATCTAGAAAACTTAATCGATATAAGTTATCTAAAAAACCTTGTACATACCCTGAAGTTGATAACTTATTTATATAAATTTGTCAAATAACTTATTTATGCAAGCATTACCTAGGAAACTTATTCTGGATAACTTTTCAAAATATACCTTATTCTACAAAAAAAGGTTATCCATAAACCTTAAAAGTTGATAACTTATTTGTATAAGTTTGTCGGATAACTTATCTATGCAAATATTACATAGAAAATTATTTAGGATAACTTTGTTAGAGAAATATAACTTATTCAGGATAAATTTGTAACAATACCTAGAAAATATACCTTATTCAGGATAACTTTGTTAGAGAAATAAAGAATGAAAATACAATATAGACACCTTTGTATGAGTTTCTGAACAGTGTGTCTTACCTCTTGATAAATGGTCTTGTTAGAAATCACATATTTAAAAATCCATATTCTACGCCACAACAAATAAAAAAAGAATATAGGAAAATGTTATTTCAGACATCCAATACACATGTCTTGGAAGCTTTTGTGTAGCTGATCTCTAACCTGAAAAATTTCTGTTGCAAGGAAATAAATCCCAAAAAGAAAAAAAGTATATCAGAAGAATGACAACTGCATATACTAAACAAAAAAAAAAAAGCATAAGTCAGATTTATATACCTCATTGCTTTCAGTCATAAGAGATGATAAGTACAACGAATCATCAATATTGTATGATTCACAGTTGCTCATGTCCATATTTGTTTCATGTACAACAAAAAACAAATTATGGAATACAAACAATTGTTCAAATATGATAAAAGAAAAAAGGTGCATGAGAAACTTCTGATGTAAAAGTCCCTGCCGCATAATGTAGGCAATAACTTGCATTTTCGTTATTTGGCCCAATTATTGTGGTATTTATGAAATCATCAACTTCTAGGTAAAGCACTTCACCGCATATGTGTGATGATGAGTTAGAAGTCCCTACCAGGTGTGTCCAATCCATTCTTTTATAACCAATATTCCTAGTCGTATAATTAGGAAAAGTTATGTATAGAAGTTTAATCAGGAAAAAGTTATGTATAGAAGCTTTCTGAAACAAATTTTGACTTTGATAACTTATCTAACAAACTTTTGTGAAAAGGACCTGATGAAATCTTTGACAAATAAAATTGTGTATAAAAATTTTATACCAAAATTGATTACTAATAAATTATCTAACAAACTTACATGAAAAAACTTTATCCTAGTAACTTCTCTAAAAAAGAGTTGTATCATTCACGTTTATAAGAAAGTTTTACATGAAGGTTAGATAAAAAGTTATATAAAAAAATTTCTGCATAAGTTAGATTTGAAAAACTTTGATCTTAATAACTTATGTAACAAACTTACATGAAAAAACTTTATGCTAGTAACTTTTCCAATAGACTTATCTCATTGACTTATATAAGAAAATTTTTGCTTGAAACTTAAACAAACAAGTTCTACACAAAAGTTTGGAAAATAAAGTTTTAATTATTTTATATCTAAAACTTAACAAAATATCTAACAAACTTACATCAAAAACTTTATACTAGTAACTTTCCTAACAGACTTGCTTGAAACTTGAATAAACAAGTTGGAGACAAAAATAACTTATCAAAGAAACTTTTTGATAGAACTCTTACCGATAACTTTATAATGAACCCATAACTTTTGGATAAGTCTTACAAAAAATAAATCTATCATAAACCTTTTATCCCATTAACTTTTTGAGACTTACATTGAAAAATATTTTCCTATAGAACTTGTCTAGAGAAGTTGTGCTAGAAACTTTTTACAAAAAGGATGATCAAAAAAGATTTTAGGATTAACTTCTCAGAAGCAAGATATGAAAAAGGCAATAATATTTTTGTATTGATCAAATTTTTCTAGTGCAGGTATACAAAATGCAACTGTTTTGCCAATTCCATTTTTCGCTCTTGCAAGAATGTCACTGCCCGTTAATGCAATAGGTATGCTTTCTTCTTGGATAGGAGAAGGCATTTCAAATCCTCTCATATATCCCCATAAGTAGTTCACGTTTTAGAAAAAATAGTCTTCGAATTCATTTCCCTTAGTTGCAGTAACATCCTGCACAAAAGAATGTATACATTAATACATTGACATTTAACTTATGTAGTAATGAGTGCCTTATCTTTTCATTAATAGAGAGTGTATAACTCAAATAAATATGTCAACATTCTGTGGGACAACAAAGGAAATAAATAGAAGTAACAAAAAGTTAATAGAATCCAGATTTTGAATGTGTTGCAAAAAAGGAAGTATGTAAAGTTAACTTACGTACTTTGACAATATTGCATTCATTTCAGGTAGCTTCTTAAGTTTGGCATTGTACTTGTCAACGACCAATTAGTATGTCAAGCTTTCATGAATCGGCTTCGCATGTTCATATGCTTTGCACAAATCATGATGAATGAAACAAATATAAAAAAGCTACGAATCTTATACATGAAACATATATGAACATGAAAAAAAAGGAATTTAATTAAACACAGAGGAGCCCCTGCCGCTCCTCCCCCAACAGCACCAGCAGTGGCAGCCTCTGCCACTCCTCCCCTAATGCTAACAGCAACGCCAGCCCAGCCCTTGCAATTCCTCTCCCAATGGCACCAGCATCACCAACGCCTACAACTCCTACACCAACACCACCAACAGGAGTGACCATGCCAGCGGCCACTCTACCCCAGCAGCAACTCTTAAGGGAGGCCCACCTTTTTTCCCTCTACGGTACCGACAAAAAAGGAAAGCGGAGCTCAGGACAGTAAGCATGAAAAGGGAAGGATGACACGCTTACCGTGGATAGTAATCGCGCACGATTTTGTAAGTAGCAGGCGCGCTCGGAACAGAATTTCTGTTCTTTAGCATGAACAAAGCAGGATCAGTGGCGGAGGCACCCATATGGCAAGCGCCATAGCTAGATTTTTCCGGCCCATGTGGCCCAGGTTCGTCACTATCAATGGTATCATCCGAAATTGTATCTTTCAATTCAACTATACTGTGATGCATGGTATTTGACAAAGTTGTACCATGCAACAGTTCCACCATCCTTCAACGCAGCGTCCGGCTCGTCGCTCTCCTTGATGGACGACTAGTTGACTGAGCCGGCCGACGAGGAGGGACCATCGTAGACAACGTGGGTACCCCCACCAACGTAGCCATCGCAGGCTAACCCTGCCACCCATGCAGATGCTGCACGACCTCGCCACCCTCCACACGACCCCTTTACGTTCTCCACCGACTAGGTGCATCACAGAGCAACTTCCAGATGGAGGCCGGTAGGCGTGCACATCAAGCACACCAGTGGCCATGGAGACGCCCTTGACTGTGCGATTAGACAGTACTGTACATGTTTATGTTATTTCTATTATGTGATTGTCATGTCATGTAGGATGTTTTTGTCGGTACTATGTTATCAGCCTTAGTTTTATTACTCATGTTCTCTTGCCTTCCAAAAGCTTAGCATCGTGCAATTTTATCAGCTTTCGAACGCATCTAAGTGTTGTCTGACTGCAACAACACAATAAGGGTACCACTAATAACTGTTACATGACAAGATACAATTTATCCAATTACAAATAACACGTACAATGAAAAATTACATAAGTGTAACGCAGTACCTCAGGATACATTGATACTACTCATACTGACCACTACGCTAGTACGATACATATAGCATAAGATGAATCGACAATACCCTCATATACTACAACTATGATAGTACGATACAAGTAGCATGCTGCACAGGAAGGCCCTACGTGAAATACATTGGTGGAAACAGTACATGTTAAATACAAAATCAACACCTGGACCATCCTCTAAAACACATATATATTACGCCCAGTTATTCCTCCGACCTACCATGCGAGGCGGGATATAGTGACTTCTTACGTCGCTGGATCTCTCTTAGCACAATTGTTCTTGTAGTCCCGCGATAATGACGTGCTTGTGACCGATGTATTCTTCAATGTGTGGTTCCAACAGTGGGTCAATCTAGTATTTGAAACAACAATCATCCATCTGAAAAAGTGGTATATGAGATAAGTAAATGGTATGGTGAAAATCGCAAAGAATGTGCGTTTTATTTGATCTTACTCTGAAATGTGGACAATGGAAGAATCGACGGCATGCATCACCTAAATGCTCATAAACTTGGACTATAACGTCATCTCCATGTTGACATAATAACCAAAACACGCAAGGAAGAGCATTGTGGTTTCTGTAATAATCTCTACCATAGACATCTAAATGGGGGTGTGGAGGCGGTGGATCGTTAGGGCCATTGAGAGGATGAGGATGCACCATTATTTCAATTAAATGTGATGTCAACAGATGTGTGCGTAGAGAATAGATTGGGTTTCGTTTATATACAAGAAATCTCGGAGGCAGTGCAAAGATGTTGCAACATTTGAGAGCCTATGGCCTAGACTGTACCGGCCTATTTGGGGTATCACTAAAAGTCTATCTACTAGACTGGACTGGCCTATTAGGGGTACCACTGAAAATATATTGTAGCATTTGAGAGCCTATGGCTTGGACTACACTGGCCTATTCAGGGTAGTACTGAGAAGTCTATTCACTAGACTGCACTAGCCTATTAGGGGTACCATTGAAAGTCTATTCGTACATGTCTACATTCTATGTATTACATGTTCAACCGTTACTACTTATCATTAAGGCATGCTTCATTTGGCGATGGAGTACTGGATGAGAAGTCTCCATCTTTTTCACCAACTTAGTAGATATTTTCTTATAACTGGCAATCTGTCTTTCCTTAAGGCATCCTTCATTTAGCAATGGAGTACTACATGCCATTATAACTTATCATAGAATGTGTACGAGTAAGGTACGAGTCGGTGCATATTGCCCTACGTACTGTACCTATAGACAAGCAATGAATGCTTAAGATGATCCTTATTTGTGATGTATTTACTTTCTTCAATGAAATGATCGGGTTTTATCATTCTACCAATACGTTTTTTGTAAGCTCAATGCTTTCATAGGATTCTCTGCCTTCCATGCAGAGGGAATAATAACTTATTGCTAAACTTTTGGAGAATGATATGACCACACTAAGCAACAATTTTCATAGGGAATCTCTGTTAAGCATCAATACCATAACTTTTTCAGCTTTCATAGGGAATCCTATGCTCTAGCCCGCAGCCAATCCTATGCACTCAGTCCATACACCAACCCCTAGCCACTATAAATAACTCCACCCTTATCCATGGATAGATCACTCCTTCCTCAACTATCTCAACTGCAATGTCTTCATCAGCTCCATCAAGCCCACGCAAGAAATATTAGGGGATTTTCATCTCACAGGGGGTCGAATCCCCGATATGTTTCTGTGGTGATCTTTGTAGGCTTCGTGAGTCCCAGGACATCTCCTACACTTATGGTTTACGCTTCTTCATATGTGCCAACTACCAGTAGGACAAGCCTTGACATGGACCATACGAGTATCCACCGGTATAGCGATATAAATCACTTATATGCCACTTTCCATATGATTTCATGCATTGTCTTACTGAAAGTGCATCTAGGCCCCCCTAAGTGGGTTTTGGCTTATTGATGACAAAAAGATTAAGGAACTAATATGTTTATCTAAGTTATGAACAGGTTTAAGCATTAGTTGAAAAGACAAGTGACGTTTGACGCCCGTCGAAACAAATGGAGAATCAACGAAGAGTACTTAATAGGATTTAAATTCTTTTATTTTTGAAATTGAGTCTAGGATAGCCGCTCTATTAAGAGGGTTGCTTTTGATTGCTTGGTTAGTGTCTCAATGCTCAAGATATCCCTTAGAACCAACTTGTTGAGAGACACAATCACCCACGGACACCGAGCTAGTTCTGCAAAAATTCACTCAGTCCGGATACTCCGGTGTTCACCGGATACTCCGGTACTCAGTATTTAGTCCGGAGTCTCCGAGGTAGATTCCGGCAGAGAGTCTCGGTTATGGTTTATTTTTATTGGAAAAACACCAGAGTCTCCGGTGTTCACCGGATACTCCGGTAACTTATGGGTTATAGGACCGGAGTCTCCGAGGGAGACTCCGCCAGATAGTCTCGGTTAGGTCTTTATTTTAATTGAAAAAGACCGGAGTCTCCGGTGTTCACCGGATACTCCGGTAAGAGATTTAGTTTTAACCGGAGTCTCCGAGAGAGACTCCGGCAGAGAGTCTCGATTAGCTTTTAATCTTTTTGATAAAAATATCGGAGTCTCCGGTTTTCACCGGATACTCCGGTACCTGGAGAGGCCGGAGGGTCCGGCTAGTCTCCGAACTTAGTGTTTTTGGAAGCCCTGTCAGGACCAGAGACTCCGGTGTTCACCGGAGACTCTGGTAATTTAACAGAACTGTAACGGCTAGTTCTGACACGTTCTATGACCGTTCTGACGCCATTTTTGGATTTAGGGCCGGATACTCCGGTGTTCACCGGATACTCCAGTCAGTTCTGAAAAAACAGTAACGGCTAGTTTTTGAGAGAGGGCTATAAATGCTCCCACACCCCATGGCATTTAGAGCTTGCTGTTGCTGGTGAACTTTAGACCTCTTGAGCACTTTAAGAGCATTCAAAGACCCTCTAACCACCTCTAGTGCAAAGTTTACAAAAATTTAGAGAGTTTGTGTTTGGAGAGGATTTAAGCCACTTGAGCATTGAGTTCTTCATCGAGCATTCGCTGCAATTATTTCTCTTGAAGCTTCGTGCTTCTAGACGGCAAGGCGTCGCCCGTAGAGCATCCAAACTTGTGGAGTGCCACAGGAAGTTTGTAAACATCTTCGAATTGAGTAAGAATTTCTAGCTTGATCTTGGTGGTCGCTAGAAGAGGATAGGGTTGGAAAAGACCCGGCTCTTTGTGAGCTCCTCAACGGAGATGTAGGTACTTCTTTGTGAGGTGACCGAACTCCGGGATAATCTCTTGTGTTCGTATTCGTGCAATTTATTTTATTGTGTGAAATTTGTGATTCTTCATACAAATTGCTCTAGTGATCATCTTGCTAGTGTTAAGTGTTATTGTAGCTCTGTGATATCCAGTAGACCTAGCTTCAACCTTAGATTCTAGCTACTTGCTTTAATTCGTAGTTGTTCTAGAATTCCTGTATAGACCGGAGACTCCGGACTAGACCGGATACTCCGGACCAGACCGGAATGTCCGACATTCACCGGAGTATCCGGCAGATTTAATCCGCTGTTTTAGTTTTAATTTTCAGAAAAACCTATTCACCCCCCCCCCCCTCTAGGCACTTTCACTTACTAATGTCCCCTCTTGTTCATTTGTCTAGTCTCCTTCACCTATCTGTGACTTCATGGATGGCTGGATATGGAGCAAAATGAGCACCAGAAGCAGTGGGTCCAAATGACAATGCGGTGGAGGAGGAAACCATACGAACGTCGGGAATACGAGCAACAGCAGGAGGAACTATGACTGAAGCGTCAAGACGAGGAGCACATGAGGAACGTGGCGGAGGAGCGCGCCGCGGCTGAAGCACGCGAAGCAGAGAGGGAAAGGAAGCGGGAGATGGCCCATCACGCTAAGGCGGGAGGTCCCGATGCCCTGCGAAAGGGCAAATATCCTAGGTGTACTCAGTAGAGAGCATCTATCCTAACCTGACCTACTTTAATTCCGTAAGGCATGTTAAATTTAGCAGTGACACGCTATTACGTTAGTCTTTAGGTATGCCATACATGCCAATGTTTGTTGTTGTCATCTCTTTTATGGTTATGGTCCATTTGTGCACCGACGATAAACCTCATGTATAATTTTTCATCGTATGTAACATCCGTGCATGATTCTATAATAATTGTGCTCCCCGACTATTATTGTTTGATTAATAGTTTTTTTTTCAGTATTCCTATAACATAAATTTATTTAAAAAAATCAAATTTAAATGAAAAAGTAATTGTCACCAATCCTAATTATTAATAAAAATCAATAAAAAAAAGCATGTCAGCAAACAGAATGCTGACAGGCTGACAGGCATACTGGCTCTTCACTCCCACAACATCCCTATCAGTGTCTATTCGAGCTCCTGTTGGCAATAAAAAGAGGTCTGTCCCGAACACCCCTATCGATGTCTATGCGAATACCGATATGCCTTTTGTCCGTTTTCTGCATGCCAACAAAGCCCTAGGCTCAGGGCCACGTAAAAATATTCCAATAAAAAAATATTATTAAATAAAAAGATTCCGCGCCCTGCCCCTCGACAGGGGACACCTGCCTTTTCCACGGACGAGACACCCGGCACCGGACACGCACCCGCGGCACGGCACAGCACGGCACGCCCAGTCGGACACTGGCGCTCGCGCGCGCGCGCGAGGGGCTGACGGTCTCGGCATGCGCTAGGCCTTGGCCCTTGCCCACAACGCAGCACGTTTGCCGCTCACCACGGCTCTTCCATCCGGCTGGTGAATCATAGCTAGCGTCAAATCCCACAGGATTTCTTCTTGTTTTTGCTCAGGATCATGCGGATTCTGCTGTCCCATACCTACGTAGGGGGCATACGTGATTCCATGGCCTCAATCGTTAATTGGCCTCAATCGGTCGTACGTGCCTTTGTCGTCCGCCAGGATCGGAAGGCATTTGAAGGTCGGGGTGGTGAAGTGAAATCCAAATGCATCAGGACCATCAGGCCATGCATGGGTGCAAATCGATCGATCTCCCGTTTTCGAGTGGAAACGGGCCTCATTCGTGCAAGATATGCATGCCGCACAAGCCGGCACACCGAATCTGTACTTTCGATTTTATGAGGTAGACCGTCGGTGGTCCTTCAGTTGTGTGCAGCTGTGTACTGGCCGTACTATTCAAACACGTGTTTGTGTAAAACAACGGAGAAACGTATACATTTCACTGTAGATCTCTCGCTATGCATGCATGCTGTTTATTTACTTCTGCCGCAAATAACACCGTACTTCTGGTGTATGCTCTCTTCCCGGCGTATAAGCGTCGCTGAAATAAGCTAATCTATCTTGATTTTGGCTGACAAGTATCAACACATCTGTGAATATTTAGATTGGCCATAAGAGGATGGTCTAGTTAAAAGATAACGACTGAAGTACTTTTGATGGCAATCACCGGTATAAGTACATTTGTATGTGACAAATCCATAAGCCTTTGTGTTTATGCGTGGTCAAACTTTTTAAAGTTGGATACATTTCTTATAAGATGACATCTATAAAGGAGGATAACCTTTCTTAGAAAGTAATTAACCCTGCAATGATTTGAGATCACACCAAAAGATGATCTCACAAATGGTTGAACAATAAAGTTAGGTGTATCTCACGTAAGATGCCAGTACATCTAAGAATGCGACTTAAAACCAATCACAACTCAACAATTGCGCAATCTTGTGCCCTACCACTCTACAGGGTGGTTCCAAACATTGTATGTGTAAATGAGAGGGTCAATTTTCACATGTGCCTGTAAATTCATGGGACACTTTTCCAGCACTCGCAGAATGTTCCCCTAACTCCTGCATCTACCCTATTCACCAACTCACATCCCCTAAAAACACCAGCGGCTTTGTTCATTCACTTTCACATGGGAGTTCAGAGCTTTGAACTAAACATTGAGGAAACTATTACCTCAAAGGGTGAGCTTTCAAATAGAACATTGGGCCTTTCACTACTACAAAACCAGTCATAAGTACCGGCTCATTAGTGTCGTTTTAGTCAAAACCGACACTAGTAGGGTACCAGTGCCGGTTCATAGCAAAATCTGGCAACCAACTATTCATTCAGACAAAACTGATACTGATAAGTATTATCAATATCAATTAGTATTAAAAACCGACACTGATAGTATCAATACCGATTTTTAATACTAACTGGCACTGATACTACTCCCGGACCCGAAATTTGATATCACTCCGTTTTGGCTCACGAATCTCCTGTTCGCGTCCATCGATCTCTCTCTCCCTTATCTCTTCACTCTCCGCCGGCTCTCTCCATTATCTCTCTCGCTCTCCGCCGGTTCTCTCCATTCTCTCTCTCGCCCCTCCCCACTGGCCTCCTCCCCTCGTGACTCCCCACCGGCCTTCTCCTTCTCCTTCAGTTGCTCCCTCCTTTATCTCTTCAATCCCACCGATTTGTTGGCCTTCCCATTGCCTAGAGCTGCACGCCGTCATCCCATCTATCCCCATTTCCATCTTAGCTAGAGCAAGACAACCAGCTATGGCTGATCTGAGCCATCTCTCTCGTCCAGATCTATCGTATTGAGACCTCCAGGTGCTCCTTTGCAGGCTCCATCCACTCCCATCTTCTCTCTTGCGCCCAAACCAGAGAGAGCAGTTCGTCTTTGCCATGGCCGACCACATTGAGCTCAAGTCCACTCCCAAATCCTTGGAGCATGGTGAGTTACTTATCGATTCCTTATGTCCAGGTGTTTTTAAGCCAATACATCATCTTGACCCTTCTTCATTAGTTCGCTCGACAGAACATATCGTGCCCACCATTTCCTCCCCCGTCGATCTCTGCTGACCGCCACTAAGAAGCTCGGCACCGATGGCATGCTTCAGCGCTACTCTGCCCAATATGCGGCCGAGTCCGAGCGGGAGCGGCAGGTAAGTGGGAGCGGCGGCCAAGCGGGAGCGGCGGCTGAGCGAGAGTGACGGCCAAGTGGGATGTGCTGTGCATGTGCTTTCTCGACGGCCTTCGAGCCGCCGAGCTGGCTTGGATGCCGCTCCCGCCGCCGCTGAATTTTCCCTTTTTTATTATCTAAAAATGACAACTGTGTCGAGTGCACAACCGGTGCTGATACTAGTCGAGTATCAGTGCCGAGTAAAGAGTACCAATTGAAAAATCGGTAGTGGAGCTATTTTTCATCCAGCACTGATGTGCCCTTTTGCAGTAGTGTTTCCGCTAAAACTAAATGAACTTCAACTCTAGCAAGTAAAGGATAAAAAAGAACTTTCGAGTCAATTTTGAATTTTTAATGAGAACTTTCAACTGATTTTGAAATTTCAAACATAATAAATCAAAGAAGAATAACATAGGATCTATAACTTTGATTACAGAAAACAGAGGTTTTAACATGGGATTCTAAACATAAGTGCCAAACACATTCTATTTAGTTGCCAATAATCCAATTTACAAATCTAAGATTTATAAACCTAGCAAACCCTAAAACAAAAACAAGCAACATGGAGGAGACTAGGTCGAAAGCCTATGTCTCCTCCCTAGGTTTTTTCTCGCCAACCGAGGCTACAGTGGCATGACAGACGTGGTAGGCAATGGTGGGCGCGTGGGAGCTAGGAGTTGAAGAGAGGTACGAGGAGGCGACAACACAAGTCTTTCAAGCGATGCTATTGAGAGTGATCTGAAGCCGGAAAGAAGCAATTGAGAAGGATAAGCAGTTGCGCAATGGATCGGGAAAGGTGTCTTCTAGTGCAGTTCAAGCGTCCATGAGTTATGCTTCTCACGAGTGCCCACAAAATAACATTCTCGTACGTAGATCTTGTAAGAGTACATCTTTGGTAGTGGTTATCATTTACACTCATCTCTCGCAATGGACTCCTTTATCGGTGAAACTGACGACGGCCACGTACGTATTACACTTGCACAACCGCACCATGATCGACCACTCCAGAGCGAGTCACTACAGAGGATCGACAAGAGAGAAGCTGAGGGAAATAGTAGGCCGAGTCGAAGGAGAGCTGAAGTGTGGCATCGATTGGCTGGAAGTGCATAGCCCGATGGAGGTGCATTGGCTAGAGAAGCATATGACTTTCAGCCATCGTGGCAGGAGAATTCAGATGCAAGGCATGCGGCCAAACACCAAGGAATGTGTGGTGCTGAATGGGGCATAGATGAGGGGTTTCGAGCGTCGTGGTGCCATCGCGCATGTGGTCCAGATATGTGTGCAAGTGGAGCAATCAGAGTCATGGCTTAGATGTAGGAGTGATTTGGTCAGCACTTTGCATAATAAAAGGAAGAGAAAAATGCCCAGAAAAGGTCGCGGACTCATTGCGGCACAAATCCTCTCCTGAGTGTTCTCTGAACTTCTTCAGTTTTACCATCCCAAAAAAGCCTGAACTTCGTCAGCTTTACAGAATCGTTAGCAGAAAGAGTGTGTGTGTGAGAGAGAGAGAGTTTCTACCAACACACTCAATACCAAAATGAATTCGCACCTTGATCCAACAATTTTCAGGAGCTATTTGAGGAACTGAAGGGATTGCCTCCTTAGCGCTCCTTTGATCACGCGATTCCACTGTTACCCGGGCTGCAACCGATCAATCTCTGGCTATACCACTAAAATTTGGCACAGAAGGACGAGATTGAGTGTAGTCACTGAGATGCTGCAGCAAGGAGTTATTTAGTAGAGCTCGAGCCCGTTTGCATCGCGCGTTTTGCTGGTACAGAAGAAAGATCTGCATTGATCTCCGGTTCCTAAATACTATAACCATCAAGAATAGTATAAGACTGTAGACGATTAGAGGGGTGAATAGACGCATAAATAAATTTTTTGTAGAAATTGATGGTCTTCTCCTATTTTTAAACCCAGTACATCTCAAAATCACATACGAAAGTAAGAGAGATAAGAGTAAATTGCAAGACTTCTAAAACCAATATTCCTCTTAGATGAATGTAAACTCTATATTTCAATTAAGACCATATTAAGAGTTATAGCGCAAGAAACACAAAAAACTCCCAAACACAAGAAAACTAGCCGTCGGAAGAACAAATTCTTCAAGTTAATCGATCTAGAGTATTGGTATGGTTTAAAACTAACTCATATAAGATGATTAACCCTATAGTAAAATGACCCAAAATGAGCAGCTCTCAAGTAAAATGAAAATCAACAAGAAAACACCAAGATCTTACACGAAAACACGAGATCCAAAAGCAGAAGAATAGAAGGAGATGAACTCAAGCATATACAAAACACTCTCTTCATTAAGCTCAGAGGAAAACTCTCTTTTGGCATATTACAAAGTGATTTTTTCACAAAAGCTCTCACCTAAACATAGGCTAAACATTTCTCTCTCCCTCTCTACACAACACAAGTGTAAGGCTCTCAAAACTCTCCAAAAACTCTCAAAGACTCCCTCATTTTCACTATCTCTAACTCTCTATTTATAGGCTTAGGGGGCTTACTTAACCTTTAAGCAATCCCTTCCCTAAACTATTCTTCACTTACACTGCACTTCCACCTACCACGGGATAGTTCCGTCCAAATTTTTCTCCATTCATCGGATGGTCGTAGCGCTTCATGCCTTAGCCTCGCCTCGACGCAAGCTTCGCGATGATATCACGTGCACTTCATCCTCCCGCGGTCTTTGCGGCCAAATTGGGAAACCGCTCTGCACACTTCTCAAAGAGAGTCTTCTGATGTCATCGTGTGTCTTCCATCTTGCAACCTTGATCACCAGAAAGTCTCCCGCTCCAGATCCCTTGGGTTGCCTTGTCACTTGCACTAACATCTCTTTCGCTTAACTATGTTAACACACTGTCTCCATCCTCCATTTCACGCTTTGTTTGACCTCCACATGTACAACTATGATCACCCTCAACTCTGCCCAGCTCACTCGATCATATGGCACCAAGCTTCCCTCTTAGCCCCAATCTTCCCGCCGTCAAAACCTAGTTGCATCCACCACCTATACATCATGAGATAAGCAAACATTTATTTCCAACACCATTTAACTCCATCACAAGTTAGTCGAAAACAAAATCCTTGTAGAAATGACACATCACTACAAAATCGTGAACACCTGGATGATCCGGTGTTCACTCCTCTTGAGCGTCGGATCATCTGGCATGTTCAACTTGGCAGACTAGGCTACTTGAAATCCTCTCTGCAAGACGACATGTATTCATGCTTATCGTCAGACCATCCGGCGTATTTGTTCTTTCTGAAACCCATTTTGTACCCTCTCTGGAAAAATTACTTCGGCGTACACATTTCCCATCGCCGGACTATCCGATGTATACAAGTCTACCAGAGCTAATTTGCAACCTCTGTGCAAGAAAAGCTCCGACGTTCGTTGATGCCCAACGCTGAGCCATATATATGCACTTCAATTTTTGCTTCTTCGTTGAAATGCTCTAGTGTATACTATATATGAACGCGGATCATCCAGCGAGTTCATTTTCTTCAGCGCAAGATCATCCGACATTTACAATTTTCCTGGATTTGGTCATAAAACACGCCAGCTTCATTTTCTCTGCAACTTTTATAAGTTATAATCATAATTGCAGTTCATAACCATGCCTATACAATCTCAAAATTATGATACCAAATTAACACCATTGTCAATCACTCATCACATATGAATCAAGACACATTTTAACTTGGTTTCTTAATCTCCCCCTTGATGAGTACATTGACAACTTCACATAGCACAAATAATTTGATTTGAAGAAAACCTAAGAAGCTCATCCAAGTGATCAAGAACTCAAGAAAGAGTAAAAGAAGATGTCACTTAGCATAAGAAGATTGCAAAAACTCGAAGGTTGCCATGAAAACTCAAATGCCCCCTTTTTGATGAATGCATAGGTTCATTATAGCATATTTTCTCCCTTTTTCATTTATGCAAGATTATTTGTTTATAGCATATTTTCTCTCCTTTTGGCAATGCAAACATCAAGGACAAAAACAGCATGTAATGCATGAATATGCAATCCTAATGAGCTTTCACAAGTATACCACAAAGCATTTGCAAGAGCTAGAAACTTCAAAGAGCTATGAAGAGTGGAATGAGGAGCTCCCAATTGCACAAATACTCGAAAAGATACATCTACACAAGAACATTAAGCTACACAAGCTAAACTAAAGAATTATTGGTGTATTTAGGTTCACATAGCTGAATCATATTAAATAAGATCACCACATAAGCATCCACTCGTGCTAAACAATACAAGCATTAGAACTAGCCAACTTCAATCTCAAAATAGGCAAACAAGCATTCAGTACAGAAGGCTTTGCAAACGCTCACATATGAAATCAAAACTTAGTTAGATTAAGTAATTAAAACAAAATTGATCAACAAGCAATTTGTGGTTGAAGTCGATGCTTCTGACAAGGGATCGGTGTCGTGCTCATGCAGGAAAGGCATCCCGTGGCATTCTTGAGCAAGGCACTAGGACCTCGGACTCAGGGCTTATCCACTTTTGAGAAGGAAACTCTTGCCATCTTAATGGATGTGGAGCAATGATGCTCATATCTGCAACACTCCGAGTTTATGATTAGAACCAATCAAAAGAGCATAGTACATCTGAAACAATGGAGGATCAGAACTCCTAATTAAATTACTTGGGATGCAGTACCAAGGTGCATATGCATTGTCTCTCTGTTAGCAGGACAAGAGTGAGGAATTGATAGGTGTCTCAACATGTGTTCCAGTGTGGCTTGAGCAAATTCAGAAGGGGTATCAAGAGGATCAACATTCACAACAACTCTTGAGAAAGCTGACAGAAGAACAATTGCAGAATGGACTCATACGCTATAATGGTAGAATTTGGGTGGGGAGTAGTGAGACCGTCCAACAAATTTTGCTGAAGGCACTACATGATGGTGCAGTAGGTGGTCATTCGGGGATTGAGGCCACCTATAAGCGAGCTAAAGTCTGTTTGCAGCAAAATTTGTTGGAGCCTGATCTTGCCATTGTCTAACGATTCAATTGCTGGACGATGGGCTGAAGATGGAGGAAATGATTAAGAGATACATTGCAACAAATTTTGCTGAAGGCACTACATGATGGGCCAAAGATGGAGGAAATGATTAAGAGATACATTGGAGCCTGATCTTGCCAGATCCCATAGGCTACTCCAACCACTACTCGTGCCTGACCATGCGTATAGATGGTGACACTAGACTTCATCGAATGTTTGCCATTGTCTAACGATTCAATTGCATCATGGTAGTGGTAGACAAGTTCTCCAAGTATGCATATTTTTTTGCCACTATCACATCCCTTCACTGCTACGCAAGTCGACATGGTTTACATAGATCAGGTGTCCAAGCTTCATGGCCTCCCTCAGTCTCTGGTTTCTAATCATGATAGGATCTTCACTAGCATGCTGTGATGAGAGCTATTCCGAATGGTACAAACTCAACTGTGGATGAGCTCGACGTATAACCCACAGTCCGATGGTCAGACAGAATGGGTGAACCCGTGCTTGGAGATGTATTTACACTGCTTTGTGCACACTTGCCCGCGACAATGGAGCTTGTGGTTGGCTCTGGCCAAGTTCTAGTATAACACATCATACCACACCGCATTTTGGAGAACTCCATTTGAGGTGCTTTATGGCCATCCGCCATGCCAATTTGAAATCGTGGACACCATAGCATGTAGAGCACTGAATTTGGCCAACTGGATGCGGGAATAAGAGAAGATTTGAAAGGGAGTTGCAATGGGTGATTGGGTGTTTCTAAAGATCCAACCCTACATTCAGACTTCAGTTGCCCGATGAGCTAACCACAAAATAGTTTTTTGTTACTTTGGTCCTTTTCAGGTGATGCAGCGGGTTGGTGTGGTGGCGTAAAAGTTGAAGATGCTAGATGAGTGCATGATTCGTCCCGCCATACATGTGTCTCAATTGAAGCATGCTCTCCCTCCATCAGTACAGAGCGTGTGACAACTTCCAGTGATTCCATAAGAGCTTCGGGAGACTCAGGTGCTGGAGCGCCGCCTTTACAAGAAAGGGGCTAGAGCCGCTGCTCAGGTAGGCTTGCGATGGACAGGATTGCCGGAGTCGTTTTCAATTTGAGAAGATCCGGAAGCTTTGAAGCATCGGTTCCCGCATATGCCGGTTTGAGGACAAGCCGACTCTGAAGGGGGAGGGAGTGCCACTGTAGATGGACCGATAAGAGAGAAGCCGAGGGCAACAATATGAGTGGGTGGTAGGCTAGCAGAGTTGTCGTGAAGTATTTGTATGGCGAGGAGAGAAGAAAGATGCGTGATTTGTGTACTGAAATAAACCTTGAACTCTCTTCCTTTGGAACCCCCAATCCCAATTCCCGTCTTTCCAGTCCCAAATTGCTCGTTCTTGTGACAGCGAGTTAAGATACCAGACAAATAAAAGTACATCTACCAAGCTGGGAGGCCAGACGCCCTGTCTCGCGAGCATAGTCGCAGGCGGTGGACGCGATGGTAGCTTAGCTCAGATACAGCCTCCGGGGCAACTCCAATAGCTCCGATAGGGCTGCCTAAACGGCGAACGCCGCCCTGCGCCCGCGAGGACGCGAGCGACACGCCGACAACCCGACCCTGACGCGCCTGCGACCCCTCACAGCCGTCCGCCCGTACGTTCGTCCTTGCTCCACGTCACATGATCTCATTACGCCGCTGCCGAACGAGGCAGACCGTGAGCCGCGCGCGTAAATGCCCGTACAGGCGTCGCCCCGGCCCCGGCCCGGGCCACGCTATCGCTGGCACGCGCGCGCGCCATGAATTACGAATAGTGCCGGCCTCGTTGCATTCATGCGTGGCCTGCCTTTACTGATTCGTGTGGTTCTGCATGCTACGTTGGCGATGCATCATTGCTGCTTACCGTGCTGGCTAGCTCGTACCACTAGTTGAGGATGTATCATGGCAACGTTGAGGCACCAGGGCTTCTTGTCGTCCGCACCCGACCAATCCATTGCCTTGATATGTTCGGCGCTCGATCGTTCGTTTTTCTCTCTCTGCATCAGCGTTCGGAAGGGATGCGTATGTGCATGATCCCATCATGCATCATGCATGCAGGTCATCCGTTCGAGACGTCGAGTACTGTGTTGGCGCATGACTGGTGCATGGATGCTTAATTGCGTATTCGGTGTTCTTGGCCGTCTGCAGTCGATCCAACCCAAATGCAGGGGTGATTTCTGTTACCTTTGTTTTGTCCAATTGATACCAGTAGTATTTGATCTGGACCATTCATTGAATGGTCAGACGACCCAGATGGTTTCAGTGCCTAGTCCAAACCCAACCCAGTAGGAATAGAACAGCAGCAGCAGATTGGGAAGCTTCTCCCCGTTTAATTTCTGTGTGACGTAGAAAGGTGCAGCGGCTAGCGGCAGTGAGCCAGTGACACTCATGTGGCTCCCCATTAAGAAGCAATGGTGGCGTATTTAATTAGCCGATTGGTCCAGAACTATCCAAGGCAACATCGAAGTGACGCTTGATTTATGCCTAGCTACTTACCTGTTTCAGTTCTCGCGGAGAGTAGATCGGTAAGTACTAGTATGACGTTAGCAGTGAGTTTGGAGGCAGTCCATTCGCCCTTTTGCCATGTCAGTTGCTCCTGATGTATTGATACTTACATTGTTTCTCATTCTTATTTTTGTATGCTCTTCTGTCCCCAAATATACATCGATCCGCTCAGAAGACAGGAATCGCTCAAGAGCCACGCATGTGCATGGCGGAGGATGGTGCAAACAAAACAAATGAGCTGGTAACTAGATTACCAGCTGTAAGGACGGGAGGGAGCAGGCATGCGTGCAGTCTATAGATAGGCTTTGGGATTTAAAACACGTACGCCCCTGCAGCAGAGCATGCAGACGTTTTAAAGAAAAACACGCTCGAATCACGACGGCGACGGCGAGCGTACGAGCGGCTCGGGCTTGCTTTCAGCTAGTTTACGCTTACCGAGGCTGCCATTTGACTTTGCAAGGCCATTAAAGGTTCGGCAGCCGCCTCATAAAATGGGGACGGGCATCCACGCCCCCATGCATCTTTTACACGGCCAAGCAAGGCTGATTTGATACACCATGGAACGCGCATGACATGAACCGTTGTAGTTACATGGTTCAAATACAAATTCTGCTCATACGAAAAAGTTACTACCAACCGGTTACCAGTAAGCGTGATTGCTAGCGGCACTCACCACGCGGTTAAAATTCGACACGCATGCTGTGCCATCGAGCTCTGGGGTTTTCAACTAAACAGACAACTACAAATAAAATTCATTCTTCCACCTAAGCAAACCAACAAATTAGAGGATAAGTACGCGTTAGAAAAAAAAAAGAGGGGAACAATTTGAGGAACAAGACACGAATGATTTAGCCCAGTTGAGCCGCGCGGGGTTGCTTGCGCCGAGCAACGTCCTCGCATGTGACCCGCCCCCCCTGGCTCCATGTTACAGTGTGATCGGCCCCCGGCTCCCATGAGGTGAGGAACATGCTAACACATGCTACGCTACCGCTACTACTGCTGGTCCTTCGCAAAGCAACACTAGCGCCGGCGTGTACTGCTCCCTAATGATGGCTAAGCGTAGCACTAGCATCGGATCACTCGCTGGCGACCTAAACAAAATACTACTACGTAGCAGGAGCCACACAATTATACCACGCCTACGCCCAAAAAAAATGCGATGCCTAGGATGTGTTGGAGCCACCGCTTGATCTGGACAGTGACCGGATCCACACTGTTAGCGGTGCAGATAACTATGACGCCCACGTCTCTCGGTCCTCCTCAAGACTAGCTGTTTAGTCAGTAGTTAGCTGATCGGCTCATCCATTGTACATGTATTTATACACGATATCATCGATCAATACGGTTGTGGTTGCGATCATTTGCTCCTCAAACCTCTTGCACACACTACTGGGCACTATGTCTCTCTTGTAGTAGTAGCTCACAAGGATGTTACAAAGGCTGACGCATCTGCTGTTAATTAACCTTGTCATTTACATGGTAGTAGTGTGGGCAAGTTCTTGATGGGGACATAAAAATGAAACCTTTTTGGGTGGCATTGGATCGGATCATTCACTGCCCGACTCTCACTCTAGCAAATGGGGAGCTCTAGCATAGCAAGAACCCCACTATGATGAAGCATGCAACTCTCAGTTGAAAGAGGCGGGGTCTGAAGAAAACCAAGAGCTCCCCCCCCCCCTCACCCACCCGCCCGCTTCCTACTGTACAGTTGAGTGAAAACACAAAAGTTATCTGTCGCAGCTGGCCACCACTGAGACACCATGGCGGGTGAGGTTTATAGTTCGGGTTTTGCGGTTGGGTGAGGGGGCAAACTTAGAGGGATGCACTAGAGATGGCAAACTCCTCAACAGCTAAATGATGGTGGATACGAGGGAGCATCCCGGCCGGTATGACCCTGTTGCTGTCCACAGGATGCTTTGAGAGAAGGCTGATCTCATGGAGGCGGCAGTGACACCGTCGGTCATGATGGCGAAGGACCGGCGGTGGGCATTGCTAGTGGCAGGAGATCTGAAAAAACATCAGGTTAGCGCAGCGGAGGGTGATGATGACTTCCACTGCTAGAGATGGGAGGAGGATGGGCATGCGAGATAGACGGTGTCACTTGTGTTTTTCATTTTCAGTCGGTTGATTATTAGTTCCCTCCTTTTTTTTGCCGTGAGCATTATACATGAGAATTGACATGTCTAAAAGGAGTAAAAAATCTAGAAAGTCAACATTGATAAATCATGAACAAGCGTAGACGGTATGCCATTGATTTGCACAATCAGATGAAATACCACGCGATACGCTAACTGCACGGTACGTCATTGTCATGCAAAGTTTCACACCAGCACAAGAACAGAAAGAGATCACTGCACTTGCTCTCAAGCACAAGGCCATCATGTCCATGCGATCCCTACACCTCCGTGATCCAATTGGTGGGCACGGAGCCAGAAAGTCCAAACCCAGTGGACCTCATAATGAGCTGCTTACTCCCACCAGTGTAGGGATGCAAAATGGATTAGAGCAAAAGGAAAAAACCGAGACGAGGGGATGTCGCTTACCCTTAGGTTATCTCCAACCGAATTATTTCATGTTTCTGTTCATTTTGCAGATTCTCGTTCTCTTCATTATTCTAATAATTTTTTTTTACGATTTTCATCACGAAAAGATTTTCATCTTCATTCCTTTTATTTTAAGATTCTATAATTTCACTTCACGAATCAGCTCTAAGTAAACTGTTAGAGATATGATAAAAATAAAAAAATAAGAAGAAAGAATCAGAAAAAAATAAAATAAAAGAAATATGATTAGCGATCGTCTTCACATGAGCGGCAAAAAAAAAGGCCAGAAAATCCCAAGAAGAGGATCACAGGAGGGAGCGGAGCATTCAGCACCATGAGCGTTACCATTTGCCAGCGCCAAGCCGCCAACCCCCCCTTATATTCCCCCAACCTCCCACCTCCGTCTCCACCCACATCTCGTTCCACCACCCCTCTCCTTCCCCTACCCCGAGCCCCAGCTCAAGAAGGAGAAATCCTCAGATCACAGTTCGTCCAATCCAGCTCGTTCTCCTGCGCACCCAATCCATCAAAAGTTCTGTTCTTTTTTTGCAAGAATTCTTGGTGCGCGCGGCAATGGCGTCCACGTCGAGCTCAACGGCGGTGGAGGAGAGGGGGCGGAAGCGGAAGCGCAGCGCTGGTGGGGAGTCCACGGCGGCCGCGCCGGCGGAGGCGCAGCCGTTCAAGTGGCGGACGCGGCGGGTGCACGAGGTCTACTCGTCCAACCTCCTCGAGGCGATCCGCTTCGTTCGCGCCGGGTTTTCTTCTGCCGCCGCGGCGACGGCGACGGCGACCCAACCGCGCAGCAGGGCTGTGCGCGAGGCGGCAGACCGCGCGCTCGCAGTCGCGGCGCGAGGGCGCACGCACTGGAGCCGCGCAATCCTCGCCTCCCGCCGCCGCCGCCTCCAGGCCGTACGCCGCGCGCGCCTCCGCAACCCCACCTCCCCGCCTTCGCGCCACGCCCCCGCCGCCGACGCCGCCTCGGCGCAGGGGAGCGGCACAAAGACGCCGCCGCTGGCGAGGAAGGCGAAGGTGCTGGGGCGGCTAGTGCCCGGCTGCCGGAAGCTGCCGTTCCCGGCTCTCCTCGCCGAGGCCTCAGACTACATCGCGGCGCTCGAGATGCAGGTCCGCGCCATGACGGCCCTCGCCGAGGCGCTCTCCGCCGTCTCCTCCTCCTCCCCCAACGGCGGCTCCTCCTCGCCAGCGTGACCCAAGCTTCATGATTCGTGCATGCGTTGTAAATTTTTCCTCTTATCCCCCCTTGAATTTTTCCTCTTATCCCCCCTTGAATTTTTCCTCTTATCCCCCCTTGAATTTTTCCTCGGGATTTGTTAACCTCTAGCTCCCTCTCTCCCTCCCCTAGTGTACTTTGTCGTGTTGTTTCTCTCGGTCTCAATTGGGTGAGCGGTTAGTGTGATGACGGCGAATGATGATGGCGTTCCAGTGATTAACCCGTGCTCTAATGTAGTAGAAGACGTAGGCCACAGTGGTTTTGTAGTCTCCTCCCTTTCAGCTCAGGGTTCTTTTGTAGGTTGGATTGTTCTTGTTCTCTTCTGCTTCGATCGCGCTCTGATAAAGGCATCTTGAAATGCTCATTCAGCTCACATCGTGTACAGTGTGTTCTTTCATGTGCTTCTTGCTCAGCCTCATGTACCGTAATCTTCTACTACTTGTAAGTTCCACAGTGCTGGTACCATCTCTTAATCACAATTGCTCTGTACTTCGATACAGTAACAGAGAAACCTGAAATGATGCTCGGGCTTTTTGTGTTGGTAAACGCGAACGGCGAGGCCTTCATGACTTGCCCGTGATCCGAAGGCCGAAGCTACTCCCCTGATAAACTGGCGTACTCGAGTTCGAGTAAAGCTCAAAGAGGTTTACTCGATCCAACAAGGCAACAGGTTTACTCGATCCAACAAGGCAACAGATCTCTCAGATTGGAACCAACAGTAACGCTCCGAGTGCCCCAAATCGTACGATCACAAAGCCAATTTTTCCATAGACCCGTGTTCCGGCAAAGCTAGAGAGACCAGAGTGGTCATCGCAAAAGTGAGAAAGAAAAGATCAGAGGAGTGGTACGTGATTCCTTATTTCGAACTTGAAACATGAAATGTTGCAACGTGAGGGCACTAAATGGCACGTGGCCGACCCGAGCGGCATGCCCGGTTGAAACCCTCGGGGCCCACTTGCAGTGACAAAACTGTGGGTCCGTCCGGCCCTTAATCTCGGAAGTATATTTCATAGACATAGACCTATAAAAAAACTCTATTATGTAATGATACGTGTTCACTTCCTATCTCTTCTCTTCAGTCTAGTTATTGGATCACGAAATAGATGACGTAAATAGTATCTTAAGAGAGTCTTTTTGACAGAGACCTATAGAATTTGCTTCCCTTGACCTCACGTTCACATGCCGCTAAAAACATCTCATGGACAGTAAAGACGAGGCACAGCGGTCATCCGATTCTACGGCTTCTTTCCTTTCTTCACTCACGTCGCATTCATCGGCCCACCGTAACGGACTTCGGTTAGCGAAAAGTACGGTCCTGCCCTTGCACTACACGACGGAGGAGCGCCGGTGCACCGTCGTGGGCCGCGGGCGACGGTGGGAGGCTACAGGCCTAGGTTGAACTAGCTCTTAGGTGCGTTTGGTTGTAGAAACAGATTGGATGGGATAGCATTATCTTTGTTTTTTAAGATGGGATGATATAATATTTTGTTTGGTTGGATAAATATGATGAGTTAGTTTTCTATTTGATTGGTGGATAAGAATGGATAAGATGAACTAATTTTTTGTTTAGTTATATGAATTGTATGAGTTAAGTTAGTTGTAAATTAGTACATCACATTAGAAGAATATTAGAAATATTTCTAAATTCTTGAAAATTTATTTGAAGTATTAAAAATTGCTAAAAGTTATAAAAGTATATTTATTTAAAAATTTTTAATTAAATATTGGCTTAAGATTTTTAGATCAAACTAATTAAAATGGATTGCTAGTAAGCCCTAATTTACTTATAAAAATATTTAGAAATTTTAAACTACACTTATACTCTAAATAAAATCGAAAATTAAATGAAATATATGAACACATACCTACAAACAACAGGCTAGCAACAGCGTGACCGTCTCAGCGAACGACCTGGATCTGGATGGCTTCGTCCGGCTCATTTTTCCGGATCAACTCATCCAAGTTTTGAAGAAATCCCGAGCGATCCCACAAACCAAACAGGCAAAACAAAAAAAAAATGGACAGGACGATCCCGAGCGATCCCATCCGCCCCTCCGGTGCGTCAGCGAGCGGCTCCCCCTGTGCGTCGGGGTGAGGCCTCCACGTGGTCCGTACGGGTGGCGGAGCACGGGGAGGCCGCGACGTGGCGGCCGTCCGATTGTCCCGTCGCCATCGCTCCTCCAGGTTGGGCGTGCCGCTCCTAGCGGTAGCGCTAGGCTGTGCGCGCCACGCGGCTCTGTGAAAAGCCGCGTGCCACGTATCATGATTCGTGCGTCCCGCATCAATGCCGCCCCTGGACTGCGCCCTTCTCTTCTCTGCTCTGCTCCGCTCCTACTCCTACTCCTACTCCCACTCCCGGCCTGTATGCATGCGCTGTGACGATGCATCCTCTATTCCTTCGTCCCTCTGCAGCCGGCCCGTCCTTTTGTATCTAGTACCGCAAGCTTGCTTTGCCACCCGTCTCGTCCAATAGGAAGTGACGGCATATGTTGGCCGCGCGCAAGAGCCACGCCAAGCCATCGGTCAATCACATTTTCTTCTTCGAAACGGGCTTCCCTTTCCATTCGAAACGAAGCGGAAGTCCATAGTTCTTACAGCAGTTTCGAGATAGAGAAATCTGGCAATCACTTGCCAGGTTCCAGTGACCGTGACGTGGATGCCTGACATAGGTAAACACGTGATTTGTTGTATGTAATGGGAGATTACTAAGACTACTTTTTGTAGGAATTTTATTTTCATTTAATGAGGTGCTATATCAGTATTTTTTATGATGTGAGAAGCTAATTAAAAAGAGAGATCAAAATAGTTTTATCTAGATGAAACTACCTGGACATGAAGTCTAACATCTAATGAGTCTCGCATGAAGAGCGTATGAACCAACAAAATAAAACTATACATTGAAGATGATTGTTCCAGTTGTCAATTTATTATTATCTTATTGATATGACACTCTTAGAAATAACATTATGAAATTCCTCATTGAGAGTAGTCTAAGAAATCATCACTTACGGGGGAGAGGTCACTGTGTCCATCGACAATGATATAGTAGTTGTTGCTTTCTCCTCGCCGCTTGTCGTGTTGGATAAGAAGATATGGTTGGTGGTATCTTGGTGGCACTGCAACCTTAGTTGAAGACTTGTTGTCTAGTAGCTCAGGGGTATGTTTGTTTATTGTTTTTGCTTTTAGTTTTTCTAAAAAGTTATATTTTTGGTTTTTTTAAAAGTTGTTTCTAAATTTTAGTTGTTGATTTTTATAATTTTTTTTAACTTATCAGCACATAACTTTTCAGAAAAACTATTCTTAGATTCTAGTTTATTTTCTTCATAAATAGGATTCTAACTTTTCCAGAAATCATTTTTCAGTAATCATGTTTGTTTGGGTTTTTGGTACCAAAAAAGCTAGAGACAAAAATAGCAAACAAACATTACCTTAGATTTGTTGTTCATTAGTCTTGGTTTCACATGCTTTGATGTTTCTGTCCTCTCTCTGGGACTGTGCTTAGGGATGATAATGGATCGGGTTGGAGTTAGATGGAGCAAAATCACTTCCGACCTAAAACCCAACATTCCCAACTCAACCTACAGCCCAAAACGACAAACATGCGAAATTTAAGACCCGCACCCGCACCAGCCGGGTGCCCATAGGTTTTCAGGCGCCCGTCGGGTCAGAGAGGCTCATCCCGCTACGATGGTGAGGAGGCGATGCAGGGCGGCACAGAGGCTAGGGAGGGGCGACGATGTCCTGTGAAGGTGTGGCGCCGTGGCTGATCGGGAAGGCAAGGGAGGAGGACAACGGTGTGGAGGCGGGGCGACCAGGCAGGGAGGTTGTGGTCGGGCGGGGAGGCCAGGGTGGCAGCGCAGTGTCACGGTGGTGGACTAGCGGGGAGACAAGATAGGGAGGCCAGGGAGGGGGGGTGCCGCCGTGACGGGGAGGTGGGCGACAAGGAGGTTGGGGAGGGACGACGATCGGGTTAGGAGGACGAGAGGCCGTGGAGGCGGGGTCGCTAAACCAGGAGGGGAGGCCGGTGAGGGGCAACGGCGGGGAGACTGAGGAGGGGCGTCGTTGCACGGATCTGGAGAGAGCGCTTGCCCATCATCACCAATAGGAGAGAGATAGTGCTCAGAGAGAGAGAGGCGAGAGAGTCACAGTGTGAGAGAAAGAATAGGAGAGGGAGATGGATCGGGTGCCCACAAGTCACCCATAGGATCAAGTATAAACTCGAATCTGACCTGCTACAGTTTCAGATATCTGACCCACCAAACTTATGAACAGAATTTTATACCCGAACTCGCACCCGTGAGTGTAAAACCTGTAAAGATCTGAATCTACGGGCCTGACGGCCAACCCTAACTATATTCATAGGATATATAGGCAGATAGTATGCTTGCTTGGAGGTCTTAACTCCGTAAACTGTTTTGCTGAGAACCTAGAAAAGGTCTAATTTCTCGCTGAAAATGGAGTACATCTAAGCTTCGTTCAAACCTCCTGAATTAAACTCCACTCCATTTAAAAAGAACAAAAACTTTTGTTGATCTCAAACTGAGACCAGAGGACGTACCCAAGCAGGGCCAGATGGAGCATGAATTAGACAGGCCCCCCATGATTGATGCTCGCATTAGATTGCAGTCGCTTCAAGACGGCCAACGAACGAAGTAACCGGCGCGACCACTTTATTTGTTTTCTCGTCACGTCGGGCCCCACATCAAGTCTGCGACGCCAGGAGCCATGTGGGATGCCTGGCCATGAACGTGGTCCCGACTCCCGACCCGGCCCTGTTTGTTGTGCGTTCCCTCCCCCTTTTCCATCGGGTCGGAGTGGTGGCATGACACCGCCGCGCCGCTTTACTTTCGTCCCACTTTTCCCTCTCACTGCAAGTGGGCCCGTCTTTACCGATTTTCTCCCTCTGGTTTTAAACGGATTTTCTATTCTCTTTGACAGAGGAAAACCAAAACGGAAACCGTGGAGACGCCCACCACGTGGGTGGATAATTCCCGGGCCCACCCGCTGGACAACTACAAAGGATTCATTTAGATAGCCAGCGACTTTGGAGCTTCTAATTAGCTGAGTAAACGATTGTAACTATTAAATTTTGTTATTTGATTTTTATAATAAATTTAGTTTTTTACATAACTTAAAATGGAAAAGTCAACCAAAACCTATTTCTTAACTTTTAATTTATTTTAGTCACAACTTCTTTAGTCAGCTAAAAGCTACCGAAAGCTAGCGACATAAGCCCGCTATTTAGATAGGTTCCGGCTTTTTTCAAATATAAACTTGGAAAAATCTTGGGTGGCTTGGCGCCTTTTGCGGCTGACGTGGTCTCTGGCCTTCTTCCAGCAAAGTCCCTGGCCTCGTCGCAGGAGTCACTAGGATCTTTCTCTGCATTCTGAAATGCCCATGGCAGCCAGGGTCAGGCTAGCGGCCGGAATCTTTATCAGCGCGTCGTATGTATTTGGCGTTGATGACTTGATTAGACCACGCTGTCATTCAGTGTAGCATTGATGGGAAATTATGTAAGGTGTTTCTGCCTTTTGATTGGTCCGATCCAAATATAATCTGGATCCAGATCAGGGTTTAGTCACACAACATTATCTCTGTTCAGCTCAGATTCTCTTGCCCTATCACCAATCGCATGCAGCGACAGCGTGCAGCGGATTCTTGTCCATGCAATTTGACGCATGTATACGACACGCGGACGGATATGCCTGTCACGCTGTCGAACGTCTGTTTTATTTTTTTTAATATATACGAGCTAATCAATCGTACAGTCTAAAGCTAGCACGTATATATAGGGTGTGTTTGCATAGAGTTGTATTGGTATAGTTTGGTTATAGAAGCAAGTTGAGTGAAATTATATTTATTAAAAAATAAGTGTTTGATTAGTTGTATCTGTTTGGATAGGTTGAACTGAATTTCTATTTGATCGATCGAATCTGAGATCATATAAGTAGATATAAAAGTTGAAATTATGATTAATTACTCGTATAAAATAATTTTATGATACTGATAATTAGACCCGTATGCACATACGATGCAAAGTGAAGCTTCCGAGCTATGCTAAAGTTATATATATATCAGACCAAACTAGAATAATATATAGATGCACACAATCAAATATGCTCTTTTAAGATTATACAAATCTATTGTATCAGACTTAAGGCAAATTTAAGCCACCAAACACGCCCATATATTCCCATCTGAAACTGAGCTGTTACTAAAAGGCCAGTGGTGGTGTCTCTCGCATGCACGTTGCATGCTGGCGACGGCATGCAGCTGCAGGGCCAGGGGCCAGGGCGGCAGGCAGGCACGTGAAGGGGAGTACGAACGCGACCATGATGCTCTCCGGCGAGAACGACCACGCATGGAGACGGGAGTACGGCGCGTACGCGCGTGTCTGCCGTTCGTCCTTTTGCGTCGCCTGCCCTGTGAATCCGCGACATGGGGGAGGGGTAGCGACTTGACGTGGAGCGAAGGTGTAAGAGCACCTTAAAAATAACTAAAAACTTGCTAACAAACCTTAATATCATATTTCCTATATTTTATCTTATATATCACCGACAGGTAAATCTTACCTATCATCTCTCTCTTTCCTTTTTCTCTCTCCTACTTTCCTCTTCATAAGCAAACAAATGCAGTCGGACGCCGGCAAGAGGAAGCCCCTGTCGTGGTCTATTTCCACAGTAGCAGCTCCTGCATCAGCTCCTACGTGTGGTCGATCTTCCACGTCGCCTCCACCAAGCTCACCGTAGGGCTGGGCACCATCGTTCTGTCTACAAACTACCACCTCGTGTCGGAGCACCGCCTGCCTGCCACCATCAACGTCACGGTCATGGTCCTCCTTTGGCTCCACGATGAGGCCGGGGCCGACCCCTGGCTCGCCGAGGTCGCTGACGTGAGCAGAGTCTTCATCGCCTGTGAATCAGCAGGAGGTGTCCTCGCGCACCACATGAAGGTCCACTTCTCCGGCGCGTCGACCGCGCTCCAACAGTCTCCCGATGGGGCGGAAGACGAGCTCCTGGTGGGGCAGAGGCCGAGCTCGCGGTGGGACTCGACGATGCACGACGGGAGGGTGGGGTGGTGGCGACCGGTAGAGGTCGTCGCTTGGGTGCTGGGTTGGCGCAGGAAGGAGATTCCCTGCGCGGGAACTTGATAGGGGACGAATTGGGAACAAAGCTTGCTCCCTAGATGGAGCTAGGATGAGGGTTTGTTTAGGAGAATAGTAAAAATATTGAGCCTGTTTAGGGGGCTATCGGAATATGTTTTTAGTCAAAATTTCTAAATTTACATATAGAGAACAAAACATGGTGTCTCTTAGAAATGCTCTAATTATGCCATCATGGTGTTTTCTTTCTCGTGCGATTTGGCTATGGTGTACACGTAATTGATGAAGTGCTTCAACCGTGGGTTGCTCCATTAGGTGAAAAATGAATAGTAAGTATTTGTATTACGTGATATTTGTAGTTGGCTAAACGTAAATATAGTAGAAAAAATATGTATATGATTGATACACGAATATGAATATATTCGAATTCGTTTTCCAAATATGAATATGGTTATATCTGAATCCGTTTTCTCATAAATGAATATGGATACGTATTCGAATTTATAAAAATACTTCTATAGAATATAAATATGAATAACATAAAATTCTATTCTTTTACCTTATTCTCCTACTTAATTCTTTCGATCCTACCTATTATTTTAATATTTTGGTACTATACCACACATACTATATGATAAATCTGATCCTTTCATCTCCCATTCAATGATCTAAAATCATCTAAAGTTATGGTATTATATTAAAAATTGCTCTTTGCCTTAAGGTAGAGGATCACTCCACTAAAATGAAGTTCATTATGTTGAATTGTCATCATACTGGTGTCAAATAAATTTATTATTCCCTAACTTGTAATTAAAGTTATAGGATATTCACATACAACTAAATCTAGTATGTATTCAAATATGAATTCGTATTTAAATAATCTGATTCGTATTTTCATTCAAAGATATTCGGATTCATATATATATATATATTAAAAAAGTGAACTATTCGATGATCTCATTCAACCCGACCTCCACGTGCATGCAATGCTCGTCAGTCAAGGCAACACGACGAAACTGACGTCATTGATTGATTCGTTTCGGGCGCTGGGCCACACCTTCAACCATTCGATAGGCACGATTAGCTAGCCGAGCATTTCTGCCAAGTATCAAAATAAAAGGTGCGGAAACAGACAATTTAACGAGACACTTTCTTCTAGAGGGAACAATGATCCAGCGCGAGTTTATCCTGTGACTTAGGGTATGTAGGTCAGTGAATAAAGCATCGGAGTCTTTAAAAAAAATAAAGAATAAAATACCCCATAGATCCTTAAACTTGTTAAGTCGTGCATCACAAGTCCATGCCTCCTCATGCTCACCTCTGGTGCAGACGTGGCGTGCCACTAGACGTCTGCATGACATTGGTGGTACATGAGGTGCACGTGAGAGGGGGTTTGGGTGTGGCATATTTGCGGGGAGGCCCCTGTATCTCACCCGCAGTCTCAATTTACTCATCTTCCCTTCACTTCGGTTATGTCAGGGATGGCAGAGAGGCGGGTGGTCGTGGCGGTGGTGATCGGTGGCGAGGGGCGACGAGAAGACACAACCTTGGGGTGAAAGAAGACTTCATCTTCCTAGCCAGAGGTCGGATTTAGGCGACGCTCACGTAAACGGGCGACAATGGAGGGCAACATGCGGACAGAAGGGGAACCGCCACTTGACTACAGTGAGTTATTTCTCCCTGTAAATTAGACAAGTGCTCACATTATCATGTAGTTTCATGTAGATTCATAGTTGCAGGTGTCAGTAGATGTATAAAGTTATAGTATTTTTTTGCCTCTAGAGTTTGTGAATCTAGTGAAGTTACGGAACCAAAATCATGTTTGATTAGGCTCTGAGTCTTTGAGTTTGCAGTAATGTAGTTCATGTTGGTGATGAGTTTACAATAGAGGTGCATTATGGTGGTTTCTTTGTTGGTGAAGGGGCCAATTGAGCTTACATTGATGAGAAGGTTACTTGGTTTGATCAATGCGAGGTAAATACTTGATCGCCACTTTAGATAGATAATTTTGTGACTCGGTTTGGCTATCAGAAGAGTAGTTGTATGAAGATATATTGTTTGTTACTAGGGAAGAATCTTGCAGATGATCTTAGGATTATAGCCAGTGATGCAGTCACACTTGTTATGACTTCAATTGTGAAAAAGATCAAGAATTTTGTTCTGTATTTGGATCATCATGACAATATTGCTGGTATCAATTGGGAAGACATTGTAGCACACCCAGTAGGAGTGTTGCCCAAGGTCCTGAGTGAAGGTGGAGGTAGTTCAACACAAGGTTGAGAAGCTTCTAGCTTTCTATGCAAACATCAGGAAGACCATAGAGGATGTTGCAGAAATAATGGCTCCATTAGAGCATGACAGTGATAGTGAAGAAGAAAACGACCCTAATTTTTATGATAGTGACTATGAGTTGGAAGACGAAGATGATGACCTTGTGAACTATGTGGATGAAGAAGTGATAGATGAGGGGGTGGCCAAAGGGAAGAAGATACACAAGTGCAAGAAAGCAAAAGACAAGCAGGTAGTTTATGTGGGCATGGCTAATGATGAGCTATCAACTGATGAAGAAGGACTGGAACTGCAAGAGTCTAATGAGGAAGGTGGTCCTAGGATGAAGTTCAAGACATTCAGGCATAAGGACATGACCAATATTTTGTTCAAGGTGGGTATGGTTTTCCCTTCAGTTGAGGTTCTAAGGAAGTCAATCATTGAGTATAGTTTGAAGCACAGGGTGAACATCAAGCTACCTAGGAATGACAGGAAAAGGGTACATACACATTGTGCAAAAGGATGTCCCTGGAATCTGTATGCTTTTGATGATAAGAGGGCAAAAGGATTTTTGGTGAAGACATACAATGGACAACGCACTTGCCAGAAGGAATGGGTGCTCAAGAGATGCACATCAACTTGGATAGTTGAGAAGTACCCTGACACCTTTAGGGCTGATGACAAGATGTCACTAACCAATTTTACTAGGATTGTTCAAAGGGAGTGGAACTTGACACCATCAAGGAGGAAACTTGCAATAGCTAAAAGGTTGGCTACGAAGACCATACATGGGGATGAGGTGCAGCAATACAATATGGTGTGTGATTATAGGGAAGAATTGAGGAGGTCCAACCCTGACAGCTCCTTCTATCTAGATCTTTTAGGCAGCAGATTCAACACTTGTTACATGTCACTGGATGGTTGCAAAAGGGGTTTCATGTCATGTTGCAGGGCACTGATATGTTTGGATGGTTTCCATATAAAGATCAAATTTGGTGGTTAGCTTTTGACAGCAATTGGAATAGATCCAAATGATTGTATCTATCCTATTGCGATGGATGTTGTTGAGGTGGAGTCTTTAAGAACATGGAAGTGGTTTATGCAGATATTAAAGGAATACCTTGGCATAGACAATACATATCCATGGACAATCATGACAGACAAGCAGAACGTAACGGCTTATATGTACTTATGTTTTGTTTACTCTTATTGCTTGTGAATGATTACATGCTAAATCTTCTTTAATCTTGTTTTGTGGCATGGCAGGGTCTAGTTCCAACAGTGCAACAAATCTTCGATGACTCCAAGCATATGTTTTGTGTGAGACACCTACTCAAATATGCAGCAGCACTTCAAAGGAGAAAATCTGAAAAACTAGTTGTGGGCTTGTGCTAGGTACAACTCAGTTCTGGAATGGAACCAAAACATGGACGTCATGAAGGCACTTAACCAACAAGCTTATGAGTGGCTAGAAAGAATGCCACCAAATACTTGGGTAAGAGAATTTTTTAGCACTTTTCCTAAATGTTACATTTTGGTTAACAACAATTGTGAGGTCTTCAACAAATACATACTGGAGGCTAGAGAAATGCCAATCTTAAGTATGTTTGAAAGGATCAAGGGTCAACTAATGACCAGATTTTATAGCAAGGGGAAAGAGGTTGGGGGAAAGTGGCAAGGACCAATCTATCCCAAGATTAGGAAGAATGTGCAGAAAAATACTAAACTTGCCAACACCTGCTATGCTTTGCATGCTGGTCAGGGAATTTTTCAAGTCCATGATAGGGATTTTTAGTATATAGTTGACATAAACATCAAGCACTGTGACTATAGGAGGTGGGACCTCACAGGTACCCTTGCAGCCATGCTATCTCCTGCTTCAGAAGTGAGAGAATTCCTATTAAATCAGTGATTCCAAGCTGCTACTAAATAGATGCATAGCTCAATACATATGGGAATATTTGGCCATGCAGTGATAAGAAGACGTTGTCCAAAACAAATGGGCCTAAAGTTCTACCTCCAGTGTATCAAAAGAAGGTTGGGAGACCACCTAAGTCTAGAAAGAAGTAGCCACATGAGATTCAAGGGAATAATGTAGCCAAACTACCAAGGAATGGGTCCATTATAACATGTGACTATTGTGAAGTGGAAGGACACAACAGTGCTAGTTGTGCACTGAAAAAGGTGGGCAAAAGGCCCAAACTAGCACCACAGAGGAACCTGTCATTAGTGAAAGCAAACCTTATATAAGTTGAAGAATATGAGGAACCTGTCATCACCTAGGTATGTGAACTACTCCTATGAAATTAATTGTGTTATCACAATGTAAATTCATTTTAGAGTTACTCTTCATTTCAAATTGTAGGCTTTCATGGACTCTGAACCTATAAGTGAACCGCTGTTGTCACAACTAAGCAACCCTAAGATTTCACAGATGGATGTATCATTTATAACTATGTTCAAAATTTATTCATCATTTCTTATATTTCCAATAGTAACCACCTTTGCTTTGTAAGATATCACAGAGGAGCACAATGGACTAGGAAGCTCAACCTTTGCTAGATTCTGCTTTAATCATGAGCAACAGACTTGCAGAAAGTCCAGTGCCACTTGCTACTGCAACAAAGGCTGGCTAAGCTAGGGTTCCCAAACACAAGTTAGGTGATGCAGCTGGAGCAGCAAAGAAGACTAGAGCTAGAGCAGCAAAGAAGCAAGCATCAGCCAAGAAAATTGAAGCTGCACCGGCAACGCAGCTTTGATCTGCATGTGAACTAATTGTGTGGTAGTTCTTAGATGTTCAGTGCTAAGAAGACCTTTCTTTTTAGTGCTTTTGCTATTTTGGCTGTACCAAAACAATGTTGGGTGCATGATATGTAATAGGATAGAAGTCAGATAGGTTCATATCAAAACATAGCCTTTTGTTCTTTTGGGTGACATAGAGGTCACCTGGATAGATGGATTCTAGTGAATGTTTGCTACTTAAGTGCAAGTCAGCAAAAAATGACAACTTTCTTCATGACCGGGAACCATCTATTTTCATAAAACTGTAAAGAATCCGTTTTCATTTAACTGGGAAGCATCCACCATACATTACTACTTACATACCAGTCCAACTAGCATCCATTTCTGCTTACATTTTGCACTTCACTTGGTCAGCAGCTGATATTGCTACACAACCAGCACACACGCACACAATGCAAATAGAGCCTTTAGCAGACTAACTATTTCTTTCCCTATTACAATGCAACATCCAAGTTTTTCCTTCAACTCACTAACATCCAGATCTGTGAGGTCATGTGATGAAAAATTGGTTTGAATGATGAAATTGACAAAGCAAAGTGATTTAGTATAATGATATTAGGATGATGTTCATGAGTTGCTAAGATATTGCTTAGATATACTTCGATAGCATAGCTAGTTTGATGTGCTATAAGTAGTTGGGATTGCTTATGGTAGCGCATTGATTTTTCTTGGAGTTTGCATGGTGTTGCGTGAACTGATCTTGAGTCAACTCGGGAAGGGTCGTACTCGTTTGTTGTTTGATTCATGTGCAGTTGTTGCTCGAAAGTGAACATGGTCGATGATGGATCGACGAACTAAGTTTAGAGAGGAACTAAGGTTCGGCAACTAGGTTCAGGAGGAACTGAGGTCGTAGTGATCGAGGATGTCATGTGAGCTGTTCGGGCTAGAGGACAGTGTACGTGAAGACAAGGTTGCATGTGTGTGACTAGGTGCGTTACAGAGAAGGGCAGACATACGCGAGGTCGTGGGCAACTAGATTGTGTGTTCGGATGATGGAGTCGTTCGAGTACATGACAAGGTCAGGTTGCGGTTTGATTGGTCATAGAGTACAGTCCCATAAGAAATTGAGTGCAAGTCTAAGTTGGACTTGAGAACGAATTGGATTCGGTTATGGGTGAACGTGTTTTGGTATGGTTTGTGTCTAGGTAAGATAAGAACAGATTATTTCCAAACCAAGGCCGGTTGGAGAGGCTATATATTGAGAGGGTCTCGATCAAAGAGAGTGGTGCACCAAGAACGAGATCAGATTTAGACATTTGATCTAGAGAGTAGATCTATCTAGGGTTTAGTATTTCATGGAAATCCTTGTTGGATGCTTTGGAGAGGCATCTTGTAAACTCATCTATGCAATGAAAATCAAGTTTCATAAGTTGATGAGTTGCTTATTCGCAATTTTCTTTCTATTCTGTATTCTGCGTACTTGATTGGTTTTGATTAATTTCGTGTTTCTATCAAGTTTCATCTTGATTTAATCCATCCAAAATCTTGCTAGAATATTTAGTATTTGATTTGTGAAAATTTCAAGTGGATTTCGTTTGATCTCAAGTAGCTTTTCGGTCAACTTGACTAGGTTTTGAACTACTCTTTTCTGGTTGACCCAGTCTGTTTTAACTAGGCATAATTCTTGATCCATATATCCAATTGACTTTATTTGAATATAGTTTTAGCTCTCCAAATTTGAGGGCAATAGGACCAGCGGATCTTTCTCTACATTGTTTTTACTGATGCACGTACAATCTATTTCAAGTGAAATACCGAGTTTAAATCAATTTTCGATTTGGGTGAGTTAATCTTTGAATTTGGTTTTCCGCAATCATTCACCCCCCCCTCTGATTGCCTTATTAGAGCGTAATCGATCCTACAATTGGTATCATAACATTGATCTTTTTCTAATAGATCTTAATCGGTAATTACAAACATAGCTTCAGATAGGTATTTCACAAAATCTTGTATTTTCGATGGAGTTGATTTTCAGTTCTAGAAGGCGAAGATGGAGGCCTACATTTAAGCACATGGCTTTGCAATTTGGGAAAAGATCTACAAGCCATACGTGGTTCCAGAGAACAATAATGTGACGGTGTAGAACATGCCGGTCATCGAGGCGAACAGCAAGGCAAGGAATTTGATCATCCAAGGCTTGGGAAGAAGTGACTTCGACTGTGTGTACATCTCAAATCGGCGTATGAGTTAGGGAAAACACTATGTGATTACCACTAAGGTTCATCTACCATTAAAGAGGTATGTCAAGATTTATATAAGAAATAATATATGAAATTTGAGATGAAACCCGGTCAGTCTCTTGATGATTTCTTTGCTCGTTTTAATAGAATTCTTAGCAATTTGCGTGTTGTTAATGTTACATATACTGATGCTAAGAATGCACATCAATTATTAGTAGCTTTAGATATGCCAGTGTGGGAGATGAAAGTTACATATATGTCTGAGTATTGAGTAAGGGAGCATCCTGGCTAACAGGCCCCACGAGGGGTATGACGACCGGTGGGGGATATTTACTAAACCCTGGCCCATCGTGCGACCAGGTCAAAATTCGCTCGACCAGCACGAGGCTTGCGTGACCAGCCTCCTTGTGACATATTGTGATCCTGTGACCAACTCTTGCTGGTCACGATACGTCCATACCTAACCTGTCTAATCACATTTATTAATTTCTACTCAAGTGCTTTCCTTCCCGAGGCACCTTCCTTCAGCAAACAAAGTTGTGATGAGCGTAGATGGGTAGTGCCTCATTCTGTAGCATTAAGTACTATGAAGTGGGGTATTATGGACCGACTTGGCGCCGCGCGACAGATAGGACAGGGCCTGTAAAATGACCAGGCAACTAGACAAGTTTGCAGGAGGGCTCACAGAAGGTTGGCAAATAAGCTTGCGACTCATGGTGAGGGGATAGACAGGGCTAACGAGGTAAAATAAAAGTAGAGGCATCCATGGGGATCGAATGGGCCCCGTAGTACCACTAGCGCATGGTGTAGTGCACGTGGCCTAAGAAAAGAATATTTTGCTAGGTATGGGTCTATGAAAAGGGGCTCACTTAGAATTTCTCCTTCTCTTGTGTATAAAGAGGAGAACGATTGGAGAGAGGATCTCTTCTGTAACCAATTCACAAACACTCATAACAAAATACAAAAGACGTAGGATTGTTGTCCTTCAGGAGGCCTGAACCTAGATAGCCCCTTGTGTTCTTGAGTTCATCACATCGTAAGCATCGTCCACACACCCATCGATCGGTACACCCCGGAATCATTGTCAGGGACCAACCCTCGACAATATTAAAGAATCTACTATCATGAGTACACTTATATTAGATGTTCTTTATTCTAAATTAAAGAACTCATGAGCTAGATGTCTTTGCTAGAAAGATTGTTAATACATCAATTGCTTTAGTCTCTCAACTCAGCATGTCTCATATTGAATCTTCCTTATCAAGATTTTCATTATCTTCTATATCTTTACTAACTGATGAACAACTTAAGTTGATTTTCTAAAGAAGATTTAGCACTACTCACTACTCGTTTCTCTAAAGCATTGCATAATGTGCGTATAAGGAAGAGTGGAAATGGAGGTCCTCAAAGATGCTATGAATGTGGTGATCTCAACCATATTCCAATTATCCTAAGCTTGAAGAAAATGCATCAAAAGAGGAGAAGGAGAAAAAGAAGTCCTCATTCAATGACAAGAAGAAGAAGAGCTTTCTCAACTGTAAGATTGTGCATCGAGTTCTTTTGGTGCTCAAACAAGTCAACTTGAGTGACATTGATTTGTAGAGCAGCGAGGATGACACAACATCCAAGAGCAAGACATTGCATGATTTGACTAGGTTATGTCTCATGGTAAGAAACAAAGAAAGCTCAAACGAGAATGTATTTGACAACAACAGTAATAAGGTATTACCTAATTATGATGATCTATCTAATGTTGTTGTTCATCTTGGTACACTCTTAGAGAAACGTAACAAGAAAATTAAGAAATATGATGTTTTAATTGAATCACCGAATTATGAAATTGCAAGACTTAAGATTTTAATTAGTGATGATGATGCTTGCAAGTCATGTCATTTAATTTATACTAAGCTCATTTCTCTTAGAGAAGTTCATGCTTCCACTTTTCAGAAATCCAGAGAAGAAATTGAGAAGAATGAGAAACTTGTTGTGTTAAATTGTAGACAAGTTAAAAATGCTAGTTGTTCAATGTTTGAATTGCTCGATTCAACTTTCTGTTCTAATTGCTCAATTCTAGAATCGAAATTGTATGATGCTAATGCTAGAGTTTCTTAGATAGCTAATGACATGAATACTCATGAGGTTCTTTCCTGCTCTAATTGTTGTAAACAAAAGAAACTAATGAATGTTGCTTATAATAAGTGTCCAGCTCTTTATAAACAGGTTGATTACTTGAAAGTAACTTTATAATATTTTTCTAAGGGAAAGAAAAATCTGAACCTGATTTTAGATTCATCTAAGCCAAGCACATGTGAACAAGGTTTAGGTTTTGATCCATATTCTCGTTCTAAGACAAATGCATCCAATGTTGTTAGAGCTCTTGGTAGTGAAAAATTTAAAAAACTTGCTGAATTTGAACCTAAGAAGGTTGTTCTTAAGTCTGCTGGATTTTTATATTCTATAATGAATGCAAATGTAGCATCTTTTTCTAAATCCACACATCGAGTTAAGTACACTTGCACTAATTGTGGTAGAGATGAATATTTCATAGAGTTTTGCTTTAGACTAGCTAAATAACAAAGGAAAGAAAAGTTTAAGGCTAGGTCTAATTTCTGAAAGGCACGTGTTATTTCTCGTAAGGTTGTGGCACCCCACTTTATGCCTCGAGTGAAACAATCATTACCTTTTGCTGCTCGTGTAACTCGTCAAGAGCCTACTCGGGCTTCTCGAGTTGAGACTACTCGGGCTGCTAGTACTTCTCGAGTTCAATCTACTCGAGCTTCTTGAGTTGAGTCTACTCGGGTTACTCATATTTTTCCTACGTGTATTTCTATTCGAGTGACTCAGTACTGGATCCCTAAATGCTTTATTACTAACTGCAATACTGAGGCACAACATCTTTTGTTGCTTTGTAGGTTTCTCGAGCAAGGAAGGAGAACATATGGTTAGTCGATTCCGAATGCTCATGCTATATTTCCGGTAATAAGAATTGGTTCTCCTTCCTTGTGCGTGCATCTAGTGCTAAGAGTGTTACATTTGGAGATGCTTCTTCTACTTCTGTTATGGCAAATGGTATAGTGCAGGTAAATGATAAGTTTATGCTCAAGGATGTTGCTCTAGTTGAGAACTTGAAATCTAACTTGCTTTCTATCTCACAAATGATTGACGAAAACCTTGAGGTGTGCTTTAAGAAAAATAAATGTAAAATATTATATTCTTCAGGTGATCTGATTTTTAGTATTTTACATTTTGGAAGAGTTTTTAAGGCTAAATTTGATGCATCACCTTCTTCTAAGCTTAGATGTCTTGTTGCAAATGATTTTAGAAGATCTATTCTTTTGACATCGTAGACTTGGTATATTGGTCTAGATCATCTCACTCGAATTAGTGGTTTAGATCTTATTCGTGGCTTGTCTAAGTTTAAGGGTGATAGCTAGTTAGTTTACTCTTCTTGTAGACATGGTAAAAGGCATTCAGGTTCACATCCACCTATTACCATGGTTATAACAAATGCACCCGATCAACTTTTGCACCTTGATACTGTTGGTCCTTGTAGAGTATAGTATTTTGGAGGTAAATGGTATGTACTTGTTATTGTTGATGATTTCTCTAGATACTCTTGAGTTTTCTTAATGGCATCTAAGGATAAAGCTTTTGATCATTTTAGGAATCTATTTCTTAGATTATCTGTTGATCTTCCTGGTTCTGTTAGAGCTATTAGAAGTGATAATGAAACTAAATTTAAGAATTCTTCTTTTAATCATTTTTGTGCTGAGAAAGGTATTAAACATCATTTTCATCACCCAGAGTACCTCAACAAAATGGTGTAGTTGAAAGAAAGAATAAAACTCTTGTTGAGATGGCTAGGACCGTGTTAGATAAATTTCTACTCCTAAATTTTTTTGGGCTGAAGCTATATCTACTGCTTGTTATATTTCAAACAGTATTTCTTTGAGATCTAAATTGGGTAAAACTTCATATGAGCTGCGGTTTGGATATAGCCCAAGTGTATCTCACTTTAGAGTTTTTGGCTGTAAGTGTCTTGTGCCGAAATCTAGAAATTTGGGCAAATTTAAGTCCAGATCAACTGATGGAGTTTTTTCTTGGATATTTTTCTCATACTCATGGCTATCGTGTGCTTATTTTGGAGACTAACAAAATTTTTGAAACCTATGAGGTTACTTTCGATGAGACTAGTCCTATAACTAGATCAAATGTTGCAGGTACAGGTACACATGTTCAGGAGGAGTCTGAGAGCATATTTGTGGATGATGATGAGGAGGATGCAATTATAATTCATGCGACATAATCAGTTGAAGATCATTTGGTACATTCGACTACGTCGGCTACAATTGGACATCCTCAAGCTACTACATTATCTGTGCATGTTGAAGATGCATGTTGAAGATGAAGAAGAGATTGTTTCTGGAGTCAATGCTCCTTTGCATATCCAGCGGAGTCATCTACCCGATCAGATGATTGGAGATTTGTATGAACAAGTCACACGGTCCAGGTTTATTGATTCTAATTCTTACACTCATTCAGCTTTTGTTGCTTCTTTTGAACCCAAAGATATTTCACATGCATTAACTGACGAATCTTGGACCAATAACATGCATGAGGAACTTGAAAATTTTGAACGCAACAAAGTATGTAAGCTAGTCGTACCTCCTTTGGGTCTTACACTTATCGGTATTAGATGGATTTTCAAAAATAAATAAAGTGAGGATGGTTTGTTGTTAGAAACAAAGCTAGACTTGTAGCTTAGTGTTTTACATAGGTAAAAGTGTTAGAAGCCATTAGAATTCTTTTAGCGTTTTCTGAGACGTTTATGTTAAGCAACCAGCTAGTTTTGAGAATCCTAAATATCCAAATTATGTATACAAGTTATCTAAAGCTTGGTATGGTTTAAAACAAGCCCCTAGAGCATGATATGATAGGCTTAAAATTTTCTTGCTTGAAAAGGGTTTTGTAATAGGAAAAATGGACAAGACGTTTGTGGTCAAGCATGATAATGATCAACTATTTGTTCAGATTTATATAGATGATATCATCTTTGGTTGTTTTTTTCATGCGTTGGTGTCCCAGTTTTCAGAAATGATAAACAGGGAATTTGAGATGAGTATGATGGATGAACTAACATATTTTTTGGGTCTTCAAGTCAAACAAATCAAAGAAGCAAGTTGATCATGACACCTGTTGGAGCAACAACGACGCTTGATCCTGATGAAGATGGTGAGCGAGTTGATCAAAACGAATATAGAAGCATGATTGGATCACTTATGTATCTCACCACTTCAAGGCTAGACATACAATTTGTTTTATGCTTGTGTGCATGATTTCAAGCTTCCTCACATGCTTCACATCGACAAACTATCAAACGGGTTCTTAGGTATCTTCATGGCACTCAAGACTTTGACATATGACTTATGCTTCTTCTTGTATTAACTTATGAGCTTGTTCTAATGCCGATTTTGGAGGCTATAGAAATAATAGAAAAAGTACATCTGGTACATATCATTTCTTGGATAATTCTCTTGTTGCATGGTCATCTAGGAAATAGTCATCTGTTGCACTATCTACTGTTGCATCTGAATATGTAGCTGCTGCTAGTTGTTGTTCATAAACTTTTTGGATAGTTGCTATATGGGGTTAATTTAGAGAGTGTTCCAATTTTCTGTGATAACCCTGTGCAGCATTCTTGGACTAAACAAATTGACATCAGATTTTATTTTCTTAGAGACAATGTGGAAAAAGGGAACAATGAACTTCTCTTTGTGGATATTGAACACCAATTGGCAGAAATTTTCACAAAATATTTGAATTCTTCTCATTTTATTTTTCTTCGGGGATAACTTGGTGTTATTCATCCTATGGGATTGTTTTGAGGGGGAGTTCTTATGTCTTGGAGCTTTTTCTAATGAGAAACAATGAAATATGACGAGCATCATATATGATACATATGTGACTTTTAAAGCCAATGCTTATGCTACATGAGAGTTTTTGCACTTTCATATCTATATGTGTAACTGTGTAGTTTTTGTCATAATTTTTTAATTGGAATGAAAACTTGAATTAAATCTTGTCATGGTTAAACTCTCTTGATTGCTTTGATCTTTGATAAAAATGCTATATGTGGAAGACTCAAAGAAATAAAAAGTGCTGAATAATAGTTGAAAGGTGAAAGATCAAGGAAGTATGCACTGTCGCACTTCTTCTTTATGGGATTGCTTACCGTTGCGCTTTGATATGAACTTGGAAGAAGTTATGTATGACCATAATCGTTGTCTTAAGCTTATGATTGTCTTTTTGATATAGGTTTGACATTGTTGAATAGAATAAGGCTGATGGTGCATATAATTCCTTGCAAAATGATATGAGATGTTCTTGACATCACAATTGATATCTTGTTACATGTGATTTTAATCAAAACAATGACATACTTTTTTATCCATGTTTTTGATAGCATATAATTTGAGGATTCGAGTAGTTGAGATTGTGAGACCATGCCTTGCAAATAAATCATTAATTATACTTAATAAGTTATGCTCACACTATATTTTTACATGTATAGATGGATTGGTGCAGATATTCTTGATAGTGTACCTTGGTCGAGTATATAGTATATTTGTGGCTGATCTATGTTACTCGTTATGATAAAAACAACAAAAAGATTTGATTCTCTCTTTTGAATTTTTGATGAAATCATTGCCAGGGGGATAGAGTTGCTCATTTTGATAAACAGATTTGGTTTTTCTCAAAGAGGGGGATATTTTTCCGTGTTGGAATTTTTTTGATTTTTATTTCACTTTGCATTTGATTTTAAAATCAAATCATATCTGTTAAGAGGTTGCCAATGTTTACATGAGGGTTGCCAATATTTTCATCAAGGTGAAGGTTGTGAGGTCATGTGATGAAAAATTGGCTTGAATCATGAAATTGGTAGAGCAAAGTGATTTAGGATAATGACAGTAGGATGATGTTCACGAGTTGCTAAGATATTACTTAGATATGCTTCAATAGCATAGATAGTTTGATGTGCTATCAGTATTTGAGATTGCTTATGATAGCGCGTTGGTTTTTCTTGGAGTTTGCGTGGTATTGTGTGAACTGATTTTGAGTCAAGTCGGGAAGGACTTGAGCTCGTACTCGTTTGTTATTTGATTCATGTGCAGGTGTTACTCGAAAGCGAATGTGGTCAATGATGGATCGACGAATTAAGTTCAGGGAGGAACTGAGGTTCATATCACACCCGGTTTTATAAATGGACAAAACCAGATGCAAACCACATGTATGCCAAGATCAAGTTTCATACAAGCAGCGACTTCATTAGTGTATCACACACAATACCATTATTACAACGTTTAACTTAAACAAATAGATAGAACTCAAAGTCTTTAACTAAAGCACACAAACTAAACACAGCGAAGCTCCCATCTTCCACAGGCAACTGACCGGGGGATCCACCAGCCTATCAATCTTCATCTTCATCGATGTAGAAGTCTGGTTCTCCTTCAATATTGTCATTATTTGAGAAGCGGTTTGATGCACATTTGGATGGAAATAGCAAGTGTGAGTACTTGATAAGCTCTAACCTTCTCCCTGGTGTTGCACTGAGCGACTGAAAGTTTCTTCTCGATGACCTTGAGCCAGTCATCAGTGTTCATAGATTCAATAGCATAGGAGAAGGTAGGTGGCTTAGTCCTTTGGAACTCTCCGAGCTTGTCACGGGGTTGCTGTGGCGGTGCAGGGGCGGCGGCGAGGTGATTTTGTTGCATTTGAGCCATTGTGTGGGCCACTCCTTGAAAAATCTGAGTTTGCACCGCCAGAAACTGCTCGAGGGAAGGCTGCTGCGGTGGAGGGGGATTGTCATTGCCATGTCCATCACAAGCATCGCCATTAGCTTTGGCGCGGTTCCTTAGGTTCACCATCTGACATAGGTCTAGGAAGATGAGGAAACAAGGAAATAGATAGAACAACAGAAGCAAGAGGGGATAGAAAAAGACAGAGATAGAATCCCAAACTAACTAATATATTATTATAAGGATGCGTTCGTGAAGAACCTCTTCACAATACATCACTCACTCAACGAAAGATCCAAATCATTACATAACACACCACCAACTCAACTCACTAACTAACACACTATTCTAACGACTCAAAACATCTAAAGGGATAACCTCCTAAACAAACTCATAACTTTGCTGAAACCTCAGGGTGCAGGTGCTGGACGATGACGGCCTGAAGACTGTCAGAAGAAGAAGATTCCCAACAATCCGGGTGATGATGCTTCTTGTTGCGTAACTCACTCTGCGCCTGAGCTAGCTTGCCTCTGACATACTGCAACTCCTCGGCGGTACGATCCAACTCACGACTGAGCTCCAAAGCCAGGGCGGACTGCTCTCCAAGCCTGGTAGTGCCTTCTGCGATGAAGGGTGTAGCAGTGATGTCAGTGTACCCACTGATACGCTGAGGGTAATGGTTGAACTGAGTGAAGATCAGGTCGTCGCTGTGGCGGTGGCAGAGGACCAGAAGGGCTTGGCGTGCGACGTCACAAATTCCAGCCTCGAAGGTAGCTCTTGGTGAGATGGCATAGTGGATGATCTTCACTTCGTAGGCTCCACGCTCTGGTAGCGAACCATAGATCACCACTTCGACTTTCCACTCAGGAGGAGCATTGCCGTACTTAGTCTTTACTCCTGGATACTCAGGTGCCTTCTCGGATCCCAGACTGTGAAGTATCTCCCAAAGCTTGGCGGGGAACCATCCTACACGGTGTCCATCGGAGTGGTAGACACGGCTCCAACGCTGAACACGGGGCGACTGCGGTCTTCCAAAAGCCATAGCACGGGTCAAGGTCAACGGTCGAGCAGGGAGACGACCACCGGTGCTCTTGCATGCAGTCTGACGGGTCCGGGCCATCTACAACATTTTGAAAAGGACAGGGAGAGTCAGTAACAGGGTTTAAACAGAATAAGCCAAGAAAAACACAGAAAAGCCAAGGCAGTGTTTTTCGAAAATAGTTTCTTAACAAAACTAATCCTTAAGACTCGACCATTCTAACTAGGCTCGCATCCTACGGTCAACACGGCTCTAATACTACCTCTATCATACCCGGTTTTATAAAGGGACAAAACCAGATGCAAACCACATGTATGTCAGAATCAAGTTTCATACATGTAGCGACTTTATCAGTGTATGACACATAGTACCATTATTACAACGTTTAAGTTAAACAAAATAGATAGAGCTCAAAGTCTTTAACTAAAGCACACAAACTAAACACAGCGAAGCTCCCATCTTCCACAGGCAATAGACCAGGGGATCCACCAGCCTAGCAATCTTCATCTTCATCGATGTAGAAGTCTGGTTCTCCTTCAATGTCTTCATTGTTTGAGAAGCGGTTTGATGCACATTTGGATGGAAATAGAAAGTGTGAGTACATATCATACTCCGCAAGCGTGGAAAATATATGACATGCAAGCTTGATTAAAAGTATAGGCTATAACAGGTAAATTTGCATAAATGCCAACTATGCTATTGTAAAAAGAGTTATAAAGGCAACCTATTTATCTATGTGAACCATCACTAAAGTCCCAACTCTTAGAAATATCTCCACATGTTTTCCAACTACCTGAATTCCATATCAGGTTTCCAAACCAACCAACTTGATGCCCATCATAGGTAACCAAGAACCATCCACTGACATTTACCCATAACAGATAACCAACCAAAACAACTAAACCAAACCAACTAATCATGTGAGGATCCAAGTCTCTCATGACTGTGAGCACGGCTGATATATTAGATTGTACACTCTGCAGAGGTTGTCTAGATTTCCCCATGAGTCATGATTTCCTTGTTGCCG